>NC_142014.1:69028753-69650539 GCF_049901735.1 Notechis scutatus | reverse complement strand
CAAAGGACTGAAACAGAATAACAGAATAACAACAGTGCTGGAGGTCTTGTAGTCCAACACTCTGCACCAGCAGACTACACCATTCCAGACGAATGGCTGTCCTGTCCCTTCCTGAAAGCCTCCAGTGATGGAGAACCTGCAACTTCTAAAGGCAAGATATTCCACTGGTTAATTTTTCTCATTGTTAGAAAATTTCTCCCTAGCTCCAGGTTGCTTCTCTCCTTGATTAGTTTCCACCCATTGTTTCTTATCTTGTCTTCTTGTGCTTTGCAGAATAGCTTGACCCCCTCTTCTTTGTGGCAACCCTTCAAATGTTGGAACACTGCTAGATAGATGATTGATAGATAGGTAGATAGGTAGATAGATGATAGATAGATAGTTGGATGGATGGATGGATGGATGGATGGATGGATGGATGGATGGGCAGATGGAGGGACGGATAGATAGATAGATAGATAGATAGATAGATAGATAGATAGATAGATAGATAGATAGATGACAGACAGCGATAAATAGACGGACGGACAGACAGACAACAGACAGATAGATGGACGGACAGACGGACGGACAGATGACAGACGGATAGATAGATAGATAGATAGATAGATAGATAGATAGATAGACAGACAACAGACAGATAGATGGACGGACAGACGGACGGACAGATGACAGACGGATAGATAGATAGATAGATAGATAGATAGATAGATAGATAGACAGATGAGATAGACAGACGACAGACAGACAACAGACAGATAGATGGATGGACAGACGGACGGACAGATGACAGATAGATAGATAGACAGATAGACAGATAGATAGATAGATAGATAGATAGACAGACAGACAGACAGACAGATAGACGGACAGACAGACAGAGACAGATAGATAGATGAATGAGCTACAACTGTGATTTTTTCACATGAGCTCAAAGATGATGGAAAATGATTTCAGCAAAGACTTGAGAAATTTAGTTATTGGCCTTCAGCTTCAGGAAGCTCATGCTAAATCAGAAGTTTAAAAAAAGGGCATTGAATATTTTGTTCAAAATCCTATTTATTCCACTCCTGGGGAAACTGCTGCATCAAAAGGACAGACTCAAACTGCAGTGTGAAATTACTTTGAAGACATAGCCATGAGCAATTCATATTTAATGAAGTGATTTGCTGATACCATTAAGAGCTGGGAGTGGTGGGAGGGGTAGACCCAAACTTAGAGGAGAGATTTCGTGGAATCTTTCTCTCTCTACGTTGTAGGTGCCCGTAGGATAGAGCAAATATTGTCCAGAAATGTTTGCATCTGAGTTGAGACCTTAAGATGCATATATATATATATATTCACACATATGTTGGAGGAAATATCCTTCTGGGTTCAGTTCCAAGTGGGGAGAAAGACACTAGAAACATGGAAGCTGTTTGGAAAGATGGTTTAATGCTGGACAGGATCCACATGGCTTGGAGCTCCAAAGTGAGAAGGACGATCACATGCTTCAAGATGTTGGGTGAAGGAAAAGAAGGGCCAAGATGCTGAGAGAACCTCTGTTTGGGCCCCACCTTAGTGTTTCCTGTTCCTGTGTAAGAAATGTATCCCATTGGCTGTCAGACTCCCAGGGGAGGGATCTTAGCTGGACCACATGGCTTCACCTGAGTGCTGGCTGATGTAATCTTCCCAGGCCAGGTGGTGAGATGGGTAGAGGCCTTTGTTATGTATAATACTCTGGCCCAGGCCTTAATGGCCCACCCATTAACAAAGGTGTGTGTGGGAGGGGGGTGAGCTTCTGCCTCTCTGAATTTCTACTTCCCTTTTAGGGGAAATATTCTGCCTTTTTAATATTTCCTAGGATATTTCATTTTTCTAGGAAAGGTGTGGCGCTAACTTCCTACACATGCATGCACACACATGTTAATGCCCTTCAACCACTTTCTCTTTATGAAGTCCACTATTAATGTCTCTTCATCATCTTCTTCCCCATGATGAAAATTGTAGCTCTATGGCCAGTTCCTGAACACAGTTTGAAAACATGGGGAAATTACTCTCTGAAGCAACAGATGAGGACTGTTTTCTTTACCTGAGGTAAATGAAAAAGAAGGGGGTCTACCTCCGTTTCATTCATAACATTAATGTAAAATCTGTAGAGGCAGTCCTAGGACCACAATCGAGCCCAAAATTTCTGTTGCTAAGGAAGACTCTTAAGTGAGATTTCCCCCATTTTATGACCTTTCTTGTCACTGTTGTTAAGTGAATCTGGTTTTTTCATTGACTTTTCTTGTCAGAAGACCATAAAAGGTGATTGTACGACCCTGGGACACTGCAACCATCATAAATATGAGTCAACTGTCAAACATCTGAATGGGGAAGCTGTGACAGTCATAAGTGTGAAAAACGGTCATAAGTTATTGTTTTTCACTGCTTTGTAACTTTGAATGGTCACTAAATGAATGACTATAAATTGAGGACTACCTGTAATCTCCTTCAATTTAGCACTCTACAGATATATTCAGAGTAAATCCCTGGATTTCCCAAAGATGCTGCCATTGTATCACCTGCCATTGTATCACCTAGAATTGCAGTCCAATTCTATCTGGAAATCACCAAACTGTCAATAATTTATTTTCTCTCCAACTTCTTTCTACATTCCCAACATGTAGAAAGATGTTTTGTAACCCGTAGAGGAAGGAGTACAGAGATATATCCTTTCAGGAGGAATGACAGAGTGGTTATGTGAACGCCAACTCTGGCTTGTGAAACTGAGGGCATCTTGATGCTCTTTGGTATAATTACGAGGAAAAAGAAACTCTGCTGGGTTTTCAAGATTGATGCAACTGTTTCAAGATAATCCAGGTCAGGAAGCAGACGCCATAAAGACTACTAGAATTCAATGTTATGGTGGTAGGATATAATAATAAATCATGGAAAGCCTAACAGATTTTCCCTCTGCCCCCTATTATACACGAGAGAACCGAGGCAGGGTAGCCTTGACTTTCTTTCTCGCCTTCGCCCCTTTCTGACCTGGTGTTCACATAACAACTCCTTTCTTCCTGCTGGAGAGTTAGCTCTATACACCTCTGCATAACAGAATTGTCACATCAGCTTTCTTCAGGTTATTTAGATCTCCTGACCTACAAGCATGGAAATTTGATGTCCAATTATCTGTTCGTGTGGTCTTTAGTCCTAGAGTAAAGGCGGGCCAACTCTTCCAACCAGGATACAGTCTCTGAAATTTCTCTCTGGGCTGTAATTGATGGAATTACCAAACGAAGAGAATATATGTATCTCAAGGTTGAACTGTGGAGTCCTTGATGCTTCCCAAGCTTGGTTGTTTGCTTGAATACATTTAATTACCTGACTAAGTAACATCATCAGTGCTAGTAAATGAGGAGTTTTCTCCCTTATGATGTTTGAATATCAGGTCATTTTTTACTCCTAGAAACCATGTAGATACATTTCTGCCATTATGGTATATCCCTAGCGTGGTCCTTCATGCCTTCCAACAATATAATCAAGTCTGTCAAACTTGCTGCTGGTCATCTTCTTTTTCCTTCCACCCTTTGCAGCATTAGATCCTTTTCCAGAAAGTTGGGACTTTGAAGAAGGATTATTTGAGCCTAGTCATTTGTGCCTCAAGTGAAAACTGAGTTGGTTAGGAGTCTTTATGGAGTCTATTTGAACGCTAGAGTTCAAATAGTCTTCCTATCCTGCTTGCTCAAAGTCCAATTTTTACTTCCATAGAGACTCACGGGGAATACCTTGGCTTCTACAGTTCTGATCTTTGTAGGTATATGGATATATAAATATAGCAATAGTAATAGCACTTAGATTTATATACTGCTTCATAGTGCTTTCCAGCCCTCTCTAAGTGGTTTACAAAGTTAGCATATTGCCCCCAACAATCTTATCGATCTCGGAAGGTTGAAAGGCTGAGTTAACTTTGAGTTGGTCAGGATCGAACTGCTGGCAATCTGCAGAATTAGCCTGCAGTACTGCATTCTAACCACTGCATCACCATGGCTCTTGTTATCTTTTCTTTTCTTTTTTAATTATTTTTATTGAATAAAGTGTTAAAAACATTTAATGCGGTGTGATTGTCCTGACAATCCTGTATGTCATACATGTTATGGCATAGAATACATATTTTATATACATTTATACAATATTTCCTATTTCTAATCATCCGTTCTGCCAACCCTGCTTTATTTTGATTCTGGATCCTTCTTTTTTTCCCACCGTTGATAAAATTTATCCCATACTTTATAATATTCCATCTCATCTTTATTTTTCATTTCCAAAGTTAATTTATCCATCTCAGCGCAATTCCATATCTTTTTCATTTGCTTTCGTCAGGAATTTCTTTATCTTTCCACTTTTGAGCAAATGATGCCATGATATTTTTATATCATTTAATATTTTTCTGTTATAATTCCAAGTAAGAAAAATTCTGGTTTATATTCAACTTTATGACTAACCATTTCCT
The DNA here is from genome assembly GCF_049901735.1 of Notechis scutatus. Taxonomy (NCBI): domain Eukaryota; kingdom Metazoa; phylum Chordata; class Lepidosauria; order Squamata; family Elapidae; genus Notechis; species Notechis scutatus. The sequence goes on along the minus strand of NC_142014.1, from coordinate 69,646,068 downwards.
CTAGCCACATCTGGATCCTGTGCCAAAACTCCAGGGGTTTTCTACATTTCCACCATGTGCGATAATATGATTCATATTCCTGAGTACATTTCCAGCAGTTGGGTGATATATTTTGGGCAATTTTGTTGGTGGGAGGTGCCACTCTATAAAACATTTTATATAGGTTTTCCTTATACGATGTGGCCAATTATTTCTCTTCCATAAAGTTTGCCATTTATCCAAATTAATACCATGTCCAAAATTTTTAGCCAACACCAACATCGTTTCAATGGTATCTTTCCCAATGTGCTGTAACTAGATGCAGAACAATTGTACCTTGGGCAACTGTTAAAGGCAGACAGAGTTTGGATGGGAGGGATTTTCTATGTCATGCCCCTGGTGGAGACTGACTCTGAGGGAGAGGAGGAACAGCTGACAGGGAGTGGAGGTGTGGCTCCGGAGGTTGTGGAGGAGGCTGGGGAAGGGCAGAGGCCGGCTGAGCAGTCAGAGGACGACCCAGGCCCATCCCCTCTCCATCTTAGGACACACAGGGAGGAGAGGATAAGGGAGAGGGCCTTGATCCTCTTCATGGGCTGCAGCTGATAACTGAATAAGAGGACGGACCAAAAATTTATGCCACCAGATAAAGACAGAATGCATCAATTATCACATTAAACAAGAGGAAAATCTTCTAAGCACCAATTCCACCGTGCTTTTTACAATTTTGTAAACAACAAACTAAAAGACTCAAGGTCTATCCCACCCTTGATAGGACCCGATGATAAAGACTGCAACGACGACACCATTAAAGCCAACATCTTTAACACATTCTTCAGCTCAGTATTTGTAAACAGCAATGGATCATGCCCAGTATTTCCTAGTCGTACCACAGATAACAGCAATGATCTAATACATATCGATTTTTTACAGAAGACAATGTTGAAAAAGCACTACGCAATCTAAAACCATCTCTATCTATTGGACCGGATGGAATATGTGCCTACTTCTTAAAAAAGCTATCCACTGCCATAGCCAAACCTCTAAGCATAATCTTTGAAAAATCTTTCAGGACCAGCTCCTTGCCTAACCTATGGTCACAAGCCACAGTCATCCCCATCTTCAAAAAGGGAGACCCAAGCCTAGTTGAAAATTACAGACCAATCTCCTTATGCTGCGTCACTGTAAAGTCATGGAATCAATTATTAACCAATCCATCATCCTCCACTTAGAGACAAACAACCTACTCTCCAATAAACAATTTGGTTTCAGAAAAAAACTATCCTGTAATCTGCAACTCTTACACTGCAAAAACATATGGACGACACAACTCGACCAGGGCAAAGCAATAGACGCAATCTACATAGACTTCTGTAAAGCCTTTGATTCAGTGGTACACGACAAACTACTCCTAAAAATAAAATCCTATGGTATCTCTGGACAACTGAATAACTGGATAGAAGCATTCCTGTCAAACAGACAACAAATGGTCAAAATTGGGAGCGTCCTATCAAATTCTGTACCTGTCAATAGTGGTGTCCCCAAGGCAGTGTTCTAGGACCAACTCTCTTCATACTCTACATAAATGACCTCTGTGATCATATTAAGAGCAATTGCGTTCTTTTCGCTGATGATGTAAAGCTGTTCAATACCACAGACAATACTGCTACCCTACAAAAATCTCTTGACTATGTATCCGAATGGTCAAACAAATGGCAACTTCAAATCTCAACAAATAAATGCTCTGTCTTACATATTGGCAAAAAAAATCAGAAAATAAAATACAAGCTGAATAGTCAAGATCTTGTTGATGACCCAAGCTCTGTAAAGGACCTGGGAATACTCACCTCTAATGATCTAAGTGCTAGAGCCCACTGCAACTACATAGCCAAAAAGGCATTAAGAGTTGTTAACCTAATCCTACGTAGTTTTTTCTCTGGTAATATCACACTACTAACCAGAGCATACAAAACATTTGCTAGACCAATACTTGAATACAGTTCATCAGTCTGGAACCCACATTACGTATCTGATATTAGCACAATTGAGAAAGTCCAGAAATATTTCACAAGAAGAGTTCTCCACTCCTCTACTCGTTGTAGAATACCTTATGCCACCAGACTTGAAATTCTAGAACTAGAAAACCTTGAATTACGCCGTCTTCGGTCTGATTTAAGCATGGTATATAAAATCATACATTGCAATGTCCTACCTGTCAATGAATACTTCAGCTTCAACCATAACAACACAAAAGCACACAATAGATACAAACTCAAAGTTAACCGCACCAAACTTGATTGCAGGAAATACGACTTCAACAATAGAGTCGTCAATGTCTGGAATACTCTACCCGACTCTGTAGTTTCTTCCCCAAACCCCAAAAACTTTAACCTTAGACTGTCTACTATTGACCTCACCCCTTTCCTAAGAGGTCTGTAGGGGCGTGCATAAGCGCACCAACGTGCCTACCGTCCCTGTCCTATTGTTTCTCTTATTCTTCTTTTATTTTTCTTATATGTACCCATTTCATGTATTCACAACTATGTATACACTTATACTTATTATCTTGTAAACAATTGGCAAATCAAATAAAAATAAATAAATAAATAAATAAATAAATAAATAAATAAATAAAATGTGTACGAGTGAATGCTGGAAACAAAGCATGGAAATATCTCTTGTTTATGATTCCTCTCTGAGTTTGGCATCCTTCCCAGTGTGTGTTCTGTTATCTGTGGATGTCCTCCAGCCCTTATCTTGCCTGGTTTGTGTTGCTTTCTTCGTCCTTCTTGTAACTGTTTGTGTGGGAGTGTTTTGTCTTCCGTCAATGGTATTCGGAGCTTGGAAGCAAAGTGAAGGAATAAAAGGGGCTTCCCCTGTTTTCTGTGACTATGTTTGTTTTGTATCCCACCCTGGGTCATCACAGTCTATGGAGATTCTCAGGTGTGAAGCACTAAAGAAGCTTCTTGGATGAAAAGTGAAACATCTTCAAGGGAAAAAGAAAGAAAGTCCAGTTGCCTTTTGAAAAAGTATCTTTGGGTTGGGAAGGATTTTTAACTTGTAGCTAGTCAACAAATACTTGTTTCCCACTTCTAATACATTTTTTTTCTTATCTTCTTGTCTCACACCATAATATTGACTTAAGAACCAGTAGGAATCCAGTGATGTGGACAGGAGAGAAGCACAATTTTATATCAGATTTCCAATTGATGTCCATAAGTAGAGCTCTACAAAGCACCTTCAGTAGTCCAAGATTTGGCTGTTATCATCAACAGTGATTTTGGTTCTATCAGAATTTATTAGATGTTTTACCTGCGCAAAATCCCCTGAATTGGCTAAATTGGCAATGGGCTTAGTCCCACTCTAGTCCAGATGCACGAAGGTGACTTTAGTATTCTCTGCTTATTTTAGGGCTGATAAAAATACACTGAGCAAGACTGAAGAAAGGAGAAGATCTTATTCACTCATAGCTTATGCTCAGATATGACGGTTAAATCCTGAAGAATAAAAATTCTCAACAAAACAGGGCCATTGTGAGGTTGGGCTGCTTCGAGGAATGTGGAGAATTAAACTGATAACTCATTCTTCGTGCCATCATCTTGATTTAATTTGCTGTAATTTAGTTTTGCATGATTGTAGTCCTCTAAAATGATATAGCTGAATATGTTTTTTTTCTCCCTTCATCACTTTCCACATAAGTCTGATTGTGCAAATCTGCTTTCATCACTCACTTCATTTCCTATCGTAGCAAAAATATGTCAGCGAAGCAACCACACAGATTGAAAATGCTTCAAAGATTTTGAGATGAGTTGGGGCGTTTGGTGTTTTACTAGGCTTACAACAGTTTGTGCAAGGGGGAATAGTGAACACGCCCTAAATTTGTAGCCCTATATATGAGGAATATGAGCCTCTTTCACCTCCCTTTTGGTCACCACACTATAAAAAAAGATGTTGAGACTCTAGATAAAGTGCAGAGAAGAGCAACCAAGATGATTATGGGACTGGAAACTAAAATATATGAAGAACCGTTACAGGAACTGGACATGGCTAGTCTAGTGAAGAGAAGGACCAGGGGAGACATGATGGCAAGTGTTGCAATATTTGAGGGGCTGCCACAGAGAGGAAGGGGTCAAGCTATTCTCCAAGGCACCTGAAGGCCAGATAATGGATGGAAACTGATCAAGGAGAAATTCAACCTGGAAATAAGGAGAAATTTTCTGACAGTGAAGCAATCAGCAATGGAACAGAAGAAGTTGCCTTCAGAAGTTGTGGGAGCTTCATCACTGGAGGCTTTCAAGAAAAGATTGGACTGCCATTTGTCATAAATGGTGTAAGGTCTCCTGCTTGGGTGGGGAGTTGGATTAGATGACCTACAAGGTCCCTTCCAACTCTGTTAATCTGAATCTCTCCTTGTCCTACATGAATTTTTATTCCTAAAATATGGCTCTTTTATTCCATTAGCAGAAAGCATAATTGTCTTTTTGAGGCTGGTGGTCACATTTTGTCTCTGTGAGGCTTTTTCAGGCCCACTCTTTAAAAAAATCCGCCAGACAGAGCCAGAATAAAATATATGATGAAATCAGGACAGAAAAATATTTCATGTAATCCTCAACTTACAACAGTTTAGTGATTGTTTGAAGCAGTCGTGAGATTCAATTTTTTTTACTACTGGTTCTATGGACGTGGCCTGGTGGGTGTGGCAGGGGAAGGATACTGTAAAATATCCAGTCAGAGGTGATATTTTCCGGTTCTCCAAACTACTCGCAACGTTCGCAACAGAATACCCTACACCACCAGACTTGAAATTCTAGGCTTAGACAACCTTGAACTACGCTGACTAAAATTGGACTTAAGCGTAGTACATAAAATCATATGTTTCAACATCTTACCAGTTAACAAATATTTCAGCTTTAACCACAACAACACAAGAGCACACAACAGATATAAACTTAATGTAAACCATTCCAAACTTGACTGCAGGAAGTACGATCTCAGCGACAGAATGGTCAATGTCTGGAACTCATTACCTGATTCTGTTGTCACCTGTTCAAACCCCACTCCTTTCCCCTCAAACTAACCTCTGTTGACCTCACCCCATTCCTAAGAGATCTGTAAGGGGCATTCATAAGCACACAATCGTGCCTACTGTCCCTGTCCTATTGTCTCCAATTATTAGTTCCTATTTCTTATATTTAAACTGATGTTTATTCTTATTTCTATTGTATTGTAAGCTTTTGACAAAATAAATAAATAAATAAATAAAAATAAATAAAATAAATACTCAAAATATCCACTACTGGTTCTCCAGAACTGGTCAGAACCTGCTGAATACCACCTCTGGTTTGAAGTTACAAAGACACTGAAAAAAGGGACTTATGGCCATTAAGTGTCACCGTGGTCATACGGTTTATTTTCGGATGCTTGACAACTGGTTCATACTTACGATGGTTGCAATGTCCTGGGGTCCTGTGTTCCCCTTTTGCAACCTTCTGACAAGCAAAGTCCATGGGGAAGAGCCAGATTCACTTAACAACCGTGGTATTAATTTAACAACTGCAGTGATTCACTTAACAACCGTGGTACTAATTTAACAACTGCAGTGATTCACTTAATGATTGTGGCAGGAAAAGTTGTAAAATGGGGTAAGATTCATTTAACAAATTTCTCACATAGCAACATAAATTTTGGGCTCAATTGTGGTTGTAAGTCGAGTACCTGTAGTTGAGTTAGAACCCTTACTCCCCTATATGAATAGGGGTTTTTTTGTGTGTGGGGGGTTGGTGTCAAGTTAAAATTACAATTTGTTTTCTCCTTTCCAGAAAAAAAATTTTTTTTTTAAAGTGTCTAAGGCCTTCATAGTCCAAAAGTGCTTTTTGGCATTTTTCTCCCCTTCTGAAAGGAAGTCATCTCAGCTTTTTCTGAGGTATTAAAGGAATTTTTGGAAGTCAACATTACAGGTGGAAACCGGATGTTGCAACATCTGTCCCTGGACAGTTACAAATTCCAAGCTCTTGTTGGTCACATTGTGTGTAAGGGGGATGCAAACACACAACACAATCAATTGGGCAGGGGGGGAGGGAGGCTATTATTAGTTTAAGTGAGATTAAAATTCCCACTCGCAGACGCTATATCCATTTTGGAAACAGTTTCCTTATCCTGGCTGCCCACTGACACATTCATTTCTATTTGCCCTGTGGCTAAGCACCAGAACATGGTAAGTTCCATCTTCCTCAGCTGGCACCCAGTTGAATTAATGGACAGGTTTTTCTATATTTAAAGAACTGCCTCTCCGAGGCCATGCTCTTTTTTGCACTCCAAACTCTGACTCATTCAGACGGCGTCGGCTCTCAGTTGCGACAAATCAGGCAAATTCTATTGTGAACGTGACTGACTTGCATTCCCACCCCTCTACGATCCCTGTCAACAAAAGTGCACATCGTCAAGGCTATAGTTTTCCCAGTTGCAATGTATAGCTGTGAAAGTTGGACCGTAAGAAAGGCTGAGCGCCAAAGAATGGAGGTCTTTGAACTTTGGTGCTGGAGAAGACTCCTGCGAGTCCCTTGGACTGCAAGGCGATCAAACCGGTCAGTCCTAGAGGAAATCAACCCTGACTGCTCTTTAGAGGGCCAGACCCTGAAGATGAAACTCAAATACTTTGGCCACCTAATGAGAAGGAAGGAAGGACTCACTGGAGAAGAGCCGAATGCTGGGGAAGGTTGAGGGCAATAGAAGAAGGGGACGATAGAGAATGAGGTGGCTGGATGGAGTCACTGAAGCTGTAGACGTGAGCTTAAATGGACTCCGGAGGATGGTAGAGACAGGAAGGCTGGAGGAACGTTGTCCATGGGATCATGATGGGTCGGACACAACTTTGCAACTAACAACAACAACAACACTATCCCTGTTTAATATTTATGGAGTGTCCAGAATTTATTTATTTGTTTGTTTACTCAATTTTTTCTTGTTTCCATTTCCTCTAGAATAGCGCTCACCTCTATAAAGAGTACGGAAGTGACCAGATTTGGATTAACTTTTATACCAAGCAAGACCAAGCCATTTTGAGTTTTGCAGAGGATCTGGAAAACAAATGAAGATATTTTAATCTCTGTCTTTGGACTTGCTAGATTCCCTACTGTTCTGTCCTCACTACACGTTAGTCTGTGTGCAGCTCGACATGCAGCTAAACCCACCTGTCCTCCAATAAAACAGACCATCTGCGTAGATCAGGATGCTTTATTAAAAGAACAGGATATGGTGAAACTGGGGAAAATAGGGATACATACAATGAGAACCAAATACAAGATATTGAGTTACTGCTCAACATAACAATTAATAAATACAAGTAATCTAAATCTCACCTGCAATGCTCTGTGTATGGGATGTAGGTTTGTCCTTGGATGACCACGTGCCACAGATTAAGATGGGTTCTTGCTTCTTCCTTTCTAAAGAAAATGTGAGTTTGGCTCCCTGCTTTCCTAAAGGAAAATGGTCAGCTCAAACATATATTGTGTCCTTGGCCCAATGGGGCTAACAACAAAAGCAGGTTTTTTCTGGGGCATACACCTAAATAAGCAAAATAAAGCAGGGAGGCAAGAGATATGAATTTAACCTGTGGAAAAATGAAGTCTGGGCATAGAAATTTTGTATCCAGAACAGTAGCCCCCCCCCAATCTTTTAGGGACCAGGGACTGGTTCCATGGAGGGTAGATTTTCCATGGACTGGGGGAGGGGGTGTGTGATTTCGCACACTGCCTGGATCCTACACTGGAAGGGCCTTCACTTGTTTGCGTGGCCCAATTCCTAGCAGACCACGGACAGGTGCCAGTTCGCAGCCCAGGGGCTGGGAACCCCTGATCTAGAAGATTTGGACTTATGCGGATCTCATCCATCTTCATCATGAATGATAAAACTGTACATTGATCCTACAAGGCAAGGTTTTCATGAAAGGGTTACATAAAAAATAGTCATCTGTTGATGACTGAATGTTCTACAAAGATAATTTTCCCCCTGACTTCAAAGTCTCGACCAGAATTTAGCTTCTCGGTTCCTAAAAGCAACTAATTTTTATTTCTGTGTGTATCTTGTTTGTTGGTTTGTTTGTTCTGTGTTGGTTTACTGGGATATATTGGACTCAGTAAAGAAACTATGTAACTCTGTTATAGCCAAACGAATGGGATAAATAGTTTCAGAGGACTTATTCTGGAGAAGTCTGCAGAAAGGTGAAGGGGGAAAAAATCTGAATGACCACTAGATGGCAACAAGGTGATACCAAAAAGTGCCTCTACTGCCATCTAGTGGTATGTTTGAATTTTGGAGCCCAGTATTGATATCCCTTCAGTAATACATTATCTCAACTGAGTATTTACTGTACTCATTTTCATACTCCAATTGGAATTCATTCCTAATCCTGTAGAGATAAACTCAGAATGTAAGAATGTTACCCAGAATAAGCACTTCCTTTACTGTAAGGGAAAAACTCCATTCCATACCTTAAACCACATACATTTCAGTGTGGAAATTCTGACTTATATAAAATGCATTTATATAGGCAAAATATAAATTAAATCGAAGTTGAATCCTAAAATGTGGATAATCCAGGGTGCTTTCCCTGAACATTTGATGCTAACAGATACATTTGGAATTTTGAGAACTGTCAACCTCTCAAGTAAGGCAAGAAACACAAGATAAACTAATTCAACTTTATTGCAAGACTACATTAACAGAATCTTGCAAATCTGAAAGTACAATTCTCCTGCTGGCTCCTTTTACCAGTTAAAGAGATCCCTTTCTAAGTTACTTTCCCTAACTGTTACTCATGTGTCCTTTTATAGAGCCGTGGTGGCATAGTGGTTAGAATGCAGTACTGCAGGTCTAACTCACTGCTCACTCCAGGAGTTCGACTCGGATCATCTCAAAGTTGACTCAGTCTTCCATCTTTCCAAGGTTGGTAAAATGAGGGCCTAGATTGTTGGGGGTAAGATGCTGACTCTGTAAACCGCTTAGAGAGGGCCATAAAGCACTATAAAGTGGTATATAAGTCTAAGTGGTATTGCTATCTGATCTTTTGCTAGGCAGCATTTCTTCCCTCAATCTTCCAAGGTCATTCTCACATTCCATTATAGGAATGTTCATACCAAACATTGCTGAAATGACATCACCAGTTGTACTTTGTTGCACCTGATGTGACCTGCAATTCAAAAAAGTATATGCTTCTTAATAACATTTTTTAATCAGAAAAGATGTTACAGGTTTCATTAGGATTCTTTTTTTAAACCACTGACACAGCTCTCTTTCTACAATATCTATGACCTGTTATGAAACACTGATTTGCCAGAATTCTCCTCCTTAATCTTCTACTCTGCCTTCTACTTCCAAGTAACCCCCTGGGGTGCAGCCATTCTTCATGCCTATATTGGACAAAATTAGAGCTATCACATTGCAGCTGCAAAATTTGGACAACCAATAGATGACAGCAAAAAGAATTTTGCTATCAGCAAGAATCAATCAACCTGTTTGCACCAAGAACCTGTTTGCTTAAAGGATCAGGTATGGCTTAAAGACATTTTAAGAAATAATATTTGTTGACTGGGGAATTCTGAAAGTTGAGGTCCACCAATCTTAAAGATGCCAAGTTTAAAAGACACCAATATTGCTTCAGTGTGCACAACTTATTGCTTTTATGTGTATTTGTCCACTTATGTGCCTGTGAAAATGGGGCAAAGGGAACAAATAGCCAGCTAGGTTTAACAGCATCATTACACAAATTCTACCCTTTATGAAGTTTCACACAACATCACAACACAAGGACAAGAACTCAAAGCTGGTGCCATGATGTCACAGCAGGTGTTTCGTCAATACAATGCCATCCCAGTTAGATATGGCTGTGTACAGTGGTGAGATTCAAACATTTTTACTACCGGTTCTGTGGGCGTGGCTTGATGGTTGTGGCTTGATGGACGTGGCAGGGTAAGGATATTGTAAAATCCCCATTCCCTCCCCACCTGACTAACCTGCTTTCCAGCTCCATTCTCCTGTGCAGGGCAACCAAAGAAGACCCAGCCGATCAGCTGGAACTTGGGAGGCAGAGAATAGATGAGGGCAGGGCCAGTCAGAGGTGGTATTTGTCAGTTCTCCAAACTACTCAAAATTTCCGCTACTGGTTCTCCAGAACTGGTCAGAACCTGCTGAATACCACCTCTGGCTATGTATATCTGGATTAGAGGTATGTATGCTTCAGAAATGATTTGGAAGAAACACAGTGTTGTTCTGGAGAAGGAAAAAAAAAACCTTATTCTGCTTTAAGAGTCACATTGACTTAAGTTTTTTTAAAGCAGCCGCATTTTGTTATCACATGGAAGCCTGAAAAGAATTGGCTGCTTTAATGAGAAGCAAAGAAGTATTGTGTTCTCCCAAGAACCAAAGCACATGATTTTTTTTCCAAATGGTTTCCGAAATATGTACAGCAGAGAATTAGAGTTAAGAAGAGAGAGAGAGAGATTTCCTGAAAATTTTGAAGGAAAAAATTGTTTTTAGCCTACTACTTCCATGATTCATTTCATGGAAGCAATGTATCACCCATCTCCCATTCCAATCTGAATGTGAAAGGCTATCCATGACCTGCCATGAAAGGGGATGGCGCATCACCTTGGCCATTTCTTCTCCAGATGTTCACCCTGATCCTCACCTCTGTTCACCTTGCACTCCTTCTTCAGCCCCGCCAACGGCTCTTTTGCTGCATCTGAAAATCAGAACCACCACTCTCCTCCTCCTTTAACCCTCCCCCCCATAATACAAAAGCCCCCCTAATTAAAAACAGCATACCTTCAACTGAAAAAAAAAATTAAAAAATTAAAAACCTCAGCAGGATGTAAATCTGATGTAACGGATAGGATAGGCACCCGGTTTTCTTTTCTTTTTTTAAGTGTCACCGACAATTAGCAAGGATAACACCGCAGTGTTGCACTGAAGATGCTGTGAGAACGCTGGCCGTTTGGAAAACCAGGCACGTAATTGGCGAGTTATCAAAGAGAGAATGCAGCAGAAGGGGGGGAAAAAAGAAGAGAGCGGGAGGCCCCGCGGCCCCCGAAGGGTTAATGGCAAGGCCCTGAGTTAAAGGTGTCCTCACATCTAAGCAGTTCATCAAGCGGTGGAGTTAGGAAACAAGGGAGGATAGATGAAGGTGCTTGGGATAATAATAATGGCAAGTAATGATTTCCCTAGAGATCCTCTGATCTATGGCCAGCAGCACAGAAAAAGCAGCTCAGAAAGTGCTCTGACTGTACCTCGGAGTACTTAACAGATTCAGAAGCAGTAACCCGATGTCAGGAGCAGGCGGCCGCCCGCCCATCATCTGGCTCGTTTTAAGGGAGGTGTGTGGGAGGGGGGGAGAAAGAGTTATGCCAAGACTCTGAGAAGGGAAGAGGGCCGATTCACCTCCAAAATTAAACAGCTGAAAGGGATGATTTAACAATGCTCAGCACTCAATAAGCTAAAGATAAACAGCAAATTAGATGGCTCGGTGTCAGGAGGCGGAAAAAAAAAGAGAGAGAGAGAGAGAAAAGGAGCAAGAGAGAATAGAGGGAGCATCTTTCATCGATCCCATCGTCAAAAATTAATCTGCTCGAGGATGCTCTCTGCTCCAATCGTGGTACTGATGGAGAGGACAGAAACAGAGAGAATATATATATATATATATATCTTTTATATTTATATATTAAAATATATATTATATATATATTATATATATATATATATATATATATATTATTTTTTTTAATCCCTCTATATTTGTGCTCCACCTTCAGGCTAGACCCTGATTACAATCTCCCGTGAAGGGCCTTCTGCGAAAAGCACTTCTCATGTCAGGCCTGCAAAATTAAATTGCAATCAATATTTTACAAAAATAATTGGGGGAAAAATGTTTCAGAAGTCAGAGGTGTGTGCTCTGTGGCTGACAAACTGGAGAAGGCCGGGGGGGGGTGTTCTTCTCCTTCTCCCCCCCACCATTCCTCACTGCTCCTCTTCCCCCTCCCTCTTCCTCCCTTAGCTTCCCAGTTCAAAGGCATCCCTGGTGCCCCTTTCGCTCACCTTGTTAGGGGATTGCTGGGATGCACAGCGCCCCAAATAAATCATATTTGCGCAACCGTGGGTAGGTCTTCTTGTCTTTCTCTGAGTCCTCCTCTAGCCAGAAGTATAAATTATTACGTTCCTGCTATCATGAGCCTCTTTTGCTTGCATTGGCCTAATTCGAATGGAAAATGTCGAAAGATTTGCAGATCCATACATCTTAAAAGAAGCGCGAGAGAACGGGGCACATAAGAATAGCTACATCCAGAACTTCCAGGGAGTTTTCCCTATGAATTTGTCATTACATGCCAAATTCCCTATGAATTTGTCATTACACATCAAATTCCATGTTTAATCCACTGCCGTTTTTTGATCTGAGCAATATCAGCTTTACCTGTTCTGCTGAATTTCCTTTGCTGAAGCATTCTCCTCTTCAGTGAAGGGACACTTAAGGAATCCATGCACAAATTGGTTAGAGAGGGCTCTGCTTCCTCATGTACATTCAATTACAAACAGTGATTCAACCCTGTACGCTTTTCCATTGATCTCTGAGGGAGCTCATGAGATGGGTAGCTCAGAAACTGACAGTCTCTAAGTGCCACTTCTTAGCCTCTCTTTGTGGTCACACAACACTTTAATCGGGTGACTGAATTAACCCTTATTCTTTGTGGATTCCCACAGTACCCTAAAATGTAAGCCAACATTATAGGACAGGGAAGGGAGGTAGGAAAGGAAGGAAGGAAGGGATTCCAAAATGAAAGGAAGACCCATTATACAAACAAAGCACTGAAGCTCTCAGTTGTTAATTGGACTTAATAATTGCATCTGTACATTTAGTATTAATCTTGGTTGATTTGTTTATTGAGAAGTTGTGCAAATTCAGTCTATTTAATGTAATATTTATGTTGTTTGAGTGTTGCTAAGCTAGTTCTCAACTTATGATCAGTCGGGGAGGGAAGAAGAGAGAGGGGATGGAAGGAGAGACAGGAGATGGAAGGAGAGAGAGGGGAGGGAAGGAGAGAGAGGGGAGGGAGGGGAGGGAAAGAGGGGAGGGAAGGAGAGAGAGGGGAGGGAAGGAGAGAGAGGGGAGGGAAGGAGAGAGGGGGAGGGAAGGAGAGAGGGGGAGGGAAGGAGAGAGAGGGGAGGGAAGGAGATGGGGTGGCAGGGCAGAAGAAGGGAAGGGAAGGGACTTTCATATTATCGCTAAGGATGCTATGTGATCATGTCCATAGTATCATCAGAAATCAAACTCGGGTCAAATAAGACTTTACTTTTAAACCTGAAAACAATCTTTCGCGTCCATCTCAATAGGGTTCCAGAAAAGTACATAATGAACAAAAATGCATCGTGTATCATATTCTCGTGATTGTTGTGGCTTTTTGAAAGAAAAAGGGGCATTTATGTGTTTCATTCAATTGCTTGGGGGCTGGGGAAACAAACCAGGACGTTGAGGAACAAGTGAAAATGATTCCCTTCCATTTACACCTTGTTGGAAATGGGTCTCACTTTACATCTCTATCTCTCTACATTCCCTTTTACAATTGAAAGATGCAGCCGAGTAGAGTAAAATAAAACCCCAGAGTGTAAATGGTATTTGCAAGCAGTAACAGCCTAGATTGTATTTTCCAAATCATAAAACACAGCAGGGGGTATGCTTATCTTTAAGTGGGGGGAGGAGAAATCAATCCTTTGGGATCTTATAAATCATAGCCAGATGTCTATAATCCCCCAGAGACGTGATTATCTGATGACAGCCACATTCATTGAAGCTGTCTTCCTGCAAACACTAACAAAAAGAAAAGAAAGGAAGGAAAGGAAATGTTATTGTAAAAGAAGAAGCTGCAAATTGTCTGCCATAAAGTCGGGGAGTGGAGATGAATTTAGAAACATCAGCAATTATGCTAACCGTCGTTTGCCAGCTTGGTGATATCCAAACACCAAGGCAGGTGTTTATGGTGTGAGTCATACCAGAGCAGAGATCCTGGAATCCAACACATATGAAGGGCATCAGATTGAGCAAATATAATACCAGACACTCTTTTTTCAGATTTTCAGACTCTCAGGCCCCAAGAACAACTATTTCTGAATAGTTTCTTTATTGTTGTGGACTTACAGACAGAAATTTTACCAGACTCAAGCAGCCATCTGCATACCCATATTATGTTCTGTGAACTGCGAGGGAGACACTAGTCCTAGACCAAACCAAGTGAGAAAATGCTAGATATTTTCTAGAAGTCCTGACATGCTGGCCATCCATAGACACAGAGACATAAACAACAGCTATGCACTGTGCAAAAGAGACAATCAACAAGCCTAAAAGGGAACAAAAAGACCAAAACACCTCCCCAGCAACAATCAATATCCAGAGGAGGCATAGATTAACGCCAAATTAACTTCAGACCAGTGGTGGTATTCAATTTTTTTTTTACTGCCGGTTCTGTGGGCTTGGCTTGGTGGGCGTGGTGTGGTGTGGCTTGGTAGGCGTGGCTTGGTGGGACTGGCAGGGGAAGAATACTGTAAAATCCCCATTTCCACCCTACTCCTGGGGGAAGGTTACTGCAAAATCCTCATTCCCTCCCCACCCCACTAACCTGCTTTCCAGCTCCGTTCTCCTGTGCAGGGCAACAAAAGAAGACCCAGCCAATCAGCTGGGACTCAGGAGGCAGAGAATAGATGGGGGCGGGGCCAGTCAGAGGTGGTATTTGCTGGTTCTCCAAACTACTCAAAATTTCCGCTACCGGTTCTCCAGAACCTGTCAGAACCTGCTGAATACCACCTCTGCCTCAGATCAACCATCAAGAAGAAAACAATACCTCAATTAAGTGACTGTTGAATGAACTAGCAATAAACAGCCCACCCAAAGAACCTCCCAGACCAGGGGTCTCCAACCTTGGCAACTTTAAGCCTGGTGGACTTCAACTCCCAGATTTCCCCAGCCAGCAGCTGGCTGGGGAATTCTGGGAGTTGAAGTCCACCAGGCTTAAAGTTGCCAAGGTTGGAGACCCCTGTCCCAGACCATCCCCACTAGTCCCGACAGGGCAAGCCACTAGCATAGGTGTGTCAAACTCGCATCGTCACAGCATTGTCATGTGATGTATCGCAACTTATTTCCCCTTCCCTGAAACTGGGCGTGGCCAGCGTGTGATGCATCCGGCCCTCAGACTGCGAGTTTGACAGCTCTGTGCTAAAAACTTTAACCTTAGACTGTCTACTATTGACCTCACCCCTTTCCTAAGAGGTCTGTAGGGGGCGTGCATAAGTGCACCAACGTGCCTACCGTCCCTGTCCTATTGTTTCTCTTATTCTTTTATTTTTCTTATATGTACCCATTTCATGTATTCACAACTATGTATACATTTATACTTATTATCTTGTAAACAATTGGCAAATCAAATAAATAAATAAATAAATAAATAAATAAAATAAATAAATAGAATAGAAACCGAGAGCAAATCCCACTCCTTACTAGCGCTGATGATGTTATCTAGTTTGCAGGGGGTGGAATTCCACTGGTATAACAACCGGTTCAGTGATGCGCGCGCGTGCTCAGCATTTAAAAAAATGCATGCCCATACTTACCTTCAATGGCAGCCTCTGGGAAGAAAACAGCTGAGCCGCAGCAAACCGCTCGGCCAGGTGAATCAGCTGTGCTCTAAACCAGGGGTCTCCACCTTGGCAACTTTAAGCCTGGAGGACTTCAACTCCCAGAATTCCCCAGCCAGCTTTGCTGGCTGGGGAATTCTGGGAGTTGAAGTCCTCCAGGCTTAAAGTTGCCAAGGTTGGAGACCCCTGCTCTAAACAAAGGCATAAAGCACAGGAAAGAGTAGGGGCAGGCAGGCTGTCCCACTTCCTCATCGCAGCGAACTGGTTCAGAGCAAGCTGAACATGGAAACAAGGGGTTCGCCTGATCCAGTCCAAACTGGTGGAATCCCCCGCACTGCTAGTTTGGATAATAAAACATCTGCAAGAAAACAATCAGCGAGGTTCTTTTCCAAGGCACCGAGGACCCTTCATTTCAACCCTGAATGGCAAATATTCTCCTTTATTGAGGTGCTTTTTTCTGGCACCTTCCTGCCTACCAGGTATGCCAAGATCTTCTGCCTCTATGCCCTCAGAGACCTCTTGGAACACATACTACCTTCACCAAATGCTCCCTGATGAGGTAACTACAAGACCACGTTCCCAACTTGCCCAACGACTTTCTTCATAACACAATGATGTGCAGTAGTACTACAACCAGTGGTGGTATGCTACTGGTTCATACCAGTTTGGCCAAACTAGTAGTAAGTATAACTACCGGTTCGACCAAACCTGTAGTAAAAAAAAACTGCCGGTACAACTGAACAGGTTCCTCCTACGATCATCTGAGAGGATAAAAGAAGCAACAAGCGCAGGGCAAGTGAGAGGGTCATCCCTAGCTTTTTGTTTCTTCATCGTCTCAGCTCATTGACCTGTTAGGGGTGCGCATGGGTTCATGCGCAATCACCCAACGAACCAGTAGCAACCAAGGTAGGAACCCACTACTGACAACAACCATCGTTTTCTGGGATATATCCATATGGTGGGGGGGAAAAAGTTCGAACACAAAGAGGGTGTTTAGAAAGGAAGTTTTCATCCTGAACTTGTGTTGCATTGTTCTAATGCAAGGAGAAAGAAAACAATCCTGCCAATTTTGAGCCTGTGGAAAGAAATGTCACATTTTTGTCAGTGGTCTCCTTAACATGAATGAAGTAAAAATAATCCCCATCTAATTTTCCTTACAAGACTCTAGTTGGGACCAACCGGATCATTAAGTAGAGCAAAGCAGCTGAAACGAATCTTGCTGGGGGACAAATGGACAGTTCGACATCAACAATCCTACATCCCTAAACTTAAGGTGGGCAACCTTGTATGCCTAAGGTCGTGTGTAGCTTTCAGAGTCTTGTTGTGTGAGAGATGAGCCAAGGGCCACTCGGTTCTCAGGACAGAGATGTCAGTTATATCAATAACTGAAACCCTCTTAGCTTCAAGGCCAATGTGTCTTCGAGAGAATTTAAAGCTGTGAGATTTACTGCTAAGTTTTGATCCAAGCTCTTCTTTCATGCAACTCTTGGCCTGAGTTTGAAAGTCCTTTGCAAGCTGATCTAATGCCCTGAGGAGGTTACAAAAATACAGAAGGCTACTATACGATACACTATTAGAGCATTGCCCGTACGTGGTACATTCCACATTGACTGACAGCTAAGTGCTTTCATGCAACAGATATTCAGATCTCTACCTGGAAACATCCTCTTTTAACAACCCCATCATCCTTTGCAGAATGGAGTCTGGCAACTGAATAGAACTGAGTGTTTACTGGCCAGATGCCCTTCCTGTCGCCAATGCAGAGTTGTTGTTGTTTTTCAGCAGTTATATTCTCAGTGAGCCCAGAGAGAGGAATATCTGCCTCTGCCTAGGATCAAATTGATTGTGAGGTGAGAGCTCCACCCCTAGGCCACCACACCGCTCCAAATCTCTACCTGAAAACGGAAGGAAGAAAACATGAAGTCTTTCACTTCTAAGGAAGCAGGTGCTCTGCCAATGAGATATGTCTCCATCCACTCAAGGAAATTGAATTGAAGAAACGTATCATCTCGTGATGGGAACCTAAAGCTCTCAGCTCCAATAGGAAAAATAATTATCTACAAAGAAATCCTAAAACAACTTTCCAGGATTACAGATGGATCCTTGGTAAACACCAAACTGTATATGAAATTTCAGTGAAAAGAATGTTTATAGTCAGTCCTTGATTTACAGCCATATTAGACCCTACCCATTAGAGTTGAAAAGTTGTGATGGTTATAAAAGCAAATCATCCCTCCATCAACCTTACTTTTTTTTTTTTTTTGCAGTGGTTGTTAAGCAAATCACCATAGTTATTAAGGAAATTATGGGGTATTTTGCCTGAACATCAGAAGTAAATGTTATTTTCTGGCAAAAATGTTGTAAATTGCAGTCACATGACTGTGGGATGCTGAAAACAGCCATAAATGCAAGCCATAAATGCCCAGTGTCTGAAATGCTGTCACATTCCCTGGGGGCGGCCATCGGACTTTTTGAACTGGGTCATAAGAACCATTTGAAGAGTCCATCGTAACCTTGAATGATTGTTAAGCCTCTGTCAACCCTGAAGTGAACCTGGCTGAGCCCATCTTGGAGGCTTCAGGGTTGCCACACCACAGAGGGAGGGGGAGAAATAGTTAGATGGGGTTTTGTAGCCAAAACAATAAACTTTTCCTGTGGGAACCAAGGACATTCTCACAAGTGGCTGCCCAGAGAAGGTGTGAGGTAACCAAGCAACTGGATTGGACAGCATGACCAGTGACTTGGGAGAAAGAGGAAACTTTTACTTTTAATTGCTTATTGTACCCTATGACTATTATTAAGTATTGTACTTTATAGACTCTTGACAAATGTATCTTTTCTTCTGTGTACATCGAGAGCATTTGCACCAAGACAAATTCCTTGTGTGCCCAATCACACCAGGCCAATAAAGAATTCTATTCTATTCTATTCTATTCTATTCTATTCTATTCTATTCTATTCTATTCTATTCTATTTTTAATTCGGTGAAAGCAGCAAGAATTTTTAAAGTCAGCTTTCACCAGTTGTGCCAATATGATGTATCCAATAAAACTGTACTTTGAGGAATTTGCCTGCCTAGGGAGTTCTGTTTTCTGTGGGTGCATTATTTGGAAGGGTGACATCATTCCTTTGCAAGTTGGGGACTGCCTGTGCTTTTTTTTAATGATTGCATCATACAGAATCATCCCTGTCATCTGTAAATGACCCATTGATCATTAATGTTTAGAAGAAATCAAATTGTCCAATCAGCTGGGTCACAGGTTAATCCCCAATTGTCTATTATTATTATTATTCATCGGACAGTCAGCCAGATGTTCAGACTGGGTTTGGCATTTTTGTTTACCTATCGAGTCCTTACCAAGGACCTGGGATAGGCAAATCTGGATGTTTGATGGTGTTACAGATATGGCCGCAGGATGGAAGCTGTTCAAGGAAATCTGCCTTCTGCAATTGATGGCAAATTTGTCAATGCCTATGGTGTTCAAGTGATGCTCCAATTGTTTTGGGATTGCACCCAAGGCGCCTATTACTATTGGTACTACCCTTGCTTGTCTTTGCTGTAGTCATTCTATTTATATTTGTAGGTCTTTGTCTTTTGTTATCTTCTCCAGTTCTTTCTCTTCTCTTCTGCTGTCTCTAGGCACTGCCACATCCACTATCCAGTCTTTTTTGTCTTTCTTATCGACAACTGTTAAGTCCGGGGTGTTATGTGGCAGGTGCTATTATTATTATTATTATTATTATTATTATTATTATTATTATTACAGTATACACAGCAAACAAGATATCCATGCTGGGTTTCGTATCACAAATCACTAGTCGAACACTTCCCAAGCATTTGGGACTGCGTGATGTATCGGCGGATTATGTGAGCAGATCCCAGTAAGGTGGCCTTCTGCAGCTGACCAATGGTGATTTTGTCAGCGCCAATTGTTTTTAAGTGCTTGCCTAGGTCTTTAGGCACAGCACCCAATGTGCCGATTACCACTGGAACCACCTGCACTGGTTTATGCCAGAGTCTCTGCAGTTCGATTCTCAAGTCCTGATATCTGGTGACTTTTTCAAGTTGTTTCTCGTCGATTCTGCTGTCCCCAGGTATGGCAATGTTGACCATCCACACTTTTTTCTTCTCCACAATCGTGATATACGGGGTATTGTGTTCCAAAACCTTATCAGTCTGTATTTGAAAGTCCCACAGTAGTTTTGCATGCTCATTTTTGACCACTTTTTCAGGCTTATGATCCCACCAGTTCTTTGCTAAAGGAAGATGGTAGTTGTGGCACAAGTTCCAGTGGACCATCTGAGCGACTGTGTTGTGACGTTGTTCAAGTCTGACCTATTGTCTTGCAACAGCTCAGTATGTGATTTATTATTATTATTATTATTATTATTATTATTATTATTATTATTATTATTATTATTATTATCCTCCTCTTTGCATTATTTATTTCTGAGTTGTATTTGACCTATGCAAGTACTTTAACATTGTGCTGAAAGTAATACCAAGGGAAACCAGGTGGTGTTAACAGCATCCTGTGTTGCTCTTTCCTCCAAATTATCTCAGAGTCAAATATTAGCCATTAACTTTCCTGACCAGATCATCTTTGGCAGACGTGTGCAAAGATCTAAGATGGTCTCATTATCTTCAGGGCTAACATTATCATAACCGTTCCTGTTCCAATTTTTCTTTAATCTTTCAGAGGAAGAAGAAAAAGAAGAAGAAGCGGGAAGAAAAATATAAGCAGATTTTAGAAAGGAGGCTTTCCAAGGAAAGAAATAATAGTTTTAGGATCAGCCTCAGAAATCCATCAGGAATTATCTTTTTAGGATAATCTCTCAGAAGAATAACTGCATGAATTGGAAACCAAATAAATAAACAGTACAGTTGGCTAAATGTGTTTTCAAAGCTTCAGAGCAGAGATTCTAGCATATCAGATTTCTCTAACCATCATAAGTCACTGTAGCTTATTCCATATGCTGGTCAGAATTTATTTATTTATTTTTTGTAATATAGCTCTTGACTTCTAAGGAAGTTTTGTTTTCTCCAAACTAAAATATCTACAGAATGTAATGGCTTGTGATGTCCTCTACAGGACTCACATAATGTGCTCCATTATAGATTATAGAATTAGCAACACCCTGAGTATCGTGCTATCTTCCTCATCACTCTAGGTGCTGGGACATAGAACACCTACTTTCCCACACTTCCAAGCAGTGGTTGGATTCTACTGGTTTGGACTGGTTTGGCCAAACCGGTAGTAAAAATGCTACCGTTCGGCCGAACCAATAGTAAAAAAAACAGCTACCGATTCAGTCGAACCGATATATTTTTTCCTCCCAACGATCAGCTGTTCTGACAATCAGCTGTGCCGGGATCCTCCTTGGTGCCTTACTGCTTCACCCAGGAGGCTTCCCTAAGGCCCAGGAGGCAAAAAAGGGTGCTGCACAGGCCCCCCATGCTCCATTTTTTGCAAAAACACCTCCCCAGGAGGCTTCCCTGAGGCCCAGGAAACAAAAAAAAAGGAGCATGGGGGGGTTGTGCTGCACCAAAGAAGAAGCCACACCCACCCAGTCACATGGCCATGCCCACCTAGCTGCTTCCACCTAGCCACACCCTCCGAACTGCCTCCCAAGTCTCATAAAATTTCATGGTTTCTAGCACCTTTGGGAGAGGCACAAAAAAGAAACTGAAGTGCAGATGTTCCCAGGTGTCAATGCAATTATGTTATCATTTGACCCTGTTTCCATGTGTGTTTTTGTAACTCTTACACGGGGTTTATGTCCCAGAGATGCAGAAATAAGAGCCGGTTGAGTGGAAGAGGGATTGCGAAACTTCCTCGTTCTCTTTGCAAACCACAGCAATTAAACCAAACGGGAGAGTTCTTCCTTGTGGGTGTACCCAGAGGTGGGATTCTACCAGTTCAGACCGGTTTGGGTGAGCCAGTAGTTCTGGTGATCATTTGGCTCTGCCCACCCGCCCCTGCCCTCTTCCTGTGCTTTATTTCCTTGTTTTTGAGCTCAGCTGATTCGCGCGACAGAGCAGTTTGCTGCACATCAGCTGTTTTACTCACTAGGGCTGCAGCAGAAGGTAAATATTATAGCTAAAAATGGTCTTTTCTAAATGCTAAGTGTGAACCGGTTATTACACCGGTTGAATTGCACTACTGGATGTACCTACTTTTCATTGGTATATCCTTATGATCTTGACAACCCTGGTTTGAGAAAGTATTTGTTCAGGCAACAATCCTCTTCTCTAACTCCATTCTGTGTACAGAGAGGTACAGAAATCTAGCTATCAATCTTCCTTTCTATTCTAAAATTATCTTTGGCCTTTAACTCAACTCCTCAAAGGTGAAAATGGAACAGAAACCAAGGGTAAGAAAGTTGAACCTCTACCTGGTTTTAGGCATGGAAAGCCATAAATACAGGCAGCGTTCAAATGCAACCACAGCTCCTGATTGTGTTAGCCTGACATAACTTAGAATTGCAGCTATTGGTATCCAAACCATGTACATAGATTGTGTGGGATATGAGTAGTATAAAATATCTTTCATCCTCAAGATTGGTGTGTCTTATATTTTGCTACATTTGGCGAGAGGTGTAATATTTATTGTACCTTTAGATAGAATATATATAGATAGATAGATAGATAGATAGATAGATAGATAGATAGATAGATAGATAGATAGATAGATCGATCTTTGGTTATTCGGGTTTTCTCCCGCGTAAGATTGGAAGTATCTAGGCAACGTTTCGATGAAGTCTCATTCATCATCTTCAGGCTTCTGTCTTCAGCTCTGTGCTTCTCACTCTGAGAAGCACAGAGCTGAAGACAGAAGCCTGAAGATGATGAATTATATCATATATACTCAGAAAACAAATATATATATATATATATATATATATATATATATATATATATATATATATATATATATATATATATATATATATATATATAATAATTGAGGAAGAGGCAGGCTTCAATGTCTAGTGGAATAAATATGTTGCTTTCCACTACATTCTTTCTTTCCTCATTTATATTTTTATTCAGGATGATTGGCGCCCACATACACAAACACATGCATACACACAAACAAGTATATAATGTTTTTGGCAAGAAAAAAAATGGTATAGCTACAATATCTTAAAGGAAACCTAAATTAGGGATAGGCAAATCCTGCAGCTCTTTTTGAAAAACTGCTATAAATTGTACCACTGGAACCTAATGGCAAAATGGAGAAATTCAAAAAAAATCCTCTTAAATAATATCAAATTCCACCCAAACATATTTTTTTTAAATGGTCTCATCCTCTCTGGAAACAGCAGGGATCATCTGCCTACTCCCTGCGGCTGTCAAAAGCCAATTTATATTTAAAAGAAAAATCCCCAGCTGCAGAAAAGATTATCCATAGCTATCTGTGTCTTTGGTATAACTACCCATATATAATATTGTCATTTGTAGATCTCATTAGGCCAGTGTTTCTCAATCTTAGCAACCTGAAGTCATGTGGACTTCAACTCTCAGAATTCCCCACCTAACCACTCCAATTCTGGGAGAGGAAGTCAACCAAGATGGAGAAACACTGCATTAGTAATAGCAATAGCTATTGTTGTTACTATTGAATAGTAATAGCTATTGCTATTACAGATACAGATTAACACAATTGGAAGGGATCTTGTAGGTCATCGAGTCCAACTCCCCCCTCAAAGCAGGAAACCCTACACCATTTCTGACAAATGGTGGTCCAATCTCTTCTTGAAAGCCTCCAGTGATGAAGCTCCCACAACTTCTGAGGGCAAGCTGTTCCATTGATGATTGCTCTCACTGTCAGAAAATTTCTCCTTATTTCCAGGTTAAATCTCCCCTTGTTCAGTTTCTATCCATTATTCCTTGTCTGCCCTTCAGGTGCCTTGGAGAATACTTGACCCCCTCCTCTCTGTGGCAACCTCTCAAATATTGTTTCCCCCCTCCCCAGTCCTTCTCTTCACTAGACTAGCCGCGTCCAGTTCCTTCAACCATTCATCGTATATTTCCGTCTCTAGTCCTCTAATCGTCCTGGTTGCTCTTTCTCGTCTCAACATCTTTTTTATAGTGTGGTGACCAAAACTGGAAGCAGTACTCTAGGTGGGTCTTACTAAGGCTTTATAGAGTGGTATTAGTACTTCACTTGATCTTGATTGTATCTTGGAGTCTTAGTGGACATCTTGGGGTCTTAGTGGACAACCAGCTAAATATGAGCCAGCAGTGTGTAGCAGCCAAAAAAGCTAATGCAATCCTAAATTGCATTAACAGAGGGATACAATCGAGATCAAGTGAGGTACTAATACCACCCTATAAAGCCTTAGTAAGATCACGTCTAGAGTACTGCATCCAGTTTTGGTCACCACATTATAAAAAAGATGTTGAGACTCTAGAAAAAGTACAGAGAAGAGCAACCAGGATGATTAGGGGACTGGAGACTAAGGCATATGAAGAACGGTTACAGGAACTTGGCATGGCTAGTCTGATGAAGAGAAGGACCAGGAGAGACAGGATAGCAGTCTTTCAAGATTTGAGGCGCTGCCATGGAGAGGAAGGATTTTCTAAAGTTCCTGTAGGCCAGACAAGGAATAATGGATGGAAACTGAACAGGGAGAGATTTAACCTGGAAATAAGGAGAAACTTTCTGACAGTGAGAACAATCAACCAATGGAACAGAAGTTGCCCTTGGAAGTTGTGGGAGCGCCATCACTTGAGGCTTTCAAGAAGAGATTGGACTGCCATTTGTCAGAAATGGTGTAGGGTCTCCCGCTTGGGCGGGGGTTGGACTAGATGACCTACAACATCCCTTCCAACTCCGATTATCTGTTATCTGTTACCTCTGTTAATGCAGCTGAGGATTGCATTGGCTTTTTTTGGCTGCCGCTGCATACTGTTGGTTCATATTTGCTAATGCAGTGTTTCTCAATCTCAGTGGACTTCAACTCCCAGAACTTCCCAGTACTTAGCTGGGGAATTCTGGGTGATGAAGTAGCAATAGCAATAGCACTTAGACTTATAAAGCACTCCATAATGGTTTACAGCCCTCTCTGAGCAACATCCATTTCTAGCCCATTCCCCAGAAGGGCCCAGCTTGGGATCAACCAAGTGTCCTTCTTCTGACATATTATGCAAAGACCGAGCTCTCTGGAGAAAGATCTAATTCTGGGAAAGGTGGAAGGAAAGAGAACAAGGTGAATAAATTCAGTGGATAGACTCAATGGTGCACTGTTGGAAGAGCTGAAAGGCCAGATTAGGGGCAGATTATCATGGAGAGAATCTATCTGTGTGATTACTAAGAGTCAGCCATAACTTGATGGCACATAATCAGTGGTGGGATTCAAATACTTTAACAACCGGTTCTCTGCCCTAATGATTTTTTTCCAACAACCAGTTCATCAAACTGCTCAGAAAGTTAACAACCGGTTCTCCCGAAGTGGTGCGAACTGGCTGAATCCCACCACTGTACACAATCATTGTCAATCTGCACCCATTACATCATTGTATCCTCACTCAATGTTTGGAGCATGACCTTCAATCTGCACCCATTACATCATTGTATCCTCACTCAATGTTTGGAGCATGACCTTCAAACCTGCCTCCCTGATATACGGGGTCAACATCTTCCCTGTCGCCTTTCCTCTTTCCAAAATTTTCCTTCCTGTTTTCCATTTGTTATCTGTCAGTAAACTGAATGAATCCTATAAATATTTGTATCAGAAAGAAGAGCTTCACTGCTAGGAAGAAAGGCATCTCTTACCTAGTCGGATGTGATTTGATGGAGAGGCAGAGACATAGAAGAAGACAAGGAGGTAGTAGAGGTAGACAGAATAACAGATTTAGAAGTGATTTTGGAGGTCTTCTAGTAGTCCAAACTCTTGCGCAGGCAGAAAACCCTATATAGTGGTGGTGGGATTCAAATTTTTTTACTACCGGTTCTGTGGGTGTGGCTTGGTGGGCGTGGCATGGGAAGGATACTGTAAAATCTCCATTCCCTCTCCACTCCTGGGGGAAGGTTACTGCAAAATCCCATTCCCTCCCCACCCCACTAACCTGCTTTCCAGCTCCGTTCTCCTGTGCAGGGCAACCAAAGAAGACCCAGCCGATCAGCTGGGACTTAATGGGAGGCAGAGAAGAGACGGGGGAGGGGTCAGTCAGAGGTGGGGTTTGCCGGTTCTCCCAACTACTCAAATTTTCCGCTACCAGTTCTCCAGAGCTGGTCAGAACCTGCTGAATACCACCTCTGCTATGCAGGTAGTCCTCAAGCTACGAATGTAATGGAGCCTGCCAATTACATTTGTAAGCTGAGGATCCGTTGGAGTGAATCACATCAAGTGAACATGAAAATGCTCTGCGTTCACCCTCACATTCACTAATGGAATGCGCAGGTCACTGAAGTGTACATGAGGGAATCCCAGGGTGGGGAAGGCCATGGGAGGTGTCTAGTGATGGAACAGGCCACCCAAGGCTTCCCCTGACCCACATGCTCCCCACAATTGCTTCCACCACCACCCCTTGATCCCGCCATGCCAGGTCTCCACAGCCACTGGGCCTATGTCCAGAAGAGTGCAGTGCTAGGAACAGCTAAGATGCCGTGCAGAACTTTCAAACTCTGTGGACACAAGGCAAACCATAGAGGCGAGACAGGATTTTTTTAAAAAAATATTTTCGGTAGTGGGGTTCATATATTGATTCATTTTATCAGGGCCTAACCAATATTATTTTTCCTTTTGCTATAAAAAAATTAAAGCCATTCTTAAAAGTGACCCAAAACTACTCCCTAGGAGAAAGGCATCTCTTAGATAAAGTTAACATGAAAAGCTAGACGGAGTTTTCGATCTAATCCTTCCTTTTATCAATGACTCAGATAGATCTTTTCAAACAGAAAAATGAAAGGAGACAGCTTCTGTGAGTTCTTCCTCCCTCCACCCCCTTTATTTTCCTTCGTCTTCATCTTTTCTTTTAAAGGTTCAAGCTACGCTACCTAAGAGGAGGAGGGGGGGAAATGCCAGAGTTGAACAGGGCCTAAAAGGACAGAAGATAACATTTACTTTCTGACACAAAGATTCTTTTTTTTCTTCCTTTATTTACTTCTTGCACTAAAAGCAAAGCAAACAACATAGTTAAAGGTTTTTAAAGCAGCATTATTTCAGAGGTGGGTTATTGTTGTTGTTGTTGTTGTTTTTGCAACACACCAGTTTAATGTTTACAATGACAACTGTGTAAAGCGAATGGCTGAAAGGGAGTTTGGGGTAATATTAAAATTATTACAATTTGATCTTTCTGTGCTTCTGTTCATCATTCTACTATCTAATTTAGCTGAGTCCTCTCAAGATGTTTTATTTTCCAACTGCATCTATGTGTTGGAGGAACTGGAATCAGTTCCAAGTGGGGAAAAAGACACTGGAAACATGGAGGCTGTTTGGAAAGGTGGTTTAATGGTGGACAGGACCACATGGCTTGGAGCTCCAAAGTGAAAAGGACAGGCACATGCTTCAAGATGCTGGGTGAGAGAAAAGAAGGGGCAAGATGCTGAGAGTTATATACCATCTGTAGTGTTTCCTGTTCCTGTGCAAGAAATGTATCCCATTGGCTGATGGACTCCTAGGGGTAGGGGGTCTAAGTTTGTAGGCTTTATCTGGACCACATGGCTTCACCTGAGTGCTGGCTGATGTAATCTTCCCAGGCCAGGTGGTGAGATGGATAGAGGCCTTTGTTATGTAGAATACTCCAGCCCGGGCCTTAATGGCCCGCCCATTAACAAAGGTGTGGGGGGGTGAGTTTCTGCTTCTGAGGCAAGTTTCTGCTTCTGAGTTTCTAATTCTCTTTTTAGGGGAAATAGTCTGCCTTTTTAGCATATCCTAAACTATTTCATTTTCCTTAGGAGCACTCTGGGTGCTCACTTCCTATATATGGAAAGGCAGATCACAATTCTGCAGTAAAACCTGACTCCAGAATGAAACTTAGGTGCTAAATTTTGGACCTACAAATAGTAGTTAGTTTTCTGCCAGGACTGCAACACTAAAAACAATGTTCTGCTTATCATATTGAAAACTATTGACAATTTTGCAGATGCTTGGCAGCCCTTTTGTTACATCCAGAGCAAAAACCCTTTCAAGGAGGTAATTGGTGGAAGGCATGAGAAAACTGATCAGATTTGAGCTTTGTGCAGATGAACCTGTTCCTTTCCTAAGGAAAAAACTGAAAACTGGGGAAAAAATGTCAGAAACTGACTTATTGGCCAGCTAAACTCTTGAAGAATTTGTAGAGCAAGGCTGTGATGACTTGTGTTTAAATAGGAAGAGTTTTATTAATTTTGTTGCTTTTAGTATACTTAGGATGATATGAGCAAACATTAAAATATTTATAAAGAGAAACATAAAAAAACCCTGTATATTGTTTTGGAAGAAATATCCATCTGACTCAGTTCCAACCTGAGAGAAAGACAGTGGAAACATGGAGGCTGATTGGAAAGATGGTTTATTGGTGAAGCAGCAGCACATGTGATTCTGGGCAGTGGACAAAATGGAGTTGAGAGTGGGGAGGGGGTTATACCTTCTTTGAGATTTGCACTTGAGCTTCCTGTTCCTGTGCAAGAACATGTCCTTTAATATTCTAATGGCTGTTGTCAGATTCCTATGGGGTCACGTGGGGTTATGTAGGGGTCATAGCTGGCTCTACAGGTAAAAGAAGAAATCCTAAGTGTTTGCCTGAGCTAATCTGATCAATTTCTGGCTTCTTGGGTAAGGGGCTGCTTCTAATCCTACCATTCTGCCTTTGTTCAGACTTTTATTTCAAAATATCCTGTCTTGAATGGATTGCTGCCTGCAGTGCTTTGCTTATGAATAGAGCTATCTAGATACTTTCTATCTCTTTCAGTAAGCTCTTTATCTCTCTTAAGCGTTGACATCTGCTGTGGGCTATTAGGAAAAAGTAGAGGTTGCTTTCTGCCTCTAAAAAACATGTTCCTCCATTTCTCCCTTTGGGGAAATATAATATTCTGCCTTTTTAAATATTTTATTCTTCTGGGAGGGGAGGCTCCCTCGATGGGAAGCATTTTATTAATTTTGTTGTTTTTAGTATACTTAGGACAATAAGAACAAACATTAAAATATTTATAAAGAGAAAACTGTATGTTGGAAAAAAATATGAATGTATAATGCAGATATTAAATGTACAGATGGGACCATATTCTCTTCTAGACTAGTGGTCTTCAACCTTGGTGGCTTGGTAGCTTGGCTGAGGTGGTGGTAGAGGGGAACTGGGCCACGCGAGCAGTGGGCTGGTGTGTGCGCACACAGGCACACAAACACACGCAGCTCCACTCACGCAGTTCTACTCAGGCAAGAAAGAAGAGAAGCCTTTGGGGCACGGGTTCCGTACTCCTTCAGGCTTCTCCATGCCAAAAAGCTTTTGCAAAGGGACTGAAGGCCTGAAGCAGCACGAGGTCGCTCCCCCGAAGCCTTTTGTCTGTTTGGAAAAGCTTTTGGCGCAGAGAAGAGAAGCCTTTGGGGGGAGGTGCGGTCTTGTGCTCCTTCAGACTCACCGAGGTTGCCTGATGCTCCAAAAGCGGATTGGGGGTCCTGAACTGAGCAGTTCCTGCTTGCCCCACTCAGCCTCTGCTTTCAGGAACAGGCAGCTTGGCGGCCTGACTCGGCAGTGGGTTCCTATCTTGGTTGCTACCAGTTTGGTGGGCGATTGCATGTGTGTGGGTGTGTGCACGCACCCCTTAACATGCATGCGTGCATCCCCTAACATGCTGAGAGGATGAAGAAACCAAAAAGCTAGGAGCCACCCACCCATGCGCTCGTCGCTTCTTTAATCCTTTCAGCTGTTCGTCGGAGGAACAGGTTCGACTGTATTGGTAGGGTTTTTTTTACTACTGGTTCAGCCGAACTGGTCTGAACCAGTAGCATACCACCACTGGCCTGACTGAGGGGAGAGAAGGGAATTAGGCTGCATGAGCAATGGGCTGGCGCATGTAGCTCCGCCCACACAAGAGAGGGCTTTGAGGGGTGCCGCTTATGCAAGTGGAGCTATGAGACCTCACTGGCCTACCTCTCATGCGTCCCGCTTCTGAATAGGCCACAGCCTGGTAATGGGCCATGGCCCAGGTGTGGAGACCCCTGTTCTAGACAGTTAATAGCAATAGCGCTTAGACTTACATACCGCTTCACAGTGCTTTACAGCTCCCTCTAAGCAGGTTACAGAGTCAGCCTATTGCCCCCCAACAATCTGGGTGCTCATTTTACTGACCTCAGAAGGATGGAAAGCTGAATCAACCTGAGTCAATCGAACTGCAAAATTGCAGGCAGCTGGCAGGCAGCAGAAGTAACCTGCAGTACTGCATTCTTACCACTGCGCCACCACGGCTCTTTCAGTTAAAAACTAATTGAAAGCTTTCCATATCAGCATTCACTTCCATGATGTGGTCTTGGTTAAGTAGTGGGATGCAACCAGTTTAACAATTGGTTTGGTGAGTGCATGCGCATGCAGCATTAAAAAAAAAACAGCCCATTTTAAGCATCAAAACTTACCTTCTATGTCAATGCTGGTGAGTAAAACAGCTGATGCATGGCAATTCACTGTGCTGCGCAAATTAGCTGAGCTAAAAAACAGGGAAATATATGACAAGAAACAGCAAGGGTGGTTGGGCAAGGCCAACTGCTGACTGGAAGTACTGGTTGTCTAGAACTGGTGTGAACCGGTAGAATACCACCACTGTCTTGATTTTAGAATACAAACAATTCTTTCTCTTTTTTTTCTAAAACAAAATAGCAACGCACATTATACTGTACATCCGGTAAGAATTTTCCAAGCTCCTATCTGGGTGGATTTGAGGTAGTCCCTTCTCTCCTCATGTCCTCCTTCTGACTGGCCCAAGATCGCCCAGCTGGAACTAGAACTCACATCCTCCCAGTTTCTAGCTTGATGCTTCACCACTTCTTGTAGTTACGTGACATGTTATAACATCTCAGTGGTGACAGCTGGTGGAGAGAGAAGCCAGATGAGGTTGGTTCTCTGCAGGACTAGTTGAGAAATCAACCCCCAAAGCAGCAAAACCCAAACACGTTTGCTGAGTTGCTTTTGTGACAGTAAACCTGCCCATTCCAATACATCCTTTATTCTTCCTTCCCAAAGCAATGACTCTATGAACTGTTTTCAGATGTAGCTCCGTGTTTGTGCTGGCCGTACCTAAGCATACCTAAGCATCGTCCCCTCCATGGTCATATGATTATACATTTTGGGTGTTCAGCAACCAGCCAACATTTACGTTCATTTGCAACATCTTCCAATCGTGTAACTGTGGTTTTACAACATATTTTGCCAGAAACCGCGAACAATGGGTTTGCTTAATGGCTGCACCATTTGCTTAATGGCTGTGGCATTCATTTTATGACTATCATGTTCACTTAATGACTACTGTAAAAAGTGTTATAAAATTGGGTTGGTGACATGATAATTTAAATGGAATAGAATAGAATAACAGAGTTGGAAGGGACCTGGAAGTTTTCTAATCCAAGGCCCTGCTTAGGCAGGAAACCCTATCCCATTTCAGACAAATGGTTCTCCAATCTCTTCTTATAAACCTCCAGTGTTGGAGCACCCACAATTGCTAGAGGCAAGTCATTCTACTGATTAATTGTTCTCACTGTCAGGAAATGTCTCCTTATATCAAGGTTGCTTCTCTCCTTGATTAGTTTCCATCCATTGCTTCTTGTCCTGCCCTCAGGTGCTTTGGAGAATAGCTTGACTCCCTCTTCTTTGGGGCAGCCCCTGAGATGTTGGAAGACTGCTATCATGTCACCCCGATCCTTCTTTTCATCAAACTAGACATATCCAATTCTAGCAACTGTTCTTTGTATGCTTTAACCTCCAGTCCCCTAATCATCTTCGTTGTTCTTCTCTGCACTCTTTCCAGAGTCTCAACATCTTTTTTTTATTTTGTGGCCATCAAAACTGGACGCAGTATTCCAAGAGTGGCCTTAACAAGGCATTGTAAAGTGGTATTAACCCTTCACATGATCTTGATTCTATCCCTCTGTTTATGCAGCCTAGAACTGTGTTGGACATTTGCACAATTTGCAACTGTAATTCTGGGCTTCATAACAGTCGTAAGTGAAGGACCACCCACACAAGGGTTGCAGTGTTCCAAGTCCGTATAATTGCCATTTGCGATCTTCCCAGTCAATTTCTGACAAATGAAGTCCACGGAGGAACCCAAATTGGCTTAAAGTGCGTGT
This sequence comes from Notechis scutatus, assembly GCF_049901735.1. Taxonomy (NCBI): domain Eukaryota; kingdom Metazoa; phylum Chordata; class Lepidosauria; order Squamata; family Elapidae; genus Notechis; species Notechis scutatus. Next base: position 69,614,157 of record NC_142014.1, on the reverse strand, counting down.
GATCCACTGAACAACTGCAGTCCTAATTGTGGTTAGAGGTTGAGGCTGTTCTCCCTTGTTCTCTTGCAGATACATGGCATACACACTGCCAAACAACACCCTTTTCCAAATCCCCTGGAAAACGAGCTTACGATGGTCATGGTGGGGCCTCTGGGAAGAAAGATTGAATATAGACAGAGATGTTCCTTGACCTAAAAAGAAATGGGATGGGATTTTTCTTTTAATCAAAGATGATACGTTGTAGATCTGTAGCTAATTTACTCAACAGGTTTGATGGAAGAAATTCAAGCTGTTTTTGTCATCTGCGATGGGCCCCAAAGGTTACGTAGATGTTTCTAGTTCCAAGACTTGATGAGCAGATGGAAATCTGAGAGTCAAGGTTGTTGCTAGGTTAGGATTCCACCCCCTCCACTCCCACCCCACAAATACTTACATTAGCAAATTCCTATTTGCTTTCTGAGAACATTCCTTCGCTTCTCTTTGAGCATTCAATGCCAGTAAACACAATCAGAGGAATGATTGCTGACAACAAACACAAAAGGAATGCAAGTCAAGGCAAAGGGGTTGATTTTATTTTATTTCTTTTTTTTAAAAAAAAAAAAAACCTGAATATGTGCTTGAGATTGTGTTGCAATTTGTACTTTATTCATGTCACATAAAGCATGTTGAGAGACAGCAAAACCCAACTGAAGAAAAGTTAGACGGGACTTGATTAAGGTATTCAAATGCATAAAAAGACTCAGTGAAAACTAATCAGCCATTCTTTTTTATTCCCACCCACCCTCTTCCACCTTCTTCCTCTGACTTTCGCATTTTGAGGTTTTGGTCACTCCAAATGAAAGGGCAATAACAACAGAACAAATTAGAGTTGCTTCTTTCTGCCACTTAACTCCACCAAACAAATTCACATGTGTGAGATATTATCCAGTTGAGCGCATTGGCTTGATTGAAAAGAGCTGGTGGAATCTGGCTGATTTTCTGAATACTGTTATTAAAGATGGACTAAAAATCTTTCTTTCAGATCCTTTGATTGGCATCTCCTCCTGTTCTTTTGGCTCTTGTGCTGAATCTGCAAGCAAGAGAGAGAGAGAAAGAAAGCTTGCTAGAAAAAGGGCCTTGATAAAATAAAGTCAGACTGTTATGGCATTCTTGGATTCAAAAACTGAATCATGTTTGAATTTTGGACTTTATTTTTTATTTTCCAGTACGGTGAAGTTCTGCTGAGGAAGTAAAACATCATGAACAAAAAGCAACTGCCAAGTGCTTGGTAGTTGAGTAATGAAATGTCTGCAAGAAAACAACCAAGCTCAGAGACCACCAAGGACTCCAACGTGGCAAGTGTTTGGATCTGTTTGGATCTGTTTCATTTGCCATTGGCCCAAATACACAAGATCTTTAAAGCAGCAGTCCCCAATCTTTTTTGGCACCAGGGACCAGTTTCGCAGAAGACTTTTCCATGGATTGGGGAAGAGAGGAGGAGGAGGAGGAGGAGGAGGAGGAGGAGGAGGGCATAACCCAGATTCCCTCACATGCACAATTTACAGTAGGGTTCACACTCCTGATGATCTGAGGTGGAGCTGAGGTGATGAGCACTGGGGAGTGGCTTCATTTGTTCATCCGCATTTCACCTCCAGCTCTATGGCCTAGTTTCTAACAGGCTATGGACCAGTACCAGTCTGTGGCAGAGGCTTGGGGACCCTGCTTTAGAAATAAAGGTTATTTTTCTGCATCTGAAGAATAGCAGGTTAGCCAAGGCTAAAACATGTTTAATATACACTAATTGCAGTTAAGAGATCTTTAAGAGAAATAACTCGCATCTCTTACAAGCCAACATGTTGTCCACTCTTGATTTGAGAAAGTCCTTCTGTAAAAGATCTTCTATTGGGTCTCTTACTGCATCTTAGCAGTGCCCGATTCAACAGCAGGAAAATGAAGGTTTATTTATTTATTAAATTTATATGCTACCCCTCTCCCTGATATGACAACTCAGATTCCTATATGCCAGTACTCTTGCCATGATCATTTTCAATATATCTCAAAATGTGGTTATTTGGGAATGCTGTGGGACATTTAAAAGGCTGACTCCCCATCTTTCCGTGGTCTGCCACTTTAATTGTCTATGTTTTGAAGTGGTGACACCAAGGCATTATGGGAAATTTCAAAAGTAGAGTGATTCTTAGCATTGTTTGAAAGGTTCACTGAAGACATTGGTGGTTGTTCTCACCGGACGTCTGAGACCAATTTGCCTATTCAAGAATGCAAATTCTGACAATGGCTTGACACACGTCACCTTATTAATGCTGTTGAATTATAATTTTATTAGCTCATCCAATATTGCAAAACCTTAGCTAGATAGAGAAGCTGAAAGTGACACTTCTTTCCATCACTCTAAAATCTCCCTGACAACCCAATTTTGGGGGAAGAGGGTGAAAGCCCCTGGTTGAAGCCCTCTCAGTTGAAGTCTAGGAAATAGAGAGGCTGAGTGTCATTGGAGAGACGATTGTTCCACGAAAGACAGAAAGTCTTGGCTAGCTTGTCAAAAGAACTCCTCCACAAATGAGACTTTCACCAATCTTTTCTTTTTATTTTGATATTTCAGCAGCAAATTCTCTTTCATTAAATCATCATGAGAGGTGATAGGAAAAAAAATAGAGATGATGATGACGATGATGATGGAGGAGGAGGAGGAGGAAAATAGCCAATCAGTTGTGTCCATCTCTTGGCAATTCTATGGGCCAGGTCTCTCCACATCTTCCAATCTTGCACTACTACTTTGGGGTTTTCTATACTCTGGCTAGTGTCAGTTTTGATAGTGAGTAGCCATCATGTGCTTTGATAGCCTGAATCAAATGGAATCACACAGAATAACAGAGTTGGAAGGGACCTTGGAAGTCTTCTAGTGACTAGTCCAATCCTCTGCTTGAGCAGAAATCCTGTACCATTTTAGACAAATGGCTATCCAGGCTCTTCTTGAAAGCCTCCAGTGATGGGGCACCAACCACTTCTGAAGGCAAGACATTCCACTGTTTGATTGTTTCCACCATTACAAAATTTCTCCTTAGTTCTAGGATGCTTCTTTCCTTGATTAGTTTCCATCCATTCCATTTTTATTTTTTTTTGGTCTTGCCTTCTGGTGCTTTGGAAAATAGGTTGATCAGCCCCTCCAATATTGGAAGACTGCTAGTCTTCATGTCACCCCTAATCCTTTTCACTAGACTAGACATATCCAATCCAGCTGTCTAATCATCCTTGTTGCTATTCTCTGTATTCTTTCCAGAGTCTCAACATATATATTTTTTATTTAATATTGTGGTGACCTAAACTGGATGAAGTGTGATCTTACCAATGCTTGGTAAATACTAATACTTCATATGATCTTGATTCTATCCCTGGCTGCTCCTGCCTGGTTTTCTTTTTGTCAACCCTCAAGCTGACCTGACAGAAGCCATTTTTTAACCGCTTCCGTGTTACCCCCACTGGAGCTGAGGGACAGGGAGAGGGGATTTGAGATAGAGGGGATTCTGTAGCCAAAACAAAATATTTTCCCTTGGGAACCAAGGACATTCTCACACCTGGCTGGAGCAAGGCAGAGTGATGCTACCCAGCTGACAGTCCGCAGCATGATTGGATCTGTGATTGGACTTCTGACTGATTGTTTTGAGAAAGTAGGAAAACTTTTACTTTTAATGAGGTGAAAATGGCAGGAACCTCAAGAGTTGGTTTTCACCAGATCTGTGCCAATATGATATTTCCAATTAAAGCTATTCTTTGAGGAATCTACCTGCCTCGGAGTTTTGCTAGCTATGGATCTATTACTTGGAACCCTGACACTTTTTCCATTAACTCCTCCAATCATAATTGCTTTCTCCAGTGAATCGTTGCTATTTATTTCTTTAATATGCCAAGAACAAAAGGATTTGTATATCTACCCCATATATGGCTGTCATTTCTTAATAAACATACCCTGTCAATATGACCAATAAAAATGTGACTGATCTTTTGGCACAATCCCTGATGTATAGATCACTCTCCTGTCTTTTTGTGGCACATATTTATCTGAGTTCCATTTGGCATGGCCAATCTACGTTTCTTTCCAAAGATCAAAATGCTGATCTCAGTGGAAAGGAAGCCTCAGCCAGCTGGTTTGCGCCATTACCAGGAGTAACATGTTCCTATGGTGAAATGACAGCAGTTATACGGAGTGTTTCTTTTTAACTATGCTTTTCCATTATACTGATAAATGGCTATTTAAATACCTGCAAGTTTAAATTACTCAGCTGGAAAATGCAGCAGGGGGAGGATTCAAAGACAAAGAACTTTTAAATAAATCTCAACCTGCCATATGAAGCAATTTTCATACCAGATGGCAGATGTTTATGATGGTGCTTAAAACAAGTAAAAAAAATTAAATGAATTTCAAAACTTACTTGTTTGAAGTCTAAAAAGGGCGCCCTAAAGAAGCTTTGTGGTATGTTCTTCTCCACCCGCCATTCAATTTGGCTGTGAGTCGATTTAAATGTGACACCCACACACCCCCAAAGTTATAATTTGGCTATAAAGGAAAAGAGGAAACTTCAAGAATACAAAAGTGCTTTTTCCCCCCCTTTTATTTGGGGGTATGTGGGTGTGTATCTGTAGAATGAGGACTTTAAGTAGGTCACAACACCACAAAATGCAGAAAACCCAAGAACAGAATATGTAGAGAAATTCTGCATTGGGGGAAAGGATTTTAATACTTTCGAACATGGAAATGTTTTAACAGGTGATTTATTGGTTTATTCAATTTAGACAGCCACTGGTCTCAACAAGTGACTCTTGATGTCTGTTCAAATCTTATAAGGAAGAAGAGTTGCATGGCCTAAAATAGATAACATCTTGAGCTGGACTTCAGTGCCCTCTGTAAGTATTTGGCTTTCTCTACAATTCGCAAGGATATAATAACTGCTTTTAAAATAGTTATAGGCATACAGACGTATATATGGATTTGAAACAGTTCTGTTGGCATGGCTTGGTGGGCGTGGTGTGGCTTGGTGGGTGTGGCTTGGTGGGTGTGGCAGGGGAAGGATACTGTAAAATCCCCATTCCCTCCCCACTAACCTGCTTTCCAGCTCCGTTCTCCTGTGCAGGGCAACAAAAGAAGATTCAGCCAATCAGCTGGGACTCGGGAGGCAGAGAAGAGATGGGGGCAGGGCCAGTCAGAGGTGGTATTTGCCGGTTCTCTGAACTACTCAAAATTTCCGCTACCGATTCTCCAGAACTGGTCAGAACCTGCTGACTTCTGATTTGAAAGAAACTCAACTCCTGGGTGCTGCACCCATAAAGTTTCACAAAAATAGCCAGACATTGCCTTCTTCTGAAATTCTTTTTAATTACAGGTACTCCTCGACTTACAATGGTTCATTTAGTGACAGTTACAACATCACTGAAAAAGAGTGACTTATGACCATTGTTCACATTTATGCCCCCCACAGCATCAACATGGTCACATGACAAATTCAGGTGCTTGGAACAACTGACTCATACTTACGACGGTTGCAGTGTCCAGGGGTCATGTGATCAACTTTTGCGACCTACTGGTAAGCAAAGTCATTGGGGAAACCAGTTTCCCTTAACAACCGTGTTACTAATTTACCAACTTCAGTGATTCACTTAACAAGGGTGGCAAGAAAAGTCGTAAAATGGGGGCACTTAACAAAGGTTTCACTTAGCAATAGAAATTTTGGGCTCAATTTAAGTTGAGTAAGTTGAGGGCTACCTGTACAATGATTTATCTGTGTCCATAAGCCTTCTGGGAAAGCCAAGGAAAAATATCAAAACCATAAAAAAGTGAAAATTAGAATATTTCGGACATGGTAATTGAATTGATTGAATTGAATTCTTTATTGTCATTGTACTTATATACTCAGAATATATACAACAATATTCACATAACACCCAGAGACCAGACTCAACATGCACACACACACGACAATCCCCAAACACCTCCCCACCCGCCAAAATTCCCCACCTCCTAAAAACACACAAGCATCCACACAACAGACCAAGTAATACTGTCCAACAGCTGACTGATGATGGTCCTTAAGTTCATTGTTAAGTGAAATTATAGCTCTGGGATAAAAACTATTCAGAAAAACGTGTGGTCCGAGTTTCAATTGTTCTGTATCTTCTGCCAGAAGGCAACAGTTCATAAAGATTGTAAGCAGGATGGGAAGAGTCTCTGAGAATGTTGTGCAACTTCCTCAAACAGTCAGGGCTGGTAGCTGGAGCCCAGTGATATTCTGGGCAGTTTTAATGATTCTCTGTAGAGCTTTTTTGTCTGCTACAGAGCTGCTCCCGTACCATACAAGAATGTGATATGACACCCAGAAAAATATGGCCTACTTCACTTAATCCTCCAGGGAAAGGTTGAAGGCAAACGAGGTCCAGGCAGAAGAAGAACATCATGGCTTCAAAATCTAAGAGACTGGTTTGGACAAAACTCAACAGTGCTTTTACATGCGGCTGTTGATAAAAATAGGATCATCAACATGATCACCAACGTCCAATGACAGATATGGCACAACAAGAAGATATGTTGCATCCAAAAGGTTCCATGTTCACATCTTGATATGTTCACTTAAAAGAACCAACTAGCAAATTTCAAGAGTTTGGCTGATCCCCCAAAGCCAAAATGAGCTTTTGGCTGATCCCCAAAAGCAAACAGGCCTCACAGTTACGGGCAAAATAGGGAAATTGGAAGGAGAAAAGGTTTTGAAAGAAATTGTAGGCAAACCACTTGTGTACTGTTGCCAGTAAGTAAGAAGTAGAAGTAAGATTCCATGAGGCACAAAAAGACAAGTTCATCTGGAGGAAGGCTGTACTGTACATAACTTAGCAGGAGGTAGGCAAGATCTCAGCTTGGGAACCTGGAGGTCGCAGCTGCTGGTCAGTGGAACCAATAGGAGGATACATTAATCCCAAAAAAAAAAAGATGTTGAGACGCTAGACCAGTGGTTCCCAAACTTTTTCAGTCCACTGCCCCTTTGGTGCTACAAACTCATCCTCAGTGCCCCCCACCCAGGGTTGGGATTCAAATTTCTGTGGGCGTGGCCTAATTTAAGGGTGTGGCTTGCTGGTCACGTGACTGGGTAGGTGTGGTCTGGTGGTCATGTGACTGGGTGGGCGTGGCCAGGTGACTGGCAAACCAAATACAAGTGGTCCTCACTTAATGGCCAGTTGTTTAGCAAGTGTTCTAATTTATGACTGGCCTCCCTAGACCTACTTGATTTGTTTTTGGAGTTTTGACAGCCATGCACACACACACACACACACACATTCCCTTCCAACCCTGCTGGATCAGGTCATTGGACTAGAATCGGCAAAGCATCTCTGATTAGATTCTAGAAGTGAATAGAATCTAATCAGAGACGCTTTGCCAATTCTTGTTGATTTTTATTTGTATTTCTTTATTTTATGTTGCTGAATTGCATTGACATGTGTGTCCCTTCTTGTGCACAACCCAGAAGCTTTTGTGATTCTTTGCAGCAAAAATTACCGACCTCTGGCTTTGCTCAACTTTTCAAATGTGCTGCCACTGCCATGTTCTAGGTGCCAGCCCCGCAGGTCCACCCCATTGAGCCTGCTGCATCGGAGGGACCTCCCCAAGCAAGTCCGAGCGGAGCAGTGCACCAAGTCAATGGGGTGAAGTCTGAGAGAGGGAAAGAGAGAGAGAGAGAAAAGAAAGTGAGAGAGAAAGAGAGAAGGAAGAAAAGAAAGAGAAAAGGGAAAGAAAAACGGGACAGACAAAGAAAGGGGGAGATGGAAGGAAGGGACAGAAAGAAAAAGAAATAAAGAAGGAGGGAGGGAGGGAGAGGAAAGATAATGAGATATCTATTCTAGTCCAATCACCTGCTACAGCAGGGTTAGAAGGGCTGTGTGTGTGTGTTCTTGTAATTTACCAGTACATTTTGGTTTTGCCTTCTTCAGAATTGGCACTGTAATACATTGGGGAAAAGTAATTTTTTATGGTGGAGGTCTGGTCCAATGGATCCTGTTTAAAGCCTCAAGAAAATGTGAGAGCTTCCTGATAGTTTTGACCATGTTTCATCCACAAAACCTTTAATAGAAGCGAAAGATGTTTCTATGTGGAAAAGGGCCTCAGTCTAAACTAGGCCTCATTTCAATCTGATACATCAGTGCTCTCGCTCTCTCTCTCTCTCTCCCTCTCTCTCTCTCCCCCTCCCTCCCTCCCTCCCTCCCACCCAGACTGGCTTTGCTCTACTTTCCCGATGTGCCTGCGGGGCCGGTACTTCGAACATGGATGGATGGATGGATGGATGGATGGATGGATGGACGGACGGACGGACGGACGGACGGACAGACAGACAGACAGACAGACAGATAGATAGATAGATAGATAAATAGGTAGGTAGGCAGGCAGGCAGGCAGGCAAGCAGGCAGGAAGACAGACCGACAGACCTTTTCGACGGATGTATGGATAGGTAGGTAGGTAGGTAGGTAGGTAGATAGACAGATCTATATTGGTAGATAGGTAGGTAGGTAGGTAGACAGAAAGACAGGCAGGGAGGGAGGTAGGCAGGCAGGCAGACAGACCTTTTGGATGGATGGATGGATAGACGAACGGACAGACAGAATGTGACAGTGGCGGCACTTTGGGAAAGCAGTGGTGGCAGCTTTTCCCAACGTGCTGCCACATTCGAGGCGCCGGCTTCGGTGTGGTACAACAGTCAATGGGACTGCAGGGCCGGTGCCTCAAACGCCCCCCTGCCGCCTCTTAGCGCCCCTCTACTGGCCCCCTTGGGGATGCTAAGAGGCGGCAGGGGGCCGTGTTGAATGTGGACGCGGCGGCACGTAATGTGCCACCACTGCTGCATTCGAGGTGCTGGCTCCGGAGCGGTGCAATAGCCAGCACCTAGAACACCCCCTGCTGCCTCTTAGTGCCCCCCCCCCGCTGGCCCTCTTGCCTCTTAGTGCCCCCCAAAGGCATCCCACCACCCCCCAGGGGGCGGTACTGCCCACTTTGGGAACCACTGCTCTAGAAAAAGTACAGAGAAGAGCAACCAGGATGATTAGGGGACTGGAGACTAAAACGTATGAAGAACATTTGCAGGAACTGGGCTTGGCTAGTCTAGTAAAGAGAAGGACCAGGGGAGACATGATAGCAGTGTTCCAATATTTTAGGGGCTGCCACAGAGAGGAAGGGGTCAAGCTATTTTCTAAAGCGCCCAAAGGCCAGACAAGCAACAATAGATGGAAACAAGGAGAGATTTAACCTGGAAATAAGGAGAAACTTTTTGACAGTGAGAACAATCAACCAATGGAACAGCTTGCTCTCGAAAGTTGTGGGAGCATCATCACTTGAGACTTTCAAGAAGAGATTGGACTGCCATTTGTCAGAAATGGTGTAGGGTCTGCCGCTTGGGCAGGGCATTGGACTAGATGACCTACAAGGTCCCTTCCAATTCTGTTTATCTGTTATCTGATTATCTGTTACCTATTAACTGTCTTATATAAAACTTCCATGTGGCTGGAATAGTAAATTGTAGCTCTGGAGCAGAATATATATTTTTGTGTACAAACTTTCTGTTAGCATCCAGCTTGAGTATCCAAATAAAAGTCTTCATTTCAACTTGTCACTTTCCACATTAGTACATCACCAAATAAATCAACAAACTTGATAGCTTAATGTTGGTGTCATTAAAATATTAATATTACTAGGTCATATTTGTTGGCAAAGTGGAAATAACCAAAAGATCTAAAATCTGCCAGTTTCAAATGGCAAAATGTCTTGCATGTTTGGTGCCTTCTAGGTGTGTTGCGCTGTAACAGGCTGTGCGAGGACCCTTGGGGGACAGGAAGAAGATATGCAGCTAGGACAATGGTCAGATAAGGGATAACTCAGTCAGTGGTGGGATTCAAAAACTTTTACTACTGGTTCTGTGGGTGTGGCATGGCTTGGTGGGTGTGGCATGGCTTGGTGGGTGTGGCATGGCTTGGTGGGTGTGGCAGGGGAAGGATACTGCAAAATCCCCATTTCCTCCCCACCCCACTAACCTGCTTTCCAGCTCCGTTCTCCTGTGCAGGGCAACAAAAGAAGACTCAGCCAATCAGCTGGGACTCAGGAGGCAGAGAATAGATGGGGGCGGAGCCAGTCAGAGGTTCTCCAAACTACTCAAAATTTCTGCTATCGGTTCTCCAGAATTGGTCAGAACCTGCTGATCTCAGCCCACATTAAATTTAGGGGTGGTGAAACAGTGGTGGAATTCAATTTTTTTACTACCAGTCCTGGTGGCGTGGCTTGGTGGGCATGGCAGGGGAAGGATATGTAAAATCTCCAGCCAGAGGGGGTATTTGTCAGTTCTCTGAACTACTCAAAATTTCCACTATCAGTTCTCCAGAATTGGTCAGAACCTGCTGAATACCACCTCTGATCTCAGCCCACATTAAATTTAGGGGTGGTGAAACAGTGGTGGAATTCAAATTTTTTTACTGCCAGTTCTGTGGGCGTGGCTTGGTGGGCATGGCAGGGGAAGGATATGTAAAATCTCCAGTCAGAGGTGGTATTTGCCGGTTCTCTGAACTACTCAAAATTTCCGCTATCAGTTCTGCAGAACTGGTCAGAACCTGCTGAATACCCACCTCTGTGGTCAAAACCTCTCGGAAAGGACCCTCCCAAATTATCCAGAAAGTAAAGGCAAGCAATGAGAGAGGTACAAGATTCTGTGGCTGTAGCTTTACAATAAAGATAGTATTGCTACTCATGGGGTTGCTGTCCTGTCTGAACTAGCTAAAGCAGGGGTCCCCAACCACCGGTCCGCGGACTGGTACCGGTCCGTGGAACAAGTCCTACCGGGCCGCTGGTTTGCTGGGTGCCGCCATCTTTTTTTGATGAAAAAGTGCTTCCGGTGAGCTTTTCCGGGTAGAAAGCTCACCGGAAGCACTTTTTCATCAAAAAAAGATGGCGGCGCCAGCGCTTCCGGTGAGCTTTTCCGAATAGAAAGCTCACTGGAAGCACTTTTTCATCAAAAAAAGATGGCGGCGCCCAGCTAATGCCGGTACCGGGCCGCGCCATAAAAAAGGTTGGGGATACCGGGCCGCGGCATAAGAAAGGTTGGGGATCACTGAGCTAAAGGATGAACATGAACTAGCTAAGGTCAAAATGCATGCCCAACATAGCTTGGGAACACAGATATGAAAGTCATGCACAGATTGGATTGGAGCAGAGGTGGCAAAATCAAGGCCCATGGACCGGATCCAGCCTGTGGAGTGCTTAGATTTGGCTCCCAGGACTGCCCTGGAAACAGCGAAGGACCGGCCCGTAGTGCCTCTGCCAGCAAAAATGGAGCTCGGGAGGCTCCATTTTTGCTGGCAGAGGGTTACAGGAGGCCGTTGCAGCCAAAAACGGAATTTGGGAGCCCATTTTTGTTGGCAGAGCACTTGGGCCACCACAGGTGCCCCCCTCCAACATGAGTGATGTCAAGCTGGCCATGTCCACCTTGGCCCCCTGAGGTCAAACACAACCCTGATGCAGCCCTCAATGAAATTGAGTTTGATATCCTTGGATTTGAGGATATATGCAGCTCATGAAGGACTAATGATATAAAGCAGTGGTCGCCAACCAGTGAGCCAGGGACCATTGGTGGTCCACAGAGAAATGTCACCCCCAAAGCACCCCCCAAAGCAATTAATCCAGACTGCACGGGAACACAAGGCTTGTGTTGCTTGCATTGTGAACAATACAAGGTAGTGAGGGGAGGAGGAAAGGGCGGGAGGGAACTTGACCTACTCACCCCATGCACCTCCCCTGGCCACCGGGCTGCTTTTTTCCGCTTCTTTCTTCTTCTGCTTTTGGCTACACGCAAGGAAAGCAGCCAAAGTCTTTCTTTCTCTCCCCCAAACTCCACCACAAATGAGTCTTTTCGACCCTGCAAGGCATCCTGCTCCAAGAGGCTGCGCCGGCGTGACAAGTCCCACAAAGACTCATTTCTGGCGGAATTTGGGTGAGAAAAAGAAAGACTTCTGCTGCTTCTGCTGCTTTCCTTGCATGAAGCCAAAAGTCTCTCTCTCTCTCCTCCCCCTCCCTGAGAACGAAGCTGGAAATTGTATCCTGCGATCCCAAATAAAGAATGATCGATCGGTAGGAAAACGGGGTGAGGAATTTTCCTGCAGACTTTTTTTGGGATTTTCCCAGGGTCTCTGGTCCGCGGGATTTAAAATTATGAGTTTGGTGGTCCCTGAGGTCCAAAAGGTTGACGACCCCTGATATAAAGTGACATTCAACAGATCGCTCTGTTTGCCACAGAAGGAAGCTTAGACTTGCTGCTGTAGATAGGTAGACGTACAGGCAGGTCTGTCCAAGTGCTGGACTGTCACTAACTTCAGCTGCACAGGTGGATATTGTTGGATATTCATGGAATCTGTAAATGCAAAATATCTTGAATAAACAAGTACTGTTCTCTAGTATTGAAATTCAGCTGGGATGCATGATCTAGAAGTTTGTTAGGGGAAGTGTCAGGTTGCACAATTTCATGCATCCAATTGGAGAACAATCAGAACTCCTCTTCCAGTTCCCCACTTCCCGTCAGATAATGACCCCGGAAGCCTCAAGACAGCATCTTCATTGAAACCATGGATGAACGTACTAAGCGACCATCTGCAAAATGATATACGAGCAACCAGTTTAGTATTGACTTGCTGAAAAATCACATAAATTGCAGCCTTGGTGCAATCAATGGTCCTGCAGAGGGGAAGGGCAAATGATCCTGAATCATTTCCAAGGTGATATGAGATGCAAACCCCAGTTCCAAGCACTAGGTCCCCCTTTTTTTTTCTTTCAAATCTCACCCTCCCAGAAATGGATCTTGAGCTACCCACCTAGATTTGTAGATCATAATTAGCGAGGAGGAGGAGGAGGAGATGGAGGAGGAGGATGCCTATTTATTAGGCAAACATAAGCAATCCTTTTGCCCTCCACAATGGAGATTCATTGACGAAACAATGAAGTGCACGCAACACCCTTCCTAAATAAAGTTTCACCAATAGTGCTGTATGTTAATGGAGCTATTTCATTGTTAACGTGACTGACTGCTTATCGATTCTTCCAGTAATCCAGCGACGGCTTCAGAGTACAATTTCATTTGGAAGAGCCACAGGCCCAACCTCTCTGCTCAATTACAACTTTCAGAAGGTTGGATCGATAAAATTTAAATTGCTTATGGTAATCACAACTTCAAATCATTGCGATCAGCATAAGCAATCCGCTGACCCCAGCTAAGCTCCTAAATTGAAACGGGTAATGAGTGGTCATTTAGTTTGGATCCATTCATATTATTTGGAAGGCAGGTGATGAACAATTAAAGATTAGCCACTCTTTTGCCAATCCAGCATTTGAGTTTCCAAAGTACTAATACGCATTTACCCAGAGGTATGAGCTTTTGCATTTCCTTAATGTGTATTCTGTATGAATAAGCAATTATATTTTCTATTAAACTATTTCAGTGTAATTGAATTAGCAACTATAATATTGCTAGGGCATGCGGAAACCTTTCCTAGGGAAAAATTAAACAAGATTGGGTAATTCAAATTAAAGGTGAGGGGGGGGAAATGTGACTATTAAGGAGAAATTGCACCCTCACCAAATGACAATTAAGCAGTATATTGCTTTACAATATACATACCCTAATACTTCAGGGAGCTTGGGTGGTTCATAAAGACATTTCCTATTTCATTATCAAATTCTACTCGTACTAATGAAAATTTAATCATTTGTTTTCTTTGACAAAGTAGGTTGCACATTTAAACCGAGATAGCCCGCAGATTTCATTTTATGATACATACTAACCTGGAGATTACATTTTAATAAATCATTGACAATAAATCTTCGTTGATGTTGCACAAGGCTTTACACGAGAAGGGAGAAGGGAGAAAAGACGAGGGAATATATTAAGGCAAATGATCAATGAAAATCTCTTTATGCCAATAAAAGAACAGACTGTCTATCCCAAATGCAAACTTTGTTGCTAAGAAAAAGGGGCACAAAACCTTAATTTAAAGTAGATGGAGGCAAGACAAATATCAATAAAATCGTTAGGCAGAAATGGGATTGAATCACAGTTATTCATATTACCACAAGACCTTTAGCAAACAAGACCTTCTGCAATTTAAAACTCTTGGCTAAATTCAAAAGTCCTCTTTATTCAAGATTAGACCTGGTGGTGAATTGTTAAAAAAACTGATTTTCTGAATATTTTCATTAATAAAAGTGCCAAGTTAGTTTTCTCCTTAGTTTCTATATTGGCTATTCGTGCATATTTGGATTCCTTATGGATGATACATTAAAAGATTCACAAATCCAATTTGAATTATAATCTAAATGCAACCTTTTCTTGTTCAAAAGTCTCAGTATATTTAATGCAATTTCCTCCTGTTTAAAATGTTTCCAGCAAGTAGCAATCAAATATATTTCCACCTGGATATGAACCTTTTTTTTTTTATTCTGCAGCTGTGTTGAATACCATTCTCCTGGCAATATACATTGAATGCCACCTGGATAACATCAAAACAAAATTATCATCCTAATGTCCCAGAATATTAACTTGGTTTGCTTGTTGCTATCATTTGATGAGTCACAGTCCCCAGAGAAACAATCACAGCAAACTAAACTAAATGATTGCTTTTACTGGCAATGTGCAACAGGATGATCAATAGATTCAAGGCAACCTTTGTAGATATACAATAATTTCAAGAGCAATAGCAAATCAAGAATTACTTTTACTACAGTGAAATAGATTCATTAATGGCAAAGTTTTATATTCTAGAAATGGGCACCCACTCAACCATTGACTATTTGATGAACCATGACATTGGTTGTCTTCTTCTTCTTCTTCTTCTTCTTCTTCTTCTTCTTCTTCTTCTTCTTCTTCTTCTTCTTCTTCTTCTTCTTCTTCTTCTTCTTCTTCTTCTTCTTCTTCTTCTTCTTCTTCTTCTTCTTCTTCTTCTTCTTCTTCTTCTTCTTCTTCTCTTCTTCCCCTCCTCCTCCTCCTCCTCCTCCTCCTCCTCCTCCGCATCCTCCTCCTCCTCCTCCTCCTCCTCCGCATCCTTCTTCCCCTTCCCCTCCTCTTCCTCTTTTACCACTTCAGGTGTCAAAGGTGTCATGTTGGTAAACTTTTATAATTAGTAAAAACAAAGGCTTTGGTCCTAAAGCTACCTTCCCTACTATGGGTAGCTCCAGATGTTATTTGCAGTGAATTATCTCACACAATTGGCTGCAGCTATTAAAACTGGAAGGGTCAGCTTTATGATTATCCTCATAAAGTGAATCTAGCTGGCATTAGGTCTCTTTGGAGCTGAAACTTTATCTGGGCAAGACAGTCTTTAGGGTTCCAACTTTTGACTCATTTGATGTGCTAAATTTAAAGAACCAGTAACTTTAAATTTGACTTGGTTGGTTACTGGCTACCACTTCTTAATTCTGGCTTCGGGTTCTCTACAGGGCTCTGACAATTGGCATGTATGGTGTTATTATACTATATTCCTTTGGGGACTGATGGTTCCTGTTTGCTAAGACCAGCAAGGCCTTTAATTTCCTAAGACAAAGATTGCATGCACTCTATACCCCAAGCACCCATAAGAACATAAGAAGTGCCCTGCTGGATCGGACCCCTTGCCTAGGTAGGCAGCAGTCTGTTCTCAGTGACCAACCAACTGCACAAGGTTACCCACTGGTCTTCCAGCAGATGGCCTTCAAAGGCAGCCACGTGGTCTAATACCAGGGGTGTCAAACAGGATCTCTTTGAGGGTTGGATCAGCATTGTAGTTCTCCTCCGTAGGCCAGTGGGAAGGGAGAGGGGACAGACGCCTCATACAGCACCCTGCTGGCCAAAACAGGCCATGGGGGGGACGCATGTGCCCCCCACAGCCCATTTTCAGCCGGTAGAGTGCTGTAGGAGGCTGTGGATCCGGCCCGCGGGCCTTGAGTTTGACACCCCTGGACTAATACATGGAAATGTTTTATTTAATTATTCAGCAGTTTGTTGCCAAAGATATAGTTTGGACCAGAAACTCCATAGCAATGTTCAGAAGAGTATGTTCACCAGGGATGGGATTCAAAAACCCCAGCAACTGGTACACTGCCCAGTTGCTGGGTGGGCGTAGCCATGGTGGGCATGGCCTACTGAAACTTCCGAGAGGGTCATTTTTCATCTTCCCAAGGGTCTGGAGGCTTCCCCCAGGCCTCTAGGAGGGCGAAAACATCCTTCTCCGGGCTCTGGAGGCCCACCGGAAGCCAGAAACAGGCCCGTTTCCAGACTTCAGGAAAGCCTGTTTTCCCCCCTCCCAGAGCCTCCACCCAGACCCTGCACTTACCTGCATTGAAAATGGCCCGTGTGGAGACACCTGGGAGGGGTGGGGTGGGTGGGGCCAGCCGGTCAGCAAACCAGATGAAAACTTAATATCTGGTTTGCCTGAACCTGTGATGACCCGTAGTCTCTCAAAATAACCCAAAACATATATTAAAATCCGGTAATGCCTTCCACTTAACTTTACTGTTTTATTACGCACAGTTTAAAGTCACAAAAGTAAATAATGAGGCAAAAAGAAAACCAAAACAAACCGCATTGACGAGAGTTCTGAAGCAAGCCGAGATAATTAATCATACATTCCAGGAAGATAACCGAGGAGAGTCCATGGGAAGAACGCCAGCAAAGATCAACCTCTTTCAAAGAAAACACTAAACTTTGACTCCAGCAATTCTGACTACGCAGTTACAAACTTATATACATAGCTCCCAGCTGCAAGCCACGAGGAGGATCGTGGTAATCTCCTCCTGAGTAGACCTCGCTTTTTCCTGATCCTCTCCTCCCTGCGTGACCTAGGATGGATAGGGGACGGGCTTGGATCCTCCTCTGATTGCTCAGATGGCCTCTTCCCTTCCCCAGCCTCCTCCACCACCTCTGGAGCCACACTCCCACTCCCTGTTGGCTGTTCCTCCTCTTCCTCAGAGTCGGTCTCCACCAGGGGCATGACAGAACCGGTCCAAACCAGCAGAATCCCACCCCTGATGTTCATCCATCCGTCCATCCATTTAGTTGCCCTCCTTCCCAAACTACATCTTTGTCCATTTATTTTTGCAGATTGAAGTACCGTCCTGCCCAGGCAGCAAGACCTTTTGTCTCAATGGAAAGTATAGTCCACAATATCTGGAAAGAATAAAGTTAAGGATAACTTAGTAAAAGAAGGCAAGTTGGTACACAAAGACAGACCAAAAAACAACAACAACCCTATTACAGGTAGTCCTTGTCTTACAACCACAACTGACACCAAAATTTTTGTTGTAAGTCATTGTGGTCATGAGTCCAGTCATCATGAGGCTGAATTCAAGTTTACAACCATTTTTACAATGGTCATTAATCCCAGTCATTGCAGTCATTAAGCAAATCACATGATCCTTAAGCAAATCATGTGGTCATAAGTTTGAATCCAGCTTGTCCAATGGGTATTTTTTTGCCTGTATTGGTGGCATTTTGTGACCGCTGCAACTGATTGTAAATGCAGGCTGGTTGCCTTAACACCCGAATTGCAGTCATAGTGGTGCCATAGTTGTAACTTTGTGGACAGGTTCTAAGTCACTTTTTTCAAGTCCATCATAACTTCAAGTGATCATTAAGTGACCAGTCCTAAAGCAAGGACTACCTATATACATGAATAACAATGTATAGTTATTTCATCTGCACTTTTTCACAATTAGTCCATCATTAATTATCATTGCCTGTCACATCTACCTGACCCCTTTGGAGCAGAGAGGCAGGGAATGTTGCAGGTCCCATCCCTGAGGGAGATACACTTACCTGGTGGGACCCAGAAGAAGGGCCTTCTCTGTGGTGGTTCCCTCTTTCTGGAATATCATTCCCCCAGAGATTAGAATGGCCCCCACTCTATCACTCTTTTGGAAGGCACTGAAGTTTTGGTTTTGCCAGCAGGCCTGGGGAACCCAGAGTGGGATGGAGCCCATCAAATGGCTTGAGTGATCTGCTGTTGTCAGGGCAAGGGTGGGAGTTGGGGGTTAGGGTTAGGGTTTATTTATTTTTTCCAGATTTTGTTCTATTGTATTTTATTAATTTATTTGATTCTTTTTGTTAGTTTATATTGTTTTTTATTTTTATTTTTTGTTTTAAATATGGTTTTACATTGTGTAAGCCACCTCAAGTCGCCATGGGCAAATAGGCGGCAATATAAATTAAATTAATTAATTAACGAAAACAGGCTAGTTCCTCCCCATTTTAGTTTGGATTATGGATCGGTTTCTTTCTTCTCCAAAGCTTGATCTGCTTGTCCCAGCTTCAGGTGGGCCTCTTTGCATCTGTCATGGCTTGACAAACAATACCTCAGAACCAATAACCTTGCATAAACATGCCTCAGGATAGCTGGCTGGCTTTCAGTTTTACGGAAATTCTCATTTTGTCAACTGCAACTTCTCTATGAGCATAGCAGAAAAAGTTCACACAAATATTTTTATGCCCTAACCTGCACATATCTCTTAGGTATGTCACCTTCCTCTTTATGTCTATTCTTGCATATACTGTTTAGTAATTCATTATTCTATTTATATCCCACATGTTCTCTGAAATGTCAAAGAGGTAATTTACTTACTTACAGGATTTACAGGCTGCTCCAATCTACCAACTCTCAGCAAAGTACAGCTCCCTGAATTCGTAGTTTGGGATTAGCAGCAGATAAATAATCCAAATTAAAATCTATAAAATAAAATAACCATATAAATAACCATATAAAACCAGGAAACAACATTTAATCCACCCCCCAAGTTCTGCTATGCTGACTCTTTATGGTGTGGTGAATAAGTGGAAAACACTAGAAGCGTTAATCAAGATCACTTAATAGCAATAGCACTAGTAATAGCACTTAGACTTATATACCGCTTCACAGTGCTTTACAGCCCTCTCTAAGCGGTTTACAGAGTCAGCAAATTGCCCCCAACAATTTTGGGTCCTCATTTTACCCACCCCAGAAGGATGGAAGGCTAAGTCAACCTTGAGCCTGGTGGGATTTGGACTGCCAAATTGCAGGCAGCCGGCAGTCAGCAGAAGTAGCCTGCAGTACTGCACTCTAACCACTGTGCCACCAGAGGTCATAAAGGTTAATAAAGATAAAGGTTTCCTCTATCCAGTCATGTCTGACTGTAGGGGGCAGTACTCATCTTGGTTACTAAGCCAAGCAAGTCAGCATTGTCCGAAGATGTTTCTGTGGTCATGTGGCCAGAGTGTGTGGTGAAACACGGAACGTTGTTATCTTCCTGTTAGTACCTCTTTATAATGCCTTGGTAAGATCACATTTGGAATAATGCATCCAGTTTTGGTTGCCAGAATATAGAAAAAAGATGTTGAGACTCTAAAAAGAGTGCAGAGAAGAGCAACAAAGATGATTAAGGGACTGAAACATATAAAGAATGGTAGCAGGAATTGGGTATGTCTAGCTTAATGCAAAGAAGAACAGGGGTGACATGATAACAGTGTTCCAATGTTTGAGGGGCTGCCACAAAGAAGAGAGGGTCAACTTAATCTCCATAGCAACTGAAGGCAGAACAAGGAGCAATGGATGGAAACTAATTAAGGAGAGAAGCAAGAACTAAGTAGAAATTTCCTGAGAATTAGAACAATTAGAAGTTGTGGGTGTTGCAACACTGGAGGTTTTTAAGAAGACATTGGATAACCCTTTGTCTGACATGATATAGGGACTCCTGCTTAAGCAATAGTTGGACTAAAAGACCTCAGACAGATTCCAGGCAGATTAACAGAGTTGGAAGGGACCTTGTCGGTCATCTCGTCCAACCCACCGCCCAAGTGGGAGACCCTACACCATTTCTGACAAATGGCAGTCCAATCTCTTCTTAAAAGCTTCCAGTGATGAATCTCCCACAACTTCTGAAGGCAAAGCTGTTCCATTGGTTGATTGTTCTCACTGTCAGAAAATGTTTCCTTATTTCCAGGTTGAATCTCTCCTTGTTCAGTTTCCATCCATTATTCCTTGTCTGGCCTACAGGAAATAGCTTTGGAAAATAGCTTTGGAAAATAGCTTTGGAAAATAGCTTTGGAAAATAGCTTTGGAAAATAGCTTTGGAAAATAGCTTTGGAAAATAGCTTTGGAAATAGCTTGGCCCACTCTAACTTTTGTAATCTGTTAAGAATATATAATCCCAGCAAGTTCAACCAAAATACGAAGAGCATTCCAGCTTCCCTTCTAAAGCAGGTAGGAATCTGTATCAGGCAGCAGTAATGAAGGAAGATGCAGGAGGTTTTGCTAGAGGCTTCATATTATATCTGCAAGAGAAGGAAATGGTGAACCATCTCTTGTATTTTGCCAAGAAAATCACATGGATAATGAAGATGCAAAGATTGATGGTGTAGAACTGGATGATGGATCCCTCAGGTCAGATGGCAATAAACATGTTTTCTAAGGAATAGCTGAAGGTCTTCAGTAATGGTGTTTATGACATGACTAGATTAAAGCTAGATTCTGGCTATTCAGTTGCTGGTATTGTATAGGAAAACAAAATTTGAACCTACAAAGATAGAATTACAACAGGGGGATGAAGAAGTCTGAACAGGGGACAGCTCAACCCAGCAAAAGATGAGATGAATTTTAAGCATTTGTGAATTGAAAGGGATTGAAGTGTGACACTTTTAATCAGACAATCCAAGTTTACTACTCTGAGACAAAAAAAAGTAAAGAAGGAATGGCATTGCTTTCAGAGTCAGAAAAGATGCAGCAAAAATAGTACACTGCAATCATTGACCAAATAACATTAATTAGACATCACGGATAACCCTTAACGTGATGGTTATCTGAGTTTATGCTCCAATCACTGATGCAGAAGAAGAAGAGGTTGACAAGTTTTATGATGAAGACTAATTTGAAACCAACAGAGCATGCAGGCAAGATGTGTTGTTTATGATTGGAGACTGGCGTGTCAGAGTTGGAAATAGTTATGAGAAAAATGTGAGTTGGACTGTACGGTGTAGGATCTGTGAACTCAGAAGGAGAGAGCAACCTGGAACTGATATGCTAAAAAAAAATGGGACAACAATCACTCATTCAAGAACAGTAGAAGCATCAACATCTAAGATACTTTAGAAGATATTCCTATTTATACGTAGTAATAGAAGATGGAATTAAATTTAATCCAATTTTATTAGTTTTACAAATCACTCAAAGTGCTGAGAGCGTATTTAACACACCTTCTTCCTCCTATTTTCTCCCCAAACAATAATCCTATGAGGTGAGTTGGGCTGAGAGAGAATGATTGGTCCAAAGTCACCCAGATGGCTTTCATGTCTAAGGCGGGACTAGAACTCATTGTCTCCTGGTGATTGGCTCAAAGTCACCCAGATGGCTTTCATATCTAAGGTGGGACTAGAACTCATTGTCACCTGGTATTGGCTCAAAGTCACCCAGCTGGCTTTCATATCTAAGGTGGGACTAGAACTCATTGTCACCAGGTAATTTATTTATTTTTTATTTTTGTATTTGGTTTGTCAATTGCTTACAAGATAATAGGTATAAGTAAAAACATAGTTTTGAATACATGGATACATATAAGAAAAATAAAAAAACAATAAAAGAATGGTAGGACGTTGGGCGCTTATGCACGCCCCCTACAGACCTCTTAGGAAAGGGGTGAGGTCAATAGTAGAAAGTTTAAGGTTAAAGTTTTTGGGGTTTGGGGAAGAATTGGTCAAAAGTTACCCAGCTAGCTTTCGTGCTTAAGGTGGGACTAGAATTCATTGTCTCCTGGTGATTGGCTCAAAGTCACACAACTGGCTTTCATGCTTAAGGCAGGACTAGAACGCATTTCTCCTGGTGATTGGCTCAAAGTCACCCAGCTGGCTTTCTTGGTTAAGGTGGAAGTTGAACTCACGGTCTCTTCCTTTCTAGCCCACTGCCTTAACCACTAAACCAAACCGGCTCTTAAAATTGTTAAAAAGCAAGGGACACATTCACATCTGCATAGAATGGTATCCCAGTCAAAGCTTTGCCCCTTCTATGTATACACCCTTGCACAAAAGGCTACCTGGGTGGTTTTTCCCTCCCCAGCCTGTCTTTCATGTGTAATGGAAGGCTGGTGAAGCCTATCAATCTTTCATGCACCCTTCTCCCCTATTCTCCCCCCTCCCATTTACACTGATGCTTTATAGCCATTCTTGCTTTGCAATACAAATGACATAATTACTTGGTTTTGTCTGGAGGCGGTCCAGTTCCTGAGTTCATTTTTTAAATGCAAATATTTTAAGTATTTTATCCTAAAATGGCAAATGCAAAAAGGGTAGCTCGAGACTAAGATGGACAACCTATCGCCCCAAAAATAAATATGGTGCAAGTAATGGAACTTGCAATCCAATAGCATATGGCAAGTTAAATTGATTACTTATTGAAATATGTTAACATAGCATAATGGGGAAGTGCCAGAGTCAGATGGGCAATAATCTTGCATGAATCACTGGAAAGAACCTGACCAGTTTTATTAATAACAAATAATGAAGCAATAAAGTATCTTGTTTCTCGGGAGTTATACAGGAACTAATCTATAGCCACCTAGAAATTTACACACCGTACTTTTAAATGCTCCTGGCCAGATAATTCTTAGAGCCCACACATGCTCTCAACTGGCAAATCTGACTAGATTAGTGAGAGCATCTGGAGAAAAAGAGTGTATTTCCAGTCTTTCTAGTTTAAAGATGGGGCTTTAAACTTCCTAGCATTGGGAAACTTAGAAAAAAGCCACCTGAAATCAGATCTGTGCTACCGCTAACAGACTTTTTTTAAAAAAAAAAATATGATCAATGTTTGAAAAGTTCTTCTGACCACATCTCAACTCCTTTCCTGAGATGTTTTACTGGGGGAGGATGGGAGGTAAGCAAATGAATGGAAACCAGACTTTATCTGTAACTAGAGTGAATTACTTTGGAGAGAAAATTCTAGATCTGTTTTCAGAAGATTCTACAGCGAGCTTCTTGTAGATCCCTATCTACAGACTCAAATCCACCTGGCCACAAAACTTGAATCCACTGAGAGAAAGAAGAGTAGGGTCCAAGGTCGGTCCTTTTAAGCCATCTCCACTCAATCCCTTTAAAAAAATTATTTCTATCTTGCCCAAGATAGCAATAGCACTTAGACTTACATACCGCTCCATAGCATTTTATAGCACTCTCTGAGCAATTTACAAATGTCAGCATATTTCCCCCAACAATCTGGATTGTCATTTTACTGACCTCAGAATGAAGACTTGACCAAGGCAGGATCAAACTCCTGGCTGTGGGCAGACTTAGCCTGAAATACTACATTCTAACCACTGTGCCAGCCTGGCTAGATTTGTTTCTTAACCAAGCATCACAATTCCTGTCCAGTCTCAAATTTGGTGCTCTCTGAGGTTGTTTATTTGCTTGCAGATGTTTCATTACCCAATTAGGCAACATCAACAGTGATCAGTGATAGAACAATGCTTGAAGTTCTTTTCCTTGCCTATTGATCTCTGTGGATTTATAATCTAGGTCCAAAAATCATGACGTTCAGCTGTCATAGTTAACCCAACTTTCTCCCTTTCCATGACCCGCTGAATCCTAAACTTACTATGTGAGCTGGGTTTGTACAACAGACTAGGCTAACACATAGTTGCCCAATGGAGCTTAGGATCAAGTAAACCCAAAGAATAAATAAGGTAGCAGAATACTTATCAGATTCCTTTCATTTCCTCTACACTCATTTAAACAATTCCTCAAAATAGGAATGTTTACTTCAGGGGTGGGGAATCTGTGACCACGCAAATATTACTCAACCATTACTTTCAGTATTCTTCTTCATTACTCATACTGGCCAGGATTTGTGAAACTTTCATATCAGCATCATCTGCAAGTCCACAAATTCCCCAACCCACCTTTAATTTCTTCCAAAAATATTCCTCTAAATTAAATTTAGGCAGAAACGTAAACCTAGTTCACCATCTGGATGCCCCTTACAAGACCTTCAATCACCGAAAGATAAAAACGCCATAGTTATAGCAACCAAAACTAGCGGCCCAGTATTGTGGTTATGATCTTCCTTATTTGCTCTCCTACGGTTAGTCCCTATTTGAATAACAAATGTCTTTGAATATTTCAAATGCTTAAACGATTAGGTGAAGCTACAAATAACTTGTCTCCTCTCACCAAGATAAATATTTATGGCATTTTTGAGTTGAAAAGCAACCTGACAATTTATGGATTTGTGATGTTCTCAAATGAAATCTGCAAAATTGGCCTGACAAATCCCTAATCCATTTATCCATAAAATTCAAACTTTACTTGACTGCTCTTAAAGAACTGTGCATAAGTTATCAGTTGCTTCAGGTGTGATTGAAACGCTGATAGCAGAAGGCAGCCTGAAGAGGGGGGGAAAAAAATCTCAATATTGTTAGGGAACGATCGCAAGACTCACAATGTAACCACGTCTGATTTAACTTAATGCTGCGTTTTGGATCAGAAATTAGGTTTCAATACGGGCATTCATGCAGGTAACTTGGCGATTATAAACCTTGCTAACCTTCAACTGCCCAGTAAGGTAGGGTTGCTAATCGATATGAAGTGGGATGGGGTTGGAACAGCCCGGTCAATGTTTTGGCCTCAGGGCCGCCGGCCTGAATCCTTTGTGAAAAAGCCAGCATTTTTTACTTAGTTCTCAGAATGTGTTAAATTAGAAATAGCAGCATTTTGCTTGAGTCAGGTAACTTACCGACAGGTTACAACTGGGACTTGTTACAAAAACAATACACTGCTTCAGAACATTTCATCAGTATTCAGGCGCTAGCTTGCTGGCCATGCTCAAAGATGCCACTCCATTCTTCTCCACATATTTTCCGCACATCATCCTTCCACAAAAGGCAGCTAACATTACAAAGCTACACAAGGATTCCTCCTTGAAAAATAGAGTGTGCCAGGAGTGTGTAAGATGCTCTTCCAGAGCAGAGGAATTGCAATTAATGGGGAGTGTTAAATCTTCAAAGAGGTAAGCGGTGCCACAAGGTGACTCTTTCCTTATAAGATCTTTTTGAACCAAGAATCACACTAACCAATCAGTTGTACCTTGCCTCTATGAGGTGGAGAAATTCAACAAGGAGAAGTGCAATAACTCCACGGGACAGATCTGTAGCAATGGGTAGAGGACTAATTGTCAAGACCTACATAGTTGGCCAAACAAGATAGGGAAAACCATGTGGATTTCAGAAAGACATCATGAATGCTGGTTAGGAGTGAAAATGTCTTGAAAAAGACAAGAGTAAATTTCCAGGCAGACTTATAAGATAGCAACAAAGTTGAAATCTCTTTGAACATCACATTTCCATCTGAGTTGGGCTTGCCTCTCCCCACCTACTGTAAATAAACTCTTCTTTCCCCATCTTCTTCTTACAGTCTCTCACCCAAGAATGACTCCTTTCCAAAATAGTATTCCATTAACTACTATTTGCGTTGATGACACTGTACAGGTAGTTCTTATCTTATGACCAGTCACTTAGCAATCGTTTGAAGTTACAATGGATCTAGTGGAGGGATATTTATGACCCCAATTCAAAATTCCAACAATAGGGAACACCCCCTTCCCCATAACTATAATTTGGGTGCTCAGCAACTGAGTTGCATTTACAACCGTTTGCAGCCTTCTGCAGTCATATGATCAAGTTTTACAATAGTTTTGCACCCAAATGGCATTTCCTTCTGGTTTTCATCAAAAACCTGCCCATAAATGAATCGTGGGTTTTCTTAACAACTGTGGTGTTCACTTAATGACTGCTGTAAAAAAAAGGTCATAAAATTGGGTCAGTCACATGATCCACCCATTTTACAATCAGTGTGACTTATGACCATAATGGGAAGACTCCATTATGGTCATAACTCAAGGATTAATGGAATGAAAGTCCATGAAAGTAATGAGATAAGAGTGGGGAGGTGACAATGGAGAAAAAGAGGTACTAACCTGGGAGGGAGGAGGAAGGAGGAGGAAGAGATGAGGAGGAGGAAGAAGGAGAAGGAGGAGAAGTTCTATTAGTCCAACAAGTTCTTGACAATGCAAGCTGGGATCACAGGGTAGCACGCTGGTGACGTGGAAGTGGTTTGTGAAAGCTCCTCATATGCTGGAAATGAACTGTCGACTTCCTTTTCACTCCAGATACCTAAGCCTTACTGTCAGCCTGCATCTTGGCTTGTTTGCCAGCTTGCTGACAGCTGCCATGGAAAGGGGGAGGAGTTTGCAGGTGGAGACAGTGGAAATTTTTCGTGAAGCTTTCGCAAATGCCAGCTTGGACTTTGTTTATTGTCTTCAAGGCCAATTCTTCTAGCTTCGGTATGCAGAAGGGAGCGACAATGCAGCTGAATCAGAGACTTTCCCAAAACATCTTCTGGACTATGGTTGAACTCCGGTTGCCTAGCTACAAAGGGGGGGGGGGGGGAGGTTTCTAGGGATTATTTCAATTTGCTTCTTCATGTGTTTTTTGCTTCAGGTCTTGTCTGACTTCTGCTGTGTTCAGTTCTTTCCTAGTAAAGGTACCTTTTCTCTAAATCTATGGAGCCACGGGCTTGTCTTTCCTAGGGGTTAAAGAGAGGCAGCCCTGACACTTACTATGAGCTAGAACAGTCTTTTCCAACCCAAAGACATTCACATGGATTGACTAGAACATTAGGCATTTCATCTGCTTCTGCTAGAGTCCAGCTATAGGGTTGGCTCCCTATTACATATATCAACTTGCTGTCCATTTCTTAAGATTGGCCAGGGACTATTTATGGCCAGTCCATGTGTTTAGACCAATCTTAGGCTTCAAAACCATGAGACAGTACTATTGATAACAGAACCAAAGATGATTCCAAAGCTATGTTCTTCTACACTTGCCTTCTAAGAATATTCCTTAACAGACTCTTGCAAGTCTGAAAATACAATTCTCCACTATCTCTCCTTTATAGCCTGAGAATCTAGGAAGTTTCTTCTGAGACTTTGACCCCACTCACAGTCTCTTCTTTGCCCATTCCCTAAGCAGCGCCTCTTGGCCTGTCTCCAAAGGTTTTTCCCAACGGGTAGCTTAATACGCACACAAAAAAAGACAACATAATGCATTGGTCTGAGTTTGATTTAGCAAACTGAGAATTTATCTGCTGAAAAAAACCTCCGCATTTGCAACAGGAAGGGCATCTGGTCAGTAAAGACTCAGCTCCATTCAGTTGCCTAGACTCCACCCCATAAGGGATTGTGGGGTCACTAAAAGAGGATGATATTAGTTAATTAGGGTTTACTCAACAAACTATGGCTTCCTCAAGGAGGAAGAAGCTCTGCCTATAACTTCTCTTTTACCATGTCTTCCGTTGAGTTAGAATCATGTGCTAAGCACAGCATACAACTTTTTTTTGGGGGGGGAAGGTTCTAGCATTTTGCAACATCATCACACCTGAAAGGGCCCCATTTCAAGAATTTACACAAAGTACAGATTTATGTTCCGGACACAAATTCTCCCTGTCTTTTCTAATAAAATTATATGTTGTCCCAGAGAGTTGTCTGCTCATAATTTTTCATAATGCAGTTCCTGTCCGCCCCCTGTAAGCCCGTGTGAGCCTCTCGATTCATTTCTAACCCTCCTCCCCTGTTTCTTTTTCTTAGCACCAGAAGTGCTTCTTTCGAAGCGATAACCCCTTTTTTGGTGAGATCGCTCTGAAAGCTAATTCTTCCTTTTGATTGTGAATAATGAAAAGCGGGGGAAGGAGGAGGGGGACATAAAGAGGAGCACTTGTGTGTCATTTTCTTTTTTTGTACAAAATGTTCCTTCCAATTGCCATTCTCATTAAGAAAATTACTACAAGGGTAGGCTTGTAAAGGAGCGTATGTGTCACCAATACTCAAAGTGAGTAATAAAGAGAGAAGCTGAAGCGCTCCAGTAGCTGTTCATCAAAGCATTTAAAGCACATGCTTAATTTCCAGCAACAGCAGTGATTGCCAAGATGGCAGACAGAAATGGGAACCTCATGGAAAACCCAGGACTTTCCACCACTGGAACTATGCTAAGTTTCGGGCCAGAAACAACCATCCCAACAGAATGGCTGGAAGGAAGGAGAGTTTATTCAAGGTTCCCCATTCTCATCTTCTACTTCTTCAAGAGATTTGCTTTTGAAATTCCTTTCAAAGGAGAAGAAATATTTGTCAAATGCTCACAGGTGGAGCGTGACATCCATTGCACAACCCTGAAGACATCTGCAGTTTCCGGAATTCTTCCGTTTCATCCCAACTTCTTGCATGTAATGCCATCCCTTCATCAAAGTGTGTTTTTAGAGAAAGAGCAATGAGAAATGTTTCATTGAGTCCCACCAATGGAAGTCTGCTCCACTATTTGAAATGGTCTAGTGAAGGGTGTCTAATCTAAGACTTGTGGGTCTCAACTCCCAGAATTTCCTTGCCAGCCAAGCCTCTGAATTTTGATCAGGGAACCATGGGGATGGTGCAAGAGTCATAATGTGAAAAATGGTCATCAATCACTTTATTCAGTGCAGCTGTAACTTCAAACAGTCACTAAGCAAATAGTTGTAATTCAACCTGTACACAGTGGCCAAGGAAGACATTGATAGTTGCTAGCACAGTTTCTAGCAGGACTACCTGATTCTGTGACAGCTTTGTTCCCTGGGCCATCCATCTGGTAAACTCACAAGATTTGTTTTTCTCGCCATGTACATGTATACATCCGAACTAGATTGTGTTGTTTCTGTGTCATATAGTATAAGTGGGTATACATATAATTTTGTATTTATTGATTTATTTTGTCATGTTCATGTAGTGTATATTGGAGGTGGTGACCCTTTGAGAGCTGTATGCAACGAAATTTCATTTTAATGTATGCCAATTAGTGTACAATTCAACATGACAATAAAGTTACTATTCTATTCTATTCTATTCTATTCTATTCTATTCTATTCTATTCTATTCTACTCTACTCTACTCTACTCTATTATTTCTACTCTTCGTTATACCCTACTCTATATGCTACCCTATCCTACTCTACTCTACTTTATTCTACTCTACCCTACTCTACCCTATTCTACCCTACCCTACCCTACCCTACTCTATTCTATACCCTACTCTATATGCTACCCTACCCTACTCTACTCTACTTTATTCTACCTCATTTCCTCTACTCTATACTCTACTCTACCCTACCCTACTATTCTACTTTACTCTAATTCTATTCTATTCTGCAGTCCAGAGATGGAACCCTTCATAAACCTGGAGCCTAAGACCCAGATTTTAATACTCGGCATACATTGCCCTCCCCCAAACTGTCTTGAGTCCATAGAAGTACAGTTGGGTTCTCTGCAAGAGAAATTGGGGGGCGGGGCGAGGGGAGACCCCCTCATGTTCCCCACTTTAGGCAGCAAGAAGTTTTTCTGGGAGGGTCAGTGATGGAAACAAAGTTTTTCAAAACCCCAAACAAATTAGAGACACAGTTTGGAAGACTCTCGTTCTCCTCTGCTGTGAAAACAGAGGAGATTTTGAAATGCTTTATTTCCAGGCAGATGGGAATAAAATGCCTTTTAAGTAATTGAGCCTCACCGTGAGAATTAAAAATAACTTTTCCATATGTCCCTGCCTCAAAGCAAAGTAATGCTAAATACATGTGAAAAAGTTCTGATAGGAACCGCCAATGATTAAAAACGTTGTCCCTTGGGTTGCTACTTGGGAAGGGAGGACAGAGATAAAGTAGTAGGCAAAGGAGATGAAATACAAATAGGGATGTGCTGCAGTGTGCAAATGAGAAACAGGACTTTAAAAGGAGTGGCATCATTAGCGAGTTCAACACCGGGTTGTGCAAAATGGACTCTCTATTGCTTAGTCCACTTGTCCGTACAGGTAGTCCTCGACCTACAACAGGTCATATGGTGACCGTTCAAAGTTGCAACAGGATTGGAAAACGTGGCTTATGATCATTTTTTACAGTTACAACCTTTGCAGCTTCCCCATAATCATGTGACTAAAATTCAGATGCTTGGCAACGGGTTCATATTTATGACGGATGATGCTGTGTCCCAAGGTCATGTGATCACCTTTTGCAACCTTCTGAAAGCAAAGCCAATGGGGAAGCCAGATTTGCTCAACAACTGGGTTATTACAGAGACGTGGTGGTGCAGTGATTAGAATGCAGTACTTCAGGCTAACTTGCTGCTCACTATTGCAAACTACTTCTGCCAACTGCCAGGAGTTCGATTCTGACTGGTTGAGGTTGACTCAACCTTCCATCCTTCCGGGGTCAGTAAAATGAGGACCCAGATTGCTGGCTAACTCTGTAAACCACTTACAGAGGGTCGCAAAGCATTATGAAGCAGTATATAAGTCTAAGAGCTATTGCTATTACTATTGTTAACTTTAAAAGTTGAGAAAATACAGAGCTGTGATGACCTGGGGCCTGGCACAAAGGCAACCCAACCAGATAATAAGTAGATTTCCCTTTTATTAGCTCCAACTTTGCCCCCAATGTCCCCGTTACCTTCCAGTCTGGAGAAAAACTCTCCCAGGAACCTGCAACAGCCTTTGGCTGCAGATATTCCAGTCCAAAACATTGTAAACAGAAAACTTTAAACTATGAATTCAGCAAGACAAGATAAGGTAATAAATCTGGCAAGGCAAGATAAGGAGTTCCAGAAGTGAAGTAAATAGGCAGTAAATCAAACCAGTTGGAAGGATGCCAGGAACTCACATAACAGCAGCCAACATAAGATAAACTCATTGTTCCCACCACCACCCCACAACTGGTTCTCCTTTAAACCCCCTTCCCAGGTGTGCCTTGTAAAGGGAATCAGGGCCCTTTCTTCCTTCATTCTTCTCGGCGTGCCCTAGGATGAAGAGGGGGTGGGCCTTGGTCTTCCTCTGAGCCCCACCTCTCTTGTTCTATCTCTTCCCTGCTCTATCCAGCCTGAATTTGCCCTTCCCGTTTCCTCCACAGACAACGGAGCCACTCCCCCACTCCCTGACAGGTGTTCATCTTCCTCCTAGGATTCAGACTCCGACGGGGGCATGACATAGAGCTATTGCTGATTGAGTCAACTTCAACCAGTCAGAATCAAACTCCTGGCAGTTGGCAGAATTAGTTTGCAATAGTGAGCAGCGAGTTAGCCTGAAGTACTGCATTCTAATCACTGCACCACCACGTCTCTGTAGTAACCCAGTTGTTGAGCAAATCTGGCTTCCCCATTGACTTTGCTTTCAGAAGGTCGCAAAAGGTGATCACATGACCTTGGGACACAGCATCATCCGTCATAAAATATGAACCCGTTGCCAAGCATCTGAGCCAATTTTCTCCATTTTGGCACATGAAGCTGTCACCAAAGTTGAGCCAGAGGACATTTTAGGAGCTCCAAGTCCCACTACTGCAGCGATTCACTTAACAACTGTGGCCAGAAAGATCGCAAAATGGGGCAAAATTCATTTAACAAGTATCTCGCTTAACAACATAAATTGCGGTTATAAATCTAGGTGCTTGTCATCTGGGATCCAGGAGCTATCAGTAATCACCCTTCCTCTCAGATGATCCCACAAAAGACAACAAAAATCATGGGAGACAGTGTTTGAGGCCCAGATGTTTTGCTCATAATACCCGCTGTTCAAAATTGCACCGGTTGTATGACTGTTTGGAGTATTACTGAAGTCATGAAGTGTTCCTAGGTTCTTTGGAGAATATTTGGCTGGTGGTGTTCTTTGTGCTCTCTGAGCTTGGTGGTTTCCTTGCAGATCAGGGGTGTCCAACTCACGGCCAGCAGTCCGGATGCATCATGCGCTAGCCACGCTCAACCCCAGTTTAGCGAAGGGGTGTGTGGAAAAGTTGCAATACGTCACGTGATGACAATGTGTCCTTGTGAGTTTGACACCCCTGTTGCAGATGTTTCATTACTCATTTAGGTAACATCAGTTTGGTAATGAAACATCAGTATGAAAACCACTAACCTCAAAGAGCACCAAGGACCCCACAGTTCAACCAAGAGCTACAAATATTCTCCTTTATAAGATTCAGAAATTCATGAATTGCTAAAAAAAAAAAGGAGGGGGAAGAAACATCTGCTTCTTTAAACAATGGAGGTGTTGGGGCCAGTGGTGGGGTTCAAATTTTTTTACTACCGGTTCTGTGGACGTGGCTTGGTGGGTGTGGCAGGGGAAGGATACTGCAAAATCCCCATTCCCTCCCCACCCCACTAACCTGCTTTCCAGTTCCATTTTCCTGTGCAGGGCAACAAAAGAAGACCCAGCCAATCAGCAGGGACTTGGGAGGCAGAGAATAGGTGGGGGCAGGGCCAGTCAGAGGTGGTATTTGCCGGTCCTCCAAACTACTCAAAATTTCCGCTACCATTTCTCCAGAACTGGTCAGAACCTGCTGAATACCATCTCTGGTTGGGACCAGAATTTCCATGGCTAAGGGGTTGCTTACTAGGTTGTGCTTGATTTTATGGATCTTTGTTTGACATGGTTGTTAACCGGATCACTGCAGTCATTAAGCGAAACCCTTGATCCTTAAAGGATTGACTTCCTCCATTGACTTCGCTTGTGGGAAGGCTGGCTGGGAAGGCCTCCAAATGGCAGTTACATGGGATGCTGCAACCATCATAAATGCATACAGGTTGCCAAGTGCTCAAATTTAAACAATGTGACCATGTGGATGTGGTAGCCATAAGTGCAAAGACTAGTCATAAATCACTTTTAAGGTAGCATTGTAACTTCAAAAGGGCACTAAACGAATGGTTGTAAGTTGACCACTTGTATAGCCTTCTCCATCGTGATGTCTTCTAGTGGTAGGGGGACTTGGAACTCCTAAAATGTCCTCTGGCTTGACTTTTGTGATAGTTTCACGTGCCAAAATAGAGAAAATCAGCTGTGTCACTACCACAACCAGCAATAGCTTCTATATTCTCTCAAAATATTTCTAGTCTCCTTCGTTCTTCTTTTACGAATTGCAATTTCTGGAACAACTTGAGCCACGTTTATTCCATTGTCCAAAACCTCAATTTTCTGGATGCCGAACTGGAAACCAAAATCTATTTTACTCAGGCAATCTGGATATAGGCGGCTTCTGTGTCTGCAAAACACAAAAAGCCAAAGAGAGACATCTAGTGGCAGCTCTCAATCATTTAACCAAAAAAAAAAGTAGCATCGGAGTTTCTAAAACCGAAGGAGAATCGGCAGCCGTTCTGCCGTGTTTAGGAACAATGGAAAACAACACAATTTTTGAGCAGCCCAATAAAATTTGGCAATTAAAAGAAAACAATTTAGTTTGAAAAACAGCTTTGCATTAGACACGCTTTGTGTTTTGCATGGAGGTATGTCCTCTGCGTGCTTTTTTTAATGTGCTTGTTACCCAAAAAATGTTCAGAGGCTTACAAATATAAAGGGCCAGACAGTCCCTACTCATAGGCTGGCCTTCTAATATGCATGTCACTTAAGGAAGGGGGGAGGGGGAAGAGGAGCAGGGGGCACTGTGCTGCAGTGACTTGCATCCATCTCAATGTTTAGTGCTAATCATTGGTGAAAGGAGACATCATGCTGCAGCCCCTCACATGAGCAACAAGAGTTGTAAGGGGTCTTGGAGGTTTTCTAGTCTAAACTAGCAAGAGATCCTATACCAGGGGTCTGCAACCCCTGGTATAGGATCTCTCAAAGAGCCATTTGGACCCATTTCTCACAGAAAACACCGGGAGCCAATAATTTAACCATCGGTGTGACTGGGTGGGCGTGGCCAACTCACTGTCACTAAACTCCCACCCAGTCACCTCCTGCTCTGGAATATGGAGCGCTGTGTTTAGCCGTCAGCAGGTGTGGACGGCTGAGGAGAGCGAGGACTCAGATGAGGAGCCAGGACCATGAGGGAGTGGACTGCTGCCTTCAGAGATTGTGGGGGCTGGCGGCAGCGATGAGGAGGTTTCTGAAGAACTTGTGCCAAGTGCGCGTGCAAGCAGGATTGCTCGCAGGAAAGAGCCGCTGCAACAACACAGGCGACTCGGGAGTAAGGCTGCAAGGTAACGGCCACCCTTTCAAGAAGATAAAAGCCAGCTGTGAAGCAAATGTTCTTTGTAGGAAGCAAAGATGTTCTGAAACTCAGCCTCGTGGACATTACAGTTGGTATTTGAAGACTCTTGTGTTGTAAACTATTTCTTATATGGTTCTCCTTGGCAGCCTCGCAAAAACTTGGCAAGGCTCTTTCTTGTCGGAGCTAATTAGTTGGAAGCAGCCTTTTATCTGTGAAGAAACAGGATTCATAGATGAAACATTAAAAGGTTATGCTGCTGCCTTTGTCTTGTGTTTGCTCTCTTGGAACCAGGTTTGGGTCAGAACATGGAGCGAGTCTACATCCCCCGCCATCACCCTTACCTTCTCAGGCCAGGCGAGGAGTGACGGAGAGGGGAGGGGAGGGGCCAGCCAGTGGTGATATCAGCGGACAGGGAGCTGCAGCAGAGGACTGAAAAGAGCCGCATGTAGCTCCAGAGCCGCAGGTTGCAGACCCATCCTATACCCTTCTAGACAAATGGCTGTCTAGTCTCTTCTTAAAAGCCTCCAGTGATGGAGCACCCACAACTCCTGGAGGCCAGGTGTTCCACTGGCTCATTGCTCTCCCTGTCAGGAAATTCCTCCTTGGTTCTAGGTTGGATCTCTCCTTGACTTGTGGGGTTGACTCTCTCTTCCCCCTCCTGTTTAATGTCTACAGAGTACTGAGTGTCACCATCCATTGTCTTGAGTATGGGCATAGCACCCAATTTTATATCTCAATAATGCAGGTGAAGTTGTCAAAGTGCTATCCCAGAATCTGGAGCCCGTTTGAGCCTGGATGGGGAAGGAGAGCCTCCGGACCCCTGGATCAAGAAGGTTTTCACGTTGGTCTTGCAGGGATCGGGGCAGCGCTATGGCTCAGGGGCTAAGAGGAAAAGCCAGCAACCCAGATTTGAGACTCAAGCTTCCAATCTTGGGGTGAGCTCCTGTCCTTGCCCCAACTCCTGTCATCCTAGTTTTAAAAGCATACAAATCATCATCATCATCTCCTTTTTATGACCCCATAATCCCTTATGTGGAGTCTGGGCAACTGAACGGAGCAGTGTTTACTGGCCAGATGCCCTTCCTGTCGCCAATGCGGAATTTTATTCAGTAGATAAATTCTCATTGTGCCCAGAGAGAAATATCTGCCTTTACCTAGGATCATACTCACAGGCTCCTGATTGTGAGGGGAGAGCTCCACTTTTAGGCCACCACACCACTCTTTAAAAGTGGAGCAAATGCAAGTAGATAAATACCGTGTTTCCCCAAAAATAAGACCCAACTGGAAAATAAGCTCTATGATTTTTTAGGATACTCGTAATATAAGTCCTACCCCACCCCCCTGCAAAAATAAAACCCAGTTAAGATTGTCATCCAGACAGGCACATCTAGCCATATGGACACATTTCCCCCAAAATAAGCCCTAATGCATCTTTTGGTCTTATTTTCGGGGAAACACGGTAGGTACTTCAGTGGGAAGGAAACAGCACTCCATGATGTCATGCTGGAAAAGTGCCTGATCCAGGAATGGATGTCACCAGAGAACCACATGAAGTTGCAAAGGTCCTCTTGGCTGAACAGGAGCTGCAAGTCGAAGTTGACCCCGATTATAATCAGTCTCAAAGAAGGAAGGCCAATTCCTTCCAAGACTAAAGACAGAAATCACAGAGATCCAAGAGGTCCCAAATCTACAGCCACATGGTCCCAACGGGATTAAACCCATTTGTTCCTCCCAATTCCCACAAATTCCAGACACTGGTAGAGGATACAGAAACTAAACTCTATGGACATGCAGGTCATGGTTGTCCCAAAGGTGAAGGTGGAAGTATATGAATTCAAATGTTAACTTTAAAACTGTATATATTCAAAAATGTTGGAATTAGTCTATTTATTTAACGTATACGCTATCCTTCCATTTATGAAGAATTGGGATCTACCAAGTCTGGATTAATGTAAAAAAAGAATTGTGTGATCTTGGAAGGAGGCTTACATGGCAGATACCAAAGGTTCTGCCTTCTCAGCCTTTGAACTATCTTTTAATGCCAGAATAGTAAGATAAGGCAATATGCCATATGGTCAAAGTGCATTAATATGTTGCTTTAGTAAGAGTTGCAGTAAAAGTATATTTTATTCAGTTCTAACTCATTTGTAGCCTGCCCAGGACTTCTCTTAATCTCAAGGTTCCCAACCTCATGCTCCTTACCTGGGACACTGTTCACTTCTGCTTAACAACCCATGCATCTGGAGTTACGATGGTGCTAAGGACTGCAGGGATTGCGGTCACTAAGCAATGCAGTGATGCGATGTCACACTTTATAGTGGTGTCATTTAGCAATGGACATTCTGGTCCCCATTTTGGTCAGAAGTCAAGGACTAATTATACTATACTTGACTTGTAAGCATTTGGCCACATCGTCACGCTCTATTCTTGAACATAATGTAGTCCATGGGTTGTGTTATGTTGCTCATTGTGTTTTATTGCTTACTCTTAGAATTCCTGTTTTGGGACCTGATGAAGAGTTTGTATTTTCTAAAAAGTCAGAGAACATGACTCCTTATCAATCTTGCTATGCCAAAAAAAGTCCCCCCCACCCCCTCAGGTTTTATCCTTGATTTTCATGGTGTCAGAACAGCTAAATTTGGTTACCCATTCCTAGTACACATATAAACTTCTGGCCATGTATTATTCTTTTAAGATTTAGATTTGAAGGATCCAATTGCCTTTTCTGTTTTATAAGAAAATAAAAACTACAACTGCTAAGACACAGTAAAGGGCCACTTAAAAATATTCTCCTTTGTATAGGTTACATTAGACTAAGAGAAATTTCATTCCCGGTTTTACTCCATTTACTCCAGCACTTGGTTAAAACACCTATTTGTATCAAAGTCTCTTTTACAACAAGGACTGGCATTGCTTGAAGTATCTTATTATGAAGGTAAATATTCTTCAAAGAACTTGATGCTCTGAGTCCCTGATTCTTTGTGACATCTTATTTGCTGACTGTAGTTGAGGAGGAAAAAAGAAACAGCCACAAAAATTCCAACACTTTTTTCCCCCTGCTGTTGTCTTTATTATTTATGCTTCAAAAAGATACATCCCAAAATAGCATATGTAGAAAATTACTATTCACATATGCTCTCAAAAGAGAGTGCACATTAAAAACCGTAAAGCTCACGTGAGCTAAGACAATACGTGAAGGAGAAAAGGAGGAATAAAGGAAGATGCTCACAAGGTTCAAACCTTAACAAACATAAACAGGAACAGAAACCAGCTTCAATTTAACCAAAGTATTTGGAATGCTGACAGAACATGAGGAACGTCAAACGTGGTGAAACATTCAAAGCACATCCTCTCTGTGCAAATTCTGTGAATTGGTCTAGAACTTTTAGCCTCTGGCCTTGTGCACCTAAAACATAGAACGGGGTGGAAAATCCATGGCTCTTCAGATGTTGTGGAACTATTATTCAGAACCATAGGCTCAAATTTACTATTCAGGAACCAAACAAGAACTCAACTCAGGATGAAGATGAGAAGTTAACAGGGCTAAAGAGCTGTTAACTAAGATGTTTTGTGAGTTTCAAATGCACTGTTAACTTCCCAGACCTACAAAAATGCATGGATATTGCTGAACTTCCAATATTCATCAGTTAGCACAGTTAAACACCAGGGATGAAAGGAGTTGTATTCCAAGGCCATCTGGAAGACTGTACCTCGGCCACTCAAGATGTACCATTGAGTAAGCCATATTTGCTTCTCATATGTTCTGCATTTATTACAGAGATAATGCAGTGTCTCAAAAATGACAAGCTAAAGAATTAATATCCTAGAAAAATTAATACTCCAGAAAAGGGATTCTACCATCTCTTATAGTAGGCCAGATTCCAGATCTTGGAAAGTGGAGAACGTTTTCCCTTCCCTCATAACTCTGAAACAAACAAGGAAGCAAATCCAAGAAAGACTTAGTGGATCAAATCAGAAATCCAACTGGTCCTTGGTTTTTTTTGTCAACAGACATCAAACTGATGTAACTGGAAGGGCAAAGAGGGTGGCCAATTCTTTGTAATAATCTTCTCCAGCTTGCAGCTCTCTAAATGTCATCTACAACTTTTGTTACTATCAAGCCAGAACCATTGATAATGATCCCAAGTTATCACGATGGGCCTAAGTTAGAGAATGCTGTTTTATTGTCAGTCTTCCATATTCGGCACTTTCTAAGAAAATTATCCCCATGTATGTCATGGCTGGCAAGCTTATTTGGAAAATAGAAAACATGAGCATTAGACAAGACAACAACAAGAGGATAAAGAGGCAACCAGCTTCAGTGATGTTGAAAAAAGGCAAGACTGTGGAGAGAAATCACCTCAGCCAATGTTTTGTGTATATAATGGCCTCACATGTAATCACTCACACTGAATTTCTCACATATTGAGAGTGAGAGGAAGCAAGGAGAGACAAAGAATATAACCGTTGTCTTATATGTGACTTTGTAGGCTAACAGAGGTTGTGGCTAGGACACAAAAGTATTTGCGCTATCATTGAGTGATGCTTCCTTAAGAGGAAGTATCAGGGACACATTTCCTTGGGAAAAGATTCTCCATGTACCAGTTTTAGCATATATTGGCAAAAAGAGTTCAGAAATGTCAGGTCCAGAAGGCAGCTGAGAGATCCAACATCCCAGAAGGCACAAATATACATTGGAAAGTTGGGAGGCAGATAGGAAGGAGTTTTTCTGAGGAAGAATTAATGGTGGAGTCCTTGGTGCTTGTTGAGCTTGGTCGCTTGCAGGCGTTTCATTACCCGATTAGGTAACATTATCGATGCTAGCTAGTGTGGGGTATTCATATGCAGTAACTTGTCCTGCCAGTTTTAGTGGGGCTGTGGTTTTTCCCTTTGATAATTCCTTGATTCAGGCGGATTTATTTATTTGTCATGTTCATATGGCCTTGATAGTTCCTCGAATCAAGGAACCACCCAAGGAGAAAACCACACTCCCACCAGAAGCAGCACACTCCACACTCACTAGCACTGATAGTGTTACCTATTTAGGTAATGTGACATTTGCAAACAAACAAGTTCAGAAAGTACCAGGACTCCACAGTTCAACCCAGAGCTAAATATATTCTCTTCTATTGGCTGGATAAGGCACCCTGCAAAGTACAACAGGCTGAAAATAGTATTAGCTTTCTTTTCTAAGACGTAGTGAAAGCAATCATTATAATCCTGTACAACATTGAAAAGGTGACTAAGTAACCAGCCATCCAAGCCAAACCTCTACTGGGCTGGGGAAGAGGTATCAGGTAAGCAATGGTGTGGAAGATTCTAGAACCAAGAAAAATTCGGAAGTGCAGCAAAGCAGTAGAGAGGTTCACACCACTCATAGAGTAGAAAAACCCAGCAAAAAGAAATGGAACAATGTTCTCCAGGTCGTTGAGATGGATTCTAGGGAAAGAAGCAAAGGAGATTCAGTGTTAGAGGCTTCTTCATATTTGGCACCAACAAAATGTCTTTATGAATGAAAGCCAATATATGTGTCCCAGGATAATGTTGCAGGATCCAATTTAGGTCGGTGACTGGGACCAGAGATTTAGTCTTCTGAGCTTTCAGATTTCTGCTGGAGCCCAAGTCTACATCGTGCTACAACTGAGAATCTGCCTTTCAACTGAGAAACGTGACAATCGCGCCAAACTCAATTTGAGATTGCAAGGCCTGCCCCGTTGGAAACACTTGAAAGCATCCCTCAGCATTTAATTTGGAGACATCTTGAAGAACCCTTGCTCAAAATATGGTAGTTCACAACTCTACGTATCTATTGTGCAAACACTTGGGAAAATTGTGGAGAGAACTTTGCCATACTGGCAAAGGGGCAGAAAGAATCACTGCATCTGAGCTGTAACATTCCAAATGA
Source organism: Notechis scutatus (assembly GCF_049901735.1). Classification (NCBI taxonomy): domain Eukaryota; kingdom Metazoa; phylum Chordata; class Lepidosauria; order Squamata; family Elapidae; genus Notechis; species Notechis scutatus. Next base: position 69,574,177 of record NC_142014.1, on the reverse strand, counting down.
CCATTAGGGGGGGGTCACAAAAAGCTGTTGCTACCACCTAGTGGCGGCATTGGTTTTTGCAACCCAGATTTGCTAGTCCCGGCATAAAGACAGTTCCAATCATAGGATTTCCCTACTTGGTCACATTAACAGCTATTCTTGAACTCACATTAATCTTCAAAAGAAAAATGGCTGATTTATCTTCTAGATTAAGGGCCATCTATTCATGAGGTCATAAATATATCCAAATAAAAACTTGAGCTTTATTTTTTTCTATTTGAGCGAAACAAGATGATCCTAGGATCAGCCTTGGGATAATTTCTCCTTCCCTCCAATTCATTTTTTTTTTTTGTTTGCTACAAAAAGGGGAAGCAGCAAATTGCATTCAAGAGATCAGCAGCGGAAGAATAGCATAGCCAATACATGCTGCTGCCCATTTCTGCTGTGAATTCGATGGCATATTGACAGTGGGAATTAAATATGCAAACTCGAGAGAGTTGCAATAGCGCAGGCCATCATAAACACGGCCAAGAGAGTGGAGAGTCAGGAGTGTGGAAGCAAACAGTCACGGAACATTTTGCTCACCCCTACAGGGATCATCAAAGAAACAAGAGAGTTATTAATGGACCGAGGGACGGAGCTATCAGTATTTTTTCTAAGCCAGTGACTGAAATAAAGTGTGGACACATGCCTCTTACACTCTACCATCTCATGTATATATTTTTTTCTTTGTGTGTGTCCTGGATAAAGAAGCTCCAGAATTACCTGCGTACACGTTCCACATCAGGATCGGTCCTTAGATATTTTTTCGCATTCTCTCCTTTTCCAAACGATGTTGTATCTTCAGGATTAGCAAATGCCTATTCGGGAGAATGAGCAGAATACATGACAAGGTACCATGCCAGAGTCGGCTGGGGTGGCAGTGGTTAGAATCAGCACTGCAGTATCGAATAAAATGATATGCCACTCTGGCTTACTACTATGCCTATATATATATATATATATTTATTATTATTATTATTATTATTATTATTATTATTATTATTATTATTATTATTATTATACACAAAAATGACAGTATACACAGCAAACAAGACATCACAAATCACTAGTCGAACACTTCCCAAATGTTTAGGACTGCGTGAAGTATCGGCGGATTATGTGAGCAGATCTCAGTAGGGTGGCCTTCTGCAGTTGACCAATGGTGATCTTGTCAGCACCAATTGCTTTTAAGTGCTTGCCTAGGTCTTTAGGCACAGCACCCAGTGTGCCGATTACCACTGGAACCACCTGCACTGGTTTATGCCAGAGTCTCTGCAGTTCGATTCTCAAGTCCTGATATCTGGTGACTTTTTCAAGTTGTTTCTCGTTGATTCTGCTGTAATTATTATGTGATTATTATTGTTGTTGTTGTTGTTGGGCTTAGTGATGGAAATAGGCCATCTGCCTAAGACCGCCCGAGGCCTCCCCGACACACTGAAATACTTCAAGGTCCCCACAATTGCTCTCCCCTCCCCAATCTGCCACACTGGGTCACTTACCTTGTGAAGATCTAGCAAGCTTCCAGCCATATGCGCCACTCTGCAGTTCCACTTGGGCCTCTGCGGGCCTCGCCCGGCAGGTTGCCAGCGGAAATTGAGCTTCTGAGGGGTGAATCCAGCCCCGAGGCTCCATTCCGCCCTCTATGGGCCTCACCCAGCAGGTTGCCAGCTGAAATGGAGCTTCTGAGGGGCGAATCCAGCCCTCTGAAGCTCCATTCCGCCCTTCATGGGCCTCGCCCAGCAGGTTGCCAGCCGAAATGGAGCTTCGAGGGGCAAATCCGGCCCTCTGAGGCTCCATTCGACCCTCTGTTGGCCTCCCCCAGCGAGGCCCACGGAGGGCCGAATGGAACTGCAGAGGGGCGCACGCAGCTGGAAAGGAGACTGTTTGCTAGATCTTCACAAGTGACCCAGCACATCAGGCTGGGGAGGGGAGAGCAATTATGTGGACCATGCAGTATTTCAGTGGGTTGGGGAGGCCTTGGGTGGTCTTAGGGAGGTGGCCTGTTCCATCACTAGCCCCTCCCCATGGCCTTCCCCATCCTGAAATACCTCATGTGCACTTAACAAGCCTCGCATTCTATTAGCAAATGCATAGATGAAAGGAGGGAGTGATCACGATCAAGGTACAAGATTCACTCCCACAAATCCTCGGGTCATTACATTCATACCTGGAGGACTACCTGTATTGTAAACATATGCACTATCCTTAGTATTGCTATTTTTTTGTAACTGACAAACTGAAATTCTACCCATTCCTATTGCGTCCTAATCCTTTTTAAGATCTTTGGTTACTATTACCATAATTAACATCACTAAGAAGGATGCCAATAGAAATGAATCTACCATGGATGCTTGATTTGTCTTATTTTAGTTATTTTAAAAATTATTACATTTATATTACACTCCCCAAGAGTCATGATTCTATTGTGGTGGTAAATAGGATAAAGAAATCTGTTATTTTGAAATATGCTTTTTTTTAAAAAAAAAAAAACCCACAAGAGGCCTGGTTTGTACATAGTGTTAGTCCGTAATAAATTACAAACCCAAAGATATGATAGTTTAGCCCAGGGGACTTCAAAGCAGCTTTAAGACTTGTGGATTTCAACTTCCATAATTCTTCCTCCAGTGATGTTAGCTCAGGAATTCTGGGAGTTGAAGTCCACAAGTCTTAAACTTGCCAAGTTTGAAGGCCCTTGGTTTAGCCTGTATAGATACATAAAAGCACAACTCCTATCAATCCTGGCTTATTATGCAAAGTGTCATGCTTACAAGTCTCACTCTATACACTTTTGTTTTTTCGTAACTCCAACCTTCGTCTCTCACCTTTTTCCTCATTCGGAAGAAAGCCGTGATGAAGCTCATGAGCATCATTTTCACTATAAGAATGGTTCCATATCTCAAAAATGCCATAGTGACTTCATGATCCAATAAATGCATCTTGGCCAGTTTCCACCAAAGACCTGACATACAAAGTGAAAGGAAGAAAAGCATCAAGTACAACACTCAAGATATGATACAGGTAGTCCTTGAATTATGACCTAATGTGAGCCTACATCTAAGGACATAAACTGTGTTAGTCTGGAGGTGGTTAGTCTGGAAGAGATTGGACAACCACTGGGTCAGAAATGATACAGGCTGTCCTCGACTTACAACCATAACTTGAGCCCAAAATTTCTGTGGCTAAGTGATACATTTGTGGCGTGGGTTTTGCCCCAGTTTACGGCTCTTTTTTGCCACGGCTGTTAAGTGAATCACTGCAGTTGTTAAGTTGTAAATTGAATTTAGCTTCATAAATTGACTGTCAACTCAAAAATATTTCTCTTTTTGTCTTTTAGCATTGTCAGCAGAAAGGGAGTGGGGGGAGTAATGCATACCTTAGATAATTGCTAGGTGACCGAAGTTTCTGGCATACAAGATTATTACTGGAGAGCATGATTGATGACTCTTGGCTATGGATGTGTCCCATTGGAGAATATACATCCAGGGGGTGGGGGAAGACCAGGGTCAAGCGTCAGATGAATGATGTGTCTTAGTGTCAGCTGGCTGGCTCCGACATGTTCACTCATAATAAATGATTTTTTAAAAAAACTCTGAGAGATGCAAGTAGACTCTTGATTCGAATGGGGGTGGATTGTCAGAGCCCTGGCATTGACTTTGTTTGCCAGAAGGTTGTATAAGGGATCACATTGCCCTGGGACATTGCAACCGTTGTAAATAGGAGCCAGTGGCCAAACATGTGGATTTTGATATGACCGCTGCAACGGTTGTGTGAAAAAATGGACATGTCACTTTTTTCCGTGATATTGTAACTTTGAACAGTCACTAAAAGAACTGCTATAAGTTGAGGACTTCCTGTATAAGGTTTCCTGCTTGGGGGTTGGACTAGAACAGTGGTCCGCAGAGAAATTTGTCCATTTTGGTGGTCCGCAGAGAAATTTGTCTCCCCCCACCCCCCAAAGCACAAGAGGCTGCGCCGGCACAAGTCTCATTTCTGACGGAGTTTGGGAGAGAGAAAGACTTCTGTGGCTTCTGCTGCTTTCCTTGCATACTGTCACAAGTCTCTCTCTCTCTCTCTCCCTCTCTCTCTCTCTCTCTCTCTTGTCTCTCTCTGTTACCATATAACCAGGCCTGATTTTAACTTTTATGATCATTAAGCGAACATGGTGGTTAAGCACTGTTCACTATTAGGGTGATTTTGCTGGAAAAAGGAAGTAAACCCCAGTTTCTGGCAAAAACATCCAAAATTGTGGTTGTGTGACTGCAGAATGCCGCAAATATAGCTATCAAAGCAAGTGATTGTAAGATTGAGGATTATCTGCATCGCTACTTCTGCCACCTGGTAGATATAAGGGAACTTATCTTGGATTACTAGCCAGAACCGGAAAAGGTACCTACAAACAGGTTTTTTTTATGCGTACGGGGGAAAAAAAAACAGAAAATAATTGAACATTCATATACCAATCCTATGAGTTTTGCTTATTTAAAATTAAATGACATCTAATTTAGCTTTGTCCTGGCCCAATAACTTTTTGATCCTCATCTCACTTAAGCCAAACCCAAGTTAAACATAACGATTGAGCAAGAGAGGTGAACCAGATACCATGCAGCAAGAACCACCGTCCCAAAACCCAAGTACATTTGTGATGGAATGTGGTGGACTCCGAGGAGGGAGGGGGTGCATGCCAGAGGAGTAAGAGGCAGCTCAGCCCAGATATGATCTGCGAGAGAAAGAGAGTGAAGGCAGCCCCTCCCTAATAGTACACAGATTATATGTTGTAAAAAGGGAGTTCGTGCAGATGCAAACAGAACAGCGAGCAACAAAAGATGATTAAAGGGCTGGAGGCTAAAACATATGAAGAACGGTTGCAGGAATAGGGCATGTCTAGCTTAATGAAAAAGAACTGTTGGAAGAAATATTCTTCTGGGTTCAGTTCCAAGTGGGGAAAAAAGACACTGGAAACATGGAGGCTGTTAGGAAAGATGATTTATTAATGGACAGGATCACATGCCTTGGAGCTCCTGAGCGAAAAAGGGCAGAGATGCTTAGAGTGTCTGGGTTTTATGCCCTCTGTTGGGGTTTGAATTTGAGCTTGTATTCTGATTGGTTGTCAGACTCCCATGAGGCCATGCAGGGGCAACTATGTAGGCTGTCCCGAGTCCCAGGCTTGGTTGAGCCTTGCTGGATGTTAATGTAATGAAAAGGCGTTGGGCAATTCCTATTATGGCTCTACCTGGAGTAGATCTTTGTTATGTAGAATAGACTTAATGGCCCATTGAACAAAGGTTGGTGGGGGGCTGAGTTTCTGCCTTTCTGAGTTTCTACTTCTCTTAGGGGAAATAGTCTGCCTTTTTAGTATATCTTAAAATAATTTCGTTTTTCTAGGAGAGGGTGTGTTTTAACTTCCAACAGAAGGACTAAAAGTGACACGATGACAGCGTTCCAATGTTTGAGGCCTGCCACAAAGAAGGTGGGGAGGGGTCAACCTATTCTCCAGTCCAAAGCACATGAGGGCAGGACAAGAAACAAGGGATGGAAACTAATCAAGAAGAGAAGCAACCTTGAAGAAAAAGAAACTTCCAAACAGTGGAACAGCTTGCCTTCAGAAGTTGTAGGCACTCCATCACTGGAGGTTTTTAAGAAGAGACTGGACAACCACTTGTCTGGAATGGTATACACTCTCCTGCCTGAGCAGGAGGTTGGGCTAGAAGACCTCCAAGGTCCCTTCCAATTTGGTTATTCAGTGCTTATTCTGGCAAAATTCTGTCTACAGACACAAAACTTTAAAAAGAACTCAGCTTGGAAGAATCACCACACATCACTCTCGGTTTGGGGTCTTTCTCCCGAGAGGTCAAAATATGATCAGGATGCGTTTATAGGCAGAGGGAAAGATTGCCCCCTAAGTCATCCCAACAGTTTGCATGACTGAGGCCTGATTCAAACATCGGCACTCTGTCACTCAGCCCCTGAATCCCAACACCGTACAAAATGCAGATTTTGCACATGCTGATCAACATTAAGCGGCATGACTAAATGAATGGAGAGACCGCTCAACCCTGAACATATAGATGCAAACAAACAAAACATTTGCAGCAATTATTTGTGCTGAATCAAATGGATGTACAACCTCTTTGCATGCTATTATTTAACAAATCGATTTCCATAGCAAAATATTTTTCCTTTCTTTTCTTTTTTCTTTCTTACGCCTCTCATCTCCCCCTACAAGGTGACTCTGGTAACTTTTTGCGTTGATTCTAGTCAGTAAGAAACATCCTTCATTTTGGTCAGGCAAGCTGAAAAGCATCCATTTTCATTTTTTTCCCAAAGGAGGAAGCATCTCCCATTCATCCCCCATTCAATTTCTGGAGCTCACAGAGGGAAGCAAATTCACCTCTAAACGCAACAGTCAAGATTGCATCCCGGAGTTCTTGCTCAATGGATTAGATCCATGGACTTGTATCCTATGCTGGCCAAGTTTTAACTGCAATTGCATCTACACGCAGACAAGACACTGTAGAAGAACAATGCTGTGAAATATTGCTTGCTCTACAGACTGACCCATTCTCATTATGTATTTTCCTGTTTGCTAAAGGTTGAACCATTATGAATGCTGCAACTGAGCAAAACTTACTTTTTCCTCTCCTCTGGCATGTCCTTGTGGAGGTAGGGGGAAAGAGAGACTAAATACAGTTACTCCTCGATTTACTTGCAACCACTTTTGTTTAACAACTGTTCAAAGTTAAAACAGCATTGAAAAAATTAACTTCTGTACCACTTTATAAAGCCTTGGCTTAAGACCACACCTGCATCCAATTTTTGTCACCACATTAAAAAAAAGATGTTGAGACTTTGGGAAAAGCACAAAGAAGAGCAACTAAGACTATTATAGGCCTGGAGGCTAAAACATATGAATGGTTGCAGGATTTGACCAGTCTAGAAAAAAAGAAGGACTAGGGATGATGCGATAGCAGTTTTCCAGCATTTGAGAGGCTGCCACAAAGAAGGGGCCAACCTATTCGCCAAAGCACCAGAGCACAGGACAAGAAACAATGGATGGAAACTAACCAAGGAGAGAAGCATGGAATTGAGATGAAACTTCCTAACAGTGAGGACAATTAACCAGCTTGGCCTTCAGAGGTTGTGGGTGCTTCATCACTGGAGGTTTTTAAGGAGACTGGGAAGTCTCTTATCTGAAATGATATAGGATCTCCTGCTTGAACAGGGGGATGGACCAGAAGACCTCCAAAGTCCCTTCCAGCTCTATTCTGATTTTTTACAACCCTTGCAACGTCCCTATGGTCACATGATCAAATTTTGAATGGTTCCCAACTGGCACATAATTATGACAGCTGCAGATCATTTGATCACCACTTGTGGCTTTCCCAGCTGGCTTCCCCAAAGCCAACTCAGTAATTTTCTTCTTCTCTGTGGTCCTGGATAAGCTAGGCCTAACTTTACACCTTTTCTCAATTGCTGCCGCAACCATGTGAAGAGGTTTGGTTGAAAAAGGAAAGGTGTGCCACGGGGATCCATCACGGCATTAAGAAGCCAAAGATTCCACTGGCCACGAAATCTGAGTCAGCAATTCCTGGAAAGAATCACAGTTAGAATCACACTCAAGGTAATGACAGCTTTAAGACTTGTGGACTTCAACTCCCAGAATTCCTCCTCCAGTCATGTTAGCTCAGGAATTCTGGGAGTTGAAGTCCACAAGTCTTAAACTTGCCAAGTTTGGGGACCCTTGGCCTAAGCTGCTAAAACTATGGTGAGTTCTAGTCCTACTTTAGGCGTGAAAGCCACCTGGGTAACTTTGGGCCAGTCTCTCTCAGTCCAACTTGCGTCAGAGTTGTGAGGAAAATAGGTGTGGAAGAATGTTCACCACCTTGACTTACAGGTAGTCCTCGACTTATGACAATTGAGCCCCAAATTTCTCTTGCTAAGCGAGATATTTGTGAAGTGAATTTGGGCCATTTTACGAATATTCTGGCCATGGTTATTAAGTGAATCGCTGAATTAAGTTAGTAACATGGTTGTTAAGCAAACTCAGTTGACTTTGCTTGTCAGAAGGTCGCAAAAGGTCATGATCCCAGGGACACTGCAACTGCTCTAACTATGAACTAGTTGCCAGGTGTTCAAATTTTGATCAGGTGACCATGGAGATGCTGCAAGGGTCATCAGTGTAAAAAATGGTCACTTTTTCCAGCGCCATTGCCACTTCAAATGGTCAATAAACAAATGTTTATTGATTGAGGACTACTTGTATTTATAAAAATACAGGTGGAAAGAAATCAAATAAAAAAATAAGTACTGTATTTATTTTCTGGATTTATACTCCTCTGGTATTTAAAACCAATCTCTTCCACTGATCTCAGTCTGTCCTGAAACTTTAGAGCAAGGGTCTTCAAACTTGGTGAGTTTAAGACTTGTGGACTTCAACTCACAGAATTCCTGAGCTAACATGACTGGAGGAGGAATTCTGGGAGTTGAAGTCCACAAGTCTTAAAGCTGTCAAATTTGAAGACCCCTGCTTTAGATTATGACCTGAATTTAAAGACTTAACACTGAACTAACCCCAACTTTTCCAAACAGAAAGCTACTCCTCCTCTTTTTGGCTGGAAAATTATCTTGCACAAAAGCCACTTTGTGATTTCTTCAGCTTCCTCCTGCAATGTGAAGCCAAGTACTGTGGCCTGTAATCATTTTCTCCTCTTCAAACAACTTAAATTCTTTTTACTTCATCCTCACACTATTCCTGGCTGCAACTGAATTCCCACAAGTGACACAATCTGTATCTCAGGTTGCATCTTGCAGTGGATCTAGCTTTGTGCCAAAAGTTAACCTCTTGTGCAAATATGAACTCCCACTGCCTTGACCGCCCCACCCCCAACCTGTATCTACGCTCAAGGACAGAGAAATTGTGAACCACCAGTTAAGGCTGAACCAGTTTTACAAGTGGGTGAGAACTCAACCTCTTTCCACCAGCACTAAGTGAAATCTTACCTTTGGCTTTAAATCAAAGTATGTTGATTGCTTAATCTCTATATAAATGCCATCTGCATTTTGCAATCACACCAGATTTACTGTCATGTAATTAAATTTGAGTTGCACTCTGAACCAAGAACCAAGTTGTGCATTCCTCCAATGAGATGAATTTTAGGATGCAAACCCTTAGGGCTTTCTGCACAGCCCTTCTGTTCCCCAAATGGAAGAGAGGCGGCAAATCAAGGGATTCAGGGTGTGAAATAGAGTCCTGGAGTCTTCAGTGCTCTCTCAGCTTGGCTGCTTGCGTGCAGATGCTTCATTCTCCTACTAGATAACCCTCGACTTACGGTTCATTTAGTGACCGTTCAAAGTTACAATGGCACCGAAATATGTGACTTACGGCCGTTTTTCAGTTATGACCTTTGCAGCCTCCCCACGATCCTGTGATTGAAATCCAGATGCTTGGCAACTGGTTCATATATATGACGGTTTGCCATGTCCCAAGGTGACGTGATTCCCTTTTTACGACCTTCCGACAAGCAAAATCAAAGGGGAAGCCAGATTTACTTAACTGGGTTGCTCACTTATCAACTGTGCTGATTCGCTTGACAATGGTGGCAAGAACGGTCGTGAAACGGGGCAAAAAAAACCTCCCTTAACCAATGTCTCACTTAGCAACAGAAAAGTTGGGCTCCGTTGTGGTCGTAAGCCAAGGATTACTACTTGTAGAGCACACCATCAGGGTGAGGGCTTGCTCCCCAACACCCAGGATTGCGACCTAATCGGAGAATTTAAACGTCTGCGAGCAAAGTCCCTGGAGATTCTCAGCCAACCAGGTCAGAGTTGCGTCAAGGCCGCTCGCAGGCCTTCCCAGTTCAGCCCTGGCCTACCGACACCCCTCAGCCTCCCGACCACACCAGAGCTGCTGCTTTCGGATTTGCAAAGAGCCCCGCAGATCGGCGCGCGTCGCTAAGCGTGCAAGCGAGCGGGTTCCCCCCGCAGTCCCAGATGGGAGGCGTTGGGGAGAAAGATTTCCACTCCCCGCTGATCTCTTAAAGGAAACACCGCCCAACTTTCACTCAACTCACTTTCCCTCTCGCACGCACGCACACACACACACGCCACCCTCCCGTGTAGGAATTCGCACCAAGTGCGTTAAACAATCGGGGCGCAACTTTTGCAAAATGTTTCTTGGCCTTCGGGGCGCAGCGGGCGAAAGGAACCGCGCGCCTTGCAAAACAAACGGGCCTATTTTCCACGCGCGCGCCCTGCAGCCACCCAACCCAGGGATCCACTCGAGTCCGCGGCCAAAGAGAAAGACCCTGCTTACCGACCCAAGCTGGACTGCTTGCTTCTGCTCCTTGCACCTCTCCTCGCTCGCTTCTGCCGACCCGTCGGTTGCTGGGAAGACGTCCCGCCCGCCCAAACCGCACTTTTTGCTCAGCCCGGGCAGCGGGAAAAGGCTCGCTCCTCCCTCTCGGCTTGTGTGTTGCAACGTGCAAAGTGCAAATCGTTGCTTGCGCTTTCTCAGCCGCTGTCAAGGCAGGGCGGTTTGCAACACGCGTGTTACCCCTAGGGCTTTTGCGTCTTCGACGCCCGCCCACAAGGCCCTGCAGCTTAACCCGCTTCCTTAATCAGAAATAGAGCTGGACGGGACCTTGGGAGGTGTTCTAGTCTGACCCCCTCTGGCTCAAGCAGGAGACCCTATACAATTTGAGACAAGTGACTGCCCAGTCTCTTCTTTAAAAAAACCTTCCAGTGATGAAGCACCCACAACTTCTGAAGGCTCCGTCCTGGGGAAGCTTTTGGGTCGTGGCTCGGTTTATTATCATTTATGCTGGCTTAAAATATTGTTGTGCAGAGAGCCGCTGTAAGCCTAACAGGAGTGTCTACGGAGATTCTCAGTCCTCCAGGCCATGGTTGTCCCAGAGGTGCTTTTTCAAGAGGCAACTGCACTTTCCTATTTTTCTTTGAAGACGTTTCTCTTCCCAACTCTGAAGAAGCTTCTTGGATGTCTGTAGAGATTCACCCTTTGAATAGTGTGGGAGTAGGAATGGATTTCCAGAGGGGGGGAAATTGCAGATTACAGGAACCAGGAGCACCACTCAGGTGACCCTGAGGACACAGGTAAACCTCCAAATGGCCTCAATGACCATCAAAAAAGGATGCAAATGACCAGCTGTCTACAAAATTCTCCCATTCCCCACTATCCTGTCAGAGCTGAAGAAGCTTCTTGGATGAGAAACGAAACGTCCTCAAAAGAAAAAAACCAGGAAAGTCCAGTTGTCTCCAGAAAAAGCACCTTTGGGACCTAACGGAGTGTGAGAGCTCTGATTGAGCTTGAAGTCAAGTGAGGTACTAATACCACTCTATAAAACCTTAGTAAGAACACACCTAGAGTACTGCATCCAGTTTTGTTCACAGCATTATAAAAAAGATGTTGAGGCTCTAGAAAAAGTACAGAGGAGCAACCAGGATGATTAGGGGATTGGAGACTAAAACACGTGAAGAACGGTTACAGGAACTGGCATGGCTAGTCTAGTGAAGAGATGAACCAGGGGAGACATGATAGCAGTCTTCCAATATTTGAGGGGCTGCCACAGGGAGGAGGGAGTCAATCTGTTTTGTAAAACACTTATAGGCCAGACAAGGAATAATGGATGGAAACTGAACAAGGAGAGATTTAACGTGGAAATAAGGAGAAACTTTCTGACACAACAAACAACCGATGGAACAGAAGTTGCCCTTGGAAGTCGTGGAAGCGCCATTACTTGAGACTTTCAAGAAGAGATTGGACTGACATTTGTCAGAAATGGTGTAGGGTCTCCCGCTTGGGCTGGACTAGATGACCTATAAGGCCCCTTCCAACTCTGATTATATGTTATCTGGTTATCTGGCAAACTTGCTGGTTGCAAAAAAGTCTTTTTCAACGTTGCAACAGCCATCTGGTACGGTTGTTTATGTTCCTGTGGAGATTCTCAATCATCCTGGTCGTAATTGTCCCAAAGGTGCTTTTATTTTCTTTCCCAAAAGACACCTGGACTTTCTTCTTGTTTTCATTTCAGAAATGTTTTCAAAGAAAAAAAATGCCATGAAAAATCCAGTCGTCTCTTTAAAAAAAGCACCTTGGAGTTGTTTATGCAAGTTAGTGCGTAAGTGCATTAGCCTGCCTATGGTTCCTGTAGCATTTTAGTTTCATTAGTTAGAATTTGAAATTGTTTGACAAATAATCAATGATATGTATCTACCCCAGGTGAGTAGTTCATTAGAAAACAGTGGAACTATAATGATAATTCCCACACACACTTTTTTTTAAAGACCCTGTTTGTCGGGGGAAGAGCTGAGTTGTCAGAGGAGGGAGATCCATATGGTGTAATAGGCCAGATTGATTTCAGCAAGGGGCAAAGATTGGTTTGCTTACATATTACTTATCTGACAAGTTGTGTAATAATATTCTTGCTTCACCCACTTTTAAAATTCTTTGATCTCTTGGCTCAGTTTCTTAGGGCAGGCCGTGACATGCAGTGCTTTGAGAAGATATAAAGCATTGTAGTAATCTAACTTTCAAATAATAAAATTAATAAAATGTTACGTTCTTCTTTTACTCCCTTTTCAGTATTTCTACTTGAACCACGTTGATGGGTAAAGGTTTATAGGAAGGAAAAATGTCAAGGAAAACTTCTTAAATCAGCTGCTCAAAAGAACCAGTGCCAAATAAATATAAAAGCAAATTTAGGGATTGCTTATCTGGGAGGCTGTGTAGTAATCTGGCTAGATCACGGATGGATCACTTCTATCCCCATTGCTTGTTCTTTGGGGATCCCTTGGCTTCATAACTTCAGGAAAAGATCCATTTGGTTTTAAGATGTTCCTGGCAGGTGTAACAACTACTCTCACCCGTGCTTCAAATTACATTTTGCGCTTTGGACCTGTGCTCAACTCTATTCACTGTGTGGTTACAAGGGAAATGCATAAATTCTTGCTAACTTTTTCTTCCCTTACTTGTATGTTTCAATTGTAGGCTTCAATTGTAGTATCTGTGTACTAGTGTATTAGTCATTCATTTAGTGACCAACCATGTTATTAGTTTAATAAGTGCAGTGATTCGCTTAACAACAAGAAAAGGGGCAAAGTTCCCTTAGCAAATGTTTCGCTTAACAACAGAAATTTTGGGCCCCATGTGGTCATAAATTGAAGATTACCTATAGTCAGAACTTTTTATGCCATAAATTCAAGGCACAAGGCAATTCAAGGAATAGTTACGGGTAGTCCTCAAATTACGACCATCATCGCCATGATTTTTGTTGCTAAGCTAGGCGGATCGTTTCGTCATGCCTGATTTTACGGCCTTTTTTTTTTTTTTTTGGGTCAGTTTTTGCGAATCCCTGCTGTTGTTTAAGTAAATCGCACGGTTGTTAAGCCAGCCCAGCTTATCCCATTGACTTTGCTTGTCAGAAGCTGTGCTGGAAAAGTTGCAAATGGCGATCATGTGACCTTGGGATGCTACGATGATCATAAATGCCAGTTGTCATTTTGATCACATGGTCACGGGGGATGCTGCGATGGCTTTAATTGCAAGGGCGGGTCGTAAATAACATTTTTCAGTGCCTCAATTTCGAATCGTTCCTAAATGAATGGTTGTAAGTCAAGGACCATTTATATTCTCAGGAACTTTGAAGGCTGAACAAGAATAAAAAGGCTTCTTGGTTTATATCTATATCTATATCTATATATCTATATCTATATCTATCTATCTATCCTGTTTCTCCAACAATACGGCCTCCCCCAAGAGGAAGTCCCAGCATGTTTTATAGGCATGAAATGAAATTAAGCCCCTCCCCCCAAATTAAGGCCTATATTAAAACATGCAAAATGGGGGGGAATGGTGGGGGGGGCTTGCCATTAGGAAGTACTTTTGTTGCACACTTGGATATGGTGCTGCCTGCGTTGACCCCGATACGAAGTGCCCCACCAATGCCGAGGTCAACATCCAAGCCATCGCTGCCCGCCCACCCAAAGATACAAAGGGGGGGAATTAAGTCACCCCCGAAAAGACGGCCTAGCCATTTTTTCAGGGTTCAAAAAAAAAAAAAAAGACCTGGCCTTATTATATGAGAAACACGGTATATATATACACAAAAGCTAATCTAGGAGGTCAACCTTATAATATATATGTCTCTCTCTCTCTCTATGTATGTATGTATGTATATGTATATATTATAAGGTTGATCTCCTAGATTAGTTTTCTCATCTTTGGCAACTTGAAAATGGGTGGACTTCAACTCCCAGAATTCCCCAGCCTAGTTTGTGTGCTTGTCCTTCAACACCCTACTTGGACATTTCCCCAAATTAAAATAATGTGAAATGTACCAAAAGACACCAGGGCATCACGGATGGCTCCAGAGAAGAGCACGGGAGGCCTGTAGAGTGAAACTGACTTAACAGCTAGACAAACAAGTATTCTATTGGGGAAGGTGTGTGTGAAACTGACCAGTAAAAGGAAACTGGCAAATAAGGAACAAAAGCCACTTCAACTTCCTGCAGTGTCCTGTAGTGTCCTGGGGGACACTACAACGAGGTTAGGCAGGGCTACTGCATCTGTTGTGGCCCGCCAGTGGCCAGCAGAGCTGGCGGCAGATTCAGATGGTGAGAAGGTTGGGGAGGTACGTGGGCCAGTCCTGGAGTCTGGGGAAGGCTCTGACCAGTGCTCCGTGTCGGAGGCAGAGATGGGGCCAGGGCCGTCTTGACAGTTATCAGCTGCCTTCGAAGTCAGACCTCAGTGAGGCAGAAGAACAGCTGGAGCCTGTTCCCAGTGTGCACATGTGCAGAGCTGCCAGGAGAAGGGAACAGCTAAGGAACAAGGGTCGACTTGGGAGTAAAGCCACAAGTGGAAAGTGAATGGCCCCTCCCATAGGGAATAAAGAGGAGCACAAGGGGAGTGGGGTTTGCAGGAGACAATTAGTTCAATTCATTAGGATGAAGATCTGTTCCTGATTTCTTGCCAAATATTACCTGCTACAGAGTGACTTTGGAAGATATCTGCCTGGCAGCTCCCCAAGCCTGATAAAAGTCTGTAGTTGTGAAATCTCTTTAAACACTGTTGGTCGGAACTTTGCTGGAGAGGAATTCACTTTAAACTAAATAAAAGAGGTTTTATCAGGACGAGGAGTCGACTGTATGCCTTTGGGAAGCCTAGGTCAGAACAGCATCTACAGGTAAAGCTATCTTTAGACTAGTGTTAAATAGTGAAAAGGACCAGCTCTTCTTAGTTGTTGGCTTTCTCCAGGACATCTCTGCTCACACCTAAAAAGGATAAATTGATCTTTCCTGCAAATTCGTGACTTCCAAAAAAGAAAACAGAAGCTGGTGTGGCTTTGCAACGGGAGAAAAAAATTGCATCTATTAGCTTTCATCTCTTTGATTTTAGAAACTCTCATTTAATTTATAAATTCAATTTAAATAGAAATTCAGTGCGGCTTATAGTGGATGAAACTTCTGGGAGTTTAAAGGCACCAGATTGGAAAGATTTGTTATATTCCAATAGCCCCATGTGAGTTACACGCCTAGCCACAATTCCCTGGATTTAAGCCATGTTCCACCCTGCAAAACATCATTCAGTCATAATCTATTGCTACAGCTGCCTCTCTGCAGATCTTGCTGAAAGATAAAAATGGAGGGACCCTCGGCTCTTTCGCCACCGTTTTCCACCCACCCACCGCTAGCTAAACCCATTAATTAAGCAATCAGCATGACTAATCAAAACCATTTATCAAAGATTATGACTGGGTCTTTCTAATTGGATTTTAATGGGCATTGCTCCTTGCAAAAAAGAAAAAAAAAACTGGTCTCTGCTGATAGCATTATCTAGATCACCACACATCTGCTTGTGGGAACAAAGAATTTCAGACAATTTGCCTGCGATCAAGCAGTTCCTGTGTTATCTCTCACCCTGTCAACCTGCAATCTTAATTAAACATCATTTTCATCATATTTCTAGTTGCGACACAGTTACAGCATTAGTAGCCTCAGTCTTCTGTCCCTGGGGTTTCTTACAGAAATTTAGCTACATCGTTGTTCTGCTGTATGGCCTTTGACAGCCTGAATGTTCTCCAGCTATGCAAACTTCAATTTCCAGAATTCCATTACCAATTTGGCCATCCCGGAGAATTCTGGGAATCAATGTTCTCATAGCAGAAATAGAGAATATTGGCATGGCTCGTGGGCTATGTACCTTCATATTCATAAATAAATACAGCTCAAATAATGACCAGTCGCTTGGTGACTGTTTAAAGTTACGACAGATCTCTCTTTGGTATTATGACTCAGTTCTGAAGTTTGGACAGCCAGCCCCTCCAGGTAGACACATGATCACAAGTCAGGTGCTAAACAACTGGCCACCTTTATGGCCATTTGCAGCATTTGAGCCACAATGGCACAGTGGTTAGAGTGCAGTACTGCAGGCTACTTCTGATGACTGCCGGCTGCCTGCAATTTGGCAGATCGAATCCCACCAGGCTCAAGGTTGACTCATCCTTCCATCCTTCCGAGGTGGGTAAAATGAGGACCCAGATTGTTGGGAGCCATAGGCTGACTTTGTAAACCGCTTAGAGAGGGCTGTAAAGCACTGTGAAGCAGTATATAAGTCTAAGTGCTATTGCTATTGTTATCCCGCCATCACGTGACTTGATTTTCAATGGTTTTGCCAAAAACTGGTATTCACATTCAGGGTTTTTTGGAGGCAAAACTGGTCCATATCAAACCGTTGGTTAGTTTGATGGCTGTGATGTTCACTTAACAACCATTGCAAAAAAGGTCACAAAAACAAGTCGGTTCCCTGGGTGACCCAGTTTATAAGCGTCACAACTTACAACCTTGATGGGCAGCTCCACTATGGCTGTAAGCCGAGGGCTACCTGTATCACTCTGCCATTTCCTATAGGTGGAGTTCTCTATGTAAAGTTTCTCTAATATCCCATTTCTTTGAACAGTGAAACTACAATTTTACTTTTTAAAAAAGAGAGAGAGCAAATGCATTATTTTTACTAAACAGATTGATTTCCTAGCCACTATAAAATCAAATAGATGTTGATGCCAGAGCTGATGCTTTCTGCCCTGAGATTCTAAAATTTAACATATTTGTGGTCTCGAGGGTTTTAACGTTCGTATGTCTGCCATTCCTCGAATGGCCTTAAGTTTTGCAACTGTTTGGCTCAGTTGGAAACATTTATGCAGCCAGCTCTTAAGTTTCTCTCTTGCAAGCCCAGCTCGCCAGCCTCTCCTCCGTAGTGGTTCACTGATCTCATAGATTCTCATTACACACTTGCATGCTCAACCACATCTGCGTGTACAGCTCTACTTATAGACGGCTGGACGCTCGGAGACACCATAAAACAGCCCCTCCACAAACAGGGTGGTAAAGAGCAGGAGACACAGAACAGGGAGAAAGGTTGGAAGATTTATCTCAGACAGTTATTAACGGCCGAATATATTAATCCATTGTACTCTCCTCGCCGCCGCCTCCTTCTCCTTCCAGGGCCCAGCAACCTCTGTAGCCAATTGAGAGTCATGATAATAATCAGAATCTGCTTAGCCAGCAAAGGCAGAGATAGCTTAAAAGTGTGAGTATCTGTCTTCCCATCCTCACCCTCCCATAAAGATCCTTTTCACCCTGAACTTTTCTGCTAGCTTGCAGGAATGTGTCGTCCTTTCTCAAACAGTTTCCAGGTTGACTCTTTCGGCAAAGATTTTCTGCTGCTATGTAGCATTGCTCCTAATGATTTTATGGGCCTGTGCTAGATATTAGTAGCCACGGGGGATATTAACTCTGTTTCCCCTTCATTCCCCCCACCCATGTAAAAAAAGCACAGCGCGCTGCAAAACTGGATTCTTTGGAACGACCGTACAAACACTGAGCCAGAAGCACAGATTCAGAAGAACAGATTTAGTCTTATACAGGTAGTCCTCGACTTACAATTCATTTAGTGACCATTCGAAGTTACAACAGCATTGAAAAAAAGGTGACTTAGGCCCGGTTTTCGCCCTTACGACCATTTCGGCATCCCCGTGGTCACGTGGACAAAGTTCAGTTGCTTGGCAACTGACTCATATTTATGATGGTTACAGAGGTCATGTAACCCTCTTTTGCAACCTTCTGACAAGCATGTTACTCACTTAACGCCTGCAGTGATTCACTTAACAATAGTGGCAAGAAAAATGGAGCAAAACTCCCTTGACAATTGTCTCACTTAGCAACAGAAATTTCAGGCTCAATTGTGGTTGTAAGTTGAGGACTCCCTGCGTACTGCCCCATGCAGTGGTGGGATTCAAAAATTTTTACTACCGTTTCCGTGAGCGTGGCATGGCTTGGTGGATGTTGCTTGGTGGGCGTGGCAGGGGAAGGAGCAGAGGTGGTATTCAGCAGGTTCTGAGCAGTTCTGGAGAACCAGTAGTGGAAATTTTGAGTAGTTCGGAGAACTTGTAAATACCACCTCTGACTGGCCCTGCCCCCATCTATTCTCTGCTTCCAGAGTCCCAGCTGATTGGCTGAGTCTTCTTTTGTTGCCCTGCACGGAAGAACGGAGCTGGAAAGCAGGTTAGTGGGGTGGGGAGGGGAGGGTTTTTTTTTTACAGTATCCTTCTCCCAGGAGTGGGGAGGGAATGGGGATTTTGCAATATCCTTTCCCTGCCATGCCCACCAAGCCATGCCCACCAAGCCACACCATGCCCACCAAGCCACACTCAGAGAACTGGTAGTAAAAAAAATTTGAATCCCACTACTGGGAAGGATACTGTAAAATCTCCATTCCATCCCCACTCCTGGGGGAAGGTTACTGCAAAAACCTCCACTAACCTGCTTTCCAGCTCCGTTCTCCTGTGTAGGGCAACAAAAGAAGACTCAACCAATCAGCTGGGACTTGGGAGGGAGGCAGAGAATAGAAGGGGGTGGGGCCAGTCGGAGCTGGTATTTGCCGATTCTCCAAACTACTCAAACTTTCCGCTATTGGCTCTCCAGAACTGCTCAGAACCTGCTGAATACCCACCTCTGGCCCCATAGTGCTTTATAGCATTCTTGATTCCAACCCTCTATTAAAGCAACCTAGGATTGTATTGGCTTTTAGGGCAACTGCAGTACACTGTTAGCTCATATTTGTCCACCGGAACTCCAAGATCTCTCTTGTAGTTACTGCTATTGAGCCAAGTTTGTCACTCTTCCTGCTTTTTTCAGTCCTGGTATTCTCTTGTTGCAAATGGGAAGCTGTGTGCAAACAGAGAAAGCCAAAAGTAAGCTCATAATGATGCCATCACTTGGTCACTTCATTCTCTAAGCAGATCTGATGCAGCCCCTGTGAAGCTTAGAGAAAAAAAATCACAACTATGAAGGTCGTCTTTCCTAGCTGTTTATTCTTTATTTGTTTATTTATCAGAGGTGAGCATCCCCAGACACAATTGGGCAGGGGGAAAACTTTATTTTTTTTGGTGCCCCCTTTATTATTTTTATAAATAATCCAAAGTGGTAAACATAATACTACTACTTCTATTTTCCTCATAACAACCCTGTTGGGTCAGATGGGCTGAGAGTGGTTGGCCCAAAGTCACCCAGTTATCTTTCAAGCTAAGAGTGCACTAGAATTCACTGTCTCCTAGTGATTGGCCCAAAGACATCCAGCTGCTTTCATGTCTAAGGCAGGACTAGAACTCACCGTCTTCTGGTAGTCTCTATCTTGAGTAGGTGCGCACTGTTTCCAGTGACTTGGGTATGTGCTCATTTATTTACGTAAATATATTCATCAGCATGAGGGACGTGGTGGCTCAGTGGCTAAGACACTGAGCTTGTCAATCAGAAAGGTCGGCAGTTTGGCGGTTCGAATCCCTAGCGGCGCCTAACGGAGTGAGCTCCTGTTACTTGTCCCAAATTCTGCCAACTTAGCAGTTCAAAAGCATGTAAAATGCAAGTAGGGACTCCTTTGGTGGGAAGGCAACAGCGTTCCGTGCACCTTTGGGTTTAGTCATGCCAGCCACATGACCACAGAGACGTCTTCGGACAGCGCTGGCTCTTCAGCTTTGTACAGAGATGAGTACCGCCCCCTAGAGCCAGGAATGACTAGCACGTATGTGTGAGGGGAACCTTTACCTTTATCTTTATTCAACGGCATGCCATCCACAGACCAACAACAACCTTCTTCCTGAAAAACATCAAACAAGAACAGCAAGAAGATAGCCATGGGTTGTCTGTTCAAATTATTCAACTTTAGACCAAGCCCCCTCCTATGAGTCAGCGAAGGACACAAAAATGCTCCCACAGCATAAGTGTGTTGCAAGAGTTCTTGTACTCTCAATGCAGGATTAACTAATCAGGATAACCTTGCAAGAAAATTATCTTTTTTGTATCTGGAGCTGTGGAGGATTATCTAAATAAAAACCAACAGATCAAGGTTTCCAGTTGAGAAACTCAGATAAGTATTTCAGCCTCTGGAGGATCTGTTCTCCAGTGAGAACACATCCTCCAGTGTAGTAGGACTTTGGGGTGAAAAAGATCTTGTAATCTTACATTGTATCAATGAGCTCAAATTTCAGGTGCTGAAATATGTGTTAAGAAAACAACATAGTAGTGAAGACATTCCAACAGGTTATGAATGACATTACAGAGACATGCAGAGAATGTTAACTCTAACTCCATAGACTCTTAGCAGCTTCATTCACCTAGTTTTAAACCCTACTTGCTCTTCTGTTCTAGGGTTTTGCAAAGCCATTTTCTTCCTGTATTACCTACACAGAACTCCAATGTATTGGCTGGATATCCCCTGTGCTTTAAGTCATGCTTTGTTTTAACCTTGGTTTCTGGCATAAATCACCATGGTTGGCTTCCCATATTAAATAAAGCCAATAAATATGGTTTACAACTTTATGGCTGCGTTCCCACACAGTGCAAAACCAACATGGACAAGGGCTGCTCTTAATAATTGTACAAAAACTACCCCCCCCTCCAAAAAAAAAAGTGCTTTAGAAAGGGAAAAGGTACAACATAAAAAAGAATAGAAACAAAGTATAATGTATTATTGTAGCAACTAACAGTTGTAATTCTACATAGACTAATGTAGATATTAGTTTATTAGTCAATATATTTACATAGTGTAATGTAAATATACAGGGAACATATAAATTTCTAATTGATTTATATAACTGTCTTTTTTTACTAACCTACCGTATTTGGAATAATTGAGTTTCATATTTCTTTATACTTCTCCATCCAAAATCTATGTTTATAAGTCAGCTGGTCATAGGTGGCAATCAATCATAGGTCATCAGTCCATTGAGTGAATGGGACAGCCGTACATTTACCTTTCTAAAGTTGCAATATCAGCGATTTTTAGCCTTAGCGAATGCAGGGAGAATCCATTTACATTGTCCAGTTTTTAAATTTCATGTAGTTCATGGAAATTCCAGATTCCATGTAGTTCATATATAGTTCAAGGGAATATCATCCTCTGAAAAATTTAATTTTTATCAAGACTTTCTCCCGAAACCTGTTACGTATAGGATGTTGTAAAAACACATTATAAAGAATCGTTATCTTTATTACATCTCCAATAAAATTCTCTCTTAGTCAATCATTTTTATACAAATGTATTGGAATGCAATAAAGAACCAATTGCATAACTTTAATCCTCAGATTATTATTTTTTAATCTAAACCAAAACATAATTTTAATGGTTTAATTATTTCTTGGCAGCAAAACATAAGCCAGAATGAGCTAGTATGCTCTTGGCTGGTTATTGGCAATTACTGGCAGAAAACAAGCCACTGAGCATGCTATCCATGCTTAGCAACCAAGAACAAGGCATGTGCAAAGGAGGGCTTGGCAGAGATGTCACTGAGGAGCAGAGTTTTCCATAACTTGTCCTACTTTTCTGTGGCAGCCCCTGTGTGCAGCCAAAAT
This sequence comes from Notechis scutatus, assembly GCF_049901735.1. NCBI lineage: Eukaryota > Metazoa > Chordata > Lepidosauria > Squamata > Elapidae > Notechis > Notechis scutatus. The sequence goes on along the minus strand of NC_142014.1, from coordinate 69,552,241 downwards.
CCATGTGGAATAGACTTTGGAAGTAATTTTAGCATCTTTCTTTCTTTCTTTCTTTCTTTCTTTCTTTCTTTCTTTCTTTCTTTCTTTCTTTCTTTCTTTCTTTCTTTCTTTCTTTCTTTCTTTCTTTCCTCCTCCTCCTCCTCCTCCTTATCCTTCTTCCTTTCTCATCTCCTCCTCCTTCCCTCTCCTCATCTCCTCCTCCTCCTCCTCCTCCTCCTCCTCCTCCTCCTCCTCCTCCTCCCTCCTCCTCCTCCTCCTCCTCCTCCTCCTCCTTTCCTTTCTCTCTCACCACTTCCTATTTGCTTCCCTCCAATCCTCAGCATTTTTGCTTGAAGGGGGAGTTTTTCGCTTTTAGCATGATTACAGGAATCACAATGATCTCAATTCCAAACACTGAGCCAATTTGCTGAAAAAAGGAGATAGGGGTTGTTGTTGTTGTTGTTTTGCCTTGGGAATGTAACATTTCACTATATGGATAGGATTTCCCATATTTAAGGTTTCCCCATGGGATATTTTAAGGAAAAATAGAAAAAGGGTATGCACAAGCAAATATAACAGAGCATTATTGGCTTTGAGTTTTCCTTCCATTGAGGGATTTCCATAAATAGATGCTGGATGCATTTTGTTTGCAAAAATAATTCTGATCCTGTAATAGAGCAGAAGGGGTACTTGGAATGAGGTCAGAGAAATTGTTTTAAGATTTACAGTTTTGGTGCTGTCAGAAGCTTTATTCCCATCTCCATGAGTAGTAGAAACCAGGCTAAACAATCTGAATTAAGCGAACTAGAGGAACAGTAGACTATAGGTAGTCCTCAACCTACAGCCACAATTGAGCCCAAAGTTTATGTTGCTAAGTGAGATATTCGTTAAGTGAGTTTTGTCCCATTTTGTGACTTTTCTTGTCATAGTTAAGTGAATCCCTGCAGTTGTTAAGTTAGCAACATGGTTGTTAATTGAATTCGGCTTCCCTTTTGACTTTGCTTCTGAGAAGGTCATAAAGGGGGAATCCATGACTCCAGGACACTGCAACGGTCATAAATATGAGTCAGTTGTCAAGTGTCTGAATTTTGATCATATAACCAGACTCCTCTATTGGAGTCTGACTCTGAGGGAGAGGAGGAAGAACTGATAGGGAGTGGAAGTGTGGCTCCGGAGATTGTGGAGGAAGCTGGGGAAGGGCACAGGCCAGCTGGGCAGCCAGAGGAAGACCCAGGCCCATCCCCTCTTCATCCTAGGGCATGCAGGAAAGAGAGGATAAGGGAGAAATGGGAATGGCATGGTCTACGGGGGAGGAAGGGGCCTTGATCCCCTTCATGGGCTGCAGCTCTGAGGACTGTTTATAAGGACAAACTGTGCATGGCCCAGTGCTGGAAGCAAAGCGTGTTTGATTCTTGTCGGAGTTTAATTGTGTTTTGGCTTTCTTCCAACTGGGGTGGCTGTGTTATCTGGAAGAAGTCAGCAATTAATCATCCTTGCCTGCCGTAGTAATTCCTTCAGTGTGGTTTGTGTTTGGTTTTTTTATTTCGAATTAACTTTACTTTGGGTTTAACTTTACTTTGCATTTACTCCCTTCATAAACTGTTTTCTTTAAGAGTTTGATTTCCAGCCGAGGATAATTGGACATTGGGGCCAAGTTGGAGGCATTAAAGGAATTTTATTCTATTTTTGTGACTTGGTTATTTTTGTGTCATGCCCCGGGTCATCACACCATGGGGATGCTGCAACAGTTATAGGTGTGAAAAAAATGTTCCTAAATCACTTTATTTTTCAGTGGTGGTGTAATTTTGGTCACTAAATAAACTTGTTTTAAGTTGAGGACTACCTGAACTTGATGTGAACAGCGTGCAGCTTCCTAAAAGCTGAATTTGGACAACCCCAAGTAGTGAATTTGGGTGAATTAACCTAGTCATGTTTTTCTTCTTCCTTTTGAGCCACTGCCAGTTTCATTCCCATCTTTTCCAGGAGCCAACCTTGGTGGAGGCAGTTTAGGTATTATTTATAATTAACACAGAGCTGCTTTATCTCAAATGCATTTGGTCCAAGGTCAGTATAAAAATTTGGTGCGGTGGAGAGAAATGATGGATTGCTAATTACTTTGAATGAGGTCTTCTACTATGCTCACTGCCTTGCCGGGTCACTTATTATTATTACTACTTCCTACTTATCACTTATTATATTTATATGGGAGGGGAAGGGGAAGGAAGCCGAGGTGGAGGCATTCAATTAATTCCTCCAAAGTGATTTGTATTTCTAACAGGCTACTTGACTGACAGCTGTAAAGACTGCATCTTTCACCATTATGTAACACATTTACAGGTAATGTTGTCCTTGAAGACTGTCCGGAAACTTCAGTCAGTCAAAAGCGTTGCAGCTGTCTGGAACTGGAGACCCAATTCTGGGAAGATTGCAATAGATTCCTTTTAAAAAAAAAAATTATCCATAATAAATTATTGCCCATGAGAGATACCCATAGTGTTTCACTATGATGAAAACTTAGTGAATGCTGCCTAGAATCATCTTTGTTGAGATGGGCAGCACGCAAGTTTGATGAATGAATAAATAAAAGAATGGTATTTTCAATGATCTTCTACATCAGGGGTCCTCAAACTTGACAGCTTTAAGACTTGTGGACTTCAACTCCCAGAATTTCTCCTCCAGTCTTGGTTAGCTCGGGAATTCTGGGAGTTGAAGTCCACAATTCTTTAACTTGCCAAGTGTGAAGACCCTGGTTCTACATATTACAAAGGAGGAGATTATATGAACCTCTGGAATAAGAGGGTTGGAGGAGTTTCAAAGAAAAGGCATTTCATGTCATCCATGTCTCCCTAAGTTCAGACAGAGGAAGAAACAGTTTCTTGAGATGTTCTCACTGATACAATTCACATAAGGTTAATAGACCCGGAAGCCTATTGGTAGTGTTGTGTCCCTGACTAGCTAAGTCTTCAACCTGGTCCGCATTTTGAGCGGGACCACTGACTGTTCCCATTGGTTGGTGCCGTTTGACAGCAGACTATATAAGGAGCTGTCAAACGGCATCAACTGGGGGGCTTTTGGGGCTCCGGCTCCAGCCAGCCGGCTGCCAGCCCAGCTGGGCAGCCACGTTAATCTGTTACTACATCAAATAAAGAAACGTTATTCTTCAGCTCCTGTGTCTGTCTGGTGTGTCCGTCCGACGCAATACAACACTGGCGACGAGGATGGGATGTCAGAAGAGACACCCAGGCAAGAAGCTAAGTCACTGAAGAAAGAGCTGAAGCCACAGAATGTCTGGAGCCACAGACAGTCTCTGCGCGCGCCAAATTTAAAGAGCCTCCTCAGCTGAGGAAAAAAAAGTCTCCCTGAGCTGAGGAGAAAGTCTCCCTGAGCTGAGGAGAAAGTCACTGCCTGACAGGCCCTGTTGCGTGCGCCCTTTTGAAGGCGCGAAGCTGAAAGTCTCCCTGACTGAAGAGAAAGGCACTCTAGCCTCCCGTGCGAAAGGCACCCCCGTTGGCGCTACGAAGAGCGCAGAAGTCTGAAAGCCTCCCCAGCCGAGGAACAGACGTCGCCATCAAGGCCCGTGAAGGCCGGCGAAACCCCCCGTAGAGCAGGCATAGAGCCGCCTCCTGTGCCAAGGGCACCCCCGTTGGCGCTACAAGAGCGCAAAAGCCTACAACTCCTAGCCGAGGGACAGACGTCGCCTCAAGGCCCGGGAAGACCGGCGCGGCCTCCGCTGCCGCCCCCGACTTGGCCGCCATTACCGTCCTGCCGCCGCCGTGGCTTCCCGAGCTGCCGCCTCTGCCGCCTCGCTCCGCCGCCGCGGCCTCCGCTGCAGCCGCTCCCGCCGAGCGCCTCCGCTGCAGCCGCTCCTGCCAAGGATGCCGAGCGCCTCTTCTGCCGCCGCCGCGGCCTTCGCTGCCGCCGCCGCGGCCTCCGCTTCTTCTGCCGCCGCCGCGCGGCCTCCGCAGCAGCCACCTCGCTCCACGCCGCCGCCGCGCGGCCTCCGTTCTTCTGCCACCGCCGCGGCCTCCGCTGCCGCCGCCTCGGCCTCCGCTTCTTCTGCCGCCGCCGCAGCCTTCGCTGCCGCCGCCGCGGCCTCTGCTTCTTCCGCCCGCCGCCGCCGCGCCTCTTCCGCTCCGCCGCGGCCTCCGCTGCAGCTGTTTCCTGTTCCGGCCACCACCGCCGTTCCCGCCGCTGCCGCCTCGCTCTGCCGCCGCGGCCTCCACTGCAGCTACCTCTTCAGCCGCCGCGGCCTCCTCCTCCTCCGCCGCACGGCCTCTTCGGCCTCCGCCTCCGCCGCGCGCCTCTTCGGTCTTCTCCGTCGCCGTCGCCGCGGCCCCGCTGGCAGCCGCCCCCTCTGGGACGCCGCTGCCTCTTCAGCCGCCGCGGCCTCCTCCTCCGCCGCCGCACGGCCTCTTCGGCCTCCGCCCCGCCGCGCGGCCTCTTCGGTCTTCTCCGTCGCCGCCGCCGCAGCCCCGCTGGCAGGCGCCCCATCTGGGACGCCGCTGCTTCTTCAGCCGCCGCGCCTCTCGCTGCCGCGCCGCCGCGGCCTCTTCGGCCCCTGCCGCCGCCGCGCGGCCTCTTCGGTCTTCTCCGCCGCCGCGCCCCCGCTGGCAGCCACCCCGTCTGGGACGCCGCTGCGTCTTCTGCTGCTGAGGCCTTCCGCCGCCGCCGCCACGCGACCTCCGCTGCAGTCGCCTCCCCGTCCCGGCCGTCGCCGCCGCGGCCGCCGACAGCCCGAGCGCCTCCTCGACTTCCACCGGCTGCCGAGCGATGGGCCACTGCCGGTGCAGCTCTTCACCATTGTGGACTGGGTGCAGCCATTGGCTCAGCAGGTCTGCAGCCCCTCCGGGGTTGAGCATGGCTGGTGTTCGTTTCCATGATTCACTGAGTTGTTTGAGACTTTTCTTCATTCTCTCACTTTTGTTAATTAAAATTCTCTCTGCACCCCCTCCTTCCCATTGACTCTGGGGGATGGATCCGGTATTTAGGGGGGGTGTCAGGCGTTGAACAAGGAGGTGCGCACCCACCATTAGAGTCCTTCCATGCACCCACCTCCAGGGTCTTTCCCCACCTGAGCTTGTCTCCCTTGACAGTAGCACTACACTCCCCGGGGGGGGAAGCTAGGTAGGTGGGAGGTTGGATGTTCTTGTCCCAAGGGGGGCCAGGAGAGCACAACGAGCCTCCAGCCTTAGGGTTCAGGCACCTCTGCCCTACCCCATGCAGGCAGTCACCAGACATGTTTATTCACCATCTTATCTGGTTCCCCTTCTCAGGCTCCTGCCTTGTGACAGGTGGGGTGCCATTTTTTGGAAGCCTAGTGGATAGGTGTGCAAAGCAGCTACTAGTTCAATTTCCTTGTTATACCGTTGTATTCCCAAAAGGCTGGGCAGCGCATGCCCTTAGCTAGGGGAAAGGGGTGTTGTGTCCCTGACTAGCTAAGTCTTCAACCTGGTCCGCATTTTGAGCGGGACCACCGACTGTTCCCATTGGTTGGTGCCGTTTGACAGCAGACTATATAAGGAGCTGTCAAACGGCATCAACTGGGGGGCTTTTGGGGCTCCGGCTCCAGCCAGCCGGCTGCCAGCCCAGCTGGGCAGCCACGTTAATCTGTTACTACATCAAATAAAGAAACGTTATTCTTCAGCTCCTGTGTCTGCCTGGTGTGTCCGTCCGACCCAATACAACAGGTAGCCTCATGGTTTTGGTTATAATATAACATGCCAGTCATCTCACTACTATATTCTGGACCAATGAAAGCCTTTAACTCATCTCTAAAGGCTGCTCCACATGCAGATGTTTGATTGCCCTTCCAACTGATACCTAAAGTATGGATTTCAGAAGCCAGAGTTTTCTGGTCTTGGTGGGGTTGTCACAAACCAGTTGGGAACATGGCAGACAGTGCTCATGTGAGGCCTGGGTGCTTCAACTCTCCTAAATATACGTATATCGGTTGCCGAGCAACTAGGTTTTGCTCATGTGACCATGAGAATACTGCACCAGTGGTCAGTATGGGGATCAATTACAATGGCACTGAAAATAAAATGGCTGTCAACTCATAAAATATTTCTCTGGTCTTTTTAGAGTTGCCGACGGAAAGGAAGGGGAGAGCAGTGTAGCAGTTTGCAAAATCAAAACTGCATTCCATAAATGTTTTCAAAGATAGTAACTAGGTGACCGAAGTTTCTGCCAGCAAAATTCTAACTGGAGAGCATGATTGATGACTCTTGGCTATAGATGTGTCCTACTGAATAATATGAATCAAGATACACCCAGGCAGTGCCAGCATGTTAACTCCCAATAAATCCTTTTTAAGTTTTGGAAGTTTGGCTCAAGACTCATGATTTAAATGGGGATAACTGCCGGAATCCTGACAGTGACTTATAACTTCAAAAGATTGATAAATGAATGGCTGTATTTCAAGGACTATCTGTGGTATTGTATTCAACTCTTTCCCTCACTCGGCGCATGTATATTTGTCTCATTTCTAGCTATCAACCCCACCCCAAAATAATTACTTTATTGGAAAATCCAATTTTATTTATCTACCTCTGCCTCCTTGGGAAGTATTCAGTCCAGAATAAGTAATCCAAGAAATACTTTAAAAATAGTTTCGTTAATTAAAGGCACACACCTCTCCAAACTCTTCCAGACATGGAATTTTAATACCTTCTAGTGTTTTTTTTAAAAAACATGAAGCTGTCCTTGGGAAGCATTTGTGGCACTTTGAGAAGAAGAGGCATTAAAATGGCTATCGCAAAAATGATTATCATCACAATTACTATAATTACATATCACTTCATTGACAAAGCGATGCCTGAAACGTTCTCCTTCATTTGTTGTGCTCAAGGCTGTCGGAACAGGACGAGCATGGAAGGAAGTGGCAGCCAGCACAATCTACTCTTGAACAAGGAACATACCTAATTGTACATTTGTGAACAAGAATACATGATGGGGAATATACTTAGTCTCCAAGTTTTGTTGAGCAGTGTGCCATTTAAAAAGTAATGTTCTTTTTAAAGTAAAGTAAGTAGATTAGACAAATATCTACAAAATACCCATATTCGCAACAATGATTCCTTCATGTAATGCAGAATATTACAAAAAAAATGTTGGGAAAAACCAAGTTAGACTGGGCAAATTGCAAATTAAAATGTGTGTGTGTGTGTGTGTGTGTAAAAATCAAAGGACCCAGGAATATTAGCTCAAATTTGAGCTCAAATTTAGTAAACTAAGATTTGTGGGATATGGAGAATTCTCTGCAGTAACACACCTGAATATTTTCCTTATGTCTTTTGTTGCTTACAATCATGTGGCCCAATGAAGTCTAATAAAGCGTTCTTAAGTAAAGCAATTGATTTGGACTCGTGACTTCTGCACAATCAGCATCTGGAAACTTCGGCTGAGGAGAGCCTTTTCTTAAATTTTGGCACTATTCGTGCACCATTCCTATCCTGTGGCAACTAACCCCAAACAGAAAACTAGGTAATTTTACACCTGAATGGCTTTACTGCCATGAACTTTCTGAGAGTAGTTAGGAGTCATGTGAGCAATTAGCTGGAGAGCATTTAAGTCTTAGAAAGTTCAAAAAGTCCATAACTTGCCTTGTAACTAGAGTGGTAGCCATATGCTAGCAGGAATAAAACAGAGCCATGAGATTTATCTGTAAGACCAACAGAACATTCCATAGCATCACAAAATGTCAAACCTAGGATCTGAATGCAAGATAAGGAACTAGAATGAGGGCAAAACAACATCAAATTCCAGAATCATAGAATCTTCAAAGAATCCAAAAACCTTGAAGGTGCTTTTATATAATCTCAGGTGCTAGTGTGGTTTGATTAAGGACACGGCTGCCCTGTCTTGTCAAAGAGATATGTTCATTGCCTTGGCTCAAGCTTTCATAGTTGCATTCTTAGGTTTCACACCCTGCCAATATCTGGCACCTCATTATCTTAACTGGGACTCACTCGTTCAGACTCATTGTGACCTGAAGCTGCTGCAGATAGCAATAGCAACAGCACTTAGACTTATATACCGCTTCACAATGCTTTACAGCCCTCCCTAAGTGGTTTACAGAGTCAGCCTATTGCCTATTCCCAACAATCTGGGTCCTCATTTTATCAACCTTGGAAGGATGGAAGGCTGAGTCAACCTTGAGCCGGTCAGGATTGAACTCCTAACAGTGGAATGCAGAGTTAGCCTGCAATACTGCATTCTAACCACTATGCCACCATGGTTCTTATATTATTATTTGTACAGTGTGTGTGTGTGTGTGTGTGTGTGTGTGTGTATGTGTGTGTGTGTGTGTAATAGCTACCTGTATTATCATTTCTCTGCTTCGAGGAACCAGTATTCAGAATATGATTTTCAGAATGAAGGACAGTCAATAAATTCAAGGAGGCTTGATGTAAATAGTTACTGAAAACTCCATCTTTGTGCTTCCATCTATCAAATATAGGTTAACATCATTTAGTGACTGTTCGAAGTTACAACAGCATTGCAAAACGTGATTTATGACCACTTTTCACACTTACAATTGTTGCAGCAGCCCCATGATCATGTGATCAAAATTCAGATGCTTGGCAACTGGCATGTATTTGAGACAGTTGCCGTGCCCCGATCATCTTTTGCAACCTTCTGACAAGCAAAGTCAATGGGGAACCAAGATTCACTTAACAATCATGTTGCTATCTTAACAACCGCAGTGATTCACATCAACTGTGGTGAGAAAGGTCATAAAATGGGGCAAAGCTCACTTAACAACTGTCTTGGTTAGCAACAGAAATTTTGGGCTCAATTGTGGTTGTAAGTTGAGGACAAGCTGTATGATGTTCCATTTTATAACTGCATTGCTTAGCGACAGTAGTCATCAATCTCAATTGCCTTGTAACCCAAGGACTATCTAAAATTTAGGTTGGGATCTTCCACCCAACCATTAATTCATGAATTCCTTATGCCAGTGCTTTGGGTTTTGTTTTTTTTTTAATGAGAAATGCTTCCATTAGCATCAATTCAGGGGAAAGAAAATCCCACCTCTGTAAATGACAACAAACTAGACCTTGGTATTTTTCAATGGTGTCCAGGTAGCTTTCCCCAAATTGTTTCCCTCTAAAGGTGCTGTCCTACACTTCCCAGACTCCCCAGTTAACACTATAAATATTATAGTCCAAACCGTTCTGGAAGGCAAAAGTTAAAATGAAGGCTAAATGAATCCTATCCAGGTTATTTTGCAGTTCAATCAAATTATGCAATGATGAGGTAGCTGCCCTTGAAACCAATATTCGGTTTTAAGCTGAAGAACTTACCTGCTATCTATGTTAACTGGCAAAGTTGGGCCCGTATTAAAATGTGTTGCTTCTTTATGTTCAGAGGTGTCATTAATAAAACCATCTACATTAGCAGCCTCTGATGGAGCCCAATTATACTGTCAGGCTTCCCCTGAGAAAAACCAGTCAAAAACAATCAGCATGTTTCAGAAGTGTTAAACACTTTGCAGAACTGCATATAATCAGCCTGGTCTGCAAAGAGGAGGAAAAATGGGGGAGGGGGAGGAGAAAGTAACCCTTGTAAATGTACAGTTTCTTCAGCAACGAGGACACATTGGAAGCTGCTATACTCCCAAACCCCAAACTACATGAAACCTTTTTATTTCTACAATGTAGATCCCCTCTACATGTGCTGCTTACACATGTTGTCATGCAGCTAGGAGTTAAGGATCTCAAGCTGCATCTGGAGACAAGGCAACATCTACCTTCTAGCTGATATCAGTTTAATTACTGATGCATCATGTTTCCCTGATGAAGCATATTTCTCAATCATAAACCACATCACAGAGAGCCTGAATGGCTTGAAACCAACTCAGTTTCACCCCATTTCTCTTTGGGAAAGATAATGGCTAGATGGAGAACGGTTAATCTCATTTGGGAACATAGAAGCATACATTACTCTAAAATTGACTTAAAATTGAGCAGTAATTTCTATTTAAACTACCTCTTTATAAAATGCATATCTGAAATCCACTGTGGGGAAGAACACAGTTTATTATGTGAAGTAACTTAAAAATAGCAGAATTGGAGTCAGGAGAATTCAGGAAGAAACTGTGACAGCTATTTTTTTTCCTGAAAGAAGTGATACCATGTTTCCCTGAAAATACGACCTACCCTGAAAGTAAGCCCTAGCTTGATTTTTTAGACGTGCGTCCAATATAAGCCCTACCCCCAAAATAAGTCCTAATTAAGATCCCACCCACTCCAGGGTGGACAGGTAAAAATTAAGCTAGGGTGGGGATGGGGAGTGGAGATGGCCTACTACTTACCTTTGGACAGTTATAGCCAGGCCTCACACACCCCGACACCTGCCTTGCCAGCCCATTTCTTCTGCAGCTGGCAAGGCTGGCAATGCTTTCCGGAAGGCCTCTGTAGCTAATAACAAAGCTCAGGATCAATCCGGAGCTCTGTTATCGATTGCAGAGGCCTTCAGGAAAGCCTTGCCAGTCACAGAAGAAGATGTTTTTGAAGGTCTCTGACAGTGAAAAGGAGTCAAGGGGCGACACGTGCAAGTGAGTTTAGTCAGTGAATGACATCCCCCGAAAATAAGACCTGGTGCCTTTTTTGGTGGCAAAAAAAAAAGAGACAAGGGCTTATTTTCTGGAAAACACGGGTAGTATTGCTTTGTAGTGCACTAGTGAGGCTACTCTTTGAATTTTGAGAACGGTTCTGGTCACTACAATACAAACAAGATGTTGAGATCTTAGAAAGTGTGCAGAGCTAGAATTATATTTGCTTAAAATTGGAAAAATGATAAAATTCCAATAAAGAAAGAGGTGATGAAGAAAATAATGGAATGTGCAGAAATGAGTAGATTAACACTAGCAATTAGAGAGCAAGAAGAAAAATAATATTTTAAGATATGGGATTTATTTTACCAATGGTTAGATAGAAAAGTGGAAAATCGAAGTATAACTTAATAGTAATGAGATGTTATAATTGATTATTATAGAATGAATTTTAATATGTATTAAAATTGGTAAGAATTGAGATTTGCTCTAAAGGATAATGTGGACTTGAAACTTAAATTTAATGATGGTGTAATAAGAATATAATATGATATGGAAAGTTGATTAATATAATATGAATGTAAATTTAAATTCAAGAGGAAAAGATCATATATATTGTGCACAAGAATTATGTACCAACCGACACACTGTACAATTGAAAGATGGTTTTATTTTGTTGTTTTACTTTTTTTTGTCTCTGTTGTTAAAAATAAAAAACACTTTTTATAAAAAAGAAAAAGAAAGTGTGCAGAGAAGAGCAACAAAGATGATTAAGGGTCTGGAGGTTAAATCATCTAAATGAACTGTTGAGGGAGCTAAGTATGTCTGGACTATCGAAGACAAGGATTGGGGAGGGGGCATGCTAATTGCCTTCCAGACTTGATAGGCTGTTCCAGAGAAGAGAAGATTGTCCAAGGCACTAGAAAGCAGGACAAGAAGTAATGGGTGGAAGCTTGTCAAAGAGAGATCCAAGTAGGGAGAAATTTTCTGAGTGAGAACAAATATGGAATAGCTTCCCTCTGGAATTTGTGGGTGTTCCATCACTGGAAAGTTTCAGAAGGAGACTGGACAATCATTTAACCAAGATAGTATAAGGTCTTCTGCCTGTTGAATTGGACTAGAAGACATCCAAGGTCCTTTCCAGCCCTATATAATTCTATGTTCTAAACACTGGTAATATTCCTAATCTGGCTATTTATCCCCCACTGAACTCACCCCAAGCACTTTAGGAACATTTCTCCCAAACAGACAGAATTGGTTTGTGTTTTGTTCAAACACTTTTCACACACAAACACACATAAACATATATACACCTAAATACACACATATACATATAAGTCAGGCTATCACTCATCCACATACCAATAGCTACTTCTAAAAAGGCACTCAATCCAACAACAATAATTATAACTGAATTGAGATTAATTTGGGTTTGGTTCTGCAACCCAACAAGACAGACACAGACTTCAGAGGATAATTAGGACTGGGAAAAAAAAAAAACAATTACTACCAGCCTGCCTTCCATTGAGGACCTGTATACTGCACGAGTCAAAAAGAGAGCTGTGAAAATATTTACAGACCCCTCATATCCTGGACATAAACTGTTTCAACTCCTTCCCTCAAAATGACTCTATAGAGCCCTGTACACCAGAACAACTAGGCACAAGGACAGTTTTTCCCCCAACGCCATCACTCTGCTAAACAAATAATTCCCTCAACACTGTCCAACTATTTACAAAGTCTGCATTACTATTACTATTAATCTTCTCATCATTCCTATCATCCATCTCCTCCCACTTGTGACTGTATGACTGTAACTTTGTCGTTTGTATCCTTACAATTTATATTGACTGTTTCCTAGTATGATTTAATTGCTTATTTGTACCCTATGACTATCATTACCTTATGTCTCTTGACGAATGTATCTTTTTTTTTAATGTACAGTGAGAGCATATGCACCAAGACAAATTCCTTGTGTGTCTAATCACACCTGGCCAATAAAGAATTCATTCATTCATTCATTCATTCATTCATTCATTCATTCGAGTTTGCAATCCTAGCATATCTCAGTGACAGCTGGAGAACCTCTTGTGAAATCAAGTGTCTTTGGACAGAGATATACCTCTTTTGACAAAACACCAAAGAATATACACCAAGATGCAATTTGGTATCGTTGTACAGAGGTCATTGTTTAATCACCTAGTCAAGATAGTAGAGATAATTCTGCGAACAACTTTTAACAATAACCCTTAGCCCAGGAAGAACAGATATTTTTCAGACAAAACTCTGATCAGCATATCTGGGACGTGAAATAGGGAGAATAGGGAGAAACAGCTCTGTAGCATACAAATTTTCAGTCTATCATATTCTTGGCCCATGAGAGTTCAGTATATTTAATATTCACTAAACTCTGCCTTTGCTTTTCCACCAAGATGCTCGTGACTTTCCTGACCTTATGTTAAGCTTCCCAACCATCCTGAAAAAAAGATTAAGTTGAAAGATACTTTAAGTCTGGCTGAAAATCAATCAGTGAGTTCTGCAGATGATCTGAGACTAGAAGCTGGCTCCCTAGATGTTCTTTTGCAGAAATTGATGTTCTTTCTACTATCTCATAAAGGCCTCTTGCAAGTAGTTGAATTACAAAAAAGAAAACTTGGATAGACAACTGCACAATTGTTTCTAAAATTCTAGCTTACTCGATGATTTCCTCCTAGGGAGAATCACATTTGAAAGCATTCTCTGCCTGGCCAGTTTGCACATAGACTGCTTCAACCTCCCCATCCTCCCAAAAGCATTCGGATAAAAGTCCATTTTCAGTGGTGAAGAAAGTTCCACTTTTGTCGGAGATTAATTGCTCTTCCTGCACTGTGCAATGGTGTTTTGCCTAAGGTGGAACTAGAAATCACGGTATCCTGGTTTCTAGCCAGGTGCCTTAAACCTCGACACCAAAGTGATTCTCAAACAGTGGTGGTATGCTACTGCTTTGGCCCAGTTCAGCCAAACTGGTAGTAAAAAAAAAAAAGCCTCCCACTGATCATCTGAGAGGAGGAAAAAAAGCCAACAATCAACTGAGAGAAGAAAAAAGAGAAAAGTGCAGGATCGTCCCTCCCACTGACCCTTGCACTTTTCTCTGCTTTATCCTCTCAGCTGATTGGCGCTACAGGCCTCAGAAAGCTGTGCATGTGCATTAGGTGCGCACATGCATGCGATCACCAAACCGGTAGTGGAACAGATAGGATCCCATTGTTGGTCTCAAATGTTCTGACCAAGGCTTCCTAGACCGTAATTACATACACGCTTATTTTAAAAACAAGTCTTATTTTAGTGCAACACTGGGAATTGTTTTCATTCCCAACCGATAATGAATCTCAGTCTCTCGAGATAAGCACCCACCTTTCTTTTCTGTGAAGTGCTGCCAATAACAGAAGTGTCCTCTGAACTAGGAAAAAAAACCAACCGAAGTACAAAGAGCTTCAAGAATGAATCTGGACCGAACGAACGACTTTGCTTCCTGCAAAGGTTTTGTCATCTTTGCCTGACCTTTATACTTTATGGGAGGGGCAATCACCTCCCAACCTTACTCCTGAGTTGCCCCTTTTGTTTCAGCTGCTCTCGCCTTCTAGCAGTTCTGCATACATGCACACTGGGAACAGGCTCGTCTGGGTCCTCTGCCTTGCTGCTGCCTGACTCCAAAGGCTCCGGAGGCAGCACCCCACTCCCAGATAGTCCTGGCCCCATCTCTGCATGGGATGCAGGACCCTCGTCCGAGTCCTCTCCAGACTCCCGGACTGATCCCCATTCTTCCCCACTGTCCGATTCTCCTGCCGTCTGCAGAGGCTGCCGATGAACCACAACATCAAAGGGGTGTTACTCCTTGGTTCCTACTCAATGGTACAACAGCTGTGTTCAGGCATGTAGGTTCAAGAAATGGAACAAGAATATAATTCATTCCTGTATCTACCCATGAACTGACATCATGTCAAAAATGTTAGATTTATAGTACTATATTGGATAGTATCTCTATCAAGAAATGGACACCCTAACTTGCTGAGTTATAGCTCTCTGCATCTCTCACTGACCACATTAAATGAAACTTCTGTTTGGCAACATGTGGAAGGCTCAGATTCCTCATCCTGATGTTATCTACACAATTGCAATCCAGGAGTTTATCCATGCAATCTGCTCTCTGAGCTAACAATTCCTAGGCACCACAGGTTAAGGTTTACTTTCATGCTAGAGATTGCTACGGGGTGAAGCACAGCAATTAAGTTAGTGAATACTTGAAGAAGACTTAATTAAAGCTTAGAATATCTTCATTGTCTGCCAGCATCTCCCTAAAGTTTTAGATTGGGTCTTTCTCAGCTTCAGCTGAAGATCCCATGGATCTGGATCTTCTTAGCAGAGTATGTTTACCATGGAAGCATAGTTAAAAGAGATTTTTCCTCCACTCTAATCATGATTACTGTCCATTATTATCAATGAGTGGCTAGAACAGGGGTGTCAAACTCAAGGCTTGTGGGCCAGATCCGGCCTGTGGGGTTCTTAAATCTGGCCCTCGGGGCCGGCCTGGAAATAGCAAAGGACAAGCCCACGATGTTGTATATAGATATTTGCATACTTGTAATACTACATTCTGATTGGACCGCTATTGCCGCCTATTGATTGGTTACTTAAATACTGTTGCAATTGGTCCTCCTGATGGCGGGAAGTTTAAGAAGCTGTCATTGGCTGCGAGCCGTGAGCAGCCGCTATAAAAGAGGCTGCCGCAGCTCCGGTTTTGTTGAAGTTACTGATAGCTAATAAAGAGCTGAATTCACGCTGGTCTCGAGTCAGATCTTTCCCGCGACAGAACACACGGTGCCTCTGGCAGCCAAAAAATGGGGCAAGAGGGAGCTACGCACGGATGCCGGACAGCCAGTTTTTGCCCTGGATGGCCTCCTGCAACACTCTGCCAGCCAAACAGTGATGGAGTCCATCCAGGCTGAAAACGGGGCACATGGGAGCCGAGCACGCACACACACCCGTGCCCAATTTTGGCTGACAAAGTGCTGCAGGAGACCATCCAGGTTGAAAATGGGACACATGGGGGCCAAGTGCGGCCCTCTGCCCCCCCCTCCCTCCCCGCAATTTTGGCCAGCCAGGTGCTGCAGGAAGCATCCATCTCTCTCCCCCCCCCCCAAGCCAGCCCACAAAGGAGAACTATAATGTTGATCCGGCGCTTGAAGTAATCTAGTTTGACACCCCTGAGCTAGAAGCAAATCCAAGGAGATTAATGTAAGGAGTTTGTGATCATCTAATTGTAATATGTGTGTGTGTGAGAGAGAGAGAGAGAGAAAACACACACACACTGTACTTTTTTAATAGATAAGAGGATGGAGAAGAAACCTGAGTACTTTCTCCCATTTACAATTTGTCATACGATTTTTAAAAAGTAAATCTTTCCAGATGATAAACCTGGGTCTAATTTACCCATTAGTGAAAACAATGTCGTAAAGAATATCTGCTGACTGCCCAATATAAAACTCCACCATGCATCATGGAAAATAATCGCAATGCAATTACCTCTGAATTATAAAAATGTCAAATAGGTGCAAGTAAAGGCAAGAACTTACGAATATATGAAAAACTGCCTGGCACAGATATAATGTATATGTTTGCTTTGAAGCTAAAGAAGAAGGAGATAGAGAAGGAGAAAGAAAAGTGGAACAATCATCCAGATGCCAATAAAGAACATAATGGGGCCTTTCATTGCAAGGTAATAAAATAATTGTGTGTATGTATGCAGGTATGTATGGTATGCTAGTAAAGTGTTGGCATGAACATGGATATGTGGCAACACTTTACTAGCATACCACACCTGCATAAGGGCATAAAGGGCGTGCTCAGCATGCTTGCCATCTTTTATCTTTTTTACCTTTTGTTGATTTTTTTTTTTGTAATTTCTGTAATGATTGTGACCTTTCCAGAATCATTGATAGCTGGGTCAGACACTTAATAAATTATTATAGATGGTTGTCATTTGATGATTACTCATTCAATGACCATTGAGAAGTGCAAGAGGAGTTGAGCCATTGCTGCATCCCCGTGGTCACTTGATCACCATTTGCAACCTTCACAGTCAGCTTCCAACAAGCAAAATCATTGAGGAAGCCTCTAGTGCAAGGGTCTTCAAACTTGGTGAGTTTAAGACTTGTGGACTTCAACTCCCAGAATTCCTGAGCTAACATGACTGGAGGAGGAATTCTGGGAGTTGAAGTCCACAAGTCTTAAAGCTGTCAAGTTTGAAGACCCCTGCTGTAGTAGGTCATAAATGACGATCAAGTGATCTGATGACCTAAGGACCACAATTAACAATAGCAACCAGAACTGCTGCCACTGCTGTTGTAAGGCATCATGGGCATGTGACATCACACTTTATATCTTCATTGTTTTTGTGTTATTTTTTAGCAACAAACACAAAACAACAAATAAAACCTTCTTTTCAATTGTACAGTGTGTCGGTTGGTACATATCTCTTGTGCATAATATCAACAGTCTTTCCCTCTTAAGTTTAGATTAAAATTCATATTATATAAATCTGCTATCCATATCATATTATGTTATTATTAAATCATTATTAGACTTTAACTACAAGTTCACTTCATCCTTTTCGAGCAAATTATAATTCCTTCCATAATAATTATAATATATCATTTCATTGTATCATCTTTACTATTGTACTATATTTATATTGTAATGTGTTTCATTTCTCTATTTTCCTGTCTAGCCATTGCTAAAATAAATCCCATATTTTATCATATTCTTTTTCTTCTTGTTCTCTAATTGCCAGTGTAAATCTACTCATCTCTGCACATTCCATTATTTTCTTTATCACCTCCTCTTCTATTGGAATTTTTTCACTTTTCCAGTTTTGAGCAAATACAATTCTAGCTGCTGTTAAAATGTTAATAATCAAATATATCAATTCTCTACTGTATCTTTCAGGCAAGATACCTAATAAAAATATCTCTGGTTTCATGACTTCATTGTTTTAATGACCATTGCCAGTCCCAATCACAATCATTAAGCGAGAACTATCTGATTATTATTGTTGGTCACACAATCAGCCAAATCTTTAAACTGGATTTGGCATTTCTGATCCTCTATCTCCGTGATGGCAAACCTATGGCACGCATGCCGGAAGTGGCATGCAGAGCCACTTCTGCCAGCATGTGAGAGGTCACCTGGAAGAGCCCCACTGCGCATGTGCGCATGCCTCCTGCCTGCCCGCTGATTGTCGGGTATCTGATGCACATGCGTGGAGTGTGGGGGTGCATGGGAGATGTGCGCGCATGTGCAGAGACATGCAGGGGGA
Organism: Notechis scutatus; assembly: GCF_049901735.1. NCBI lineage: Eukaryota > Metazoa > Chordata > Lepidosauria > Squamata > Elapidae > Notechis > Notechis scutatus. Next base: position 69,534,353 of record NC_142014.1, on the reverse strand, counting down.
TCGTGTGCGCATGTGCAGAGACACATGGCACACAGGATCATGTGTGCATGCACAGGGGGCATGGGGAGCCCCCACGCACATTGCCTTCTGGGTGCTAGCATGCGAGTGTGCATGTGCGTGCAATTTTCAGCACGGGAGCCCAAAAAGGTTCGACACCACTGCTCTATCTATAAAGTCTTTCCTGACGTGCTTGGTGCTCTCTGAGCTTGCTTGTTTTCTTGCAGATATTTCATTAACCTAACTAGGTAACATCATCAGTGCTCGTAAGGAGTTCAGTTTGCTGTCCATTTATATTCTGGTGTCTTGCCTGTCTGTGTGGGTGGGAGCAGACTTAGGGATTCTTTGGTTGGGCTGTTTACTATTGGCTCTTTGGCAGTTTCTTGAGGTATTGCTTACTTGATTGTTGGCCTGAAGTTGACCTTGGAGTTAATCTATGCAGGGGTCTCCAAACTTGGCAACTTTAGGATTTGTGGACTTCAACTTCCAGAATTCCTCAGCCAGCCATACTATCTGGGGAATTCTGGGAGTTGAAGTCCACAAGTCCTAAAGTTGCCAAGTTTGGAGACCCCTGATCTATGCTGATCTGAATGCTGATTACTGGTGGATTACTGGTAGATTAGTGTTGCTTGATGGTGTTATAAGCTGTTTCAGGTAAAGCTGCCTTTTGCAATTGACTGATGGAAATATTGTCAATGTCGGCAGTGTTCAGATGGTGCTCCAATTGTTTCGCGATTGCACCCAGGGCACCTATCACTATTGGTACTATTTTTGCTTTCTTTTGCCATTGTTGTTCTACTTCTATTTGCAGGTCTTTGCACTTTGTGATTTTCTATTATGGTTCATCGCACAATCAGCCATATATTTAGGGTGGATTTGGCATTTTTATCCAAGTCCTTCCAAAAGATAGGGAGGTGTTCCTTGAGAGCATTAAAGGTATTGTAATTATATGTAATACAGCTGTGGTCATACAATATGCTAAGTCATAGAACATAGAATAATAGAGTTGGAAGGAACTTCATACCCTTCAATGTTGAAAAAGCACTACGCAACCTAAAACCATCTCTATCTATTGGACCGGATGGAATATGTGCCTACTTCTTAAGAAAGCTATCCACTGCCATAGCCAAACCTCTAAGCATAATCTTTGAAAAATCTTTCAGAACCAGCTCCTTGCCTAACCTATGGTCACAAGCCACAGTCATCCCCATCTTCAAAAAGGGAGACCCAAGCCTAGTTGAAAATTACAGGCCAATCTCCTTATGCTGCGTCACCTGTAAAGTCATGGAATCAATTATTAACCAATCCATCATCCTTCACTTAGAGACAAATAACCTACTCTCCAATAAACAATTTGGTTTCAGAAAAAAACTATCCTGTAATCTGCAACTCTTACACTGCAAAAACATATGGACGACACAACTCGACCAGGGCAAAGCAATAGATGCAATCTACATAGACTTCTGTAAAGCCTTTGATTCAGTGGTACACGACAAACTACTCCTAAAAATAAAATCCTATGGTATCTCTGGACAACTGAATAACTGGATAGAAGCATTCCTGTCAAACAGACAACAAATGGTCAAAATCGGGAGCGTACTATCAAATCCAGTACCTGTCAATAGTGGTGTTCCCCAAGGCAGTGTTCTAGGACCAACTCTCTTCATACTCTACATAAACGACCTCTGTGATCATATTAAGAGCAATTACGTTCTCTTCGCTGATGATGTAAAGCTGTTCAATACCACAGACAATACTGCTACCCTACAAAAAGATCTTGACTATGTATCAGAGTGGTCAAACAAATGGCAACTTCAAATCTCAACAAATAAATGCTCTGTCTTACATATTGGCAAAAAAAATCAGAAAATAAAATACAAGCTGAATAGTCAAGATCTTGTTGATGACTCAAGCTCTGTAAAGGACCTTGGAATACTCACCTCTAATGATCTAAGTGCTAGAGCCCACTGCAACTACATAGCCAAAAAGGCATTAAGAGTTGTTAACCTAATCCTACGTAGCTTTTTCTCTGGTAATATCACACTACTAACCAGAGCATACAAAACATTTGCTAGACCAATACTCGAATACAGTTCATCAGTCTGGAACCCACACTACGTATCTGATATTAGCACAATTGAGAAAGTCCAGAAATATTTCACAAGAAGAGTTCTCCACTCCTCTACTCGTTGTAGAATACCTTATGCCACCAGACTTGAAATTCTAGAACTTGAAAACCTTGAATTACGCCGTCTTCGGTCTGACTTAAGCATGGTATATAAAATCATACATTGCAATGTCCTACCTGTCAATGAATACTTCAGCTTCAACCATAACAACACAAGAGCACACAATAGATACAAACTCAAAGTAAACTGCACCAAACTTGATTGCAGGAAATACGACTTCAGCAATAGAGTGGTCAATGTCTGGAATACTCTACCCGACTCTGTAGTTTCTTCCCCAAACCCCAAAAACTTTAACCTTAGACTGTCTACTATTGACCTCACCCCTTTCCTAAGAGGTCTGTAGGGGGCGTGCATAAGCGCACCAACGTGCCTACCGTCCCTGTCCTATTGTTTCTCTTATTCTTTTATTTTTCTTATATGTACCCATTTCATGTATTCACAACTATGTATACATTTATACTTATTATCTTGTAAACAATTGGCAAATCAAATAAATAAATAAATAAATAAACTTTGGAGGCCCAAGTCCAATGGCTAAACTCACAAGATAACAAGGCAACCCGAATCAACCCTATTGTGTCCTCCAGTAATCAGAAAGGATGTTTATAGTGCATGCATTTTCATTGCCTTATTTCCACACCTTTTCCCCTTTTAGTTTACACTGATCTTCCAAGAATATTACACAATACCTGAAACCCTTGTTCCTGGAAACGCAATAAATCATGCAAATAGATTCTGAGTGTCTTAAATTATTGTTTCAAATTATTTAAAAACATACATGCTCTAAATCTGAAAATTTCCTCTTTGGTTGAATGGTTTTGCTTTCTAATATTCCAACTGTCTACTGCAGTCTTTCACAATACTTTGTAGTAGTGTCATCTGTTGAACATTTCCTTCTGTTGGCCTATATAGGCTAAATGTTTAAAATGTAAATTCTTGGGGAACTAAGCAGCTCTTCATCTTTGATGACTGTGCTGTGACCTTTGCATATTTATCTAGAAGAATGTCGTGTTGTGAGCAACGGGATCTACTTGCATGTAAATGTGCATAAGAGTTCTCCCATGGAGCTAAGTGGCTTCAGGGTTGGGCCTCAAAACATACTACAGAACTGAAGGCTCAGCATCTGGCCAGGGACAAAAACAGGCAGGTAAGTCAACACTAACTCTTCTAAATTGAATTGGATTGTCATTTCTGCCACCCCAGAATAGATTTGCTGGCTGGAAGTAATGGGAACTATTATCTATCCCATGAGGAAGAGACCAGGCTGGAGTAGACTGCTTGCAATATTAAGAGTAGAAGTATCCAGGCACATTTGTGTGATTGATAAACTGGGTTATCAATCAAACACAGAAATCAGTCAAATTGGTGGGATTCACAGAGTTCTCTAAACAAAAACTGAACAAACTACCTTATGTTGTAGCCATAATCAGATAAATAAGTGAGCAGCTTATGTTTATTATTCAAAAAGTGTTAACTTTATGAAAAACCATCACTGGGAGTGTACAAATATTCTTTGACTGCATAAAATACAGGAGTTTAAATGTCTAGCATTCAGTTTAAAGTTATAGTTCACATTAATTCCTGCTGAAGACACAAATTAAAGATGAAAAAAAATGATGAGATGTGTGTTTTTCTCACAGGAAGAAGTCTCATAAGAGGGAATGCAGATTAAGAGGTGAGTTTGCAGATTATTCAATCTATTTCAACATAAAATAAATTCACCAGGTTTGAATAAAGAAGTTGAAGAAGAAATGGGTTAAAAATATAATATGTTGGGGTTTTTTTTTTTAAATAGAATAACTGTTTAATGTAGCCAGCCATTTTGATTTGTAAATCATGGTTTGTCTTTTTACCTGCATATGAGTAAACATACGCTTTACATTACTGGCTGGGTTATGATTTAGCCTGTTGCACAAATGTCCTGGCCTATGCAGTGGACTAATTTATGGCTTAATATGTTCTGTGAACTCACCAATTATGGTTTATTAAAAAAAAACATGGCTCCCTAAGCAACAGCTTAAAAAACATGAATTCAGCCACAGTGTTTCCAGTATGATGGCTATGGTATGAACTGAGTTGAAGTCCATACATACATCCTAAAGAGGCCTAGGCAGAGGAATACTGCTCTAAATATTAATGCATAGGAAAAAAAAACCCAATCTTTGGGCGTCATGGACCAGTTTCATGGAGGCTGGTTTTTCCACAAACTTGGGGGAGTGGGGAGGTCATGGTTTCATGCACTGCCTAGATCCTGCACATTTTCAAATGGGGCTTTGTTCAGTTGTGCGGCCTGGTTCCTGGTGGGCCAGTCCACACACACCCCAGGGGTGAGGAACACTTGTGATAGTCTATTTAAACTGCAGACTGACACCATAGATTTTAGCTATAAGAAACTTTTCTGGAAACCTTGCAAACAAGGTTGTGATTAGAACAAAGTTTCAAGAAAGAAATATGTATATATTTTGGTTTGGAGATACCCCAGGTGATTTTCTTCAAGACTCCCAAACTTTTCATTAGCACTTTGCAATTATTTGGAAGAAGGTTTGTTGATGGAGATCCTACTTACTACACTTAAATCTAGTGGAATATAGTTTTTTTTTCCTAATTAACTTTCTTATCTGAATTTAACTAAGAAAATAGCAAAATGTAATAACGATAAGCTGTTGTTCATCCTGTAATGTGTATCCATCACATCTTTATCTGTTTACTTCCAGTTTCATTCATGGCTGCTTAATTAAAGCATCGGAATATTAGCCTCGTGTTATTTTCTCAATCCTAATACTTGAATTTTGCCGAGGTATTTTATCTGTAACAGACAGATAAAGTTTGCTGCACATTGTATTGGATTCACATAATTTTAATCGGCAATTGTGGTCTGGAGGTAGGTGGAAGAGAGGGCACAGATCATGTTTGCTACCTAACAGGCTAATTAAAGAGGGATGGTTTTGTTTTTTTGGTGGGTTATTTTTTTAAACAAAAGTTGTACGGTCGTATAAAATTAATTCCAACGTTTGAATCTGTTTTTTAAACAGAAAGAAAATAGGACTCGCTCTGAAAGTTGTGGCCGAGGATAGAATCTAACACAAATCTCTCACTTAGGTGTTAATTATAGAAGAGGGTAAACTCTTCTAGCACACACATTTACACATAGATACACTCACACACACACATTCCATTACTCACAGCAACCTTCAAGTCATGCCTCTCTTAGACTTAAGACTTAGGCAGGACAAACAACTTCTGAATCACGTTTCCAAGACAGAAAGAAGACGACCCAATCCCTTTGGCCTGGCTAGTTCAAAGTTTGAGAAAGAATTCCAGGCGATGGTTTGCTTGCTGCTGGTGGAACTGTGTGAAAAATTCACTTTCTACGGCATCGTCTGCAACATGATTCTTTTCTACACTATCAAGCTTGGTTATCACAATCACGAAGCCGCCATGCTCAATGTTTGCTTTGCTGGGGCGTGTACGGTGGCCCCAGTTCTGATGGGCTGGCTTGCTGAGCACCCAGTGGGACGGATCAGACTGGTGTACATGTGCGCCTTGCTGCATTTTATCGGTAGGTATCACTTTCTTGGGCCACCTTATGGTAGCTGGCAGTTATTTCCAAATGTAGATGGTGTGCAAATGATGGCTTTCGAAACCCTGAGTGTTTCTGTACCACATTTGAGAAATCACTGTGCGGCATATTTTGAAATAGTATATATGGCCTCTCTTTAATTGTTTTACTTTTTTTTTGAACATATGTTGCTTTTCCTGCCATTCATGCTATGACAGTCATGTAGACCATAATGGATGAAACTTATTGGCCTTGAGACAACAAGCAGAGATTTATCAAGTCTGAGGAAATTCAGACCGATGTCAGGTTAAGGAAAGAATAAGCAATATTGTCCCAAGTCTCTCTGACTTTACAGTAGATTTATTATTTTTGATGAGTGTTTAATGAAAAGCAGGACTAGAGATAACATGATAGCAGTGTTCCAATATCTAAGGGGTTGCCACAAAGAAGAGGGAGTCAAGCTATTCTGAGGGCAAGACAAGAAGCAATAGGTGGAAACTAATCAAGGAGAAAAGCAACCTAGAACTAAAGAGAAACTTTTCGACAGAACAATTAACCAGTTGAACGGTTTGCCTCCAGAAGTTTTGGATCTCCAGCACTGGAGTTGTTTAAGAAGAAATTAGGCAACCGTTTGTCTAAAATGGTATCGTCAACTCGTAAAGCATTCCTGGACTCCTTTCGGGGTATAGGATTTCCTGCTTTGGCAGTTGGGTGGATTACAAAACCTCCAAAGTTCCTCCCAACTCTCTTATTTTGTTATTTATTTATTATGCCTCCAGCAACAGCTCCCAGGGTCATTCTTTAAAAAAAATCAGAACAGCAGGTTGCTTCAGCTGGGTGGCTTTGTTAGCAGTGGTGGGATTCAAATTTTTTTACTACTGGTTCTGTGGGTGTGGCTTGGTGGGCATGGCAGGGGAAGAATACTGTAAAATCTCCATTCTCACCCCACTCCTGGGGAAAGGTTACCACTAGTTATCCAAACTACTCAAAATTTCCACTACCAGTTCTTCAGAACTGGTCAGAACCTGCTGAATACCACCTCTGTTTGTTAGGAAGTGTGGTACCTATTGACATTAAAAGGGACAAAGCTTCAACTGAGACAATCGAGTGACAGGATAGTAAACTTCTGATTGGCAAAGTCCACTGTGGCAGCCATTTTGTTAATGCCTAACCTCATTTGAAACACAGTCCTCGACTTATAACCACAATTGGGATCAGAATTTTCATTGCTAAGCAAGGCAGTTGTTTGGTGGGTTGTGCCTGATTTTATGGCTTTTTTTTTTTTTTTTTGCCATAGCTGTTAAACAAATCACTGCATTTATCAAGTGGCTCACACGTTTATTAAGCAAATCTGGCTTCCCGCATTGACTTTCCTTGTCAAAAATTGACTGGGAAGGTTACACAACCTGGGGGTGTAAATTGTAAATTTGTAAATACATGCTGGTTACCAAATGCCCACGTGACCATGGAGATGGTGCAATGGTCATAAGTACGAGGACCAGTTGCAAATAACTTTTTTCAGTGTCGTAACTTTGAATAAATAAATCTCTAAATAAATGGTTGTAATCGAGGGCTGCAATTAGTTCTTCTATAAGAGCTACCATGACCTACTCCCAAAATTTATAAGGCGCTGACCACTTCAAAAAGTCTATGTTCCTTCAGAACTTCCCAAAATGACATTTCTATTTTATACTTTTAGATGTTCCTCTTTCTTTCTGCAGGTACATCCCTATTACCTGTGGTGGCCTTCCCTTTTGAGGATTTTTTCATAGATAAGCACTACGTCCTTCACACTTTGGCTAAAAAGAAGCAGGAAACCCTCTTCTACATTGCACTGTTGGCCACGTGCCTTGGCTCTGGAGGAATAAGAGCCTTTGTGTGTCCTTTGAGTGTTTATAACCTCGATGAACATAGACCAAAGGAGCTTCTGTCCTTCTTCAACTGGTCAGTGGTCATGTGCAGCTGATACAAGTGGTCAGTTGTGGGAGGGATATCATTTTGGAAAACCTGGAAATGGTTTGTTTGTTGCAAGCTATGTAATTTAATGCCAAGGTTTCACTTGTATGGTTAATTATCAAAGAGGGAAAATAGTAAGGTCCAATGATTGCTGACGAACCAATTTATCACAAAATCCTAGATTTAGAAAGGTCATCTAGTTCAAACTCCTCTTGGTCCAGGATCCTTTAAAGTGTTTTAGACAGGTCTGTTGAAGATCTCCAATAATGAGTGCCATGGTGGCCTAGCCTAGGTAAAGACACTCCCCTCCCACTCAGAAGGTTGAGAATTCAATCTTAGATAGCGGCAGAGTTTTCTCTATCAGGGCGCAAAGAGACAATATCTGCTGTGAACTCAGCATGGTGTCAGGAAGGGCATCTGGCCAGTAAACACTCAGCTCCATTCTAGTTGCCCCAAACTCTACCCTGAATTAAGGAATTACAGGGTCATAAAAAGGGAGGGGTTTTTTTTGTTTGAAGTTCTCCAATGAAGGATATGTCACTTCATAGGACAAGATTTTCCACTGTTGACAGGTCTTACTATGAGAAAATTCCTCCTGATAACCTAACCTGAAATTTCTCCAGGCAAAAGAGAAGAGATCCACTCCCTATCTATATAATGGCCTTTTGATTTCTGAAAACTCCTGTATATTTCCCCTTGGTCTTCTCTGCTGCAAAGTAAACATGTCCACTTCCCTCTCTTCTCCTTTTCAACATCTCCATGAAATCACAAGGTCAACTGCCAGTCTGAGGTTCGGTATCATGAGTACATCGAACATACCCAGTTATATCTTTTGACTCAGGGTTCATCAAGAGAAGCTCTCAAGCTTCCACCCCAGTACTTGGAGACTGTATGGATTTCGATGGAGAGTAACCATCTCCAAGTTGAACCTATCAAACTGAGTGGTCATGAGTGTTTGGACCACCTGAATCTGGGGATATCCCACCTCTGATCTTGGATGGGGTGGCACTTCCCCATTCAAGGATGGTGTGCAATTTGGGGGTATTCCTGAACTTACTGCTCCTGGTAATGAGCACTTAACAAGTATGGCCTTTGTATAGCTTCATAGGTGTTCTGCAGAACATCGTGTTAGTTTTACCATTGCTTAGTTTGGGGGTCCCATGCCCACAGCTTGACTGCTGCAATGTGCTCTACATGGAGCTGCCTTTTCAAGACTACCTGGAAGTTTCAAATGGTCCAGAAGGTTGCTGTGGAGACAGTGATGGGCATGCCTTGAACTGCCCATGTAACAGCTCTGCTTCATGAGCTTCACTGGGTGCCAGTTTGCTTCTGGGCGCAGGGTTAGTCATAACCTATAAAGCTTCTGATGGCATAGGGCCGTGATGGCGAACCTATGGCACACGTGCCAGAGGTGACATGCAGAGCCCTGTCTGTGGCCACGTGAGCCGTCGCTGCAGCTCAGCTCTGCTGTGCATGTCCATGCGCACCTCCCATCGGCCATCTGGTCTTTGGATCTCTGCTGCACATACCTGGGGGGGCGGGGTTCATGCGTGGGGGGACATGGGCGTATTGCATTTTGGGGGTACGTGCATGCACGCTTTGGGCACTCAGTGCCAAAAGGATTAGCCATCACTGGCATAGGACCTGGTTACCTGATGACTTGAAGACCTGTTAGTCTCCTGTGGTCTCTGCCCAGTTGATCTGATCTGATCGGTTTGGTGCACTCCGGGTTCCTTGAATTAAACAAAGCCACCTATCAGAACTCTAGAACCTCAGCTCCTCTGCCTTCTGGAATAAGATTGCCCCCAAGATTTGAACAGTCCCCACTACTTGTGTTTCAAAGGGATTTGAAGACCTTATTCTTCTGCCAGGACTTTGCCAAGGTTGACTGAAGACCCCTTTCTATTGTGTGAATGTTCTGATCTGGCTTTATCATCCTTGCCACCTTTACTCTTCGTTTTGACTCATGATAGTTTTCTTGTTTTCACCCTTTTAACACATTTTGCAAATGGCCTATTTATTGCTGGGAGCTGGCAGCGTATGAGTGTCGTTATTATTGTTATCAGTTTCCTTTCATCAATCCTCCTCTGAAGAAACTCATTTTTTTAGTTGGTTGTTAGGCTGTGGTGTCCAGAACTAGACACCGAATACCAAGTGGGTCCTGTGTTCTGGATATTAACTACTGTTAATAGATCCCAAAATAGCATCCGTTTTGTTTTGTTTTTGTTTTTTGCAATTGCATCACCCTCTTGGCTCACGTTGATCTTTTGATCTTCTAGAATACTCAGATTCTTTTCACATGTACTACTGGTTGGATAAGTCTTCCCTATAATCTTAGCACAATTTTAATTGCAAAGTTAAGGCTCGGATACCACTGATGACTGTCTTCATACTTTATTTTACACTGAAACAAAAACCCCACAAGTATGTTAGAAGAAATATCCATCTGGTTCAACTCCAATCCGGGAGAAAGGCACTGGAGATAAAATGGAGGCTGGAGGCTGATTAGAACGAGGGTCCATTTAATGATGACCACATGGAGTTGAGAGTGAGGGGTGGTGGTTATATCTTCTCTTGCACTTTGCACTTGAACTTCCTGCTCTTGCAACAACATGTATTTTATTGGCTGTTGTAGGGGTTAAGTAGAGATCATAGCTGGCTCTGTAGGTTGTCTAAGTTAAGTTTGGTTGAAGTTTGGATTGCTGGTGCAATGAAGGTGTCAGCGTGTGCTCCCTTCAAGATCCAAGAAACAAAGGAATGGAATTGTTCCCACCCCCCAAAGTCCAAATGATTCTTCCAATTAAAAGTTCCGAATATGATCATGTGGGCATCTTCAGGTGGTGGTGATGCCTCTGTCCGTTGACCTTGACATATTTTGATAAAACTTCGCAGCTACGCAAAGGGGATAGAAGCTAGCCAAGAAATGGAAAGTTAAAGACAAGAATTCATACACCCCCTCCCCTTGCTACCCACAGCAAAGGAATGCAAAACACCTCCAGCTCTCTTCCCCTCCAAGTTCCCCCCTCCCCCATTGCTAATGACAGCCGAAAGAAATAGCATAGCATAGCAGCAGAGAAGATGCAATAGATAGGATGCAGAAGATATAAGATGTGGGAGATATCTTGAGGCTGACATTCGGACCCCCTAGAAAAAGGACATTAGTCCCTGTAAGAGAGAATAACATAAAAATATGTTAACAATTGCATGCAAATCTATGGTTTATCAGGGTATTTTGCATAAAAGTTCTTGAGCAGTTCAGGAGTCCTAATGTCTTTCTCATTTACCCACTCAGCATAGGATGGAGGAAAATGTTTCAAGCTACAAGATATTGGAGATGACCCCTCCATTTCCGAGAGTCTAAAATCTCTTTAATCTCGAAATGTTGTTCACCCAAAATCAACAATGGTACGGGGGGATCAGTCTGGGTCAGTCTCAATGTACAGGTATGTTCGGGTTTCAACAAGCTAACGTGGAAAACCGGATGAATACGACGAAGAGTTTTTGGTAGAGTCAACTGAACAGTCACAGGATTCACAATCCGCTCAATAGGAAAAGGGCCCACATACTTAGGACCCAACTTCTTCAATTTCTGGGTGGTCTGTAAATATTTAGTTGAGAGGAACACTTTGTCGCCCACTTGCTAAGACTTCTGTGGGGCTCTCTTCCTGTCAGCAAATTTCTTATGAGACTGGTGCGCCTCGTCCAAAGCTTTACGAGCGACCGGCCAATTGAGTTGAAGTTGAGATATCCAGTCGTCCAACGACTGGACATTGGGTCTTTCACGAGGAAGTTCAGGTATGGGCACAAAATCTTGCCCCATTGCCACTTTGAAGGGGGTAAACCCTGTACTGCTGTGGACAGAGTTGTTATATGCCACCTCCGCAAAAGGCAGTAGATCCACCCAGTTGTCCTGCTGATAGTTTATGTAACACCTGAGATATTGCTCCAGCACCCGTTGGTCCTCTCACAGGCCACATTAGTTTGGGAATGGTGGGCGGAGCTTAAGCCCTGGGTGGAGCCTATTAAATTCAAAAATTCCTCCAGAAGTTCGAGGTAAATTGGACCCCTCGGTCAGAAACTACACGCTCAGGGACACCATGCAGTCTATAGACATGTATAATGAACAATCTGGCCAGCGACTTCACCGAGGGAATCTTGGAGCAAGGTATGAAGTGTGCTTGTTTGGAGAACAAATCGGTCACCACCCAGATGACTGTGTGCCCGGTGCTCTCGGGTAAGTCTACTATAAAGTCCATGGAGATTTCCCTCCAAGGAGCAGTTGGCTTAGCCACATCTTGCAACAGACCTGGTGGTTTACCAGGAGGTCTTTTGGCTGAGGCGCAAACTGGACAGCTCGCTACATAAGTCTCAATGTCCTTTTTCAACGAAGGCCACCAGAACTGCCGCTTTCACCAGGTGTAAGGTCTTCACAAACCCAAAATGACCAGCCGCCTTGGAATCATGAGTTTGTTGTAACACTTGGCTTCTCAGGGTTTGTGGTACGTGCAATTTCGCACCTACCCAGGCTAAACCATCTCGAACGGTGCAGTTATTCGCCAGGAACCACTCATCCGTTTTCAAGGCCTCCTTAAATCGTTCCATCAGGTCACTGGACAGATCCCTCTCTTGCTTCCTCTTTTGCGCTCTGGTAACCACTGGGGCAGCCAGCTGTGTGGTTGACACGATTGGCCTTATCACTTCTTTATGAACACTGTTGTATTGAGGCATTCTAGATAGGGCATCTGCCATAAAAATTTTCCCTCCTGGGATGTACTTCAAAGAGAAATTGAATCGCTTGAAATACTGAGCCCACCTAATTTGCTTAAGGGATAACTTCCAAGGTGTTTTTAAGGCCTCCAGATTCTTATGGTCAGTCCATACCTCAAATGGGTGCTTCGCTCCTTCCCAAAAATGCCTCCAAGTTAGTAAGGCCCAATGGACTGCAAAAGCTTCCTTCTCCCAAACAGCCCATCTCCTTTCAGTGTCAGTCAACTTACGGGAGGTGTAGGCGCAAGGTTGTAGTGTCCCCTTCTCGTTTAATTGAAGTAAGACTGCCCCCACAGCCACATCGCTCGCATCAGCTTGGATCACGAAAGGGGCGTCCATGTCTGGGTGTTTCAGCACTGGTTCTGCAGCAAATAGTCTTTTTAGCTTTTCAAAAGCGGCTTGGCACTCCATGGACCAATTCAACGGTTGGCTGGGCTTTGGTTTCGTTTCCCCCTTTGTCTTTAGGAGGTTGGTGATGGGCATGGCTATTTTAGCAAAAGACGGGATGAATTGCCGGTAAAAGTTAGCAAATCCAAGGAAACTTTGAAGCTGTTTTTGGGTTCTCAGTGGGGCCCAGTCCAATACGGCTCGCACCTTCTCTGGGTCCATCTCAATGCCCTTGGGTGAGATACGATATCCCAGGTAGTCGATTTTTTCTTGATGGAACTCACATTTGGACAATTTGGCGTACAATTTGGCAGCCTGCAGTTTGTGCAGCACGGAGCGTACCAGTTTCACATGTTCGTCTCTAGTCTCCGTGTAGATAAGGATATCATCAAGGTAGACCAGAACCCCTTGTATAAATGTTCGTGGAGCACTTGATTGATCATTTGCATGAAAACGGCTGGTGCCCCCTGTAGGCCGAAAGGGAGAACATTGAACTGGAAACAACCCATCGGGCAGTTGAACGCAGTTTTCCACTCATCTCCCTCTTTAATTCGGATTCGGTAGTACGCCTCCCTCAAGTCCAATCTTCCCTTTGGCCAGGTGGGCTAACATGTCCTTCATCAGAGGGAGGGGGTACACGTTCTCCACGGACACCGCGTTCAGGTTTCGGTAGTCGACCACCAAGCGTTTGGAGCCATCTTTCTTCTTGCGGAACAACACAGGGACTGCCACTCAAGATCTAGCGGGTTGGATGAAACCACGTTTCAAGTTCTTGTCGATAAACGATCTCAATTCCCCCAGCTCCCGTGGTTTCATCGAATACAGCTTCGGTTTCGGGAGCGTCACCCCCGGTAGAAATTCAATACTACAATCTGTTGAACGATGAGGAGGGAGCTCATCAGAGGCCTCTTCGCTAAACACCTCTCTTAAGTCCCAGTACTCCTTCGGGATTTTCTCCTCCCCCTCCATGCGCTCGGCACCTGCGGAAGCTGTCTCAGCCGGGCTTTGAAGCTTCGGATGGGCTTTCTCCTCTCCTTCCGGTTGCCAATCGGTGCGGACCCATATCCACCCCTCTCTCCAGTTCACATGGGGATTCCACTTCCGAAGCCAGGGCAATCCCAATATTAGAGGCTGTTCCATCCCAGGGGCCACAATAAAACACAGGGTCTCGCTGTGGGTTCCCATAGTCATCTCTAGGGGTTCCGTTATTAAACGTGCAGGGCAACCTCCCGCCTCAGATCCATCCAGTTGGCAAAAGGATATGGGCGTTCTTAAAGTTCTCAGTCCGATGCCCATGCCCTTGACTACTTTCATGCTAATCACGCACCTCGTGCACCCCGAGTCCAATAAGGCCAACATCTCCCCTTCGGTCCCTGAGGTGGGCACCCTTAACTTTATTGGGATGGTCATGGGCCCTTGGTTAGGACTTACCGGGACATCAGCTTCCGAGTCGGTCTCGCTCTCGTCGAGGGGAGTCGGAGGTCCCAGCTCCTCTCCCGCCGGAGGGGCAATCTCTACAACCTCCCCTATCTTTAGCCTGGTTTCGCGAGGCTTGGTTGGGGGTGTTTCGGGCTTCCTCCCTGGGCCCCTCACTCCCTTTGGATCCAGCTTGACCCGGCAATCCGCAATCCAGTGGCCCTCCTTCCCACAACGAAAACAGGCAGTGGATTTGGCTCTTGCCATCACCCCTCCCTTTCGAGGGTTAGGGGTCTCTCGGAGACGCGGGGGGAGCGGTTTGCTCCATACGGGGCCTCCTCTGCATCTGCTTCGGGTTAGATCTATTTCCACTTCTTCCGCTAGCAAGTACCACAACTGCAAATCATATGGATCCCTTCTGGAGATGCACATGTGGTATATATCTTCATTTAAGCCATCTTTGTAGGCTTCTATCAGGGCCCCCTGGGACCAGCCTCGGATGTGGTATGCCAGCTGTCTGAACTCTTGGGTGTAGTCAGCAACCGATCTCCCCCCTTGAGTTATGGTTTTCATTCTGATCCTGGCCCTTCTCTCCGCTAGAGGGTCCTCAAACCTCCTCCTCAATGCAGTCATGAAAACATTGAGTCTCCGCAGTTGGGGGGAGTTATCATTATACAAAGTCACCATCCAGTCTGCTGCCATCCCCTCCAGGGTTCTGGTAACACATCTCACTTTGGCTGCTTCAGAGGTGAACTCCCTTTCATATTCTGCCATATAGCTCCCGACTTGTACCAGGAAAAAACCCAAATCCTTGGGATTTCCTCCAAACTTCACATCTAACGGGGGCAGGTTGCGTCTCCCAGGAATCACACCTATTGCTGGGGCTCCCCGGGTGGCAGCTGGCTGCTGCGCTGGCGTAGGCTAGGCTAGGGGGGTGGGGGCAGCCCGACTTCCCCCTCATACCTTGGAGCCATGCCGGGCTCCTCAGAAGCGTCCATAAGGAATTTCCCGGCATTCCATCTCCTCCCTCTCTTGCCACAGCCGTTCCCTCGCACCTCTTCGACTTACAGTGATCCCAGGAGGGGGGGGTCTTCGGGATCTCTCCATCCAACCCCTAACGACCATCTGGGCATCTCAGCTGGGGTTTCTTCCAGAGTAAGGTCGGCCAGCAGGTCGGCAGCTGGCATCTCTGGTAGCTGGCATCTCTGCCCCCCCGCAGCTCCCTGGTCATCTTCATCGCTGGCTGGAGATGACATGATGTGAAACCCCCTCGGAAGAAAAGTTGATATTTTCTCCAGGTGGGCTGATGGGGAGATTCGGAATAATGTCAGTGTGTGCTCCCTTCAAGATCCAAGAAAGAAATACTCAGACTCCGTGGGTTAGAGCAAAGTTTTCCTTTTACTGGAAATCAAAGTGGAAGCTACAGATTTAATTCAGAATCTGAAAATTTGGCACGCAGATCACATATACAAAGGAATGGAATTGTTCCCACCCCCCAAAGTCCAAATGATTCTTCCAATTAAAAGTTCCGAATATGATCATGTGGGCATCTTCAGGTGGCGATGATGCCTCTGTCCGTTGACCTTGACATATTTTGATAAAACTTCGCAGCTGCGCAAAGGGGATAGAAGCTAGCCAAGAAATGGAAAGTTAAAGACAAGAATTCATACACCCCCTCCCTTGCTACCCACAGCAAAGGAATGCAAAACACCTCCAGCTCTCTTCCCCTCCAAGTTCCCCCTCCCCCTGTTGCTAATGACAGCCGAAAGAAATAGCATAGCATAGCAGCAGAGAAGATGCAATAGAGAGGATGCAGAAGATATAAGATGTGGGAGATATCTTGAGGCTGACAGAAGGGTCATTGGGCAATTTTTATTGTGGCTGAGGGTTAATCCTACCTTTGTTGGATCTTTGGTGAGGGTATTTGCTTTTGAATAGAGCTATCAATTTCTTTATCTCTTAAGTGCTGTCATCTGTTGGGTGCTATTAAGAAAGGCTTCCTTCCAAGTGCAAGTTTCTCCATTTCTCCCTTTAGGAAAATACAATATTCTGCCTTTTTAATATTTCCTAAAATATTTCATTCTTCTAGGAGAGGGATGGGTGCTAACTTTCTACAAGTGCAATAAACAGTAAAGGTGTACAGAAGACAATGGTTATCAAAGCTCAATCGTATATTTAATGCAGAATGGTTGGTTGGTTGGATATGTTTAGCTGTGACTGCAACCTTAACAGAGCAATTCCAGTTAATTGAAGAACATTTAATGTTAAAGTTACGAAATGTTTTATTGCAAGTGAGAGCATTTGAAGGACGTTCATCTGGGGAGGGTCTATGGTTCTTCTCTGCAGAAAGACTTGCGAAAATAATGTTTGTAAGAGAGAGCTGAGCTATAAAATCGCATCTATGATTTTCCTAGCAAAGGTGTATATCTATTTTTGGAAGTGGAGGAGTTATTGAAAAAGAGAATAGCCAAGGCAAGGCTTGTTTGAGAAAAGGTGGGGAAAAGGGAGGTTAACGTTATGTATTAGCATACTTACCTGCAATTGGTCGGTCCGTGGCGGCGGGAATTTTGAAGAGCCGTCACTGGCCACAGCCGCGAGCAGCACAACTATAACAAGGGCTGCCGCAGTTTCTTTGGAGCTCAGTCCTATGCGGAAGTAAAACAGATTGGAATCTTGCTGGTGTCCTGCCTCTCATTCCCACAACTTAACAGTTAAGAATGGCCTAAGAGCAGAACTGAGAACAACTTGCAAGGGAGAAGAAAAGAAATATTGGATGCACCCTTCAGTAAAGTTTGCAGTTATTGAGTTCATGAATGTTAATTAACTTCTGGACCAAGGAGTAGAAATAGGAGTTTGTATAACTGTATACCCATCCTTGTTTTTCAGGCTTGGATATGTTGGAAGCAGCCCAGGTTTTTCTAAAAAAAAGAGATTTAATCAATTGAACAGGCCTGAAGATCCTTCCTAACTGGGAAGAAGTACCTTTCTTCCCTTCAAAGGTCTGGAGCTAATGAGGATCTTTATTTATTTTTATCTCCCGTCATTAGGAGTCTTGTTAACAAAGCCAAGTTCTCACTTCAGAATAGCCTCTCAGGATATTGTTGAGGTGTAAAATCAAAAACTGCTTTTCTTTTTCTTTCATGGGCAAGCATAAGGGTATGTTTTTTTTTAAGCACACGAATCGGATGCAACTTAATAAATTTTCATCAGCGGGAAATAGCAATTGAGGTGACCAGATGTAGTGCCAACAGCAGAACTGAAATAGCAACTTCAACATCAGGGAAAAAATACACAATAAAAGAATAACAGAAGAGTTGAAAGGGACCTTGGAGGTTGTCCAGTCCAACTCCCTGCTCAGGCAAGAAAACCCTATATCATTCCAGATAGATAGATAGATAGATGGATAGATGGATAGATGGATGGATGGATGGATGGATGGATGGATGGATGGATGGATGGATGGATGGACGGACGGATGGTTACATGGACAGATGGATACATGGACAGATGGATGAATAACTTTATTGTCACTTTGAAAGTACACTAATCGGCATATATTAAAATGAAATTTTGTTGCATGCAGCTCTCAAAGAGTAACCACCTCCAATATACACTACATAAACACGACAAAATAAATAAATACATAAATAAATTATGCATATATCCACATATATTATTATATTATTACAAATTGTTGTCCAATCTCCTCTTAAAAACTTTCATTGTTGGAGCAACCACAACTTCTGGAAGGAAATTGTTCCACTGGTTAATTGTTTCAACTGTCAGGAAATTCTTTCTTAATTCTAGGTTGCTTCTCTCCTTGATTAGTTTCCATCCATTGCTTTTTGTCCTCCCCTCAGGCGCTTTGGAGAATAGGTTGACTTTCTCTTCTTTGTGGCAGCCCTTTAGATATTGGAACAGTGCTATTATGTCACCCCTAGTCCTTCTTTTGATTAAACTGGACATACTCAGTTCCTGCAGCCATAACACAGGGTTGAATTGTGGGGATCCTTGGTACTTCCTGAGCTTTGTTGTTTTGTTGCAGACATTTCATTACCCAACTAAGTAACATCACTGATCACCAACGATGCTACCTATCTGGTAATGAAACATTTGCAAGAAAACATCCATGCTCAGAAAACACCCTGGACCCCACAAGTTATACATTGTAAAACTGATAGTCTGTCTTTCTTTTTGGATTAAACAGGAAGGTAAAAGTCACCATTGATATTATTTGGTAGCAATGTCTTAAGCAACATCTGCAAATCCACACATGTAAACATGGAGGAGAGAAAGTATTCACATAAGACAATTGAATAACAGAGTTGGAAGGGACCTTGGAGGTCTTCTAGTCCAACCCCCTGCTCAAGCAGGAAACCCTATACCATTTCAGAGAAATGGTTGTCCAATCTCTTCTTAAATACCTCCAGTGTTGGAGTACACATAACTTCTGAAGACAAGTAGTTCCACTGATTAATTGTTCTCACTGTCAGGAAATTTCTCCTTAGTTCTAGGTTGCTTCTCTCCTTGATTAGTCTCCATCCATTGCTTCTTCCTGCCTTCAGGTGCTATGGGTAATTCTTTCTGGCAGCCTCTTAGATGTTGAGCCCTCTGTACACATTTGTAAAGGCCCATGGCTGACTGTTTTGTTTGAGACAGGGGTGGGATTCTACCAGTTCGCATCTATTCGCTAGAACCGGTTGTTAACATTCTAAGCAGTTCGAAGAACCGATTGTTAGAAGAAATTACTGGCCTAATCCTGTAAGGAAGGCAGGAAGGAAACATTCTGGTGTTGCTTATAGAAACTGCCTCTCTGTTAACCCTTATTACATTCTTGGCAGGACTAGACTTCCTGTCTCTGGAACATCTCTGGAGTTTTTTCCCCCCTCCTTTGCTGGTACTTTGCTTGTGTGGAGCGACCATTCAAAATTACAATGGCACTGAAAAAAGTGACTTATGACCGTTTTTTACACTTACGACTGTTGCAGCATCCCCACAGTCATGAGAGGCCAGGTGAGGAGATGTGTGCCTCGATGTGAGTGATATTGAGTTGGCCACACCCAGCCAATAACATGACCACCAAGCCACGTCCACCCAGTCACACGACCATCAAGCCATGCCCATCACCTAAGCCACGCCCACAGAACCGGTTGTTAAAAAATTTGAATCCCACCCCTGGTTTGAGATGTATGTTTTGCACGAGTTTCAGAAATGGAGGGACCTCACAAAGGAAAATTGTCCCCTCAGGTATAGATTATCCTTTAACAAAATTTAGGAGATCATCTCAATAACATCACATCATTCCTACAGCAGTTTCAAATGTGACCCAATCTCATCACTGAACTCTTTACCATTGTGAATTTGGGAGAGGAGCACAGAAACTTAGAAAATGTGATTTAATGATGCTGAATACATTTTATTATTGAGAATCAAAGCTCCAATGAGAATGTGCTACTTTTTGTTTCCTTGGAGAACGGTTTTATTGAGTTTAGCTTCTTTATTCTCCTTCACCAGCCCTCCCAATTACTTCTCCTTTTGGAAGAAGTCCGTTGCTAAATATTGCAGCTTTACCGAAGGGAAAAATATTGTTTGGTTCTTCCCAGCAAATTCTTCCTCCTTGACCTACGCAAAAGAGAGAGAATGAAAGAGAGAAAAGCCTTCCTTTTTAAAAATTCGATTCTGGGTTTTAATCCTTAATTAGCAACATCATTTTGATTAAATAAGACTCCAGAGAATTAAGGCTGAAGATCCATCTAAATGGTTGCTCGGGAGAATTTATTGTACTGCAGTCCTAGTAGTTCAGGAGAAGGTGGGTTATTTAATCAAAGTGACATTTCCTAGCGTTGATTACAAAAGAAAAGATTAATTTTTATAAAATAGATCCTTGAGGTAATCTGAGCAGGGTGTTTTAGGGGTTTAGGCTAGTTGAAGAAAGTCAGGTGAGAAAATGAATTTCTGTAAGGATGGATGGATGGATGGATGGGAGGGCAGAAAGAAGGAAGGAAAGGAAGGAAGGAAGGAAGGAAGGAAGGAAGGAAGGAAGGAAGGAAGGAAGGAAGGAAGGAAGGAAGGAAGGAAGGAAGGAAGGAAGGAAGGAAGGAAGGAAGGAAGGAAGGAAGGAAAGAAAGAAAGAAAGAAAGAAAGAGGGTGAGAGTTTAGGAAGGAGGGAGAGGGGAAGGGAGGGTGGGAGGAAGGAAGGAAAATACTGTTGTAATTCAGGTAGTCTTTCACTTATAATCACAATTAGGACCAGAACCTCTGTTGCTACGAGGTGTGATCATTAAGTGAGTTCTGCCCAATTCTGCCTTTTCGCTCTGGTCATTAAGCAAATTTCACAAAGCAAATCCAGTTTCCCCCACTGACTTTGCTTGTTGAAAGCATCTTGGGAAGGTTACAAATGATGATCATGCAACCCCAGGATGCTGCAATTATTGTAAATACACACCAGTTGCCAAGGCCCCAAATTATGGTCACATGGCTGCAGGGACACTCTTAAGAATAGTAAGTGCCAGTTGTAAGTCACTGTTTTCAGCACCTTCATAACTTTGAACAGTTGTGAAATGAATGGTCATAAGTTGAGGACTACCTGTGGTTCCCCCCCGCCCCCCATTTTGTTGCTTTGAGTCAGTGTTGGCTCCCAGTGACTGCTGATTTGCTATGGCTGCTTCTTCCTAGATTTGAGAGAAAGAGTAAGTGGCCCAAGGTCACTCAGCTGGTTTTGTGCCTAACTTGGGACTAGAACTCATGGTTTCTGGATAGCTAACCTGGTATCTTAATCACTACACCAAACTGTTAAGTTTGGAGAATAATGGAGACCAGACATCTGACCAGTGACTTCAACTCTTTAATAACAGTAAATAGAACAGAACAGAGCAAGGCTATGGGCAGCAGTAACCCTTTTATAGGGTTGGCTGCTACCCTATTAACCAATAACATATGCAACAAGTTCAACTAAAACCCAATAAGAAGTGTCCAAATTTTGGCCAATCAGGGGCCTGTTATGGACCAATCCTTGTTCATTGTTTAAGGACCAATCAGGTGTGCAGGCTTTCAAAACCTGCTTTGCATTTGGGCCAAGTTACTTTTATTGATTCACAACACAAACTCTCTCTTCATAGTGATAGAACTAGTCAAATACAGAGAGGTGGTATACAGCAGGTTCTGACCGGTTTTGGAGAACCAGTGGTGGAAATTTTGAGTAGTTTGGAGAACTGACAAATACCACCTCAGACTGGTCCCACCCCCATCTATTCTCTGCCTCCCGAGTCCCAGCTGATCGGCTGAGTCTTCTTTTGTTGCCCTGTACAGGAGAATAGAGCTGGAAAGCAGGTTAGTGGGGTGGGAAGGGAATGGGATTTTGCAGTAACCTTCCCCTGCTACTTCCACCAAGCCACGCCCACCAAGCCATGTCACGCCTACCAAGCCACACCCACAGGACCGGTAGTAAAAAAAAATTGAATCCCACCACTGCAAATACAGTTACATCTTTGACCCCCAATCCATGCAAAGCTTGTCATCTTAAGTAATCTCTCCCTGACTCCGTTGTTGCTGATTTGCATCTCTTACATTGGGGTTCAAACAGGACAGTCCACCAACATCTTCTCTGTGGCTCCCGGAACCCCTTTCTGTTTTGGGTGGCCCTGTCAATTGTGGTCTCTCTTGCATTTTGGAAGATATTGCAGATGCTTGCATAGAATAGAATAGAATAGAATAGAATAGAATAGAATAGAATAGAATAGAATAGAACAGAACAGAACAGAACAGAACAGAACAGAACAGAATAGAATAGAATAGAATAGAATAGAATAGAACATAATAGAATATAGGAATAGAATAGAATAGAATAGAACAGAACAGAACAGAACAGAACAGAACAGAATAGAATATAGAATAGAATAGAATAGAATAGAATAGAATAGAATAGAATAGAATAGAATAGAATAGAATTCTTTATTGGCCAAGTGTGATTGGACTTACAAGGAATTTGTCTTGGTGTAAACACTCTCAGTATACATAAAGAAAAGGTACATATATTAAGAATCAAGAATCATAACTTACAACACTTAATGATAGTTATAGGGTACAATCAACAATCAAATCATACTAGGAAACAGTCAAGTGGGAGGGGATGGGTGACAAGGAGTGGTGAGAAGATTAACAGTAAGAGTAGTGTACACTTTGTAAATAGTTGAACAGTTTTGAGGGAAATATTTGTTTAGCAGAGTGGTGGCTTTCGGGAAAAAACTGTTCTTGTGTCTAGTTGTTCTGATGTGCAGTGCTGTCGTTTTGAGGGAAGGAGTTGAAACAGTTTATGGGATGTGAGGGGTCTGTAAATATTTTCACAGCCCTCTTTTTGACTCATGCAGTATACAGGTCCTCGATTGAAGGCAGGTGGGTAGTAATTGTTTTTTTTGCAGTCCTAATTATCCTCTGAAGTCTGTGTCTGTCCTGTTGGCTTGCAGAACCAAACCAGATAGTTATAGTTATAGATGATAGACTCAATAATTCCTCTGTAGAACTGTATCAGCAGCTCCTTGGGCAATTTGAGCTTTCTGAGTTGGCGCAGAAAGAACATTCTTTGTTATGCTTTTTTGATAATGTTTTTGATGTTAGGCATCCATTTTAGGTCATGTGATATAGTAGAACCTAGAAATTTGAGGGTCTCTACTGTTGATACTGTGTTATCTAGTATTGTAAGAGGTGGTAGTATAGGAGGGTTTCTTCTAAAGTCTACCACCATTTCTACGGTTTTGAGTGTGTTCAGTTCCAGATTGTTCCGATTACACCACAAGGCAAGTTGTATAACCTCCTGTCTGGATGCAGATTCATCGTTGTCTCAAATGAGACCAATCACTGTTGTGTCATCAGCAAACTTCAGTATTTTAACAGATGGATTGTTTGAGATGCAGTCATTGGTATATAGGGAGAAGAGAAGTGGAGGTAGCACACAGCTTTGGGGGGCCCCTGTGCTGATTATACAGGTATCGGATGTGATTCTGCCTAGCTTCACCTGCTGCTTCCTGTCTGTTAGGAAGCTTATGATCCACTTACAAGTGTGTTCAGGTACCGCTAGTTGGTTTAATTTACTTAGAAGAGTGTCTGGAATGATAGTATCGAATGCTGAACTGAAGTCTACAAAGAGGACCCTTGCGTTGGTATTTGGAGATTCAAGGTGTTGCAGGATGTAATGCAGAGCCATGTTAACAGCATCATCTGTTGATCTATTTGCTCGGTATGCAAACTGCATGGGATCTAACAGCGGATTCGTGATGGTTTTCAGGTGGGACAGCACAAGCCTTTCAAAGATTTTCATAACTACAGATGTTAGAGCAACTGGTCTGTAGTCGTTCAGTTCCTTGATAGAGGGCTTCTTTGGCACTGGGATGATGGTAGAAGGTTTGAAGCAGGAAGGAACATAGCACATCTCTAGTGATTTATTGAAGATTCGAGTAAAGATGGGGGCCAATTGGTCAGCACAGACTTTTAAGCAAGAAGGAGTTATCTTTTCTGGCCCTGGTGCTTTTCCTGGCTTCTGTCTGTGTAATAGATCTCGCAATTCTTTTTCTGTGATCACCAGAGGTTGTAAGCCCAATGGATTGGGGCCAGTTGTAGGGAGCTTGGCTGTTGGTGTGGTTGAGATGTGGGTTGTGGAGATAGGTGGCTATAGTTTCCTTTCAAACCTGCAGTAAAACACATTCAGGTCATCTGCTAGTTGTTGATTTCCTTCTGCCCGGGAAGATGGTTTGCTGAAGCCAGTGATGTTTTTAAGAGTTTTCTGCATGTTTGCTGGTTCATTTGTTGAGAATTGATTCTTTAACTTTTCAGAGTAGCTTCTTTTTGCTGGTCTGATCTCTCTTGTTAATATGTTTCTGGCCTGGTTGTATCGCATTCTGTCACCTTTTCTGTAGGCTTCCTCTTTGGAACGACGTAGCTACTTAAGTTTAGCTGTGAACCAAGGTTTATTGTTATTATATTTGCAGGTTCCTTGTTGGTACACACAAGTCTTCGCAGAAGCTAACATACGATGTTACAGTATCTGTGAGCTCATCTAGGTCTGCAGAGGCATCTTCAAAAACATTCCAATCAGTGCAATCAAGGCAGGCCTGGAGTTTCAGCTTTGCCTCATCCGACCAAGTCTTCACTGATTTAATTGTTGGTTTAATGGTTTAATTGCATTACTGTTCATGAACCACCCTATCAAAATAATCCTTCACCCTGAACTTCTCCCTCTATCATTCCCCTGAAAATGGCATGAGGAGGCATACTGCCCCAAACATGGAGATAACATATGGTCTCCAAAACTGTTAGCTTGGGATAGACCTATCCTCCATGAACATATACAAACCCCTTTTAAAGCCATCCCCATTACTCAGCCATAAGTATATCTTGGGTAATGAATTCCACAGATTAATTATATCCGCTGCGTTGAGAAGTATTGCACCTAAATCTATTCCCAGTCTGCTTCATTGGCCATAAATTAGGTCGATTTATTTAGAGAAGGCCGTCTCTCCACAAACCATTTATAGAGGTTTGTAATCCTTCCTTGGAGCTGATTAAAGTTGAAAATGTAAGGAAAGGAGAGTAAAGGGAGGATGGGGGATAAAAACAGAAGCTGGGACATCTTTTCTTGAAGGGCTATTTCTTAAGATAACAAGAAAGACACCTGTCTCTCAAAAGGAGCCAACTTCACAATCCAATTGAAATCTGGGTTGTTTGTGTCCAACTCTGAAGGATTTTAAAAAGTGGTACCAGTAGTCCTTGCCACCACAACTGAGACCAACATTTCTCTTGCTAAGTAAGACAGGTATTAAATTAGTTTTGTCCCATGTTATGACCATTTTATGGCACGTCACACGAAGGCATGATTTGTTTAAACATGGTTCAGTGATCCGAACCTCAACCGGTCAGGTTCAGTGGTGGGATTCAAATTTTTTTACTACCAGTTCTGTGGGCATGGCTTGGTGGGCATGGCAGGGGAAGGATACTGTAAAATCTCCAGTCAGAGGTGGGATTTGCCGGTTCTCCGAACTACTCAAAATTTCTGCTTACCGTTTCTCCAGGACTGGTCAGAACCTGCTGAATACCACCTCTGATCAGGTTGGATGATAGACTTCTCAGTGTGTTTGGAACTTCTGAACAATTGTTTCTGGACTTTTAGATTGAACACCCTTTATTTGCATGGTTATTTTCTGTGAGCTAACCAGAGTTGTCAGCAATTGGAGGAAACTACAAATGTAGTAAAAAAAAATACATTTATAAATGGTGGCGCAGTGGCTGGCTTCATACAGCACATTAAATGAATATAAAATTAATTTAGTATGTTTGATGTTTTGTATGTTTGATGGAAACTAATCAAGGAGAGAAGCAACCTAGAACTAAGGATAAATATTCTGATAGAACAATTAATCAGTGGAACAACTTGCCTCCAGAAGCTGTGAATGCTCCAACACTGGAAGCTTTTAAGAAGAGATTGCACAGCCATTTGTCTGAAATAGTATAGGGTTTCCTGCCTAAGCAGGCGGTTGGGCTAGAAGACCTCCAAGGTCCCTTCCAACTCTGTTATTATGTTATATTCTGTTAAAACCCCATCACGCATGATAGCTTAGTGCAATCGGTGAATTGAACCATTGTGTATTTTTTTCTCCCCCTCCTTTAACCAGGCACTACCATTGGCACCTTCCCCCTCTTCCTTTATTTCTTGGAGGGGGGGTGTCTCTAAATGAGAGGAAGGAGGGAAGAAGAT
Source organism: Notechis scutatus (assembly GCF_049901735.1). Lineage (NCBI taxonomy): Eukaryota > Metazoa > Chordata > Lepidosauria > Squamata > Elapidae > Notechis > Notechis scutatus. Next base: position 69,508,339 of record NC_142014.1, on the reverse strand, counting down.
CCAGCCCATGTTGAATTTGACTTTTTAGAAAATGTGTAATTGCTTTGAGTTTTGGGGGCCCCTGCACTGCAAGGCACTATTAATCTAACTTGTTGTCTTCTGAGGTCCCTATTCTGGGTATACCTTAATTGCTCGCAGCTTCACTTGGAGACATCATTATTTCCTTCTAACCAAGCAACAAGCAGATAATAGCTGGGATGTGAATATATATGATATTAATTGGAACAAAAGAAGCCCCGTTAGGAAATAGGAGTGGATCAAATGTTTAGCTAGCGGGAAATCAACCGTTCTAAAAAAGTTGCATTTTGTGTGATTTGCTAGCTTGCTCCCTCAATCTGGTACCCAATAGAGGTTCCTTATGGCCTACCTTAGCAAATGGATGTGTGTGTGTGTGTGTGTTTAATCATGTAACGCTACAACTGTTAGATTGCAAATTGGTAGCAGATAAACTGAAAATCAGTACAGCTCAGTAGTGGTTGAATACATAAGTGGAGAACAGTCTTGTTAAAAGAAACTAGATACTCAGTTGTTCCATTTGGGGGGGTTTGTTTCTGACTATAAGTAGTCCTTGGTTTATGACCATAATTGAGCCCATCATTTCTGTTGCTAAGTGAGATAGTTTTAAGTGAGTTTTCCCCCCATTTACGGCCTTTCTTGCCACCGTTGTTAAGTGAATCACTGCAGTTCTTAAGTTAGTGACATGAGTGTTCAGTGAATTTGACTTCCCCATTGCTCATCAGAAGATGGCAAAAGCTGATCACACGACCCTGGGATACTGCAACCAACATAATTACGAAGCAGTTGCCAAGCATCTGAATTTTGATCATGGGACCATGGGAAAGCTGCAAGGGTCATACGTGTGAAAAACGTCGTGTTGGAGGAAATGTCCATCTGGGTTCAGTTCCAAGTGGGAAGAAAGACACTGGAAACATGGAGACTGCTTGGAAGGATGGCTTGGCAGGACCACATGGTTTAAGGTCCTGGGCATAATGGAGCACATGGGTGAGAGAGGGAGAGAGATTTATACCCTCCGTTGGGCTTTTGAACTTGCTTCCTGTTCCTGTGGCAAGAAATGTATCCTGATTGGTTGTCAGACTCCCATGGGGCCATGAACAGGTAGCTAACTTTGTAGGTTGTCTTGAGTCTTGCTGGGTGATGTAATGAAGGGGCTTTGGGCAATTCCTATTATGACTTAATGGCTTTGTCCTTGTTTGGATCTGAGTTGTCTTAGAGATAAGCTGGTACCAACATATCTGCTGGGGCTGAGTTTCTGTGCCCCTTAAGATTTCGATTTCTCTTTTAGGAGAAATATTCTGCCTTTTTAATATTTCCTAGAATATTTCATTCTTCTAGGAGAGGGGTAGGCATTAACTTTCTACAGCCATAAGTCACCTTTTTCAGTTTGGTTGTTTCAAACGGTCACTAAATGAACCACTGTAAGTCGAAGACTACCTGTAATCCTTCTGGATTGTCTCCACTTGAAATCTGTTGACTTTATTCCAATTTGAATTCTAAACTAAAAAAGGGAAAATCTCTGTGAGAAAGTGTAGATCAATGTTTCTCAGTGTTGACCACTTTAAGATGGATGCTGTCTGGGGAATTCTGGGAGTTGAAGTCCACCCATCTAAAAGTGCCCAAGGCTGAAAAACACTGGTTTAGATCTTCCACTTTCTTCAGGATATATGACTGTAAACTGCTCTGGAGCAAAGATTATCCCTTTTGATTCTGGCCCACAACATTCTTTGTAGCCGTTTATATCATTTTTCCTTTGCCACCTTCTCTTTCATGATTAGTTCATTTTAATATCTGTTCCTGCTAAGGGTGGATATACTAATCAAGATAGTAAATGAAAGAGCACTTACCTGTGCTTCTCTGTGTCTAAAATACATGTGTAACAATTCTATATTTTAATGCTTATCTGAGCTCCTCATTCCCCATTATCTGTAAGTAGAAATGTTTGGTGAGTTAACAAATCCTTTGTGAGATTGAAAGTCTGAAAGGGAGAAGTTGTGATTCCTCATATAATAGTACATAAATCTGCCCCACATGAGTCTCACACCTCTGGGACAATCTGGAGTTGCATTTTCATGTAAACTGAGGAGGCCCCAAAGAGTGATAACTCAAGAGAAGGACAGACTCTCTATGCATGCAGATGGACTTAGATTCAATTTATGACTTCTCCAGGTAAAACTAGGAAAAGGACTCCTCTGAAACTTTGTGCTTTTTGCCAGGTACACAATTGCAGTTCTTCATAAAGTAGATTTCCAGTCGCCTAGCCACTCTGTAGATTTATACTGCACCATTATTTCTTCTGTGTGGGTTGCCCCGCTCCCCTCATACACACACACGCGTGCACACACACACAGAGACAGAGGAGAGAGAGAGAGAGAGAGAGATATTTCTACCAGGGTTTATTCAAACCCAAAAAACAAGTTCTCAGAAAGTACTCCCGTTGACCAGGTTTGGATTACAAGCTCAGCACAGCAAGAGTCACTGGGTAATCAAGTCCAATGGGCGCACACAAAGTCCAGGAAACAGCAGTCCCAACAGGTCAGGATTCACGGCACAAGCACACAAGGTGGCACGTCGGTTCATCAACCCTCAAGTCCTCAGGGTGGGATTAAGTAGACTATGCCAGTGCAGCCCTTCAGATTCTGGAGGCTCCGGAGTCAGCACATAACTCCCAGATGGCCCTGGCCCCGTCTCTGTATCAGACGCAGGACCCTTGTCCAAGTCCTCCCCAGACTCCCAGACTGGTCCATGTTCTTCCCCACTGTCCAACTCTGCTGCCCTCTCCTCAGATTGACAGCGGACCACAACAGCGGTGGGTGGTTAACATGGCCAATGATTTTTGTATTGCTCCAATTGAACTGGTACAGTTTGGGGTCAGAGTGGGTAGAGATTAGGGATTTGGGATCGTGACATTTGGCTTCCAGCCGGTGTTCGTGGATCCTGGTTTTTAACTGATGTGAAGTTTGTCCCGTGAAGAATTGGTTGCCGTGGTTAGAGTTGGTTTTATTTCTACTTCTCAATTCACTCCAGTCGGACCTATCATTATTCCCTTCTTCAACTGCTGTCTGTGTTCTCTTTGGCCCATTAGGCAGTTATATGGCTCTGACTCAGCCACTGCCATTCTGCTCTAACAAGATGAAAGATAGTTTAGTTCAGTGTTAATACCCACTGGGGGATTCCTCCAGTCTCTCGTCTTCTGGCATACAAAGATTCTGTCTTGACCTTTGGAGTCCCTGAAATGCTCTTCATCTAAAATTACCAGTTTTTTTTTTTAAAAAAACCACTTTTGAATTATGTCTGTCATTGTGATTTTTTTAAAAAAATAAAATAAAATCCAGCAGAGGTCCAATGAAGGCCACCTGGCAAAAATCCTTGGTAGAGAAATTATCATGCGAAAATCGTAGTGGGCTTGTTCCTACCAGGATAGAATAGGGAATACAGGTAGTTCGCAATTTACGACCACAATTGAGCTCCAGATCAGTGGTGGTATGCTACCCGTTTGGACCGGTTCAACTGAACCGGTAGTAAAAAAAAAGCTGAGATCAGCTTAAGAGGAGGAAAAAAAATCCTCCGCAATCAGCCGAGAGGAAAAAGAAGAGGAAAGCTCAGAATTGGCTCTCCCATCCACCTCTACGCTTTTCTCTTATTTATTCTCTTTATTCTCTGATTGGCGCTGCGGGCCTCAGCTGGTGTGGGGAAAGCTACGCACCAGAGTTAGGCAAAGCACCCCCACCAAGCCACGCCCACCAAGCCACCCCCACCTAACCAGCGGTAAAACAATTTGAATCCCACCACTGCCCCAAATGTATGTTGTTAAGTGAGAAATTTGTTAAGTGAATTGGCTCCATTTGACTTTTCTCGTCTCATTTGTTAAGCGAATCGCTGCAGCTCTTCAATCAATAACACAGTTGTTAAGCGAATCTGGCTTTCCCGTTGATTTTGCTTTGGGAATCACTTGACCCCCAGGATACTGCAGAGCATTGATCTGGATTTATCGTATTCGGAACTGCATTGTGACTTCCCTTTTAAAAGGAACCAGCTTCTTCTCACAAATAAAAGTTCTTTTTTTTTTTCATCTGTCTCTAAAAATAATGATCGTTGCCATTTCCCCTTACAGGTTTCATTGGTTGGTCAATCTCAGTTCAGCCATCGTCTTCATCAGCATTTCATACATCCAGCAGTCGGTGGCCCAGAACCTGGGTTTCCTTATTCCATTTGTTTCCATCCTTATGGGACTGATCACAATTCACATGGCACGTAGCGAAATGATTTACCAGCCCCCCAAAGGTAAGCAGTTACATTATATGCATAATTAAATCAAGTGGGAGAACCTCCTAGGTTTACAAAATTGGCCATTTAAGATTGTCCAGTTTGGATTCTCTAACACAGGGGTCCCCAAAGTTGGCAACTTTAAGACTTGTGGACTTCAACTCCCAGAATTCTCTAGCCAGCATAGCTGGGAGAATTCAGCCAGCATAGTTGGGAGAATTCTGGGAGTTGAAGTCCACAAATCTTAAAGTTGCCAACTTTGGGGACCTCTGCTCTAACACCTAAAGCTTCACATATGGGTCACAGTGACATTAACTAGGATATACAGGTAGTCTTCGACTTACAACAGTTCATTAGTGACCATTTGAAGTTACAAAGGGACTGAAAAAAGTGACCATTTTTCACACAACAATTTCAGCATCCCCATGGTCACATGATCAAAATCTGGTAACTGACCCATATTTGTGATGGTTCCCGTGCCCCGGATCATGTGACCAATCTTTTGTGACCTTCTTATAAGCAAAGTCAATGGGGAAGTCAGATTCATTTACAAACTGTGTTACTAGCAGTAGCAATAGTAATTAAACTTATATACCGCTTCGTAGTGCTTTACAGCCATCTCTTAAGTGGTTTACAGAGCCAACATACTTCCCCCAACAATCTGGGTCCTCATTCTACCCACCTCGCAAGGATGGAAAGTTGACTCAACCTTGAGCCATTGAGGATCGAACTGATGCCAGTGGGCAGAATTAGCCTGCAATACAGCATTCTAACCACTGCACCACCGCGGCTCTTGCTAGCTTAACAGCTGCAGTGGTTCACTTAACAACTTTGGGAAGAAAGATCGTAAGATAGGACAAAAATTAAATTAACTAATGTTTCGCTTAGCAACAGAAATTTTGGGCTCAACCGTGGTTGCAAGTCGAGGATTAGCTGCACCTTGCAATGTGATGAACTAAAAGTAAATAGGAAAAATAGGATGCCTTCATTGCAGTCTAGACTAAACTGGACTAGAGTAGACTAGAACAGAGCAGAACAGAACACCAACAGAATAGAATAACAAAGTTGAAAGGGACCTTGAAGGTCTTCTAGTCCAACTCCCTGCTTAGGCAGGAAACCCTACACCACTTCAGACAAATGGTTGTCCAACCTCTTCTTAAAAACTTCCATTGCTGGAGCATTCACAATTTCTGGAGATAAGTTTCCTAAAGTTGTCATATTCTTTATTGCAAAGATGGAAAACCTGTGATTCAGAATTTCTCACTAGCTGACTGAGAACACCTTCAATTCAAAATCAGCTGCTGATATCTACACAGGCACATCCATGAAGGTTTGGACAGCAGCCATATATAGTATAGGAAGTAATCTTGCCACTGTTTTCTTCAGCAGTATTTTTTTTTTTTCAGTATCTCATTCTAGTTACAGATTTGAAATATGATCTTCCATTCAGGTCTGACTTTGCTTGGGTGTTTTTGCACCTTCATATCAGTCCTGATTTTGGGGGTTGCCTAGATAAGTCCCTGCAGTTTTCTTGTCAAGAGTTTTGGAAGCGGTTTACCCTTGCTTGCTTCTGCCTGAAGTTGAGAAAGAGGGACTGGCCCAAAGTCACCGGGATGCAGAGGTGGGTATTCAGCAGGTTCTGACCAGTTCTGGAGAAACGGTAGCGGAAATTTTGAGTGGTTTGGAGAACTGGCAAATACCGTCTCTGATTGGCCCCGCCCCCATCTATTCTCTGCCTCCCGAGTCCCAGCTGATTGGCTGGGTCTTCTTTTGTTGACCTACACAGGAGAACGGAGCTGGAAAGCAGGTTAGTGGGGTGGGGAGGGAATGGGGATTTTGCAGTAACCTTCCCCTGCCATGCCCACCAAGCCACACCCACAGAACCGGTAGTTAAAAAATTTGAATCCCACCACTGTCGGGATGACATTGTGCCTAAGGCAGGACTAGAATTTGGGGTCTCTGATTTTTAACCAGGTGCCTTTTAGCACTATACAAACTCTAGGTCTGAAAGAGAGTGATTGCCACAGGGGATGTCGGGGTTAGGAGAGAAGTAGCGTTTTGGCTAAATTTTCCCAGTCTTTAATCCTAGTCAATCTTCTCTAGATTGCATTGATCTTCCCAATAGACTGACATTAATTTTGTTCCTTTGGGGCGGGGGGGGGTGCTTTTTCTCTCTCTTCACACCTTTTGACCAATCTGTCCAGCAGGGCTACTCCTGTTTCTAAATAGCTGAATTTAAAACCTTGCTTTAGCTTCTTCCAATCAGATGACTTGGCTAGAAATTCTCTCTCAAGCCAATAATTCAAGTCCATAAGTGACCTTAAAGAAATTGCCAGAGTTCTATTCTCTTTTTTTCTTTTTCATATGTGGGCCCAGCATATGTCAAGCAAGGATTTCATTTGCATGTCTTTGTTGGGCTATAATTTTGACAATTGGCAGTTGACCAAAGATTGAGGTAAGGTTGGAGAGAATCATCTAGAGAGCCATATAGCCTTTTAAACTGCTGTAATTAAGTAGCATAGATTAACTCAAGGTCAGAGGAGAACATGGGATCCAAGTTTTAAAGGAGAAAAAGTATCAAGGTAGGAAAGAATATTGCTTATAAAACATACTTTAGTCCAGGGGTATCAAACCCAAGGCCCACAGGCCAGATTTGGCGCCTGGAGTGTTTAGATCTGGCCCATGAGGCTGCCCTGGAAACAGTGAAGGACTGGCCTGCGATGCCTCTGACAGTGAAAACAGAGCTCGGGAGGGCCATACAAGTCGTCCCCCCGCCCCACCGAGCTCCATTTTCTCTGGCAGAGGGCTAGCAAAACAAACTAAAAACAAAAAAAAAGGAGAAATGTTTCACCTTTTGCATTTCAGGGACAGGAAAGGAGAAAGGGAAAGACAAAGAAAAAGAAGGGAAGAGAGCAAGGAAGGGAAAGGAAGGAAAGAGGGGAAGGAAGAAGAAAGGAGAATGAAGAGGGGAGGAGAAGGAAGGAACAGATAACAGATAATCAGAGTTGGAAGGGACCTTGTAGGTCATCTAGTCCAACCCCATGCCCAAGCGAGAGACCTTACACCATTTCTGACAAATGGCAGTCCAATCTCTCCTTGAAAGTCTCAACTGATGGCGCTCCCACAACTTCCAAAGGAAAGCTGTTCCATTGGTTGATTGTTCTCACTGTCAGAAAGTTTCTCCTTGTTTCCAGGTTAAATCTCTCCTTGTTCAGTTTCCATCCATTATTCCTTGTCTGGGAAGGAAGGAAGGAAGGAAGGAAGGAAGGAAGGAAGGAAGGAAGGAAGGAAGGAAGGAAGGAAGGAAGGAAGGAAGGAAGGAAGGAGGGAGGGAGGGAGGGAGGGAGGGAGGAGGGAGGGAGGAAAGGAAGGAAGGAAGGAAGGAAGGAAGGAAGGAAGGAAGGAAGGAAGGAAGGAGATTATAATGAGAGGAAGGGAGGGTCTGAGGGAAGTCCTGCCTCAGTATTTGGCCACCACAGGTACCCCTGACATGAGTGACATTGAGCTGGCCATGCCCCCCCCCCTCCCGAGGTCAAACACAATCCTGATGTGGCCCTCAATGAAATTGAGATTGACACCCCTGCTTTACTCAATTCCTATAGTTTTGTTCCAACATTCCAGTATATATTATGGATGTTCTCGTTTGGAGATACATATAGTCATGCTGTTATTATAGATAGTCCTTGACTTATGACCACTTGGGAGACTTTCCTCAAGCTATTTTTGAACAGAAAAGAGTTGGACCTTGTAGGTCATCTAGTCCAACCCTCCCCAAATGGGGTAGACCCTACCCCATTTCTGACAGATGGCAGTTCAGTCTCTTCTTGAAAGCTTCCAGTGATGAAGCTCCCACAATTTCTGAGGGTGAGCTGTTGCATTGATTGATTGATTGATGACTAGAATTCAAAGTTTCAATGGCTGCCCCCCAACCTGTGGTCATGTAATCACACTTCGGGCACTCAGCAGCCAACCCACTTTATGGCCTGCGATCACATGACTGTGATACACAATGATTTTTGTCAGAAACCAGCATTTACTTCTGGTTTCCATTTAAAAAAGGCCCATTGTGGGTTCACTTAATGGTCACCGTTATTTACTTAATGAGAGCTGCAAAAAAGGTCTAAAATCAGATGTACTATTCTCACATGATGACCTGCTTAATAAATCTTGGGAAGACATCAATTTTTGGCATTCTCAATCAGACTTACCCAAGAAGGTTGGAGAGGAATCCAAACATTCAACAATTTTCATTCCTTTTTTGAAAATTAATGTTGGATTCCTGGGCTGTTGGATTCCACTTCTGAAGGCCACATAGAGTTGGATTTAGCTACCATAATGCCCACAAGTGTTACAGTACTGACACTTCACTTAAGAGTGTGGTTCCCAGCTTTCAGTGATGATCCACCTGTCAATAGTAAGTAGAGTAGAGTAGAGTAGAGTAGAGTAGAGTAAAATAGAATAAATAGAACAGAACAGAACAGAACAGAACAGAACAGAACAGAACAGAACAGAACAGAATAGAATAGAATAGAATAGAATAGAATAGAATAGAATAGAATAGAATAGAATCTGGAAGGGACCTTGGAGGTCTTCTAGTCCAACCCCCTGCCTAGGCAGAAAACCCTACACCACTTCAGACAAATGGTTTTCCAACATCTTTTTAAAAACTTCCAGTGTTGGACCATTCACAACCTCTGGAGACAAGTTGTTCCACTGGTTAATTGTTCTCACTGTCAGGAAATGTATCCTTATATCAAGGTTGCTTCTCTCCTTGATTAGTTTCCACCCATTGCTTCTTGTCCTGCCTTCAGGTGCTTTGGAGAATAGCTTGGCTCCCTTACTTTTAGAAATGCAGATTTGGTAATCCATTCAAGACAGGATATTTTGAACAAAGGAAGAATTAGGATAAGCCCTCACTCAGGATCCAAACCAGGAAAGCCATTAAGACACAATAAGAATGGCCCAACACCCTTTCAAAACACAAGCCCCATCATTACATCATCTCAGAGAGTCCAGACTTCAATCAAACATAATTCAGACAACCTAAAAAGTTAGCTATGACCCCTGCAAAGCCCCCTGGAAGTATGACAACCAATAGAATACATTTCTTGCACAGGAACAGAAAGCTCAAGGGCAAGGCCCAAGAGGGGCAACTCCATGTGGTCAGCTGCCCAGGACTTCAAACCCATGTGGTCCTGTCCCTCGATAAACCGTCTTTCCAATCAGCCTCCATGTTTCCAGTGTCTTTCTCCCCACTTGGAACTGAACCAGATGGACATTTCTTCCAACAGTGGTGAAGAGGGATTTGTAGGCAAAGAGAGCCACCAACCCTAACCTAGTTTCTTCACCAGTTGAAATCTGCCAAAAATGTCACAGAGGAATGCCAGCTGCTACAAGCAGGCAGATTCGGTCTTGTAAAGTCTGTGTTGTAGATTATTAACTCCCCTGTCTTATTCTTAGGTAGTTGCCTGTTGAAAGTCTGTGGCATAATCATCAATGCACTGAAGGTGTGTTGCGTACAATGCCGCTATTTCAGTGGGAACGTGGCAAACTGGCTGGACCACGCCAAGGAAAACTATGGAGGCCACTACACCGAAACCCAAGTGGAAAACACAAAATTGCTCATCCGTCTCTTTCCCTTATTTGCCTTCCAGATCCTTTATAGATCGTGTGTTATGCAAGTGAGTTAATGGTGTTTTTGTTTTCAATTCGGTTTGGTTTGGTTCAGATGCACACCCTTGTCTCTTTAATTTTAGCATGCAACATATCCCTTCAAAAATGGAGGTTAAAAAAAAACACCTTTGTTTTATTTCTTTTCCATGAGTGGAAGGAAGTTGGGTCATCAACCAGACTAAAGCATTTCTCTTTACTATTCAGATCCCATCCGGATATAATATACAGGCAATGAATTCCAATCTGAATTTGAATGGAGTCCTTCTGCCGATCGCTGCCATGAATGTAATAAGCATCTTGCCATTTTTAATTCTGGCGCCCCTTCTGGAGTGTGTCAATGCTTGTTTGTTGAATGCCAAAACAAGTGGATGGTATCCTATGATCTGTATTGGTGAGTACTAAAAAAAAAAAAAAATAGGGCACATTATTACAGGTAGTCCTCGGAGTGGTGCGGTGGCCTAGATGTGAAACTCTCGCCTCCCAATCTGGAGGCTGTGAGTTCGATCCTAGGTAGAATCAGATATTTTTCTCTCTGGGCATGTTGAGAATATATCTGCTGAACATAACTCCGCATTGGTTACAGGAAGGGCATCTGGCCAGTAAACACTCAGCTCCATTCAGTTGCCTAGACTCCACCCTGCAAGAGATTATGGGGTCATTAAGAGAAGATGATGATTACAGTTAGTCCTCAACTTACGATCACAATCGAGCCAGAAATTACTGTTGCTAAGCAAGACAGTTGTTAAGTGAGTTTTGCCCCATTTTACGACCTTTCTTGCTGCATTCGTTAAGTGAATCACTCCAGTTGTTAACTTAGTGGCATGGTTGTTAAATGAATCTGGCTTCCTCATTGACTTTGCTTGTCAAAGGGTCACAAAAGGTGATCACATGACCCTAGGACAATGCAATTGTCATAAATACAGCAGGATAAGTGCCTGAATTTTGGTCATGTGACCATGGGAATGCTGCAACAATTATAAGTGGGAAAAACAGTCATAAATCACTTTTTTTCCCAGTGCCATTGTAACTTCAGTCACTAAACAAATGGCTATAAGTCAAGGACTACCTGCAATGTTATTTTTTTTTCTTTCCCTTGTGTATTTTATAATGCTTGGAAAGTTTGTCTTTATTACGATCTATTTCTGCATTATACATCTGTTTATTTTCCTGATTTTGTATACAGATAGTCCTCGACATACAATAGTTCATTGAACGACCGATCGAAGTTACAACATCACTGAAAAAAGTGACTTGTGACCATTTTTCACACATATGACCATTGCAGCAAGCATCCCCATGGTCACGTGAACTGTCTCACTTAGCAACAGAAATGTTGGGTTCCGTTGTAGTTGTAAGCCGTGGACTACTTGTATATCATAAATATATATTTTTTTTAGAAAGATGCAAATAATTTATATGGTATTTATATGGTATTTATAAAAGAAGCGCTATTGCTTTTGAGAATACTTGCATCCAAGTAGTAATAATATATATAATAATGAGATGATGGAGACTATCTCTTGAGTAACATTACAGGACAATATTAGTATTTGAGCATTCGTAGCTGTGCATCATTAGGGAGCTTCATTATTAAATGACTTCTAGTGATTAAACAATGTATATTTCACATTAAGGAAATATGGTGGCTATTTTATTTATTGTGCATGTATTTGGTCAATTTTTAAAAAAACACTCATGGCAATTTGTAAAATAGTTTAGGCAACGATGTGTAGAAACATCCCTCCACTTTATACTGTTGTTTGCAATTTCAAAGTAGAATAATCCAAGAAAGAAGATGCCCCTTTTTATGGCCCAAAGCCAGCAATAAAACATTCAGAAGTTAATTGCAATATCATAAATCAGATCAGGGTCTTAGGAGAAACCAATTGGCATATGAGGTCTCTCTCTAAACCCACAGACCTCTCTCCACATGTGCATAACATTACCATCAAAACTGGTAGCAGAAAACTTTTGACAGAGCAGGGATCTCAAACGGAATAGAGGTGGTAAAAGGTCAGAAATCAAATCTATAATGCTCTGGCAAACTTAAAACGAAGTACTTTCAGCATCTGTCCACGTAGGTGAGAGCACCTTAGAACGCTCAAGGAAATTGGCTGAGCAGGATCAGATCTGGCTTAAGGGTTTAAGAAGCAATTGTTGGAATCCCAAAGGTGCTTTTTCAAGAGACAACTGGACTTCAAGGAAAAACAAAGAAAGTCCAGTTGCAACTGAAAAGAAGCACTTTTGGGACAACCATGACCTGGATGGCTGAGAATCTCCATAGACAACTATTAGGAAATTCCAGTGCTGTGTTCTAGGTTGAAAAGTTCAAAAAACATCCCAGAAGAAGGTGTTGGTGAATCACTTCCATAGGAGCTTTGGTGGCACAGTAGTTAGAGTGCAGTAGTGCGGGCTACTTCTGCTGACGGTTGGCTGCCTGCAATTTGGCAGTTTGAATCTCACCAGGCTCAAAGTTGACTCAGCCTTCCATCCTTCCAAAGTGGGTAAAATGAGGATCCAAAATTGTTGGGGCCAATATGCTGACTCTGTAAACCACGTAGGAAGGGCTGTAAAGCACTATGAATAGAATTCTTTCTTGGCCAAGTGTGGTTGGACACACAAGGAATTTGTCTTGGTGCAAATGCTCTCAGTATACATAAAAGAAAAGATACATTCGTCAAGAATCATAAGGTACAACACTTAATGATAGTCATAGGGTACAATAAGCAATCAAATCATACTAGGAAGCAGTCAATCTAAGCAGTATGTAAGTCTAAGTACAGTTGCTATGGGTATATCACAGCCAAGAAAATTGATATGCTGGTGAATTTATCAGATAGCAATGCCTGGTCAATCTATACATATATCTGTCCGTACTTGGAAGCTAAGCAGGTCAAATTGACTGATCTGTAGCTTTATTTTTCGTTCCCATTCAGTAATATTTTATTGATTAGCCTGTGAACCATCTCATAATACAAAATACAAAACAGGACAGAAATAAGACCATATGTTAAGAGAAATAAAAAATATAAGTAAGAGAAAATGCAAATCATATTTCCATGTCATCCTACAATTTACTCCAATCAGATCCATGTGTGCAGTTCTCAACTGTATTGCTTTGGTTCAAATGACCATGTTATATGAGTTTTTTTCAGAGAACTAGGTCTTTATATTATGTGTCCAGATTAAGACTATTAGAACTTGGTCATCTGCCTTGAGTAATAATTCTGGGTTGATATGTTTGAAGAGCCATTGGTCTGACTTCTTGGTTGCCCCAGAATTCTCAGGAATCTTCTCCAACACCAAGAACCAACGAGAAGAGTACTACACTCCTCTGCTCACAACAAAATACCCTATGTCACCAGGCTTGAGATTCTGGGCTTGGACAACCTTGAACTACGCCGCCTACGGTTAGACTTAAGCGTAGCACACAAAATTATCTGCTACAATGTCCTACCGGTCAATGACTACTTCAGCTTCAACCACAACAATGCAAGAGCACACAACAGATACAAACTCAATGTAAACCGCTTCAAACTTGATTGCAGAAAGTACGACTTCAGCAACAGAGTGGTCAATGCCTGTAATGCACTACCTGACTCTGTAGTTACATCCCCAAACTCCCACTCCTTTAACCTCAAACTATCCACTATTGACCTCACCGCATTCCTAAGAGGTCTGTAAGGGACGTGCATAAGTGTACCATCGTTCCTACCGTCCATGTCCTATTGTCCCCATTTATTTGCATCTTATTTCCTGTATTCTTACTCATGTTTATACTTATACCTATTACCTTGTAAGCGATTGACAAATCAAATAAAAAAAATAAATAAATAAAATAAAATAAAATAAGATTCAAAGGCATCAATACTCTTCCCATGCTGCTTCTTTCTAATCCAACTACAACCCCAGTCCTTCAATCTTCTGGCACTTCCCTTGTCTTTCAGGAGTTCTCAAAGCTTAAAGTCAGTGATCCTGAAATCGTATCTTCCAGTTCTTTTAGCACTAGGAAATGGAATACATCTAGTTTTGGTGATCTGAATTCCTATAAAGCAGTTAGGTTTATGTTCTCTCATGACTTTCTTGCCCTGTATTTTTCTTTTGCTGTCTGTGGTGCAGCTTCTAACAAGTTAGGTCATCTCTTTCTTTTGTGAAAAGGTTTAGAGGCCGTCTACATTAAAACTGAACAGCTCTCTCTCAACAGAGAAGGAGGGACACTACGCTACCTACAGTATCCCCTGTTTACAACACAGTCCTTTCAGAAGTTCCACACCCATTTGCACTATTCATGTGACCCTGAGGGCACAGATAAACCTCCAAGTGGCCTCAACAGCCCTCAGAAAGAACGATAACGATCAAATGACTGCGAGGAATATAAATCCTTTCCATTCCCTACCATTCAATCAGAAGGGAAGAAGCTTCTTGGTTGAGAAGCAAAATGTCTTCAAGGAAAAACAAAGAAAGCCCACTTGCCTCTTGAAAAAGCACCTGGAAAAGATAAAGATGCCTCCGTGGGTTTTACCCCGCTAGTCTTGGCTAACTTGAGGGAGTAGTATTCATCTCCAAAGCCAAAGAGCTAGCATTGTCCAGAGATATTTCGACAGTCATGTGGCTGGCATGACATCACAGCGTAGCACAGAGCATACTGCAGAACACAGAAGGCTGTTACTTATTTCCTGCATGCTTATATGCAGTATCTATTCATCAGTGGTGGGATTCAAATTTTTTTACTACCAGTTCTGTGGGCGTGACTTGGTCAGCATGGCTTGGTGGGCGTGGCAGGGGAAGGATACTGCAACATTCCCCATTCCAGGGGAAGGACACTATAAAATCTCCATTCCCTCCCCCCTCCTGGGGGAACGTTACTGTCAAATCTCCATTCCCTCCCCACCCCACTAACCTGCTTTCCAGCTCCGTTCTCCTGTGCAGGGCAACCAAAGAAGACCCAGCCGATCAGCTGGGACTCGGGAGGCAGAGAAGAGATGGGGGCGGGGCCAGTCAGAGGTGGTATTTGCCGGTTCTCCAAACTACTCAAAATTTCCGCTACCGGTTCTCCAGAACTGGTCAGAACCTGCTGAATACCACCTCTGCTATTCACCTCCTTGCATTTGCATACTTTCGAATTGCTAGGTTGGCAGGAGCTGGGACAGGCGATGGTAGCTGTTGTATATAGACATTTGCATACTCGTAATACAACGTTCCGATTGGACAATCACTGCCGCCTAGCGATTGGTGTTTAACAACGAATTATGATTGGCTGCCTAAACGGCGGGAGGTTTAAAATGATGCCATTGGTTGCGAGCCGCAAGCAGCCGCTATAAAAGAGGCTGCCGTGGCTTGAGTTTAGTTGAAGTTACTGACAGTTAAATAAAGAGCTGAACTCAACTCCGGTCTCGAGTCTACTTTGTTCTGGCGATAGAACAGTAGCTCACTCCGTCCCATGTCAGTCAGGTCTTGAATTGCCAAGCTCATAGACCTTTTGTGATCTAAGACTCAGCGTCTTAACCACCGAGCCACTGCGTCTCTCTGAAAAGCCATGTGCAAAACAGGCATTAAACTGTTCTGCCTTTTCCTGTTGTCCATCAAACCACGTTGCTATCTTCTTCAACCATCAGCCCAGCCATTTACCCAGACCTGTTTTTTTGGTATCTGTTGCAAGCAACTCAGTCCTGATCCCCTCCATTCAGATTTGGGTTATTTTTAATTTCCTTTACTGTCAGAGTATAACATGTGTACGATGAGATTGGTTGAGTAAATAAATAAATAAAAAATAATAAATAAATAAATAAATAGAGTATAACATGTGTACGATGAGATTGGTTGAGCCTCACTTTGTGCACCACACATACACACACACACACACACACACACACAAACTCACAGGGAGGACAGAAGTCCCTAACCCAGTCCCAATCTTATTACACTACATGACCTTGTTGCATAACACGCTGGCCCGCAAGTCTATCGTACTATGTTGACATGAAGTTATTTTCTGACAGCCCACAGGTAGAAATTGTTCTTTAGCCTGTTGGTGCGGCTGGCTATGCTTCCCTGTCTCCTACCCGATGTTAGGAGAGTGAAGAAGTGCTGACTGGGGTGTGAGTCATCCCTGAGGATTTTCCTCACTCTTCTAAGGCAGTGAGCCCTAGGGAGGTCATCTAGTGGTATCAGGGGACAGCCCACGATGTTTTGGGCTGTGCATATTTCCTGAAATCCTGCTTTGGGGATATGCCCCTCTTTGCTCATTCCCAGCTGCAGTATTGCCTACTTGTAAAATAGAACGGCCGCTCTCAGTTTCTGCCTTGGAGATCCCATCCTGGACCTTTGAACTGGTCACCCAGCTTGAGCTACCTCCCATCCTGCAGTGCCTCTTAAAGCATGCCCGTAGTTAGAAAGCAACATTTCCCGTATCCCTCCATTAAACTTGGCAAGCACGTAGCAAGTGGCACACAGCTAGTGCCGAAAAGACAGGAAATATTAATCTGACTGGAATTAGCCTAATTAAGTTTGTTGTTAAGCTTTGTGCAAAGTAGAAGCACATGAAACAGCAGGTGGCAATTACTCAGGATTTAAAATAAAATAATGTCTCCGCTGAGCTGCAGAAAAGAAGATTTGGATAATGATGCTGACAATTCTTTCAGTTACATGTTGGCCTAGAGTCTAATGGCGCTGCAAACATTTGAAAGATTTAGTGTTTCACTTGCAATCACAGAAGAGATATTGGATGTCCAGATTCTTCTTCCTCTAGCTTCATTGGTAGATAGTGATGTATAAGCGTGCATGAATGTGATACTGCAGGCCGATGTTTCTCAAATAGCAACGCTGGCTGGGGAATTCTGGGAGTTGAAGTCCACAGAGATTGTCAAGTTTGACAAACACTGCTATACCTCGGTGTACAGCCAGAACTGGGTCCCAAATTACTGTTGCTAAGCGACACATTTATTCAGTGGCTTCTGTCCCACGTTACAACTTTTCTTGCTATGGTTGTTAAATGAATTGCTGCAGTCGTTAAGTCAGCCGCACGGTTGTTAAATGAGTCTGGCTCACTCATTGACTTTGCTTGTCAGAAGGTCGCAAAAGGGGATCACATGACCTCTGGGACATTGCACCTGTCACAAATATGAGTCCATTGCCAAGTGCCTGAATTTTGATCACGTGGCCATGGGGATGCCACAATGTCAGAGTATATTCATGAACTGGAATAGAGCATGGTAACAAGGTCAGCCAACGAATAGGCATAGCAACTAAGTCAGCCAATGAGGATAGTTTGGAAACTGAAACTGGAATTAGCCTAGGCTGCAAACTGAAACTAGAAGTAGCCTAGGCATGGCTCTATGTTAAGCTCTGCAGCTCTGAAGCTATGTTGAGCTCTGAGTCTGTCTATTGAAAATGAAACTGCTTCTCTCCTCTGCTTGCCTGCTGAACTAAAGTGAAACTGATGTCTGTTTCTGAGCTGAAGCTGAGTTGCTGTTCTGCTCTGCACTTGTAATATGTCTGCTGAAGTTACTTGCAACATGCTTCTGTTTGAGTTTGCTCCATGTTGGAGAAATCTACAAACTGGTTTGTAAAATCTACTTATTATGTTTATAAAGATGATAAATGAAGCATCGGCCATCTGTGTTTATTTTTCTGGCGCTGAATTTACGCTGCAAAACTCTGAATACACAACAGTTGTAAGTATGAAAAAATGGTCGTAAATCACCTTTGTGAGTGTTGTCTTAACTTTGAACGGTCTCTAAATGAACTTTTGTGAGTCGAGAAGTACCTGTACAAAATGACAGAAGGCACATCCCTTTCTAGAAGGATGAATGCATGGCTAAAAGCAGAGATTTTTCCTGGCATGGCTGCTTTCTGAATTAAATAGAAAAATCCATTGAAACATGTGCACATGGAAACCCAGGTGTGTGTAGCACAGGTGCAAAACACCTGTTCCTGTTAGTCTACCCTGGATGTGCTACTTGGAAAATAATTTCATAGTTCAAAATGTTTATTATAGGGGCCTAAAACAATGCATTGTGCTAGCCTAAAATGGTATTTTAATTAATAATCTTAACCTGTGGAGCTAAAAGGACTGGTGTGAGAGGTTGGGAAGTGATGGGAAAGGTTGGAAAAGGCAGGGACAATAGACCTCAGAAATTAAGAGACAAGATGAATCTGCAGGATCCAATCTGAGCCCATCACCGGGAACAGAAGTTAAGTCTTCCAAGCTTATGGACTTGTGCTGGAGCCCATCCTCAGGGAACTTCTCTCTCAACTTCTTTGCTAACTCTGAAGCTGGCCTGACTGAGGCCATCTTTGAGGCCTCAGGGTTGCCACAATGGAGGTGAGGGTTAGGGAGGGGGGAGTAGAGATAGCTGGAGAGGTTTGTAGCCAAAACAAAATAGGTCCCTCGGGGAACCAAGGACATTCCCAGAGGTGGCTGAGAAGTTACCAAGCAACCGGACAACACTTTGATTCGACCATATGATTGATTGTTTGGAAAGGGGGCGGACTTTTACTTTTAATCAGGGCAAAGCAATAGACGCAATCTACATAGACTTCTGTAAAGCCTTTGATTCAGTGGTACACGACAAACTACTCCTAAAAATAAAATCCTATGGTATCTCTGGACAACTGAATAACTGGATAGAAGCATTCCTGTCAAACAGACAACAAATGGTCAAAATCGGAGCGTCTATCAAATCCAGTACCTGTCAATAGTGGTGTTCCCCAAGGCAGTGTTCTAGGACCAACTCTCTTCATACTCTACATAAACGACCTCTGTGATCATATTAAGAGCAATTGCGTTCTCTTCGCTGATGATGTAAAGCTGTTCAATACCACAGACAATACTGCTACCCTACAAAAGATCTTGACTATGTATCAGAATGGTCAAACAAATGGCAACTTCAAATCTCAACAAATAAATGCTCTGTCTTACATATTGGCAAAAAAATCAGAAAATAAAATACAAGCTGAATAGTCAAGATCTTGTTGATGACCCATGCTCTGCAAAGGACCTTGGAATACTCACCTCTAATGATCTAAGTGCTAGAGCCCACTGCAACTACATAGCCAAAAGGCATTAAGAGTTGTTAACCTAATCCTACGTAGCTTTTTCTCTGGTAATATCACACTACTAACCAGAGCATACAAAACATTTGCTAGACCAATACTTGAATACAGTTCATCAGTCTGGAACCCACATTATGTATCTGATATTAGCACAATTGAGAAAGTCCAGAAATATTTCACAAGAAGAGTTCTCCACTCCTCTACTCGTTGTAGAATACCTTATGCCACCAGACTTGAAATTCTAGAACTAGAAAACCTTGAATTACGCCGTCTTCGGTCTGACTTAAGCATGGTATATAAAATCATACATTGCAATGTCCTACCTGTCAATGAGTACTTCAGCTTCAACCATAACAACACAAGAGCACACAATAGATACAAACTCAAAGTAAACCGCACCAAACTTGATTGCAGGAAATACGACTTCAGCAATAGAGTGGTCAATGTCTGGAATACTCTACCCGACTCTGTAGTTTCTTCCCAAACCCCAAAAACTTTAACCTTAGACTGTCTACTATTGACCTCACCCCTTTCCTAAGAGGCCTGTAGGGGGCGTGCATAAGCGCACCAACGTGCCTCCCGTCCCTGTCCTATTGTTTCTCTTATTCTTTTATTTTTCTTATATGTACCCATTTCATGCATTCACAACTATGTATACATTTATACTTATTATCTTGTAAACAATTGGCAAATCAAATAAATAAATAAAAAAACCACAGGAACCATTAGAGTCGGTTTTCATCAGTCCGTGCCAATATGATGTAGCCCTTAAAACTGTTTGTCAGGGCTCATGAGACACATCATTCATTGTCACTCTCGACCTTAGTTTCCCCCTACCCCCTGGGTGTATCATAATTCGTATTCTCCAATGGGACACATCCATAGCCAAGAGTCATCAATCATACTCTCCAGGTAGAATTTTGCGGGGCAGAAACTTCAGTCGCCTGGAAACTATCTATGAAAACATTTATGGAATGCAGTTTCGTTTTTGCAAGCTGCTACACTACTCCCCACTCCCTTTCTGTTGGCAACTCTAAAAGACCAGAGGAATATTTTATGAGTTGACACTGTTCTTTAAGGAATCTACCTGCCTTGGAGTTCCGTTTGCTATGGGTGTGTTACTTGGAACCCTGACATTCTCATTCTGATGAAAAAGAAATTCCTTGAGGATGGGCTCCAGCATGAGTTTGAAAGCTCAAAAGACAAAAACTCTAGTCCTGGTGACCGACCCAATTTGGATCCTGCAACATTATCCTGAGACATGTTTTATTTGCCTTCGCTTGTAACATGAGTTTATTGGTGGATAATCTCATAAATTGGCAACTGGGCCCTTTTACGACTTGTGGACTTCAACTCCCAGAATTCCTGAGCTCACCCCTGTTCTAGAAGAAAAGTTTTAGAAAAAGCAATGATGATTCTAGAAAAACACACCTCCATCTTTTCCCCCCGTAAAAAATTTTTGGGAGATGTTTGGAATTTTTTTAAAAAAGTCGGTTTTTATTGAGCATGGTACGCACAATTTTTATTACACTTTACAATGTATATATTTCAATACAAAATTAATTGTTCTTTGTGTTTGATGCTCAGTTGTAGGCAATACATCTGCAACTCTTTCCATGGTTGTTGCTGGTTGCTTGGAGCTACGTCGGAAGCATTTCCCACTGGTTGAACAGACACTTTCAGGCAAAGCACTCCTTGTTTCTTCCATGCCGTGTCTCCATCTGGCCCCACAATACCTCTTGCTTGGAGTAGCAGAAACTCTGGTGACACCCACCTGTAAGAACCCTCGTTTTCTGTTCCGTTTCCTCATCTTCAAATCAACTGACTTAAACCTAGAATAATGTTCATTTGACAGGGATGGTTGAGGGCCGGGGTGGGCTTCAAAAATTTTAGCAAAGGGTCCTCTGACTGGTTGCTGGGTGGGTGGGGCCATGGTGGGCACGGCCTAGTCCAGTGATGGTGAACCTTTTCGTTGTGGTGTGCCAAAAGCACACGTATGTGCAATAGCGCACATGCGTGCGTGTTCCAGCGCCCACAATGCAATGTGTCCGGCCCCCAGTACATGCATGTGCAACACACCCCTTTACTTGCACTGCGCATGCATGTGCCTCCCAGCTGATTTTTGGCTCATTTGAGGCTTTTTGTCGCCTTCCCAGAGGCTCGAGGGAAGCCTCTGCAGCCTCAGGAGGCCAAAAAAACGGGCCTTCTGGAAATACTGGAGGGCCTCTGGAGCCTGGGAGGGGTGTTTTTGCCCTCCCAGGGGCTCGAGGGAAGTCTTTGCAACCTTGGGAGGCTGAAAACGGGCCCATTGAGGCACTTCGGGAGGGCGAAAACAGCCTCCCCTGGGCTCCAGAGGCCCTACAAAGGCTGAAAATGAGCACTTCCGGTATTGCCGGAAGGCCCGTTTTTTGGCCTCCCGAGGCTGCAGAGGCTTCCCTCAAGCCCCAAATGGACCAAAAATCAGCGGGGAGGCGCATGCATGCACAGTGCAGGTAAGTTTGGCTGGGGCTCACATGCCCATACAAATAGCTCGTGCCATAGGTTCACCATTACGGGCCTAGTCGGCATCTTGTACTTACCTGCATCCAAAACAAGCCGCATGGGGACTCCTGGGAAAGGCAGGTAGGGTGGGTGGGGCCAGCTAGGAGTGGAACTTGGGGCTTCTCCGAACTGCACAGAATCTTAGCTAGGGGCCCTCCCGAAGCCCTGCGAACCCCCAGCAGCCCACCCCTGGTTGAGGGATTCTTTTATCATTCTCCTCACTCTGGTGTTTCTCAACTGCATTTCTGGGCTGCTTTATTGATCAATCGCTTTTGTTTGTCACCCTTGTGATGATTGCTCACTCAAGAATAATGTTCTCTGTGGTTAGGAGACGTGCCTGATTTACGGCTGGTGTTAGGACTTTCCATTTATTATATGTGATCAAAGGAGCTGAAGGGAGGGTTAACTTCCATTCTTTTAACCTCACAATATTAAAAAAGAAAAAAAAAGATGTTGAGACTCTAGAAAGAGTGCAGAGAAGAGCAACAAAGATGATTAGGGGCCTGGAGGCTAAAACATATGAGGAACGGTTGTAGGAATTGGGTATGTCTAGTCTAATGAAAAGAAGGACTAGGGGAGACATGGTAGCAGTGTTCCAATATTTGAGGGGCTGCCACAAAGAAGAGGAAGTCAAACTATTCTCCAAAGCACCTGAGGGCAGGACAAGAAGCAATGGGTGGAAACTAATCAAGGAGAGAAGCAACCTAGAACTAAGGAGGAATTTCCTGACAGTGAGAACAATTAATCAGTAGAAAAACTTGTCTCCAGAAGTTGTGGCTGCTCCATCACTGGAAGTTTTCAAGAAGAGATTGCGCAGTCATTTGTATGAAATGGAATAGGGTCTCATGCTTGAGCAGTGGAGTGGATTAGAAGACCTCCAAGGACCCTTCCTACTCTGTTATTCTTTCTTCAGTAAATGTAAGACCCAGGATGTTACTTTCCAAAATCAACCAAATAGCCTTTTCTATGTGGGCTCCATGGCAATTTTATGGATGGAGGACTTTTCACAGGGCTGTTTGCCCATGTCTAATCTATGGAGAAAGGAAAAAGAGCCAGGGAAATCTGGGTGGCCATTGAAGCAAACGTAGCATTCCCTTGATATATTCCTGCCTTTTTCCTCCCTTCCAAACATGGAATTGCATTGCTACAAATATGGTGCTACAGCAAAAAAACCTCACTGCCTATTTGTTTATTTGCTAGTTGCATTGAGTATCCTGTCTTTCTTGCAGGACTCTGAGGCAACATATTATGGGCATACTATAAAAAAGATTCCAAATAAGCGCTTCAGCCAAGTCCGTGTCATAACAGGATCACTTGCTGCTACTTGTTAAAGCCACTTTCCCTTTTTTCTTTTCTTTTTAAGTTCCTGCAGAGACTATGGGAGGTGTTCCTTAAAGGAGCAGCATCTTTTTTTTTCCAGGTTCATGCAGAAGCTTGGAGGGAGGGGAGTCAGTCCACTTTCATGAATAGCAGACAAGTGATGGAATGGGACAACTCACTGCAGGCGACTGGTCCCAGTCGTCTCACCCTGGCCAACTTGTCCCAGTCAACTCACCATCGCCAACTCATCAAAGGACAACTTGCCACAGGACAATTCAACATGGGAGAATTCAAGAGGGACAAGTAGAAGTGCAACCTCAAGGACTTCTAACTTGAAGAAGTTCAAACCTAAAGCAAGGCAAGGTCTGCAGCAATTCACTTGTCCGGTTTTCGCCCCACGAGATGTCCCACGGCAAGTTGTCCCACAACGAGTTGGCTGCAGTGAATTGTCCCACGGTGAATCAGACAGAGCAACTCGGCCACGGCGTGTTGTCCTAGACCCAAGAGGTGGTGCCTTTGCCCCCTCAAGATCTAAAGCACTTTTCTGGCAGCAGAGTCGGAGAGTGAGGAGGTTGGGGAGGAACAGGGCCAGTCCTGTAGGCTGAGGAAGACTCGGATGAGGGCTCTGCATCAGAGGAAGAGATGGGGCCAGGGCAGTCTGGCAGTAATCAGCTGCCATCGGAGTCAGACAGCAGTGAGGCAGAGGAGCAGCTGGAGCCGGTTCCTAGCCTGCGCATGCACAGAGCTGCCAAAAGAAAAGAACAATTATGAAGTAAGGGTCGGCGTGGGAGTAAAGCCACAGGTGGACAGTGAATGGCCCCTCCCATAGGGATTAAAAGAGGAGCAAAAGGGGAGAGGGCTTTTGCAGGAAACAATTTGTTCATTGCAGCAGTGTGAAGATCTGTCTGTGCATCTCAGAGACTCTGTGCCAAGTCCTTCCTTGTCAGCACTGCGGTTGAAAATATTTACTTGGCAGCTCTCCAGGCTAGATAAGGTCTGTGCTCCTAATTACACCCTTGAAAAGACTGTTTGCCAGGCCTTTGGCTGAATGTGAATGCAAGAAATTCATCTTCGTTTAATAAAATGGGTTTTGCCGGGACAAAGTGTCTGCTTAGTGCTTTTTGGGGAAGCCGAGGTCAGAACACAACCATTTTTTTTGTAAACAATTTTATTGGTTTTTAAAGACAAACACAACAAACAAAACATAAAAACATCCAGCTTTCTTCCATAAATATACAAGCAGTGTGTCGGTTGGTTTACCAATTTTTGTGCATCCATTTCGTAGTCTCAATTACAATTACATCACATAATAACTCATATTATCAATCAAAAATTAAATACCCTAGTATCACTATTAGAACACAACCATTTTTGAAGCGTATACAAGCCCTAATACATTGTATCCTTTTCTCCAAGTTTATCCTTCATTTTTATTTTTTATTTTCCATTGCAAAGGTGTCTTCATTACATTCCGATTTCTGCCAGGCCAAATTCGTGGGGTTGCCATGCAAATCTTGGCTTTCTTCAATGGAGCCGGTTGCATCATGGGTGCCTTCCTTATCCAAACAACTTACATTGGCTCACAAGGTAAAGTATCCTGTATATTTAGACTCTGTCTGGAACTCACAACTATTTTCTACTTGTTTCTATTATTTTCTTAAGGGGGAATCACTCTTTAGTGAATGCCAAGTGCTTTATTGTAAAGAAACATGTCAGTTCCCAAATGGCTTGAGTGTGGGCATATCATTGTGAGATATTTTGAGGACCTATCTGCGTATCCAACCTTCTTCAGTTTCTGTTCCTATCCCTTGCACATGGTAATGTTTATCAGTTTCCACACAAATATTTTGTGGCATTTATAGCAATAGCACTTGGAGACTTATATACTGCTTCACAGTACTTTACAGCCCTCTCTAAGCGGTTTACAGAGCCAGCCTATTGCCCGCAACAATCTGGGTCCTCATTTTACCAACTTCGGAAGGATGGAAGGCTGAGTCAACCTTGAGCCTGGTGAGAATTGAACTACTGACAGTCAGCAGAGTTAGCTTGCAATATTGCATTCTAACCACTGTGCCACATGGCTCCTGTATGATTTATGAATGCATGATTTAACTAGAACACAGAAATGTCAAAATATTTCATGTTCTGGTAGCCTTTTAGGATCGCCAACACTCGCTTGTTTGCGAGATGGGCGACTGTGAATGTCACAAATAAATAATAAACACAATTATCCTCTATGCTGTTTAATGACAAGGAAAAAACTCTTAGAGGAAAGACGGAACTTCAATCTAACAGATATATAAATATCTGTTAGATTGAAGTTCCGTCTTTCCTCTAAGAGTTCAATATCGGGTACCTTCCATTTCTTTCTTCTAGTTTTTTCTTTTCTCCACAACAGTAAATTTACGGGATAGATTGGGCTGAAAGAGAGAGATTGCAAGCAGTTCTTGACTTAACAACCATTCTCTTAGTGATTGTTCAAAGTTACAACAGCACTGTACAAGGGATTCCTGGCCATCTTTCACACTTACGACCATGTCATTGCAGCATCCTTGTGGTCACCTGATCAAAATTCAGACACTGGGCAACTGGCATGTATTTATGACAGTTGCAATATCCCAGGGTCACGTGATCCCCTTTTGAAACCTTCTGACAAATAAAGTCAACGGGGAAGCCAGATTCACTTAACAACCGTGTTACTAATTTAACAACCACAGTGGTTCACTTGAAAACTGGGGCAAGACAGGTTGTAAAATGCGGCAAAACTCACTTAAGAACTGTCTTGCTTAGTGACAGAAACGTTGGACTCAATTGTGGTCATGATTTTAAAGGCTTTTTTAAATTTTGGGTTTTTAATTTTTTTTTAATTTAATCTTATATTTATAATTTTAGCTTTTAAAATTGTTACCAGTTTGTGTTCTGCACCTCCTATACTGGCCTACGACTATACTAAAGATTCAGTTTCTTTGATGGCTGAGAGAGGGACTTGAACCTGGTTCTCCTTAGTGCTAGATAAGCACTTTAACCACTATACCACATTGCCTGTATTTGTAATCACCCCTTAATTAGCTCTCATCACCAAAGACCACCTCCATCTCTCAGATCAAAGTGGGAAAATGTCCAAAACCTTGAACGTTATTTTTCTGTCCTCTTTCTCATTTTCCATCTTCTTCTATTGCTGCCTAGCTGATTATCCCATTATGAAAGGAAGATAAATAATAAGATTGCTAATCAAAGGATGACCGTCAGATGTGAATGTTCAATAAAATTCCTATAATGATCTGTTGGTAATCCACCAAAAACATTTTCTGCAGCCAAAATGAAGATAGCTGATTTTTCCTTACTTCTTTTCTAAGCAGCTATTGTTATCCTCTTCCTATTGACCATTGGCATCCGTTAGAAATGTGTAGCAAAGTGTGAGAACCTGCAATGAATTGATTTTTTCATGATTAAGATGGGCCACTAAGCTATGGCTGTATTCCTCATGATATAATGAATCATTCCAATTTTGAAGGGTGGAATAATTAATAGGAGCTGTGACAGAACTCTCTCTTTTTATACTCCTCTGAAAATGAATTAAAAGCCCTTACTTACTTAAAAGCACTGCCAGAACATAGAGTGGGAAGATTTTTTTTTAATGTATTTCAGCTTTTTGTTTTTGAAATGCTCATGCCATATTTCAAAATATTTTCTCCAGGATGACTTGTATTAAGCACATAGGATGATCCATTTCTAAAATAGTTATAAATAAACATAATCTCTTTAAGAAGAGATTGGACAACCATTTCCCTGATATGGTATAGGGTTTCCTGCCTGAGAAGTGGGTTGGACTAGAAGACCTCCAAGGTCCCTTCCAACTCTGTTATTCTGTTAATAATTTTTAAAGAATAGCATAGAATGCAGTCAAAGCAAAAAATGAACACAAAATCGACCAAACCAAACATTTCAGTGGGAAAATATATTAAAAACAAAAGCAAGAATTTTGTTTAAAATAGTCTGATTTATTCTAGGAGAGCCTGAAATAAAATTTCAGAAAAACAGAATTTAGATAATTGCTTAATGCAAATAGGAATAGAAACAAATATTACTCTTAAAAACACTGAGCTTGTCTGCTGGAAAAATAAATATGTATTGGTTTATCATAATCAAAACCTGGCTTACCTCATTAGCAGTCATTGAAAACACACTGAAGTTTAAAAATCTACAAACATCAACTCCATCAACCAATCAAGAAATGACAACAGAGCCAACCTCCCCACCAGTATATATAGAGAGACGGCAGCTCCGATCACGGTTTGCTTGCACAAGCACGAAGCCAAAAGCACCAGCCTGAAGATGGCGAGTGGGACCTCGTCGAAACGTTGCCAAGATGCTCTCAATCTTACATGGGAAAAGACCCAAACACGCCAAGACCTGCATGTATTGCACATCCCCCAACATCCCACCCGTTCACCTCGATGTATGTTCGGCAGAATCTCACCTGCCATCATCAGGCTTCCTGTATTGTGTCTGCCTGACGTATTCTGACAGACGAACCCATTACAGAAAACCTGATGATGGCAGATTGGACTGCCGAAACGTTGCTACAACTTTAAAAGCACAACTACAATGATGTGGGAAAATACCTGAACAAAGCTGAATACCATACATGTAAGTACCAGAAAACTTAAGAAATACACACACACACACACACACACA
The DNA here is from genome assembly GCF_049901735.1 of Notechis scutatus. Lineage (NCBI taxonomy): Eukaryota > Metazoa > Chordata > Lepidosauria > Squamata > Elapidae > Notechis > Notechis scutatus. The sequence goes on along the minus strand of NC_142014.1, from coordinate 69,480,772 downwards.
CACACACACACGCACATATATACACATATATACATCTCACATTTGGGAAATGAGCATAGATTAGGGGTGGGCAATTTTTCAAAGCAAGATTCAAGATGACAAGCATGGAATCTTTGCCTCTATATTTGTGGGAGCAAGCAAAACAAAATATAGGCAGTCCTCGGTGTACAACTACAAGTGAGCCAAAATTTCTATTGCTAAGTGAGACATTTGTTAAGTGAATTTTGCCTTTTTTAAATTACCTTTCCTGCAACAGTTGTTAAGTGAATCACTGCAGTTGTTAAGTTAGGAACACGGTTGTTAAGTGAACCTGGCTTCCCCATTGATTTTGCTTGTCAGAAGGTCGCAAACGGGATCACAAAACCCCAGGACATTGCTGCTGTCATAAACATGAGACACTTGCCAAGCATCTGAATTTTAATCATGTGACCATAGGGTTGTTGCAAGAGTCATAAGTGTGAAAAATGTTCATAAATCACTTTTTTCAATGACGTAACTTCAAACAGTCACTAAATAAACTGTTGTAAGTAGAAGACTATCTGTAGTAATTTGTTCTACCCAAAGCTACAATGGAGATCTTGATTTTCTTGGGCCTTGTGTAGCCTACAGATAGCCACTTCCAGAATATAGTTAGAATTGTCAATGTTTTGGCTTCTTCCTTTAAAAACAAAAGATGTTCTGTGTAGCAAACAATTGGTATAGTTACTCTCCCTCCCCGAAGACAATTTTATCTTCATTTTCACTTTGGATGCAGTGAGCTAGTCACGTTTAAGAAATCAAGGTTGCCATGGATTTGATTTATTTATTATTTAGATTTATGGGCTGACAAATCAAAAGACTGGAAGTGGTGTACAATGTTACAATAAAACAACGTAAATGAGACGATATCAACCTTTTCACCTCAGTATAGCAGTGAAAGTTGACCAAAGGTTTAACAATATTATGAAGCTTCTGTTTCTCCCTTTTTCACACATTTTTTGGATGTGAAAAATCCTGTCATCGCCTTAAAAGAATCATCAGCTCATTCCTTCAAGCGACTGTGGAAACCTTATAAAGCAAAAATTGCTCTGGTTAAAAGCAGTCAATAAATTATCGTAAAACTTGTTCTCCAAGGAGCCCCAAGTGAAATTGAGATTATCAGATTAGTTGTATTGTTGTCAAAGAAAACTTGATTAACCATCCCGTGTGGTCCCCAGGAGCAGAGTTCAATCTGAGGCAGTATTTTACCTTTACTTCCAGTTTAGTGACAAAGTGTGGATTATAGTTTTTAGGTGAAGCAGAGGGTGAAGTCTATAGCCTTGTTTTCATGAATGGAAGAACCTGTTCTTTTAAATTCCATTCTCTATTGCGGGGAATGTGAGTCTTCCATTAAGAGAGGGGTATGGGAATATCTTGGTATCTTTCAGGTAGGACTCATTTAGTGACTACCTCATTTAGCAACCATTTGCAATAATAACGGGGATGAAAAAGGAACTTTCTGACCAATCCTTGCATTTAAGGCCTTTGGGGAGGTATATAAATTTGCTTAATAAATAAAGCAAAGGAAAGGGACTGCTTCACTTAATGGTCTCAGTGGGTTTATTAAATGAGAACAATCTGTATTTGATCCCAAAATTTCTGTTCCTAAGTAAGATGTTGGTTAAGTGGGTTTTGCCCCATTTTGCAACTTTTCTTGCCACTGTTGTTAAGTGAATCACTGCAGGTGTTAAATTAGTAACCCGGTTGTTAAAGTGAATCTGGCTTCCCCATTGACTTTGCTTGTCAGAAGGTGGCATAATATGACCCCAGGACACTGCAACCATCGTAAATATGAGAAGCTGCCAAGCACCTGAATTTTGATCGTGGGGATGCTGCAATGGTCATAAGTGTGAAAAATGGTCATAAATCACTTTCTTCAGTCCTGTTGTAACTTCAAACTGTCATTAAACAAACAGTTGTAAGTCGAGGACTACCTGTATGCCACACAAATAGCCAGTTTGTATCCAGGATTGATTAACATTATCATGTTATATATTATTGCTGTTATTTGGAAACTATGCTGTTTGGCTTACTATATTAAATAAATTAAGAATTTTATTTTAATTTTTTGCTTTTATCTGAGTGAGTGGTTTGGGGTCCTAACCCATAAAAAGTTAGCCATGTTTTAGTCCTGGTGAAATTAACAACAACAAAAAAACCCTTAGATGGAACTATTTTGTATCCCATTATTTTTCAAATAAATTTGACTAGGATTAATTTTGTGTTGAGATTTTAGTACAGAAACAAATGTTACCAATACTATATTGTCCTTTTATGCATATGGAAGAACTACCCTTCAATCTGATTTCTAAGAAGTGATTCTAAATTATAACAGTCTGGACCATTGACTGGTCCTGAACAGAGGTGGGTATTCAGCAGGTTCTGATCAGTTCTGGAGAACCAGTAGTGGAAATTTTGAATAGTTTGGAATACCGCCTCTGACTGGCCCCGCCCCCATCTATTCTCTGCCTCCTGAGTCCCAACTGATCAGCTGGGTCTTCTTTGGTTGCCCTGCACAGGAGAACGGAGCTGGAAAGCAGGTTAGTGGGGTGGGGAGGGAATGGGGATTTTACAGTATCCTTCCCTCTGGAATGGGGAGGGAATGGGGATTTTGCAGTATCCTTCCCCTGCCATGCCCACCAAGCCATGCCACATCCACCAAGCCACACCCACAGAATCGGTAGTAAAAAAATTTGAATCCCACCACTGGTCCTGAATTAATTTTGAATCCAAATATCCCAGTCACCACAAGGGCACAGAAGTTAGAAGTTCCAATACTTCAACCTTGGCAACTTAAAGGTGTGTGGACTTTAATTCCCAGAATTCCCTAGCTAGCTTGGGATTCTGGGAATTGAAGTTCAGATATCTTCCAGTTGCTAAGATTGAGAAACACTGACTGAATCATTATTTTCCTCCAGTAGTAGCATCTTGTTCATCCAGAGTTGTGTTATACTAGCAAAGTGGATAAGATACTCACTTAGAGGCTTAAGTGATGCTAATCACTTTTTTTAAAAATCACATCTCTGAAAGATAGTGTGAATATGATAAAATAAGACTTTTTCAGAAGTTGGATGAGTGCAAACAGATGACAAGTGACAGTGATATTTTCAGTACACATTGAGGAAGCTGGTTTCTGAACACTCTTGTGCATCCCTTGACATTTTAATGAGATGTAGAATAAATCTTATTCCCACCATCCCTCCCCCTTGACATACATACACACACACACACTGTTATGGAAGTAACTTTTCCCAAAGTTCTGGTGTGAACTCATATACTGTGACTTGGGTTGGTTGCTAAGAGTGAAGGAATTTGGTCTGAGCCAATTCATTACTGTATACATAACAACCTGAAGCCACAGCTTCTAGTTCTTTAGCTGATGTTGACCTTTACACACACTGACTTCTTGTCATGTCCCTGTCGGAATCTGATTCCAAGGGGGAGGCCAAGGAGCTGACAGGGAGTGGGAGTGTGGCTCCGTTGGCTGTGGAAGAAACTGGGGAAGGGCACACAGTCTGGCTGGGCAGAGCAGGGGAGAGGTAGAGGTAGAGCAAGGCAGAGGGAATTCAGAGAAAGACCCAGGTCCAACCCCTCTTCATCCTAGGGCACGCAGGGAGGAACAGAGAAGGGAGCAACGTGAGTTGCGTGGCTTATGGGGGAGGAAAGGGCCCTGATTCCCTTCATTAGCTGCAGTTTGGAACACAATGTTTAAAAAGGGAGTTTGAGCACAGCAACTTGTTGGAAACAAATCGTGTATTATCTTGTTTTGTCGAGGCTTATCTGGGTTCCTGGCGTCTTCCCAACTACGTGTGTTTTGTTGGCCTTTGAAGTCTGAAATTCCTTATCCTGCCCTGTCCAGTTAATTGCTGCAGCGTGGTTTATGTGGATTTTTATTTACGGTTCATATGTACTTTGTTTTCGAACTGAATTTCCTCCACTTAAAGACTGTTCTTGAGAGAGTTTTTTCTCCAGCCGAAGGTAACAGGACATTGGGGGCAAAGTTGGAGGTATTAAAGGGACTTTTCTTACTTATTTGACTATGTTGCCTTTGTGCCACGCCCCGGGTCATCATAGTTATTCCCAAGAACTGAGATGTTGTAATATATTATTAATATTATTCCTTCTAATTCACATGATAGTGGAATCTTACTAGTTCACCATAAAATCCTGGCCCACAGCTTTCTTCCAGTATATCATGATAATGGCAATTGTTGAGATGTGGGATGTCTATTCTCAGTCATCCAGGTCATACTTGTCCCAAAGATGCTTTTTCAAAAGGCAACTGGATTACCTTGGTTTTTTTCCCCTTGAAGACGCTTTGCTTCTCATCCAAGAAGCTTATTCAATTCAGTTCATTCACTGCCTGTTTTGCAAAGCACATATGATAAGAAGAACCCAATTAGTTAAGAGTAAATGGGTTAATAATATTAAGTTAATATTAAATAATGAATATTAATATGATTAAACCTTTATGCTATTTATAACATTAAATTATTAAATGTAATATGAATAAATTTAATATTAGTTAATATTAAATTAACAATGAGAAGACAGATGCTTAAGCATCCAAAAAGGAATACAAAGGTTAGAGGCTTCGATAAGGAGAACAGCATTTTGGAGGTTTTTAGACTTATAGGAAAGAAGCAAGCAAGCAAGAGCCTCCTGCAGGCAGTCTTAAGCTAAAGGGGGAATTTAAGACTATAAATCTAACAATCTGTGGAAAATAGAGCCGAGGAATAAAAAGAGAGTGGCTTGCTTGAAAGCTGTGCTTATATAATGCCCCTAGGATTCAAGTGGATAAATGGTGAAAGAATTGATGCTGCTGGAGCGACATCTCCACCAGAAGCGTGACCCAAAACTGCTGTGAATGTACAGGTAGTCCTCAACTTACATCTGTTCATTTAGTGACCATTCAAATTTAAAACAGCAACACTGCGGGAAAAAATGACTAATGACCCCATTCTTCACATTTAGAATGAACTCTGGTGGCGCAGTGGTTAGAGTGCAGTACTGCAGGCTACTTCTGCTGACTGCCGGCTGCCTGCAATTTGGCAGATCGCATCCCACCAGGCTCAAGGTTGACTCAGCCTTCCATCCTTGCAAGGTGGATAAAATGAGGACCCAGATTGTTGGGGGCAAGATGCTGACTCTGTAAACTGCTTAGAGAGGGCTGTGAAGCACTGTAAAGTGGTATATAAGTCTATGTGCTATTGCTATGACCATTGTAACATCCCCATGGTCATGTGATCAAAATTTGGATGCTTGGCAGCTGGCTCATAGTTATGACAGTTGCAGGGTGCCACGATCCCCTTTTGTGACCTTCCGATAAACAAAGACAATGGGGAAACCAGACGGTTACTCACTTCACAACTGCAGTGATTAACTTAACAACGGTGGCAAGAATTGTCGTAAAATTGGGCAAAGCTCACTTAACAACTGTCTCGCTTCTCAACAAACCAAACTTTGAGCTCGGTTTATAAACCGAGGACTACTTGCATGTGAAATCCCTCCCCCCTCCCCCCAAAAGTGGTCTCTGATTTCATTTGGCTCTGATTCCACCCATCATCCTCATATACGGGTAGATAGCAATAGCACTTAGACTTATATACCACTTTATAGTACTTTACAGCCTTCTCTAAGCGGTTTGCAGAGTCAGCCTATTGCCCCCAACAATCTGGGTTCTCATTTTACCCACCTCAGAAGGATGGAAGGCTGAGTTAACCTTGAGCCTGGTGGGATTCGATCTGCCGAATTGCAGGTAGCCAGCAGCCAGCAGGAGTAGCCTGTAGTACTGCACTCTAACCACTGCGCCACCAAGGCTCTGTAGATGTTGACTTAGGACCACAAATGGAGCCAAAATTTCCATTGCTAAGCAAGGCAGTTTTTAAATGAGTTGTGCTTCCTTTTGTCACCTTTTTTTGCCATGGTTGTTAAGTGAATTATTGCAGAAGTTAAGTAAAACACGCAATTTTTTAAGCAAACCCGGCTACCCCCGTTGACTTTGCTTGTCAGAAACCAGATGGGAAGGTCACTGAAAGGGATCACATGACCCCAGGATGCTGCAAACTTTTGTAAATACCTGTTGGTTGCCGAGTGCCTGAATTTGGATCTGGGGATGCTGCAACAGTTGTTAGCGCTAGGACCAGTCATGTAAGCCAATTTTTCAATGGTGTTATCACTTCAGATGGTCACCAAATGAACGATTGCAAATTGAGGATTATCTGCAATGTGTTCTCTGCCGTTGTGGAGGAAAATCCAGGGAGAGAGAATCTGAATTGCACTGTCTTTAGCAAAAGAAAGTTGGAAGGAAGAAAGTAAGACAGCTGTCAGTCAAACCAATACGGGCGTGTTACCTAGAGACCTGCAAAAAGACTTTTGATGTAGCGGACTCTGAGACTGACCTTGAGAGACAGGAAGAACAGCTGAAGACCAGATAATGATTAGATAAGAGAACTCTGAGTCCAAAACATGAAGGAAGCATCTCAGAAAAGACCCTCTTTAGTTTTCTGGAACTTAAAGTGTGAGAGGCTTAAACCTTATGAGCCGCAGTGGTGCAGTGGTTAGAATGCAGTACTGCAGTCTACTTCTGCTGCCTGCCAGCTGCCTGCAATTTGGCAGTTCAAATCTCACCAAGTGTTGTGGCCCGTCAGCCTCCAGCAGAGCTGGCAGCAGACTCAGAGGATGAGGAGGTTGGGAGAAACTTGGGCCAGTTCTGGAGTCTTGAGAAGGCTCTGATGGATGCTCTGCGTCAGAAGCAGAGATAGGGCCAGGGCCGTCCAACATTTCCAAGCTGCCTTCAGAGTCGGAGATAAATGAGGAAGAAGAACAGCTGGGGCCTGTTCCAGATGCGCATATGCGCAGAGCTGTCAGGAGACAACAACTGAGGAATAGGGGCCGACTCGGGAAGAAAGACACACATGGACACTAAATGGGGAATAAATAGAAGCAAAAGTGGAGTGGTGGTTGCAGGAGACAATAGTTCGTATTTTTTTCGGATGATTTGCTTATTGTGGTTCGTGCCTTTTTACCCAGGAATTAATTTACAGCTTTGCGACCTGAAGCTCTGAATCTAGCAAGGACTGATAAGGTCTGATCTTGCAATTAACCCTTGGAAGGATTATTGCCTGGATTTTTCTGTGTGTGAATGCCATACATTCACAGTAACTAAATAAAGAGGGGTTTTCGGGACAAGGAATCTGTTTCTTGGTTCTGCTAAGGCTGGGTCAGAACACCAGGCTTAAGGTTGACTCAGCCTTCCGTCCTTCCGAGGTGGGTAAAATGAGGACCCAGATTGTTGAGGGCAATAGGTTGACTCTGTGAACCGCTTAGAGAGGGCTGTAAAAACACTATCAAGCGCTATATAAGTCTTAAGTGCTATTGCTATTGCTAAAGGCAGGAAGGGGAGAAGTGCTTTCAGGCCTACAAGATTCCATCACTGTAACTTTACGGTAAAAGTAGCATTAATAGCATTATAAGGAGAGGTGACCTTAGACAAGGAAATAGAAGTTTAGAGCCCATTTGCTCTCCTTCCCTCTTTTGCTTCTACTGGTCAATAAGTTTACACTGCAGAAACCTCACTTGTGCAAGCTGAATCTCAGCTGATTATTCTGCAGATCTTCTAACTAGAGGGTTAAGATGCCATGATTTGTCAAGGAGAATTATGTCTGGTTTGGTTCTGCAACCCAGCAAGACAGGCACAGACTTCAGAGAATAATTAGAACTGCAGAAAAAAACAATTGCTACCAACCTGCCTTCCACTGAGGACCTGTATGCTGCATGAGTCAAAAAGAGGGCTGTGAAAATATCTACAGACCCCTCACATCCCGGACATACACTGTTTCAACTTCTACCTCCAAAACGACGCTATAGAGCACTGCACACCAGAACAACTAGACACAAGGACAGATTTTTCCCCAAACACCATCACTCTGCTAAACAAATAGTTCCCTCAACACTGTCAAACTATTTACAAAGTCTGCATTACTATTACAACTATTAATCTTCTTATCACTCCTTATCACCCATCCCCTCCCACTTGTGACTGTATGACTGTAATTTTGTTGCTTATATCCTAATGATTTTTATTGACTGTTTCCTAGTATGATTTAATTGCTTATTGTACCCTATGACTATTATTAAGTGTTGTACTTTATGACTCTTGACAAATGTATCTTTTCTTTTATGTACACTGAGAGCATTTGCACCAAGACAAATTCCTTGTGTGTCCAATCGTACATGGCCAGTAAAGAATTCTGTTCTGTTCTATTCTATTCTATTCTATTCTATTCTACTCTACTCTATTCTATTCTATTCTATTCTATTCTATTCTATTCTATTCTATTCTATTCAGATGTTTAAGTGGAAAAGACGAAGGGTAGGAGGGACAAGGGCTGGGCTGGTGTTTAATCAATTCATGTAAGGATATTTTCTAAAGCAGTGGTCCCAAATACTTGGTCCATGGACCAGCACTGGGCTGCTGCATATCAGCAACTGGGCTGCACAAACAAGCAAAGCCTTGTCCACTGGTCGCAGGCAGCATGCAAAACCACCCCCCTTCCAGTCCACAGAAAAAACTTTCTCCACGGAACCAGTCCCTGGTGCCCAAAAAGATTGGGGGCCACTGTGCTAAAGCTAAAATAGACAACATGGCAACGGTGGGATTCAAATTATTTACTACTGGTTCTGTGGACATGGCTTGGTGGTTGTGGTGTGGTGTGGCTTGGTGGGCGTGGCTTGGTGGGCATGGCAGGGAAAAGATACTGTAAAATCCTCATTTCCTCCCCACTCCTGGGGGAAGGTTACTGCCAAATCCCATTCCCTCCCCACCCCACTAACCTGCTTTCCAGCTCTGTTCTCCTGTACAGAGCAACAAAAGAAGACCTAGCCAATCAGCTGGGACTCGAGAGGCAAACAATAGATGGGGACGGGGCCAATCAGAAGTGGAATTCCAAACTACTCAAAATTTCCACTAGCGGTCCTCTAGAACTGGTCAGAACCGGCTGAATATCACCTCTGCAACCTGGGGTGTCACCAGAGTTGGCAGAAGTCATTTCCCTTTTCTTGAATTGTGGCATGTTATAAGGTGCATTAAGGTTCCCAGAGGTTTAATACATCTGTTTTAAGTTTTTTTTTTTTAAGGGCGAAGGAGGGAAATGAACTATTGAAAATTGCCACATTGCTGCTGCATTTGACAGTGCTATCTTAAGGAGCTCTAAGAATGTCAAAAATGAATTGGGGGCCTCATGAAGGCTCTCAGCTGCCCATGACATCTTAGAATAAGAAGGTAATCATACTGAAACTGACCCATAATCCCATAACAGAACAATAATTCTGCAGTTATGGGACTGGGCCATAAAACCCCATTGCAAGCAGACTTTGGTAAATCCTTTTCTTCTTTGCTTGGATTGTCACTTAATACGTGTATATTTCTTTCCCCCATTCTTCTAGGGGAGTGGTTTCCAAACATTCTAAATGAGGGTAAATTTGAGAGGTTTTTCTTCTTCCTGGCCTCATTAATGATTGTGAACACTTTGGGCTTCTGGACCATTTCACACAAGTAAGTCCTTTTAACTTTTCAGCTCTTGTTATTTATTTATTTTATTTATTTTATTTATTTGATTTGTCAATTGTTTACAAGATAATAAGTACAAGTGTATACATAGTTGTGAATATATGAAATGGGTACATATAAGAAAAATAAAAGAATAAGAGAAACAATAGGACAGGGACGGTAGGCACGTTGGTGCGCTTATGCACGCCCCCTACAGACCTCTTAGGAAAGGGGTGAGGTCAATAGTAGACAGTCTAAGGTTAAAGTTTTTGGGGTTTGGGGAAGAGACTACAGAGTCAGGTAGAGTATTCCAGACATTGACCACTCTATTGCTGAAGTCGTATTTCCTGCAATCAAGTTTGGTGCGGTTTACTTTGAGTTTGTATCTGTTGTGTGCTCTTGTGTTGTTATGGTTAAAGCTGAAGTATTCATTGACAGGTAGGACATTGCAATGTATGATTTTATATACCATGCTTAAGTCGGACCGAAGACGGCGTAATTCGAGGTTTTCTAGTTTTAGAATTTCGAGTCTGGTGGCATAAGGTATTCTACAACGGTAGAAGAGTGGAGAACTCTTCTTGTGAAATACTTCTGGACTTTCTCAATTGTGTTAATATCACATACGTAATAAGGATTCCAGACTGATGAACTGTATTCGAGTATTGGTCTAGCAAATGTTTTGTATGCTCTGGTTAGTAGTGAGATATTACCAGAGAAAAAGCAACGTAGGATTAGGTTAACAACTCTTAATGCCTTTTTGGCTATGTAGTTGCAGTGGGCTCTAGCACTTAGATCATTAGAGGTGAGTATTCCCAGGTCCTTTACAGAGCTTGGGTCATCAACAAGATCTTGACTATTCAGCTTGTATTTTGTTTTCTGATTTTTTTTACCAATATGTAAGACAGAGCATTTATTTGTTGAGATTTGAAGTTGCCATATGTTTGACCATTCAGATACATAGTCTAGGTCTTTTTGTAGGGTAGTAGTATTGTCTGTGGTATTGAACAGCTTTACATCATCAGCGAAGAGAACGCAATTGCTCTTGATATGATCACAAAGGTCGTTTATGTAGATTATGAAGAGAGTTGGTCCTAGAACACTGCCTTGGGGAACACCACTATTGACAGGTACTGGATTAGATAGGGCGTTCCCAATTTTGACCATTTGTTGTCTTTTTGACAGGAATGCTTCTATCCAGTTATTCAGTTGTCCAGAGATACCATAAGATTTTATTTTTAGGAGTAGTTTGTCGTGTACCACTGAATCAAAGGCTTTGCAGAAGTCTATGTAGATTGCGTCTATTGCTTTGCCCTGGTCGAGTTGTGTAGTCCATATGTTTTTGCAGTGTAAGAGTTGCAGATTACAGGATAGTTTTTTTCTGAAACCAAATTGTTTATTGGAGAGTAGGTTGTTTGTCTCTAAATGGAGGATGATGGATTGGTTAATAATTGATTCCATGACTTTACAGGTGACGCAGCATAAGGAGATTGGTCTGTAATTTTCAACTAGGCTTGGGTCTCCTTTTTGAAGATAGGGATGACTGTGGCTTGTAACCATAGGTTAGGCAAGGAGCTGGTATCTTAAATCTTGTTATCTTAAATCTTTTTTAGAACAAGTCTGTCGGTAAATTGAAGAAATATCCTCCTAATGGCTACTTTCAAATGGTTCCTGTACAGAGAACAGCCAGTAAATCTGACCTTGATATTAGAGATAGCTCTCAATTTATGACCATAATTGATCCCAAAATTTCTCTTGATAAGTGAGACAGTTGTTAACGGAGCTTTGCCCCATTTTACGACCTTTCCTGCCACAGTTGTTTAAGTGAATCACTGCAGTTGTTAAGTTAGTAACTCAGTTGTTAAGTGAATCTGACTTCCCCCTTGATTTTGCTTGTCAGAAGATTACAAAAGATGATCACATGACCCCGGGACACTAAAACCATCAAAAAGAGGAACCAGTTGTCAAGCATCCAAATTTTGATCATATGACCCCTCTGGGGATGCTGCAATGGTTGTAAGTGTGAAAACTGGTCATGAGTCACTTTTTTTCAGTGCCATTGTAATTTTGAACATTCACTAAATGAATGGTTGTAAGGCAAGGACTGCCTATTTATGAAATGGAATGGAGTGGAGTTGAATAAGGAAGAGAAGAGAAGAGAAGAGAAGAGAAGAGAAGAGAAGAGAAGAGAAGAGAAGAGAAGAGAAGGAATAAGGAATAAGGAATAAGGAATAAGGAATAAGCATAGAGTGGAATAGAGTGAAATAGAATAGAATAAGAATAGAATAAGGAATGGACTTCTGGTTTGAGCCTCTTCGTGGACAGACCGAAATCGCGATCATGCGCGGTTTCGATCTGTGCTCGCCGCTGGAGCGCCCCGAGCCAGCTGGTTTCGGAGCTAAGCCACCCCGTAGAGGTGGTGAAGAGGGGGGAGACTGCCAGCAGGGTTGAGGAGAGCCGCATCTCTCCTCCTCAGCTGGCCATTACTCCCTTTCCCGAAGGCGGTTGCAGCGGTGGTCAGAAATGGCAACCTCAAAGAAGAACTCAACCGGAAAAGAATGTGCAGGAGGAAGATAAGAAGAGAAAGTTTTGGTTGACCGGGTTAAACTGCAAAAGCAACAACCAAGGTATCCTGGAATTTAAACTAAAAAAAACCCGTAACATTGTTCCCAAAGAAGACTTTGAAGCAGCAAAGGAGAGAGAAAAGGGAAAGGATTTGGGTTTTTTTTCTTCTCTCCCTTTCCCTATACTGACAGTTAAGAGATTTAAATAAGAAATTGGAAAAAAAATCCACTTTGACATCAATAGGCATTTAAGCTGAAAATAAAATGTCAAAGGGATAATAAAGATTTCTGGGTACTTAAAAGCTTTTAAAAGCAGGAAAGGAGAGAAAAAGAATAAAAGGGCAGGATCTGGAAAAAAGGGAGGAGACTGCCTGGAATTAAAAGGAATTTACAGTAAAACCTCAACAAGACTTCTAAAAGATACATTTTAACTGAAACTTGGCAACAAAATAGTAGAACCCCAGGAAAAGAAAGTGGAAAAAAGAAGCATGAAGAAACAGCTTGGGTGTATTAGGATTATTTGTTGATCTCTGGATTCTTGGTTAATGCATTTGAATGACTAAAATCAATCGGGTGGTTGTTTAAAAGTGTTTAAAATGGCACTACTTTTAGATGAACTGAAAATGGAACTTAAAAAGTACAAAGAAGATGCACAAGAAGGGAGAGGTTCTTTTGGCTTCATATTTCAATTCTTAGAAATGGAGATCTGGAACTATGAGAAACAAGAAATGCCTGCAGAACAAGAAGACTGGGACAAAAAAGAAGCCATCTTTAATGAACAAGTAATTTTATGTGGGGAAAAAAAAGGAAAGGGGGGAAAGAGAATGAAAAGTTTAAGATTTGAAAAAACAACCAAGAAAATGAAGAATAGTTTGAAAAATAAGTATAATATTAGAAAGCAACAGAAGAGGGGAATACAGAAGAGAGAATTAGAAGTGCAGAGACAAGGGGGTAAAAAGGGGAGGGAGAAGAAGAGAGGGAAGAAGGGAAGTAAAAGAAGTTATAAAGGACAGAAACAAGATATGGAGAAACAGGGCCTATTTAGAGATAATGGGTGAAAATTTAATTGAAAAAGGGATACTGCAAAGGTACATAAGATAGTATTATTATATTAGAAATAGAAATAATTTTAGAAAATATGAAACAATGTATGATTAAAATGATGGATAAAATAGTTATTGTAATCTAGTGAAATGTTTGTTAATAAATAAATGAAATAAAATAAATGAGAGAATTGAATTAGGAAAGGATGGGAACATTTTAATTGTTTAATGCTTTATAAAATATAAGGGAAGAGAAATAGGGGGGGAAATTAATTACGGAAAGCTTATAAGTATTCCCAAGGAAGTATGATATTTAATTGAAAAGAAATGTTAAAAATGTTAAGACTTTAATGAATATTAATGATAGAACTAAATTGGAATGGAATTGGAATGGTTTTAATTACATATATTTATAATCACTTTTTAAGAATATAGTGTGTATTTTAAGAATGTACCAAGCAGAATTCAATTGGAAGTTATGTATTATATTGAATGTTATAACCTCAAGGTATATATTGAAGCTTAAATAAGAGTTGAATGGATAAAATTAAAAGATATAAAGGTGTCATACTCCAATTAGTAACTACAGGAGAAATTTTGTTTAATGAGAAAAGAATATATGAAATTGAAACAGGACAGACAAAAGTATAAATATAATGATTTGAACTGAGATGAGATAATTAAAATAAAATTGAGAAAATTAAGAGAGGAGAAAAACTATGTAGAAAATGTAAAACAGTAATAAGATATGGAATATAACATAAAAGTGAGCATGCAATTGAGTTTGTGTCTGTATGAAGAAGTGTAACCCGGGACCATGCTATTTTCAAAAAAAGATGTTTTATTTGTATTATGTTTTTGGTTTTTTTGTGAAATCCCAAATATTTTTTTTTTTAAAAAAAAAGAATAGAATAAGGAATAAGAGTAGAGTGGAATAGAATAGAATAAGGAATAACAATAGAATAAGGAATAAGGAAATAGAATGGGATAGGGTAGGATAGGATAGGATAGGATAGGATAGAACACAATCAGTGTTGGAAGGGATCCTGGAGGTCACCTAGTTCAACCCCCTTCTTGAACAGGAGACCCTATACCTGCAATGGCGAACCTATGGCGCATCTGCACAGGTACACAGAGCCATTTGTGCAGGCATGGGAGCCCCAGACAAACTTCCCTCACTGTGCATGCGTGCACTGCACAGCGCTGATTTTTGGCCCATTTGAGGCCTTTTTCGGCCTCCCAGAGGCTTGAGGAAAGCCTCTGCAGCCTTTGCAAGCTGAAAAATAGGCCCATTTCATCGCTTCCTATATTTCCAGAAATACTGGAAGTGATGAAATTGGCCCATTTTTCGGCCAGCAAAGGCTGCAAAGGCTTCCCTCAAGCCTCTGGGAGGCCAAAAAAGGCCTCAAATGGGCCAAAAATCAGCTGGGAGGCACAGTGCAGGTAAGGGGGTGGGGGATTGCGTGCACATGCACAGGGGACGTTGCCTTCTGGTACTGGCATGCAAAAAAGGTTAGCCACCACTGCTGTATACCATTTCAGACAAATAACTGTCCAGTTTCTTCTTGAACGCTTGCAGTGTTGGGGCATCCACAAGGAAGCCATTCCATTGGTTGATTGTTCTCACTGTTAGGAAGTTTCTCCTTCATTCTAGCTTGCTTCTCTCCTTGATTAGTTCCCACCCATTTTCTTCAGCCATAGACAACCTCATCTCATTCTGGGTGACTAGTCTGTCTCTCTTGCCTGGGAGTGGTTTCTGTCTTATAAAATGTTCTTCCATGGTTTAGTAACTGCTGAATCCGACGATGTGGGCTCCATTGCTTAGCGTTTTGACGTGGAACTTTCTCAAACCAGCGTGGTTCTATCAGAAATGATGCTTACATTTGAGGAGCATGCAGTTGTCCACCTCCCAACTCTTCAACTTTCTTTTGACAAGACAACTTTATCCTTCCACACGAAGAATCTGGCCAGATGTTCCTGACAGCCAGGATGAACTCTTGTTTTGATTTAGCAACTCTCCCTTTCTCTCTGATTTTTTTTTCTTATATCAGACTTTGAAGACATTAAGCACATCCCTATGTTTTATAGCGCTGCAAAAGAGGTTTAATTTATTTTTGCTTTGCAGATATAATAATCTTCAGGAAGACTATGATGAAGGATTCAGAGGAAGCCTTCTTCAGGAGCAGCTTTTACAGCATGAGAAATCACTTAAATTTTATGATAGCATCCTGGTTTGCCCCTCTCCTTTATCCCGGATGGAAAGTCTCCTATGAACTTACGCTCTGAAAACAACCGGCTGAGAACTTGGTCTACTCTGTCTTCAGATTATTGCCTATCAGATTTTAATGATGTCTTCCTTTCTTTGTTTATGGATTGACTTAGCAATAGTGGGTCGTAGTTTGTCTTTTTCATGTCTGCTTCTCTCTCTGAAAATTAATTGTATAAGTTCAGGACTTAACACCTGAACGATTCTAAATCCATACGTCTCATTCCTTTTCCTATCACTGAGAGCTTCCTGGGTGACAAAGCCTTTTAATAAGGCACCTTGATGTTTTCTAATGTCATGCTCCATATGTAGTACGGCTACCAGATCTGGTCTGCAAAAGTCCTGATGTTGGCATCACAGCATTACAGATTTCTTGTTTCTCTTTGCTGCTGTGGTAGTAGTCATCCAGATTTTTGCAGACTTTACTAGATAGTCCTGCATGTGGAGCATGGGTGAGGAACTATGGCCCTTTTATGACTTGTGGACTTCAACTCCCAGAATTCCTGAGCCAGACTCAGGAATTCTGGGAGTTGAAGTCCACAAGTCATAAAGGGGCCATAATTCTTCACCTCTGAAGTAGAGATATACCCATCTTCAAAGGAACAGCTGTATAGAGGGAGTTATATGAAATGTTACTAGCTCCAAAGTCATTTTAGAATGATGAGTTCATTCTAAAATGACTTTGAAGCTAAAGTCAGAAAACTTATCTTTCACTGTACAACTTTCCCTTTGAAAGACTATTTTTTGAGGACAGATATAGCACTTAATGAAGGGAGAAAACAGCCACTTCTGAATTCCTTGAGCAGAAGGAGAGGATTCTTATTCCCTTTGAATATATTCCATCAGCCTGGAATATATCAATAGCTCAGTCCATCTCACAGTGACAAAGGCAAAAAAAAAGATGTATATCCAGCCAATGTTCAAGTGAATAAGTGTGTAACTAATACACTAAAATTCTCATGAGTTATTTACAAGAACCAAGTCCAGCTTATTTATTAAAAACTTTGAAAGATCTTTTCTAAAGATCAACAGTTTTGCTTTGGATGGCACTCTGAGAAAATCGTCAGGATCCTGAGGTTTCTAATCCAGCCACTACCTACAGCTTTTATGCTTCTACTGAACTTTGGGGGTCTACCCTTATTGTTAATACCTTGGCTTTGATTCCTGGGCTGACGTTAAACTCTGCCTGCTACTCCATTCTCTGTTCAAACTCTATGAATTAACCTTACACCGCTTACTGATTTGGCTGCTAGTGATTGAACACCTGCATATTTGCAATAGTTCCTGACTCACCTGGCAGCCATCTGCTGGATAAAAACCAAGAAAAGTGACTCTGAACAATGGCTGCCAGTAGTGCGCAGCAACAAGTGTGGAATAATGTATGGATCAATTTAGCTTGAAACTCCAAGTTTAGCACTTAGCCATTATTTTGTTTGCTGACAACAAGTTTAGCAATAAATGCAAGGAGAATGTATTTGTACTAGCAAAGCAGCAGGAAGGAGTAAGGCTACTAGGTCTGGGCTGTAAACCTTTTCCCTTTTAATAAATTGTGATGAGGACATGAATTCTACCATCAACAATATACTGTGAACAATCCTTGTTTGTCATGTATGCTTTATTTGTTTGTTTGCTGGTTTTTTTCATGGTGTTGGAAGAAATGTCCATCTGGGTTCAGTTCCAAGTGGGAAGAAAGATACTGGAAACATGGAGGGTGCTTGGAAAGATGGTTTAATGGTGAAACCAGAACCACCAGGCATGTGTGACTCTGAGTAGATAACCACATGGAGTGGAGAGTGAGCTATATTTATACCAGGAGTGGGATTCAAAAATCCCAGCAACCGGTTCGCTGCCCGGTTGCTGGATGGGTGTGGCCATGGTGGGCGTGGCCTACCAGAACTTCCAGGAAGGCAGTTTTTCACCTTTCCAAGGATCCAGAGGCTTCCCTTGGGCCTCCGGAAGAGCAAAAATGCCCCCCCAGGCTCTGGAGGACCTCCAGAAGCCGGAAACTTCCAGTAGGGCCATTATTCCCCGTCTCAGAGCCTTCATGCAGAGCCTGCACTTACCTGCATCAAAAACGATCCACGTGGAGACTCCTGGGAAGGGAGTGGCAGGGTGGGTGGGTGGGTGCAGCCGGTTGGTTTAAATACCGGTTTGGCGAACCAGATGCAAATTTAACATACGATTCACCCAAACCGGTCCAAATCAGTAGAATCCCACCCCTGATTTATACTCTCTTTTGGGCCTTGCAAGAAATGTATCCAGGGGTGGGATTCAAATTTTTAACAACCGGTTCTGCGGGCGTAGCTTAGGTGGTGGGCGTGGCTTGGTGGTCATGTGACTGGGTGGACATGGCTTGGTGGTCATGTTATTGGCTGGGTGTGGCCAACTCAATATCACTCATATTGAGGCACGCTTCTCCTCGCCTGGCCTCTCATGACTGTGGGGATGCTGCAACAGTCGTAAGTGTGAAAAATGGTCATAAGTCACTTTTTTCAGTGCCATTGTAACTTTGAATGGCCACTCCACACAAGCAAAGCACCAGCAAAGGAGGTGAAAAAAAACTCCAGAGATGTTCCTCAGACAGGAAGTCTAGTCCTGCCAAGAATGTAATAAGGGTTAATGGAGAGGCAGTTTCTGTAAGCAACAGCAGAATGTTTCCTTCCTGCCTTCCTTACAGGATTAGACCAGTAATTTCTTCTAACAACCGATTCTGCTTAGAATGTTAACAACCAGTTCTAGAGAATAGGCGCGAACTGGTAGAATCCCACCCCTGAATGTATCCTATTGTTTGTCAAACTCTCAGGCGGCTATGTGGGGGTCCAGCTGACTTTGTAATCTAGCTGTGTCCCAGGCTTGGTTGAATCTTGCTGAGTGATGATGTAATGAAGAGGGTTGTGCTTTGAAAGGGTGTTGGGCAATTCATATTGTGTCTTAATGCCCTTGTCCTGGTTTAGATCTTGAATGAGGGCTAATCCTATCACCTGGAGCTGAAGGCCTTTTGTCTTGTAGATAGGATGGCCAGTCTTTCTGGGGCTATTAACAAAAGTGGGGGCTGCTTTCCAAGAGCATGTTTCTCCTTTTCTTATCCAGGGAGGTGTAATATTCCGCCTTTTCAATATTTCCTAGAATATTTCATTCTTCTAGGAGAGGAGTGGGTGCTAACTTTCTACAATGGTTAACTGAAGTTCTGATAGCTTTCAACAAAGTTGCTTCTGATAAAATTGAAGGTGTGAGAACTGGATAGCTTCTATTCTCTTCTTTCCCTTTTTTTACACCTTTTAACCATATACTTTGCAAGTACACTCTAATAACAATGGATTTGGAAGTGATCTCAAGATCTACCGTTATGTTTTTGTTTGATTGGGTAAAGAAAGAAAATAGTGCAAATCCAA
This sequence comes from Notechis scutatus, assembly GCF_049901735.1. Lineage (NCBI taxonomy): Eukaryota > Metazoa > Chordata > Lepidosauria > Squamata > Elapidae > Notechis > Notechis scutatus. The sequence continues at coordinate 69,461,942 of NC_142014.1, read as the reverse complement.
CCTAAACATGGGGAACACTTGATTACTGACTACTACATGTACCATCAAGTCAGTGTTGTCTCTTAAGGACTCCATAGATAGATGTTCTCCAGGATGATCTGTTTCCAAAATTGTTGGCTTTTCAGGATTTTCAGAGGTGCATCCCACACTGCTGTACAGGTAGTCCTTGACTTACAACCACAACTGAGCCCCAAATTTTTGTTGCTAAGCAAGGCAGTTGTTAAGTGTTTTTTGCCCCATTTCTTGCCATGGTTGTTGAGCTGATGCAGCTGTTAAGCTAGTAACACGGTTCTTAATTGGATTTGGTTTCCCCTTTGCCTTTGCTTGTTTGAAGATTGCAAAAGATGATCACATGACCCTGAGATACTGCAACTGTCATAAGTATCAGTCAGTTGCCAAGTGTCCAAATTTTGATCATAAGTGTGAAAAACAGTTATGAGACACTTTTTCTAATGCTGTAATTTTCAACAGTCACTAAGTCAAAGCACTACCTATGAATAGAGTAGGATAGGGATAGGGATAGGGATAGGGATAGGGATAGGGATAGGGATAGAGTAGAGTAGAGTAGAGTAGAGTAGAGTAGAGTAGAGTAGAGTAGAGTAGAGTAGAGTAGAGTAGAGTAAAGTAGAAAATAAACAAATAGAAAAGAGTTGGAAGGGACCTTGGAGGTCTTCTAGTCCAACCCCCTGCTTAGGCAGGAAACCCTACACCACTTCAGACAAATGATTATCCAATCTCTTCTTAAAAACTTCCAGTGTTGGAGCATTCACAACTTCTGGAGGCAAGTTGTTCCACTGGTTAATTGTTCTCACTGTCAGGAAATGTCTCCTTCGTTCTAGGTTGCTTCTCTCCTTGATTAGTTTCCACCCATTGCTTCTTGTCCTTCCCATCAGGTGCTTTGGAGAGTAGGTTGACCCCCTCTTCTTTGTGGCAGCCCTTTAGATATTGGAAGACTGCTATCATGTCACCCCTAGTCCTTCTTTTCACCAATTAATTCACTAATTGCCCATGTCTGGATTAGATTGATTAGACCAGAGGTGTCCAACCTTGGCAGCTTAACAAGCTGTGGATTTCAATTCCCAGAATTCCCTAGTCAGCTATGCTGGCTGGTGAATTCTGAGAGTTGAAGTCCACAAGTTTTAAAAGTTGCCAAAGTTGGACATTCGTGGATTAGACCATCTTTAGATCAAATTTGATGGCTTAGCTCGTCCCTCTGAGTCTACAGCAGCAAAGTCAACATCCTTTCACAACTAGGTTCTGAATGAGTTAAACATACCGAAAGGTAGATGTAAGCCAGGTGACTTCCTTTTAAGGTTTTTCAAACAGTGAATAATTTCAGGACTACAAGGCAAGACAAAACACGTGGGGCATTGTTTCAGGTAGACAAGGGAGGAAGGGGGAGAGAAGGGGGAGAGAAGGGAGTTCAGTACAGGGATTAAGCTATCCATCTGTTCAGTTTGCACTGGTGATGAAGCACATGCTCTCCATTGCAATGAGATCTGTTAAAAGAGCATTTTTTCATTTCCACTGCCTAGCAACAAAGTTATTCGGCACCTGCAATAGTTTAAACATTAAGCATAATTGGCTTTGCTTGACATAAATCTGCAGGTTTGTAAATAAGAACAGGATAGTCCTATCATCATACCAATTAGCTGAAAGGAATGCTTGCTTTACAGATGCCTGCTGCTTTTGGAGAAGAGAGATGGAGCACTCTCTCTAATTCCATGCTGTTCCATCACAAAAGGCAATCATAAATTGATTTATACCTAAAATTATAGAAACAGCACAATACTATAATAAAGTTTGACAGAGGCATAACACTCATGCAACCTGCTAACCAAATAGCAATCTGCCAATCTAGAATAAGTTCAGGTGATGTATGTGTATGTTTGTGTACATGTGTGTATATCTATCTACTTACCTACCTACCTACCTACCTACCTATCATCTATCTCTGTCATCTATCTCTATATCTATCTACCTATTTATCATCTATCATCTATATCTATCCCCATATCATACATCTATTATTTATCGTTATCTATAAAATCGTCTATTTCTAGTATCGATCTATCTTTCTATAATTTAGTCACTATCATCCTCCCCCCCCTCCGGCGGGCGCCCCGGGCTCGCGCGGCACATCTATTATCTATCTATATCATCTATTTCTGTCATCTATCTATATCATTTATCTATCTATCTATCTATCTATCTATCTATCTATCTATCTATCTATCTATCTATCTATCTATATCTATCTCCACCTATCTAATCTAATCTATATAGGGAGGCATGATGGCCTAGCGGTTAAAACACTGGGTTTGTCAACTGGATGCTGGGCAGTTCAAGATATTGTTCAGAGTTTTGCAGCGTAAATTCAGCGCCAGAAAAGTAAATACAGACGGCTGATGCTTCATTTTACATCTTTATAAACATATTAAATAAATTTTATCATACCAGTTGTAGATTTCTCCAACATGGAGCAAACTCAAACAGAAATAAACATGTTGCAAGTGCAGAGCAGAACAACAACTTCAGCGGACAAGCAAACAAGTTTGTTTCTCTTTAGTTCAGCAGGCAAGCAAGATAGAAGCAGTTTCATTTTCAATAGACAGACTCAGAGCTTAACATAGTTGCAGAGCTTAATATGGAGCCACACCTAGACTACTTCCATTTTCAGTTTCCAAACAGTCCTCGGTGGCTGATTTAGTTGCTATGCCTATTCACTGGCTGACCTTGTTACCATGCTCTATTCCAGTTCATGAATATACTCTGGCAGACCCAAGCACCACATGATGGGGTGAGCTCCCATCCTTGTCCCATGTCCTGCCCACCTAACGGTTTGAAAGCATGCAAATGTGAGATTAACAGGTACCGTTTTGGTGGGAAGGTAACAGTGTTCCTCAGCATGTAGTCATGCTCGCCACATGACCACGGAAACGCCATTAGACAATGCAGGCTCCGTCAGCCAAGAAACTGAGATGGGCCTTGCCCTCTAGAGTTGAACACAACTGGACAAGGAAACATTTATCTTTACCTCTATGTCTGTCTGTCTGTCTGACTCTATATCTGTCTGTCTGTCTATCTGTCTCTCTTAAAGAAAGACAGAATTGATACCAGTTTTCTTTGGAAGAGCACAGCAAAATCCGACACCTTTAAGATCTGGTAACCTTTTCTTTAAGTGCACAGTGAATGTTTTCTAATATTTTGGGAAAGTATACTCTACTAAAGGGTTTTGCATCCAGAAATTGGTATTCTCGCAGAGGCTGGGGATAATGCCTGGATAGTGGTTCTAGAACTGATAGAATTCTTGGGAATTCCCATCCCGATTAATCTAAATCTTAATGCCTAAATGCTTCCAAAAGATTTCCAATGCCAGCCCCAAATACAATATATATTTGGGGAATATGCACTACAGGAATCCAATCTTTTGAGGAAATGTTTTGTTTGGTGAATCAGTCCAAACTGGTAAAAAAAATGTTCCATCTCCTTGAAATTACATATATCTCTAGGGAAATAGTATCAGACCAAGAAAGACCTTGCCGCTCTTTCAAAACAATACAATCTGTTGAAAACCAGCTGTTCCATCATCCCCTTTGTGTGGTTTCTTATTATTTGAGTTGTCAATTTCAGTTGTAAATTGAGGACTTGCAACACTGCAAGCGCTTTTGATATAATCCCGATCCAGGGAATGTGCCTTTTTGAATAAGGATACGGATTTTACATAGGCTGGGCAAAGCTTTGCAAGGGGAACTTCCACAAAAAGTTTCTGCAAAACAGCACTTCAGAAGGTGAAAGGAAGCAGCTGTGAATCTTTGCTTAGAGATTATGTTTCCTGTTTCCAGCAGGCACAAAGAGTTTCATTGCAGGAATATGGAAGCCTCTTCAGAACTTTCCAGTTGGCGGAAATTCTTTGGGTTTTTATAACTGTTCCATGGGATGAACATCTTAATTGAGCTGCCAGATCTGCAGAGGGGAGAAACCTCTGCCAATTTAAAGTGCATTAAATAACAATTGCTCTCCTCACCCAGATTTTAAGCCATCCACCTCTTGTTCAATTGCAAATGCTCGCCTCCACTCTGCCCTTCAAAACAGGTGAGCTTAATGGCATATTAAGGCTGTTCCACGAGTGCCATGTTTACTCTGAAGTCTCAAAGAGGTCTCACCATAGCAAACATGGCATGAATACTAAAGTCCACGCAAACCAAGAGTACAATTACCCTATTTGTCCTTCAGTGACTACATTAGCCAGATGAGGCAGGACAAATTAGAATCAGCAAACTGGTTGATGTACCACCAGAATCTTGGCATTGTTGTTTTGAATCAACCCATAAATTCACCCCTAAAAACATATTGTATGCCAAAATAATACAAAACAATGCAATATTGCGTGCCAAAACAACTAGTCTCAGAGACAGGTTTTTCCCCTCGTGGCATCACTCTGCTGAATACTGAATTTCCACCAGTTCTGGCTGGTGTCTAAGTATATTTATCCATGTAGTATGGCTGTATTACTTTTATCCTTATTATCTGTTCTTCTACCTTCTCTTATTGGTATCATTATTATGATCATTATTACTTTGATATATGATGATTATTAGTTTGTTGTTTTGCATGTATACTGGGCACTGAAGACAAATTATTTGTGTGTCTAATCACACTTAGCCAATAAAGCTATTCTGTTCTGTTCTGTTCTGTTCTGTGCTGTTCTGTTCTGTTCTGTGCTGTGCTGTGCTGTGCTATGCTGTGCTGTGCTGTTCTGTTCTATGCTATGCTATGCTATGCTATGCTATGCTATGCTATGCTATGCTATGCTATTCTGTGCTGTGCTGTGCTGTGCTGTGCTGTTCTGTTCTGTTCTGTGCTATGCTATGCTATGCTATGCTATGCTATGCTATGCTATGCTATGCTATGCTATGCTATGCTATGCTATTCTGTGCTGTGCTGTGCTATTCCATTCCATTCCATTCCATTCCATTCCATTCCATTCCATTCCATTCCATTCCATTCTATTCTATTCTATTCTATTCCATTCCATTCCATTCCTGTTTTTATTTGTATTTGATTCATATCCTGGAGATCTAATGGTCATGTCTAAATCCTAAACTCTTTTTCTGTGGCAGGACTCATCTGGATAAATATTTACTTTTAAAAAAAATATTCATCAGGCTTTTTTTCCTATTAGGTAGAACATATCCTTTCTCTCATAAGGCGATCTTGCTTTTTAAATCACAGTCATTTTTATGCAATGCTCTTGTGGTTGATAAATTGCCTAAACTACAGTAGGTCACCCTAAATATTGGGCAAATTCTAAATAGGCATGTTATTTTCCTCACATTGCTGCTACAATTCTCTAACCAAGAACCTCTTCTCCAGGTAGTGCAGACAAACATGATGCAATTCAGATAGTCCTCAACTTACAACCACAATTGGGATCTGAATTTCTGTTACTAAGCAAGGCAGTTAAGAAACGTGGGCCTGATTTTATAACCATTGCTTGCAATGGTTGTTAAGCAAATCATTGCACTTGTTAAGTGAATCATGCAGTCATTAAATAAATCTGGTTTCCCCCATTGACTTTGCATGTCAAAAGGTCACAAATGGGGATCCCATGATCCTGGGGATCATATAACCATCGTAAACATACGCTGTTTGCTAAATGCTCGAATGTTGATCGTGTGTTCATTGAGATACTGCAACCATTGTAAGTTTGGAGACTGGTGGTACATCACTTTTTTTCAGCTGTAACTTTGAACGATTGCTAACTGAATGGTCCTAAGTTGAGGACTAACTGTAGATGGGTAGCAAAAAGAAATTACTCTCAAGAAGTTGACAGAGAAATAGCTATAAACCTGAAATGTACTTGAATAATAAGTAGCGCGGGTTGGCAGTTGGGCTGTTGGTCAATTGTCAATTCAAAGTGTACTGACAATGTCTCCTCGAATGGTGACAAAACATTTGCAACCAAATTGCCAAACTCAGAGCTCAGAACAACAGCCCAGATACAAACCTGTATATTTAAATAAAGAACAAGTATAGCTTCTAGCTACATCCGTCACCCCTTGATTATTAGAACGTAGCTGTCATGCCCCTGTTGGAATCTGATTCCGAGGGAGAGGTGGAACAGCTGACAGGGAGTGGGAGTGTGGTTCCAGTGGCCGTGGAGGCCGTGGAGGAAACTGGGGAAGGGCACAGTCCGGCTGGGCATTCATCCTAGGGCACGCAGGGAGGAATGGATAAGAGAGCAACATGGGTTACGGGGGAGAAAAAGGCCTTGATTCCCTTCAGTAGCAGCAGCTGGGAAAACAGGATAAAGAGAGTGTTTGCGCACAGCTCCTTGCTGGAAGCAAAGCGTGAATTATTTTGGTTTGTCAAGTCTTATCTGAGTCCTGGTGTCCTCCCAACTGTGTGTGTTTCATTATCTTTTGAAGTCTTCAATTCCTTATCCTGCCCTGTCTCGTTAATTGCTGCAGTGTGATTTGTGTTGGTTTTTATTTATAATTTATATGTACTTTGGATTCGGACAGAATGTATTCCCTTTAAAAATTGTTCTTGGGAGAGTTTTTTCTCCAGCCAACGATAACTGGACATTGGGGGCCAAATTGGAGGTATTAAAGGGACTTTACCTATTTTTGTGACTTTGTTGCTTTTGTGCCACACCCTGGGTTATCACAGTAGCCTTCTATATTTTTAACAAGCAGAGCTGGGATGTTTTCAAGGCATCATAAATGTGCAGGACTACCACATTCTTAAGACAGCAAACCTTCCGTGTCATCCTTAGCGTCTTCTCCATTCATATGCTAACTCAACATACATGAAGGTGAGTCGCTACAAAAGAATCATTATTCTCCCTTCTTATTTTGTTGAGGGGGGAGATGACAAGAGAATGACAGCTGCGTACCTAAGTTTGATTGAAACAAATAATTGCAAAAGCAAAGGTAAGATCCGTGCCATTCTAACAAACGAATCCGACTCATGGGGATATACTTTTTTTAAAAAAAAATCATTAAAAGAAACGAAAAGAAAGAAACCATTTCATTGCGAGTCCCAATTTAAATTCCACATCAAACTCCACGACACAGATTGGGAGTTAAATCTCAAAGCTTCTGCTGTAGGTCTCTGGCAGGTCACCCAAATCCAGTCACTCAAACATTTTGGTTAGTGCTTCTCCTGCACTTACGTAAGTGATGCTGTTTGACACCTCAGAGACAATTTCTCATGTTAGATGGGTTGCAAACGAGCACATGGTCCAGAATAATTAACAGTAGCACTTCAGTCCTTTTCTGACAGAGTTGTGTTTCTTGTGTGTTTTGTGCTGGTCTGTCTACTTAGCTGTAGCCAACCATGCCTGAAAGACAAGAAAGAAAGAAGATGGACAAGTATGTCATTGATCAAACCTCTTTTGCTGTAATTAGAAATGTACAGGGAATAAATTATTCTCACACTCAAGCTGTCCAGCCTTGCACAAATAATAACACAACTCAAGAAGCAATCTGTTCCTAGGGAGGATGGACAGAATTTGCAACAAAATGTTTTTCTACTGCCTGATTAGCTTTCCTGGAGCTTATTAGATAAAATTTGCTCTGTCGATAGAATCCAGAATAATGGAATTGTTCCTAGTTAAAAAAAAAAAATATGGAAACTAGACAATTTCTTCGATAAATGATCACAGATCACTAATGTTTCATTTGATCTCCCCTAAAATTAGTGGATTTGAGGGTATTCAAGGGGGTTGAACTAAAGAAATAGCAAACAACTCGATAACAATGGGAATGATTGAAATTTTCAAATATTATATCAATGTCTTGATTTTATCCAGGTACAGAAGTTGCATTACCTGGGGAAATGCTTTCATACATTTATTTGGAAAAAGAGCTAAACAAACATTGGTTGTTTCTCATTCCACCTATTTGAACTCATTTGAGAAATGTGTGGTGCTATTTTTTTTATGCCATAGAAAATTCAAGAGACCCTAAAAATCCTAAGGCTCTTTTTTTTTTTTTCCCCTCTTGAAATGTTTTAAATAGAAGTCTGTCTTTTAAATGTAACTCTCCTGGTTGTGTTGAAAAGCAGCCCAAGGTCTGAGCAGGCAAAGAAAATAACAAGGATTTTGCAGGACTGATTTAAACCCAGTAGATTTCAGAAAGCAACAAATAAAATGATTCAAAAGATGAGCTTTTTTGGAACTTGAAAGTTGCCTTGACACATCTATTAAACTTTCAGACATACGTTCACAACTTCTTGCTTCCCTTGCCATTCCCCCTGCCTTTTAAACAGTTGTATTTCTAACAACAGATTGCAATTGTGCTGGAAAATATAACATGGCAAGAAAGAAGATTACAACATTGTTTAGCCTGCACTTTTGAAGATTTTTCCTGCACCTGTTTCAGATTTTATTTTCTAATCTTGACTCTCAAAAGAGTTGTTTAGGAAACAGTTGAATATGAATAATGTTCAGTGAAAAATAACACAATACTTGGCATGTACCAGTGCTACCTATATGTATTTAATATATGAAATATCTCTAGATACATTTATTGATATATATTATTTCTGCAACACAATTTAGCCTAAAATTTCTATTGCTAAGCAAGACAGTTGCTAAGTGAGTTTTGCCTCATTTTACGACTTTGCTTGTCACAGTGGTTAAGTAAATCACTGCAGTTGTCCGTAATACGTTTGTGAAGTGAATCTGGCTTCCCCATTGACTTCGTTTTGTGAGAAGCTTGCAAAAGATGTTCACATGATCCCAGGAGACTGCAACTGTCATAAATACATGCCAGTTGCCAAGTGGCCAAATTTTGATCATGTGACCATGGGATGCTGCAACGGTCATAACTATGAAAAACAATCATTAGGCACTTTTTCAGTGCCATTGTAACTTCCAACAGTCATTAAACAAATGGTTTGTACGTCAAGGACTACCTGTATAGTTTGTATATGGTACACTAGCCGTGGTGGCACAGTGGTTATAACGCAGTACTGCAGGCTAATTCTGTTGACTGCCAGTTGCCAGCAGTTCGAGCCTCACCAGCTCAAGGCTGACTCAGCCTTCCATTCTTCTGAGGTGGGTAAAATGAGGACCCAGATTGTTAGAGGGTGTATGCTGACTCTGTAAAATCGCTTAGCAGTGGTGGGATTCAGCCAGGTTGCACCAGTTCAGGAGAACTGGTTGTTAACTTTCTGGGCCATTTGGTGAACTGGTTGTTGGAAGAAACCATTAGGGCAGAGAACTGGTTGTTAAATTATTTGAATCCCACCACTGCCGCTTGGGGAGGGCTGTAAAACACTGTGAAATGGTATAGAAGTCTAAGTGCAATTGCTATCTGTATATATTTCCAATTTCTTATGAAAACTGGGTCTCAAAGGTGCCAAGTGGTTAACAGTCCCTTATCCTGATTCAAGACAAATAGGCAAAGAGAAAAAGAATGAAAGAGAAAACAGAAAGTTCATGGACAGCAAATCATATCCACTGATAGGAAGTCACAGAGTAACTGTATAGTGTTTAAAGAACATCTCAAACTGTATACCCTGTGCCTTGTCTGAAAAGAGCTTTTTCCAAAACCTTTGAAATGTTTTCAGGGAAATAAGAAACAAAACCAGAACTGAAGTTCGCTTCTTGGATGAGAAGTGAACATTTTGAAAGGGAAAAAACCTCCCAAGAAAGTCCAGTTGTCTTTTGGAAAAAAAGCACCTTTGGGACAACCATGATCTGGATGGTTGAGAATTTCCAAAGACCTCCTGTGCCTTGATACCACTGCTTTTCACTTTCACTTGAGTTCTAAATGCCTACAAAACACAAGTACTCCTTGACTTACAAGCATTCATTTACCATTTAAAGTTACAATGGCACTGAAAAAAGTGACTTACAACCAATGCTCACACTTGCGACCGTTGTAGCATCGCCATAATCACACGTTAAAAATGCAGGTGCTTGGTAACTGACATATATTTACAATGGTTGCAGTGTCCCAGGGTTGTGTGATCCTCATTAGTTCCTTGGCAAGGGTATTGTTTTCTGTTTGATTTTTGTCTGGTGTTAATCCCAGTTTATCTAGGTATAGACCAGTGATCCCCAACCTTTTTTATGCCGCGGCCCGGTACCGGCATCAGCTGGGCGCCGCGACCCGTACCCGGCATCAACTGGGCGCCGCCATATTTTTGACGAAAAAGTGCTTCCGGTGACCTCACCGAAGCACTTTTTCATTAAAAAGATGGCGGCGCCAGCGCTCGGTGAGCTTTTTCGGTAGAAATGGCTTTCTACCGGAAAAGCTCACCAAAAGCACTTTTTATCAAAAAAGATGGCGGCGCCCAGCAACCAGCGGCCGGTAAGACTTGTTCCACAGACCGGTACCGGTCCGCGGACCGCGGTTGGGGACCCCTGGTATAGACTACTGGAGAAGATGTGAAAACTGTGTAAACAGGATGCTGGATCAGACAGGCATCTGGTCTGATCTGATTCATCATTTTTCCTATTGTTTTTCCTCCTCAAATAATTTAGCACACTTGTGAGCATTTCATGTCCTTCCTACATCTTGCTTTTTGCCAGCAACAGACAACGATCCTTGGTAGCAAATGTTCTCTTCTATTTTCGTTCCCTTGTTGCCCAATTTTTCTTTTACTTTTCTTATCCCCCCGCCCCCCCCATTGAAGTATAACTTGATTGTGCATTCATTATAAAGATGAGGAAATGCAATGCTTAAACAAAAAACATCTTTGGAATGCAGAGTTCATTTCAACCCATTTGGTTTTGTTGCACACAAATTAGATTTGCATTGCAACCCTGCACAGCAGGAATTCCACTTGAAATCAAAGACAGATTCTTTTATGGGATTAGAAAGAAATATCTCCCAGAATGGAGAGCACCTTATTTTTCTGTGTAATGATAGCACCCAAATGAATAATGATCGTTTTTGTTATTCTATCCAGCTGTTGTAATTCTCTCCCCCCACCCTTCTGCAATTAAAAGAATTGAGGATCCTTTTCTTTGCTTGGTTTGTGTTGACAAAACAAAACCAAAATTAAGATTCTTTCTGTTTCATAAATAGCTGATGATAACCTGATCTTATTTGAATTTTAATTGTAAATAGCTTGCAGCAAAACCACGCAGGGTGAAATCATTTCAAGTGGCAATGTTAAATCACTTGTTTGAAAACAGCCACTAGTTCAAACAGTTCCTGAAAAGACTCCCCTATTTTTACAATTCAGATACAGCTTTGCAGTGATCCCTTCCTTTTACAAATGAGGCCTTTGTATAGTTCTTCCTATCTATATTTCAGCAGAGTACGCCTGTAGTGTCTTACAAGCATTTGTTTAGGGACCATGCAAAATTACAATAGCACTGAAAAAAGTGGCTTTTGACCTGTTTTTCACACTTAGACTGTTAGAAGAAATACCCTTCTGGTTCAATTCCAAGCTAGGAGAAGGATATTGGAAACATGGAGGCAGATTGGAAAGATGGGTTAATGATGAACAGAATCACCAAGCACATGGTTCTCGGTAGCTGACCCCATAGAGTTGAGAGTGGGAAGTATTTCTTGGACTTGAACTTCCTGTTTCTGTGCAAGAACATGTATTCTATTGGCTGTTGTCAGACTCCCATGGGCCCATGGACAAATCCTAGGAGTTTGTCTGAGCTAAGGTTGATAGGACATGGAGTTGAGAGTGAGCGGTAGTGATTATATCTTCTCTTGCGCTTTGCACTTGAACTTCCTGTTCCTGTGCAAGAACATGTATTCTATTAGCGATTGTAGGGGTTATGTAGGGGTCATAGCTGGCTCTGTAGGTTGTCTGAGCTAAGTTTGGTTGAAGTTTGGACTGCTGATGCCATGAAGGGGCGTTGGGCAATTCCTATTGTGGCTGAGGGCTAATCCTATCTTTGTTGGAACTTGGGTGAGGGTATATGCTTATGAATAGAGCTAGCTATCTTGTTATCTCTTAAGTGCTGACATCTGCTGTGGGCTATTAAGGAAGGTGGGAGCTGCTTTCTCTCTCCAGGGAAATATAGTTTTCTGCCTTTTTAATATTTCTCAAAATATTTCATTCTTCTAGGAGAGGGGTGGCTGCTAACTTCCTACAGTACCATAGCAGCATCCCCATGGTCATGTGATCAAAATTGGAGGCTTGGCAACTAGCACGTATTTATGATGGTTGCACTGTTTCAGGGTCATGTGATCACCATTTGTGGCCTCAAGCTTGTGAAAAGCATGTGGCTTCCCACGAGAAAAGCCAATGGGGTTCACTGCATGATTCACTTAACGACTGTGCCAAAAAAAGGTTATAAAATGAGACAAAACTCACTTAACTGCCTGGCTTAGTACTTAGAAATTTTGGGGGCTCAGTTGTGGTCGTAAGTCGAGGACTACCTGTATATACACCACTGTGGGATGCTAGTTAATGTGTTAGACCAGAGTTCCCCAACCTTTCCATGTTGGTGGTCCAGAGTGAGGGGAGGAGCGAAATAGGGTATGGTTGGTTTGTGGGAGGGCAGGTGTATGCATGGGCGGAAGCACACATGCCAGAGGTGGTATTCAGCCAGTTCTGATAGGTTTTGTGGAGCGGAAACTGGTAGTGGAAATTTTGAGCAGTTCAGAGAACTGGCCAATACTACCTCTGACTGGCCCTGCCCGATCTATTCTCTGCCTCCCATTGCGTCCCAGCTGATCAGCTGGGTCTTCTTTGGTTGCCCTGCACAGGAGAACGGAGCTGGAAAGCAGGTTAGTGGGGTGGGGAGGGAATGGGGATTTTGCAGTATCCTTCCCCTGCCATGCCCACCAAGCCATGCCCACCATGCCATGCCATGCCCACCAAGCCCCGCCTACAGAACTGGTAGTAAAAAAAATTGAATACCACCACTGACATATGCAGACACTCATTGCTTATGCCAGTGGGACCACAAGCACCTTCAACACTTGTGGTGATGCTCACACGAAAGGGCTGCAAGTGCCCAGGTGAATGGGGCCCTGAGTGCCTGTGACACTCACGGCAACACTCGTGCAAGTGGGACCACGAGTGCAGCTTGGTGGCCAATAGGCCATGGCCCACAGGTTGGGGACCCCTGTGTTAGACTACGACTAGGAGATCCATTTCCAGATGACACAAAACTTAATTAACTACTTTGAGCCAGGCGCAGTCCTTCTGTCTTTCTCATGTGGTTGCTGTTGTGGGGAAGAAAATATCAAGGGAGAATTCTATGGACGTCACCATGAGCTCTTGAACTGAAAGGTGAGAGGCAGAGCCACCAGAGAAAGGGAGATTGTGCGGATCGAAGAAGCAATAGCTTGGTTCATCACATGAAAATACCCTCCATTGAATTTGAGGAGGACCATGAAGGACCATGCTACCTGATGGACCTACTGCACATCTTTATCCTGCCATCCCTGATGTCCAGGGGTGGGATTCTACCAGTTCGCACCTATTCGCTAGAACCGGTTGTTAACATTCTAAGCAGTTCAGAGAACCAGTTGTTAGAAGAAATTACAGGCCTAATCCTGTAAGGAAGGCAGGAAGGAAACATTCTGGTGTTGCTTACAGAAACTGCCTCTCCGTTAACCCTTATTACATTCTTGGCAGGACTAGACTTCCTGTCTCAGGAACATCTCTGGAGTTTTTTTCCCCTCCTTTGCTGGTACTTTGCTTGTGTGGAGTGACCATTCAAAGTTACAATGGCATTGAAAAAAGTGACTTATGACCATTTTTCACACTTACGACTGTTGCAGCATCCCCACAGTCATGAGAGGCCAGGCAAGGAGATGCGGGCCTCGATGTGAGTGATATTGAGTTGGCCACACCCAGCCAATAACATGACCACCAAGCCATGTCCACCCAGTCACATGACCACCAAACCACGCCCACCACCTAAACCACGCCCACAGAACCAATTGTTAAAAAATTTGAATCCCACCCATGCTGACATTCACATATTAAGCTGCTTGTGGGTCTGAAATAGGGAATGATACAAATATAGATGCCTTATCAAGGTAGACTTGTACATATTCTAGAAAGCCTCTGTAAATAGAGATGCAGAACTCAGGAAAAATATATCAATCTCTTTCTGCTTTCTCCAACCTCCTTAAATCCTGAACAAACATCACAATCAGCTAAAGGTATCGGTATCTCGTATGATACCATAACTAGTTTGGTCTAGTGCTAGGGTCCCCAAACTTGGCAACTTTAAGACTTGTGGACTTCAACTCCCAGAATTCTCCAGCCAGCATAGCTGCATAACTGGCTGGAGAATTCTGGGAGTTGAAGTCCACAACTCCACAAATAAATGCTCTATCTTACATATTGGCAAAAAAAATCAGAAAATAAAATGCAAGCTGACCTTGTTGATGATCCAAACTCTGTCAAGGACCTTGGAATTTTCATCTCTAATGATCTAAGTACTAGAGCCCACTGTAACTACATAGCCAAAAAGGCATTAAGAGTTGTTAATCTAATCCTACGTAGCTTTTTCTCTGGTAATATCACACTACTAACTAGAGCATACAAAACATTTGCTAGACCAATACTCGAATACAGCTCATCAGTCTGGAACCCACATTACGTATCTGATATTAGCACAGTTGAGAAAGTCCAGAAATATTTCACAAGAAGAGTTCTACACTCCTCTACTCATTGCAGAATACCTTATGCTACCAGACTTGAAATTCTAGACCTAGAAAATCTAGAACTACACCAGCTTTGGTCCGATCTAAGTATAGTATATAAAATCATACATTGCAATGTTCTACCTGTCAATGAATACTTCAGCTTCAATCATAACAACACAAGAGCAAACAATAGATACAAACTCAAGGTAAACCTCACCAAACTTGATTGCAGGAAATACGACTTCAGCAACAGAGTGGTCAATTTCTGGAACACTCTACCTGACTATGTGGTTTCTTCCCCAAACCCCAAAAACTTTAACCTTAGACTGTCTACTATTGACCTCACCCCTTTCCTAAGAGGTCTGTAGGGGGCATGCATCAGCGCACCAACATGCCTACCATCCCTGTCCTATTGTTTCTTTTATTTTTCTTATATGTATCCATTTCATGTATTCATAACTATGTTTATTCTTATACCTATTATCTTGTAAGCAATTGACAAATCAAATTAAATAAAATTAAATAAAAAAAATAAAAATAAAGTCCACAAGTCTTAAAGTTGCCAAGTTTTGAGACCTCTGGTCTAGTGCTTAAGGCACCAGGTTAGAAACAAGGAGAGTGTGAGTTCTAGTCCCACCTTAGGCATGAAAGCCACTGGCTGACTTTGGGGCAATCACCAGGAGACTATGAGTATAGTCCCATTTAGTCCCATTTTAGGCATGAAAACTGACTTTAGGCCAGTCAGTTTCTCAGCCCAACCCACCTCACAAGGTTGTTGTTATGGAGGAAATAGGAAGAAGTATTAGGTATCTTCACTGCCCTGAGTTATAAAAAATAATAAAAGCAGGATAAAACAAAAACATAAAGCTCTTAGGAATAATAATAAAAATTATAACAGAAAGATAAAATATCTTATGTTACATGTATTAACAGCAGCAAGAATTTCCTATGCGCAGTATTGGAAGAAAAACTCCACACGACCTGAAGGCTTAAAATTAAAAAAAAATCTACGAGTGCATGGAAATGGATGAAGTAACTATTAAACTAAAAGGGAAAGCAGACATGGACTACTATGCAAAATGGGAATAATGCTACATCTGAATTGACAATAGATATAAGAATAAAAAATGTAAATAACGTATATAATAGATATGATGGTATGGAAGTAGTGTGTATTGAAAGTATTGGATAGAATGCATAAATGTATATATAATATCACAGTACTGTGTAATAAGTAATGGTAATATGTATAAACGAAAAACTCCAATAAAGTATTAGGGGGTGGGTGGGACCTAAAGCTAAACTAAAAGGGAAAAAGTGAGATAGTAATGCTCTGTTTGGAACAGTCATTGGACATGATCAGTTATGAAAACATTGGCAGTTCCCTCTTGTTCTGCCATGATTAGTCCTTCCATGTCCTGCTTAATTCTCTTGCTCTACAGAGGATTCATTGCCATTCAGGTTATTAAAGAATGGCATACGAATACCACGTACCATCAAACTCAAACCAACTTCACGCCTGTGTTCCAAATGCCACACTTTGGAACACATCTGCATTATAACACCAGAGTGCCTGAAATATTCTTTGCTTCACATTCAACGGAAGAAAATAGAAACCTGCTTTCAGAGTTTATTTTTAAGTTGCTTACTATGCAGAGCACTCCCTTGCAGTCTTTCATACCACCCATGGAAACCCAATCAATTACAAACCTGTAATTGTAATTTATTTACATAGCAATAATACTTAAGCTTATATACCGCTCTACAGCCCTCTCTAAGTGGTTTTACAGAGTCAGCCTATTGCCCCAAAAAATCTAGGTCCTCATTTTACCCACCTTGGAAGGATGGGTCAACCTTGAGCCTGATGAGATTTGAACTGCCAAATTGCAGGCAGCCAATAGTCAGCAGAAGTAGCCTGCAGGACTGCACTCTAACCACTACGCCACAGTGGCTCATGTACAAATGTGCACAAGATGCTAGCTAGGCTTGTCAGTGCAATCCTACATGATTTTTGGGGGGGTGGGTGGGTGTAAACATAACCCATTTGTTTAGGTGAGGATTCAGTGTAGTGTGAGACCCAGAATATGTATCAATTCAGTTTTTCAGTCAAAGGTGTTGTATGAGCATTTTCAATTTCTTATGCAAGCACACCTGGTCATGGATAACTTCTAAGTGATTTCAGCTGCATTGTGGCAATTATTCAGAATAAATCAGAGTTTGAAGAGCAAATTAGAATAGAAAAAAGACTTGTCTCATTGCTTCTTTCCCAACCTAGAGCACCTTTTCCCTTGTTTTGGATTTGTTTTTCTTCCTCTTTAAAAAAGAAAGAAAAGAAAATCTCCCAGTTTCTTCAGGATCCATGACACAGTCATTCAACTTAATATGAATTTAGCCTTAGCTACAATGCTACATATGTCTTAAAGCATAAACTCACATGATGGCATGGACCACAATCAGAGCCAGTATCACTTTCCATGAAAAATAAGTGATGTTGTCTATATCTTTTTTTATTGCAGAATGCATCTCTTATTTTGCAATGAAGAGGAAATAAACAGTAGAAAAAGGAGAAACCACTCATAAATATTTTACACATCCTGCTATTTTTTTAAAGTAGTTTGTGCTTTCTCCACGCTTCCACTTACAGATGGCTTAGAAGGATAAGATATAATTATGAATGTTGAAAACGCAAAGAAGAAAACACAAGGAGGGAAGTCACTTAAAAGAACCAGAGATTCAATATATATATATATATATATATATATATATATATATATATATATATATATGTATGTATGTATGTATGTATGTATGTATGTATGTATGTATATATATATATGTATATGTATATGTATATGTATATGTATATATATGTATATGTATATGTATATGTATATGTATATATTCTGAGGTTCATTTGTATGTGGATCTTTGGTTATTCGGGTTTTCTCCCGTAAAATTGGAAGTATCTAGGCAACGTTTCGATGAAGTCTCATTCATCATCTTCAGGCTTGTGTCTTCGGCTCTGTGCTTCTCAGAGTAATTATATATAATATATATATATAGTAATTATATATATATATTCATTCTTAAGTTTTCGCGGGTACTTACATGTATGGTATTCAGCTTTGTTCAGGTATTTTCCCATGTCATTATAGTTGTGCTTTTAAAGTTGTAGCAATGTTTCGGCAGAATCTCATCTGCCATCATCAGGCTTCTGTATTGTGTTCGTCTGTGAGTCAGACTTTCACAGCCATTTCAGTTTTGAAACGTTCAGTTTTGAAATATATATATATATCCCATTTGAGATGTGCTTGTAGTTTAGCGAGGAAACTTTCTTTCTCAAACCAGGGCAAAACAACCCCAGCATTGTCCTGTTCATCTTATTGATAAAAAAAAAAATAAGGATTTTCTCCAGTAACCTCTTGTTATAGCCTCTTTTATGCCTCTTGTGTATACTCTTTATCACTGTTATGGGAGATAAGCAGAAGAGAGGCATTTGTAAGGCCCATAACATGTTGATCAATATTGATACTCACATTAGAAAGCCAGAGATAAGAGCTGCTTACTCCAGACTAGATGACTCTTATACATTATCATCTTATGTACCTGTCCTGCCTAAGAGGTGAATCAGGTAAGTTATGAGAGAAGTTTCGTTTGCTTGTTTTTTCTGCCACTGGCGGTAGATTTATCTTTATAGGTGGTCCTCGACTTACAGCCTCAATGACTTATGGCTGGTCGCAACATTTCTGTGGGGAAAGGATACTGTAAAATCTCCATTCCCTCCCCAAGCCTGGAGGAAGGTTACTGCAAAATCCCATTCCCTCCGCACCCCATTAACCTGCTTTCCAGCTCCGTTTTCCTGTGCAGGGCAACAAAAGAAGACCCAGCCGATCAAGTGGGACTCAATGGGAGGCAGAGAATTAGATGGGGGCGGGGCCAATCAGAGGCGGTATTTGCCTGTTCTCTGAACTACTCAAAATTTCCACTACCTGTTTTCCAGAACTGGTCAGAACCTGCTGAATACCACCTCTGCGTGAAACAATACACATGATGGTTTTCTGGATTGGGGGGGAGGAATTGTTGCTTGAATTGTATTAGAGAATATGTCTCTGTGACAGGAAACAGATTTCTGCACGTAAATTGTTCTGGATGCTTTGTCCACCTTCAATGAGTGTTCAGTAAGGAAAATAAATCCTGTTTTTGTAGAATTTTTTCACATTCTGACCGACTGCTCATTTGATCACTCTCCCCATTCTTTGCCTCTCACTCTCAATGTAATTTTTTCCTCCGCTGGTTTTCCTTCATTGAAGCCAATGGCCCGGGAAACACAACTGTGTGAGAATACCCAAAAGATGATATTCCCAAATATTAATTCATGGCTTTACTGCTTGAATGTATAGATCAGATTCTATACATCTGATGTATAGATCAGATTCTTTTTTAAACACTGAATTGTAGCTTGCATGAAGCACCCTACTATGGGTAAGTTCTGGGATTCTTAACCTTGTTTCTAAAAAAACACTTAGGAAGGCAGACGGGTTACTACCAGAGGTGGTATTCAGCAGGTTCTGACCAGTTCTGGAGAACCGGTAGTGGAAATTTTGAGTAGTTCAGAGAACCGGCAAATGCCACCTCTGACTGGCCCAGCTCCCATCTATTCCCTGCCTCCCGAGTCTCAGCTGATCGGCTGGGTCTTCTTTTGTTGCCCTGCACAGGAGAACGGAGCTGGAAAGCAGGTTAGTGGGGTGGGGAGAGAATGGGGATTTTACAGTATCCTTCCCCTGCCATGCTCACCAAGCCACACCCACCAAGCCACACCACCCCATCAAGCCATGCCCACAGAACTGGTAGTAAAAAAAATTGAATCCCACCACTGGTTACTACCACCTTTAATCATCTACTTATTACTTACTAAACAAATGTATAAGGCCACCAAACTGCCAGGCAGGTGACTCCAGGTAATTTACAACATTAAAACTCTCAACATTAAAGCCATACTCCCCCACACACTCTACACATGGCAGCAACAATGCAATTAAACCAACCACTTGATTGGCTCTGTCTCTGGCTCCCAGACAAAAGCCACATCTTCAGGCCCTTTTGGAAAAGAAACAAGGTGGAATCCAATTGAACGTCTGGGGAATGATGCTCCATACGGAAGGGGTCGCCACCAAAAAGGCCCTTTTTCGTGGCCCCACCAGATGTACATCTACAACAGGTGAGACCCACAGCATACACTGCCTTTCCATCCTACTTGGCAGGTAGGTTGATGTAATTTTAATACAGGTAGTCCTTGACTTGCAACCACAACTGAGCCCAAAATTTCTATTGCTGAGCGAGACAGTTGTTCAGTGAATTTTGCCCCATGTTACGACCTGTCTTGCCATATTTGTTAAGTGAATCTCTGAGGTTGTAAAGTTCATAACCCGGTTGTTAAATGAATCTGGCTCCCCCACGGATTTTGCTTGTCGGAAGGTCACAAAAGGGGATCCCATGGTCACAAAAGGGGATCCCATGACCATGACTGCAGCCGTCATAAATATGAGCCGAGCATCCAAATTTTGATCACGTGAGCAGGGTACAATGGTCCTAAGTGTGAAAAATGGTTCTAAGTCACTTTTTTTCAGTGCTGTTATAACTTCAAATGGTTACTAAATGCATTGTTTTAAGTCGAGGACTATCTGTAATTGTAGTTTTAGTAATGCTTAGGACAACTTAAGTCCTCCCTTTAAAAGAAACAGTCCCAGGAAGATGGATGGTGCCAACCTCAATCTCCTGCTTGCAGCGTAGAGATATTAATTTACTAACACATCCCAAACCTTCATTTGGTGCTTAAAGTTACTTTGTTGTTTTAGTATTAATTTTCCCGGTTCACATTTTAGAGATGGCCTCCTCATTTTGAACCAGATTCCTTTTGTGCATTTCTCTCTCTCTCTCTGATCCATGCACCCATCCATCCCCATAAATCATCCAAAACATGAAATTTCTCCTGTACTGTTTCGTAGCAGCAATGCCTGATGAGTCGAAGCCATTTTCCATCTGAAAAGGAATAAGGGAGAGAGCTGGCAGTGTCTCCATAAATCGAGTTAGACCCAGAGGTGAAATGCTGCCGATTCAGCTGAACCGGTGGGTGATGATCAGAAGTGGTATTCAGCAGGTTCTGACCAGTTCTGGAGAACCGGTAGCGGAAATTTTGAGTAGTTTGGAGAACTGGCAAATCCCACCTCTGACTGGAGATTTTACAGTATCCTTCCCCTGTCACACCCACCAAGCCACTGGTAGTAAAAAAAAATTGAATCCCACCACTGGCGGACGATCAGCTGTGCCACACAATCTAGATTAGTTAGAAAGCAGGAAATTGTCTGATTTCTTGCTTTCTAGTTAATCTAAATCACGTGGCACAGCTGATCCCGCTGTTGTACTTACCTCGGAAAGCTTCAAAATGCTTCTTTTTTCAGCAGCCAGGAGGCTTTCCTGAGGCCCACTAGGCCAAAAATGGGGCATGGGGGGGATGGGTGCTGCAAAAGAAAAGAAAAAAAAGACTTTTGATCTCCCCCCCCCCCCAGTCACATGACCACCTGGTCACAACCACCTGGTCAGGGTTGCCATCTGGCCGTTTTTCTGGCCAAATTCGAGAAATCTGGCCGTATAGAAATCTGTTTGGCTGTGAAAAAAATCATGTCTCCGGCCAAATATATTTGGCCGGAAATTTGGCTGTATGAAAGTTGCTTGGCTGTGAAATCGAAATTTTGGCCGAATACCGGTTTTCAATACAATATATTCGCATGAAAATGACTGTCAGATCGTCTGAAAACCTCTGAAAAACGACACGATGCACAGGCCAAAGCCTTCTGACTGTGAACAGCGCTGCGTAATATAAGCGGATGTTAACCCGGATGTAAATATCTCAGTATTGGATTGTTTTCTCGCCAGCCGGCGCACGGCGTCATGGAAAATCCCGGATGTGCGACCGAGAGAATACGCCTGTGGTACATGTAAGCTAGCTAAACGCATTGTGTGTGTACTCTGCATGCATGGTAAGGCAGCTATGTGTAATGTGTATGTGCACAGCACATGTATATTAGCAAGCGGAAGCCTTACGTTAGCGTTAGCCTAGTCTCTAAACCATATTTTACCCCGAACAAGTGAACAACTCTACATCTATGGAAGATGGCAGTGACGGGAAAATGGAAAGGGAAATATGACAGTGGTAGAAAATATAATAAATTGTGGGAACAAAAGTTCTTGTGGTTCACAAAATCTAGCGATGGAAGTGAACATGGATTGTGCAAGCTTTGCAAGACACAAATTGCACCAAAGCTTTCTCGCCTTTCGGACCATGAAAAAATGAAGGGGCATACAGAAAGAGTAAGTGCTAGTTCTCATTGTGCAGCATTACCCTTTTTTCAGAAACCGAAAATAGACAAGGATATTGAGATAACCAAACGCATAGAAATTGAGCTTGCTGTGACTATAGCGTGTCACTACGCAACGTCCACTGTTGATCACCTGGCAGAATATATGAAGAAGAATGGGAAAGGTACCAAACTCGCAAACCTTCAAGTTCATCGCACTAAGTGCAGTAAACTTATCTCTAAAGTAATTTCCCCTGCTTTGAAGGAGACTCAACAGCATGATGTCGAGAACAAAAAATTTGCAATCCTCATCGACGAATCAACGGACATCGCTATTGACAAGCATCTGTCTATTGTCATCAGGTATTTCAACCAGTCAAAGTTACATATTGTGACTGAATTTTTTGCTCTAAAGCCCGTTGTTGGGGCTACAGGTAGATAACTCTTTGAAATACTCAGGAACACACTAGATGAACTCAGTCTGAAGCTGGTTGACTGCATCGGGTTCGGCAGCGATGGTGCATCTGCGATGATTGGGGAGCACAACTCCGTGTGGTCTCGAATTCGTGAGCAATTGCCTCATTGTCAGCTGAACCGATGCATATGTCATTCACTTGCACTTTGTATTGAGAAGGCGTTTGATAAGCTTCCATCAAACCTGGGGTATCTCCTAGCAGAAATTCCTAAGTGGTTCAGCAAGAGTATCCTCCAGAGAGAAGCATTCTCAGATCTGTTCAAAGTGATGGATGCTACAGATGAGCGAAAGGGAACACCTCTTCCTTTCCAGAAGCTGTCTGCAACGCGATGGTTGGTGAGGGGCAAAGTCATCTACAACATTCTTATCAACTGGGAAGAGCTGAAGGCTTACTTTTCAGCAGTTGTCCCCACTGCCGATGCCTCCTGCCGGTACAAGGCCAGGGAGATCCTGGGGATGTTGTCAGATCCCGTGAATGCCTTGAACTTTCACTTTGTGTCCCCCATTGTCACCGAATTTGAGTTGGTCAACTCTTTTTTTCAAGCAACTGATGCTGACCCAGAGGAGATAGTGCAGGAATTGCTCGTGCACTACGAAAGTTTGAAAGGTCGTATCATCGACAGCGAAGGGAAACCACTTGACCTGGACAGAGTTGATTATGGGGCCAAATTTACGAGTGAGCTTCGTTTCTTCGTGAATAGCCAAAATCGTTCCCCTGACGCACTCAACAAGGCAACGGAGATGAAGACACGCTGTGCAAGCCTCCTGAGTGAAGCCCTCAGTTAGCTCGAGAAGTGCCTTCCGGCATCGATGGAAGTCTTCAAAGGTCTAAGAAGCTTGTCACCGAGTAAAGTGTTGAGCCAGACCACCAGGGTTCCATTTCAAGATCTGCCAATGCCTCATCTCTGAAGTGCAAATGAAGCTGTGATTGAGGAGCAGTATCGGAGAATTCTGCACGTGCATTGGGCAGAGGAGTCAGTGTTTGATGGAAGAATTCCAAGTGACACAACAACCTTCTGGGCAGGGGTGTTGCAGTACAAGTCCAAAGCGGGTGAGCAGCCGTTTGAACAGTTGGCAATGTATGTGCTGTCCTGCCTTGCAACACCAACGAGTAATGCCATTGTAGAACGCATTTTCTCTGCTGTAACACATGTGAAGACGAAGGCTAGAAATCGCTTACAGACAGAAATGTTGGACGCCATCATCAGAATTCATACACATCTACAATTTCAGCGAAAGTGTTGTACGGATTTCAGCGCAACAGAACGCATGCTTCAGCTGTTCACATCAGAGAACATGTACGGAAACCAAGCCGGTCAACCAGATCATCCTGAGGATATTGACAAGGATATCATGAACATTCTATACTTCATTCATGACTTTGCTTCTATTTCAATCATACTTGACAGACTTGATCTTATAGTTTGTTTGTTTGTTTTTTTACCTTTTTCTTTCTTCACATTGCTACATTAGAAGTACTCTTTGTTTTCATGTAATTACTGGGATAATTCCTCTCTTTTTGAAAAGATGGTTATTGAGCATTCAGTTTTCATAAGGATTCTATATATAATTGCTATTTTTGTGTCATTTTATTTGTTTAGTGATTATATTTTTCAATCGGGGGAATCCCTAAAAACCCTCATGCCCTAGCTCCCCCTCCTCAGGATCGCTGCATTTGGCCCTGAGTTTTCCAAACGGTAGTAGCGGCTATTTGAAGTGAGCTGCCCAGCCAGGATGTGAGTAAAGAAATGCAGAAATTCCCATGACGTCACGTCACGTTGTCGAATAAAGACTATTTTTTATGATTTGATTATTTAAAAACAGTTAAAAAAAACAAAAAACAATATATCCTCATGTTATATCGCATAAAAAAATTTGGCCGGAACATTTGGCCGTGAGAGAAAATAATTTGGCCGAATTTGGCTGTATTTTGACTTGAGTTTGGCTGCAGAGCCAAGCTGCGATCCGGCAACCCTTCACCTGGCCACGCCCACAGAACCGGTAGTAAAAAAAATCTGAATCCCATCCCTGGTTAAACCCTGTTTAACGCGGAGATCAAAACTCCTAAAAGTAAATCCATTGGGACCTGGCTTTTCTCTTCTGCACGTGAGGAGATGGGGAAGCAGGAAGGAAAAGAAACTTACTGAAGAAAAGTGGATCAATTTTGGGATATCGCTTTGATTAACACATTTTGAGCACCTATCATATTTTATTTAATTTTACTGCTGACCTTTATAACGCTTATTGAGGGGCGGGAGGAGAGAGACGGAGAGAGACCCCTGTCTTTCCCTTCCACATAAAGCCATAACCTTCCCTAAAGTTTTATGATGCCTCTGAGCTCAGAGGAAAATTCTTTGGCTATTTTTTGTTCTTATGTACACTTTGCCCTTCTCTGTCAGTAATATCAGTGAATTTGTGTGAGGGAAGAACAACCAGCTCCTTTTCCTGATCGGTGTACATTTCTTAGAACAGCTGAATCAATGTTACGCTTCCAGTGTGAACATAACCACCTTCAGATCATACAGGACAGGAAAGTCTCCCCTTTTAAATGGCCCATGTTTTTCTCGCACAAAACCAGCCTACACGACACAGGTAGTCCTCATCTTACGACCACAATTGATCCCAAAATTTCTGTTGCTAAGCAAGACAGTGGTTAAGTGGTTATGGGCACTGCAACCCAACAAGACAGACACAGACTTCAATGGATAATTAGAACTGCAGAAAAAAAACAATTGCTACCAACCTGCCTTCCTTCCATTGAGGACCTGTATGCTGCATGAGTCAAAAAAGAGGGTTGTGAAATCTACATATTAAAAAAGAAAGAAAGAAAGAAAATATCTACAGACCCCTCACATCCTGGGCATAAATTGTTCCAACTCCTACCCTCAAAACGACACTATAGGGCACTGCACACAGAACAACTAGACACAAGAACAGTTTTTTTCCCCAAATGCCATCACTCTGCTAAACAACTAATTCCCACAACACTGTGAAACTATTTACAAAGACTGTATTACTATTCTTCTTCTCATCCTTACTAATACCTATCTCTTCCCACTTATGGCTATATCCATGTTACTTGTATCTTTACAATTTATATTGTTTTATTTGTTCCCTAGTATGATTTGATTGCTTATTAGTAACCTATGACTATCGCTAAGTGTTGTATCCTATGATTCTTGATGAATGTATTTTATTTTTTATTTTATGTACACTGAGAGCATTTACACCAAAGACAAATTCTTTGTGTGTCCAATCACACTTGGCCAATAAAGAATTCTATGCTATGCTATGCTATGCTATGCTATGCTATGCTATGCTATGCTATGCTATGCTATGCTATTCTACCCTATTTTACAAATTTTCTTGCCACACTCATTGAGTGAATCACTTCAGCTGTTAAATTAGTAACAAGGCTGTTAGCAATAACATTGAGACTTATATACTAGTTCCTAGTGCTTTTACAGCTCTCACTAAGTGGATTACAGATTGTCCCCAATGATCTGGGTCCTCATTTTACTGATGTCAGAAGGATGGAAGGGTAAACCTTGAGCCGGTCAGGATCGAACTGCTGACGGTGAGCAGAGCCAGCAATATTGAATTCTAACCACTGCACAACCACGGCTCCTGTTAAGTAAATCTGGCTTCCTCATTGACTTTCCTTGTCAGAAGGTTGCAAAAGATGATCACATGACCCCAGGACACTGCAACCATCATAGGTATGAACCAATTGCCAAGCATCTGAATTTTCATCATGTAGCCATGGGGATGCTGCAAACAGTCATAAGTGTGAAAAGCCACAGTTTCCAGCATGTTGCAACTTTGAACAGTCGCTGAATGAATGGTTGTAAGTCAAGGACTACGACTGCCATTCCTTTATCATAGATTGCCAATCGCATTTTTGTAATGCACAATTCAAGAGGCTACCTAGTTTACAGTTCGTGCAATGGCAATATATTTCTGCTATTTAGAAATAAATCCTCCTGAATTCAGTGAGACGTATTCCCAAGATCCAAATGAAGTTAAGATGATGGTAAAGAACTGTGCGAGCAATCCTTGGAGGAAGTTTATAGGAGAAATATAATAAATTATATTAGAACCACTTTGAAGTTCCCAGGAGGACAAGTTATAATTCAATGTGATGCAATACAGCGCATCCGTTCAATAATTTATTTCAAGTCTGCCAAGGGCAAGGAACAAAATTAAGACCAAGGATCAGATGCTTTCCCCATTCTTCTTATGTAGGCCATATGATGTCACAGAGGTGGAAGCCAAAACTTAACTCTCATTCCCAATTCATGACATCCAGTTTCAAGGGTTCCAGGGGGTGGTGTGCAGAAACCATAGCTTTGGTTATCTCAGCTACATCAGATGTTCACCCTTTAGGAATGGTATGTGTTCTGTCCTGGAGAGTGGGCACAATAACGGAGACGAGGCATCGAATAGTGACTCCAACTCTTTATTAGTGACTTCAGAACAGAGTGAAATAAGACCTGCTGCAGCAGCAGCTCCTTTTATAGAGCTGGCTGCTGTTAAAGCGTCCAATGATTTGAGTTTGCCGCGCTTGGAGCGTCCAATCGCGGCAGTCTGTTACTTAGCCAATCGGATCAGTCCGGAATGACCAATCACGACCCGCTGTTCACGGACCAATCAAATGTGCAGGATTACGAGCCTGCTGTGGAAATAGCCAGTCAGGTTTGCAGGCTTACGAGCCTGCTAGTTCGGAACACCCCTCCCCTCTAGGTTTCGTCTTAAGGGTGGGGTGATGTATTCGCGCAGGTAGGCAGGTCTTCGCACCTGTCTACCTGACCTGCGTTGTTCAACCTGTCTTTGCTCGGACTCTGGTTCTGGTGGACTGTTTGCTGTGTCCAGCTGCAAGGGTGACCTGGCCTCTATGCTGGGCATCCCTGGTGGCGACTCGGGAATACCTTCAATGCTTCCTTCATTCCTGTCATCTGGATCCTCCGGACTCGCTGACCCCGCTCGGCTGCTGTTGTCTGGAGAGATGACCATCTGCCACGGCTCCTCTTCAGCTGGTGAATATGCTGGGTTTTGTTGTACTGCCTGTGGGGTTGCGTGTCCTGCTTGAGGTGTTAGTTCGTTTTCAAAACCCTCTGTTTCCCTTCCCCCTCTGGTTCTGAGTTCAGGGTTTGTGGGGGAAATAGTTGTCATCCTGGAGTGCAGCTGGTTGATGTGGCGCTTCCACAATCTCCCATCTGTGGTTTCCAATCGGTAGGAACGGGGGCCCGTAAATTGCGTTATTTTGGCAGGGATCCACAATGGGTCGCCTGTAAAGTTTTTTGCGAATACGGGGTCTCCTACCTTAAATGTACGATGTTTGCTGCTGGAACCCAGGGGCTTTTCTGGAGTGTAGGCAGGGTGTAGGCGGTCCAGATGCGATCTAAGTTTCCTGCCCATCAGGAGTTCGGCTGGGGTTTTGTTTGTGATGCTGTGTGGTGTAATATGTTGGAGGAGGAGCATCCTGGTGACTTTGTCGTGGATGTTTCCTTGGTCCATTTTGTGTAAAGTTTTTTTTGTGAACTGTACCATTCGTTCAGCCCTGCCATTGGCTGCTGGGTGAGCAGGTGATGTCAAGGCGGGGCGTATTCCCTGGTCTGCTAGGTATTGTTCAAACGCCAAGGCGGTAAATTGCGGCCCATTGTCGGAAACCAAGACATCTGGTAACCCGTGCGTTGCAAACAGTCTGTTTAATTTTTTGATGACCGCTTCTGTGGTGGTGGTCTTCATCTTGTTTACCTCGAGCCAGTTCAAGTAGGCGTCTACTGTTATTAGAAAGGTATGTCCTTTTGTAGGCCCTGCAAAATCGATGTGGATACGGGACCATGGACCCCTGGGTGTTTCCCATTCCGTTGGTGGTGTTTTTGGAGGAGCCGAACGAGTTTCTTGGCATTTGCTGCAGGTGGCAACCCAGGCCTCAATTTGTCTGTCCATACCTGGCCACCAGGCGTAGCTCCTTGCCAGTGCTTTCATTTGTACGATGCCCAGGTGTCCATCGTGTAGCAATTTCAGGAGTTTCTTTTGTAATTTTTCTGGAATGACTACTCTGTCTCCCCACAACACGCACCCTTTTTGGGAGAAAAGTTCTGTTTGTCTGTTTTTGAAGGGTTTAAACGTGTCGTTGGGTTCGATTTCTGGCCATCCCCTCTCCACCCAGCTTAGGACCCGCGCCAAACAAGGGTCCTTTTTTGTTTCCAAAGCGATATCCTGCGCCGTTAGTGGAGGTGAGGGAATCATTTCAATTTGTAGCGTGGATAGTGTAGGAGCTGGGTCGTCTAGGAACTCAGGTAATGGCGAACGGCTTAAGGCGTCTGCATAGGGAATGGCTTTCCCCGGTCGATGTCTTAACTGGTAGTCGTAGGCAGCTAAGAATTCCGACCAGCGTGTCATTCTTGGCGATAGGATGTGGGGAGTTGGTTTATCCCCTGCCAGAATGCCAAGCAGTGGCTTGTGATCTGTGATTATGGAAAAGGATCTTCCATACACATATTCATGGAACCTTTTAATGGTGGACACAATAGCGAGGGCTTCTTTATCTAATTGACTATAGTTCCTTTCAGTTTTAGACAAAGTTCTTGAAAAGAATGCAATAGGCGCCTCCATACCGTTTGGTAGAACGTGGCTCAGGATGGCCTCTACCCCAAAAGGTGAGGCATCACAAGTCACAGTCAATGGTAGTGTCTCGTTATATTGTATTAACACTGCATCTGATGTTAAAAGGTCTTTTACTTGTTGGAAGGCTTGCTCCTCTTGACGTCCCCAAAACCAGGAAGCCTTCTTGTCGAGAAGCCTATGCAGGGGTTCAGCAACAGTCGCCTTCTGGGGTAGGAAGATGTTATAAAAGTTAATGAGGCCCAGGAAGGCTTGGAGATCTGTCTTGTTCCTAGGTCTTGGAGTGTTTTTTATAGCGGCCAATTTCTTTTCAGTAGGGTGAATTCCTTGTTTGTCAAGAAGGTAACCAAGAAATTCAACCCTCTCAGTGCATAATTGGCACTTTTCCTTCTTAACTTTGAGTCCTGCGTCCTTGAATTTTTGTAGGACAGTTCTCAGGCATTTTTCTAATTGATTTCTTGTAGGGGCAGCTATCAATACATCATTGAAATAGGGTACAACTCCTTTTATGCCCTGTAGCAACCGTTCCATCAAACTTTGAAAAATGCCAGGTGCTACACTTAGTCCGAACTGGAGTCTATTACACTTGAATGCACCCCTGTGCGTGACTATGGTTTGGGCTTCTGTGGTCTCTGCGTCTACTGGCAGCTGCTGATACGCTTGGGCCAGGTCAAGCTTCGCGAATACCTTTCCGCCCCCAAGCGAGTGAAGAAGGTGTTGGACCACGGATACTGGGTAGGCGCTCTGTTGCAGCGCGTGATTCAGGGTGGCCTTGTAATCCCCACAGATTCTCAGGGATCCGTCAGGTTTTATGGGGGTTACAATTGGGGTCTCCCATCGGGCGTGGTCGATGGGTTCTAACATGCCTTGTGCTATTAATTTGTCCAATTGCTCGTCAATTTTTGGTTTGAGAGCAAAGAGAACTCGGCGTGGCTTAAGACGAATGGGTGCGATATCAGGGCAGAGATTAAATGAGATGGGGGACCCCTTGTACTTGCCTAACTGCTCGGTGAAGACTTCTTGAAAGTCCCGAACGAAAGCTGCCTCCCAGACTTCGCTTACAGTCTGGTTGATGCCTGCCAATTCGATTCCTAATGGCGTGAACCACTGCAATCCCAATAAGCTAGGTCGGTCTCTGTCAACGACGGTGAGAGGCAGAGTTGCAGTGTGGTCTTTAAATGAGACCTGGACGTAACTGAAACCAGCAACCGGGATTCGATTGCCTTGGTAATCCTTTAGTATAAGTCTCTGAGTGCTGAGATCCTGGCGGCGGATGTCAGGGATCAGCTGCTTGAGGGTTTTCCAGGATACCATTGATAGGAAAGACCCAGAATCGACTTCCATAATGCACGGTCTATTTTCAATGGTGACCCTTACCCAGATTTTTCTTGCATCTAAGGATGAAGCGTGGCCGATGGTGATGGTATGATGTGCCTCTTCTCGTCTGGTAGTGGTAGTAAACGTTCGGTTTCTGTTGTACTGGCTCCACTGGTTGTTTGGGCGATCCCGGTTCGATGGTGGGGTGCCTGATGCCTGCCGGAAACTATTCTCTTTTCTCTTGGGGCTGGATCCTCGTTTACTCCTGTACACCTTAGCAATGTGGCCCCTTTTATCACAGGAATGACAGATGGCATCTAGGAACCTGCAGTCTGATCGCGGGTGGTTTCCCCCGCATCCGGCGCATTGAAAATTGGGCTTACGACCTCGCTGGTCTCGCTGATCACGCTCCGATCTGAGTCTGTTGACTTCTTCCTCCTCACTTTCCGATGAGGACTCGATGTCTTCATGGTGGGCAGCTGTTGTGTGTCTCTCTGTGGGTATTGCAATGTCGCTGGCGAGTTGGCAGTTGGTCCCATTCGCTCGGCGCATTCGGGCTGCTGACTTCCTGGTTGCTTCTGCTGCAGTAGCATCTGCTGTGGCATCTGCGAGGGCGATGTCTCCTTTTGCCATTATCTTGCTTTGGATGGTGAGGTCTCTTAGACCTAGGACAACCCGATCTCTCATGGCTTCTTCCAGATTTGCAAAGCCACATAGTCCACCCAAATTTCTTAGGTCAGCTACAAAGTCCCCAATGCTCTCGCTTTCCCGTTGGTCCCTCTGGTAAAACTCGTGTCTTCTGATGAGGGTTGGGACTGCTGGGGCGTAATGGGCCCGGAGGATGGGCGCAAGGGTATCCCAATCCATTGATTTGACTTCAGCCGGTTTAGCAAGCGCCTTTGCTATTTTGAAAACGGCGGGTCCGCAATGCGTTAGGAAAACCGCACGTTTCTTGCTAGGTGTAGCATCCTTCAGATTATTGGTTTCCAGGAACATTTGGAACCTGCCCATATACGAGTCCCAATCTTCGTTGGCTGGATCAAATGGAGCGGGTGGTATAGCGCTGCTGGTCATTCTGCCGCTAGCTGTGCGCCGTCAGCCACGTGCTCTGTCAATATTTCGTGAGTGCTCAGTCAGCTCTATCATCTCCGCATCCCACCCTCGTCGCCAGTGTTCTGTCCTGGAGAGTGGGCGCAATAACGGAGACGAGGCATCGAATAGTGACTCCAACTCTTTATGAGTGACTTCAGAACAAAGCGAAATAAGACCTGCAGCAGCAGCTCCTTTTATAGAGCTGGCTGCTGTCAAAGCGTCCAATGATTTGAGTTTGCCACGCTTGGAGCGTCCAATCGCGGCAGTCTGTTATTTAGCCAATCGGATCAGTCCGGAATGACCAATCACGACCCGCTGTTCACGGACCAATCAAATGTGCAGGATTACGAGCCTGCTGTGGAAATAGCCAGTCAGGTTTGCAGGCTTACGAGCCTGCTAGTTCGGAACAGTATGGTCAACTGAGACTTAGACTAATTTGCAGGCCTTCCAACTGGACCGTCTGCAAGTATGGCTCTGTCCAGTCAAGCCTGTCTAACAAAATGAATCTAACAAACTGTATCTAACAAAATGAAATTCAATGTAGAAAAAAGTAAAGTTAACTCTTCTGAACAATGTATTGGAGTAGTGGAGTGGAGTAGAACCTTGAAGAAGGTATTGAAAAACCATTAAATAAACATAATCACAGCTCTGAAAGAGAGCAGCAGTTGAGAAAGAAACCCAACATTGGCACACCTTGATTCTCTTTAGTATCGGGGAGGAAGCAAATAACTAGTGCAGGATTTCAAGATTCTATAGCGCTGAGTTCCAGTAGTCCTTACAGAATCTGTGTCTTGTAGGCTGTGTCCTAACATAATATAAAGAACCAAAAGGTGCCTGCAAACCCAGCAATAAAGATTTCCTCCTTTGGCAAAAGTAAGTATCTAAAAGGAAAAGCCACTTAAGTCATGTTGGCTGGGAAATTCTGAGTTTGGAAGTCTTCATTTCTTAAAATTGCTGGAACATTGTGGAATATTGGAACATTGTTATGGAACATTGGCCTAGAACACACCTAACAAGAAATGCTCATTTTAAACAAAGTGAAACATTTAACAGAATAGCAGAAGGGACCTTGGAGGTCTTAGAGGTCTTCTAGGAAACCCCTACACAGGTAGTCCTCAACTTACAACCACAATTGAGTCCAAAATGTCTGTTGCTAAGTGAGAGTTTGTTTAATGAGTTTTGCCCCATTTTACAACCTTTCTTGCCACAGTTGTTCAGTGAATCACTGCAGTTCTTAAATTACTAACACGGTTGTTAAGTGAATCTGGCTTCCCCTTTGACTTTGCTTCTCTGAAAGTCGCAAAAGGGGAAATCACATAATCCCGGGTCATTGTAACCGTCATAAATATGAACCCATTCCCAAGCGTCTGAATTTTGGTCAGGCGACCCTGGGGATGCTGCAAAGTCCGAAGCATAAAAAACAGCCATAAATCGTTCTTTTTTCAATGCTGTGGTAACTTCAAACAGTCACTAAACAAACTGTTGTAAGTCAAGGACTACCTGTTCCATAAAACAAAGGGTTCTCCAATTGTCCATTTCAAGGAAAAGGTTACCACCCAGCCCTCTCCCTGGTATGAATCTTTGCTTTAATATAGAGCAAGTTTCCCCTTCTCTCAGCTCAAAATGGCGCGACGTCATTTCCTCCTTCCTGCATTCTGTCGAATTTACAAATATAGAAGCCGCCTTCTGACATCTCTATGTGTTCGTCAAGCATCTACCTAATCAGGAGTGTCAAACTCGATTTCATTGAGGGCTGCATCAGAGTTGTGTTTGAACTCAGGGGGGGGGCAGGGGGGGCATGGCCAGCTCGACGTCACTTGTGTCGGGAGCGCCTGTAGTGGCCTGAGTGCTCTGTCAGCGAAAACAGGCTCCCTAGCTCTGTTTTTGGCTGCGACAGCCTCCTGCAACCCTCTGTCAGTGAAAATGGGTTCCTGAGCTCTGTTTTTGGCTGCAACAGCCTCCTGCAACCCTCTGTCAGTGAAAATGGGTTCCTGAGCTCTGTTTTTGGCTGCAACAGCCTCCTGCAACTTTCTGTCAGCGAAAATGGCCTCCCAAGCTCTGTTTTTGGCTGCGACAGCCTCCTGTAACCCTCTGTCAGTGAAAATGGGCTCCTGAGCTCTGTTTTTGGCTGCAACAGCCTCCTGCAACTTTCTGTCAGTGAAAATGGGCTCCCAAGCTCTGTTTTTGGCTGTGACAGCCTCCTGCAACCCTCTGCCAATGAAAATTGAGCTCCCAAGCTCTGTTTTTGGCTACAACAGCCTCCTGCATCCTCTGCCAGCAAAAATGGAGCCTCCCAAGCTCTGTTTTTGGCTGTGACAGCCTCCTGCAACCCTCTGCCAGTGAAAATTGGGCTCCCAAGCTCTGTTTTTGGCTGCAACAGCCTCCTGCACCCTCTGCCAGTGAAAATGGGTTCCTGAGCTCTGTTTTTGGCTGTGACAACCTCCTGCAACCCTCTGGCAGTGAAAATTGAGCTCCCAAGCTCTGTTTTTGGCTACAACAGCCTCCTGCAATCCTTTGCCAGTGAAGATGGGTTCCCAAGCTCCGTTTTTGGCTGCTACACCTTCCTGCCACCTTCTGCCAGCTAAAATGGAGCTCCCAAGCTCCGATGCCTCTGCCATCCCAGACCAGTCCTTTGCTGTTTCAAGGGCAGCCCTGTTTTGGCAGCGACAGCCTCCTGTAACCCTCTGTCAGTGAAAATGGGCTCCTGAGCTCTGTTTTTGGCTGCAACAGCCTCCTGCAACTTTCTGTCAGTGAAAATGGGCTCCCAAGCTCTGTTTTTGGCTGTGACAGCCTCCTGCAACCCTCTGCCAATGAAAATTGAGCTCCCAAGCTCTGTTTTTGGCTACAACAGCCTCCTGCAATCCTTTGCCAGTGAAAATGGGTTCCCAAGCTCCGTTTTGGCTGCTACACCTTCCTGCAACCTTCTGCCAGCTAAAATGGAGCTCCCAAGCTCCGATGCCTCTGCCATCGCAGACCAGTCCTTTGCTGTTTCAAGGGCAGCCCTGCAGGTCAGATCTAAGCACCCCACGGGCGGATCTGGCCCCTGGGCCTTGAGTTTGACACCCCTGTACCTAATATGAACTGCCAGTGCAAATAAGTGGGAGGTAAGGGATCTCTTTCCTATTACCAAACTTCATTGTCAAGCACCTTTTTTTTCTTCCAAAATCTGGAATCTGCTTGTGTCAGGGGAGGAGAGTGATTATATGCTTTGATCAAGGCAAGTGCTAAATAAAGTGGAGAGGCAGAGAAGGGGGTTATAAATAACAGCAACATATGCATCAAGAGCCCCCCAAGTCATGTGGGGGGGTTAGAATTATCACAGACACCACCTGTGCTGTGTGTTAATGTGACTTTTCTTTATTCCGGGGAGCATCTGTTTTTAAAAAGCAGCTGTGGGTTTAGTACCACATCGGAAGTTTAATAGTGTACCTGTACTTAGTGACATTGTTATTTACCTTCCTTCTTCCTCAGTTTTAGTGTATTTGCAAATGTATTTTTTTGGGATGGAGCTAAAATATAGATCATCTAGAAACTAAACTGGTTGAAAAAAATGCCACTTCAAAAAAAATGTATGAATTACAGTATAGATCAATGGTGGCTAACCTTTTTCGGCTCCCATGCCGATAATTGCCTGCTTGCTTGTGTGCTCACACTTACGTGCCAGCACCTAGGAGGCAATGCGTGCTGGGGCCTCCACACCCCCTGAGCATGTGTGCGCAATCACCCCGCCGCGTGCCATGCATCTGCTCATCTCTGCGTATTTGTGATCACCCCTGCGGCATTTATCTGTGCATGAATGTGCGATCCCCCCGCATGCCGTGCATCTCTGCGCATGCACGCATGACCTCCCCTGCACACTGCACATCTCTGCGCATGCATGCGTGTCTCCTGCGCCCCCCTGCGCCCCCCTGCCCCCCCATGCATGCATGCCAGATACCCAACAATCAGCTGTCGGGCGGTGGCAGTATGCACACATGCGCCGTTGAGCTCTTCCGGGCGAGCTCTTGTGTGCCCGGCAGAAGTGGCTCAGCGTGCCACTTCTGGCATGCGTGCCATAAGTTCACCAACATGGGTATAGATTAATATTGGATGCAAAAGACAAAAAAAAACAGATTTACACTATCCAAATGTGTCCATAATCAACTACAGGAGGGATTTATTTATAATACAAAAGTTGCACAAGCTTTGGAGATGTAAAGAGAATACGATAACCAAAGAATGAATTCCAGAGAAGGTAATTTGCAATACTTCACTGCTCCATCACACCATTTACAAGTTATTTTCAATATATGATTTCTTTTAAAAAAAATTGTATGGTTTTTCTACAGATAATCCTCAACTAAAGGCCACAACTGAACCCAGAATTTATGTTGCTAAGCAAGACATTTGTTATGTGAGTTTTATGACCTTTCTTGCCACAATTGTTAAGTGAATCACCGCAGTTGTTAAGTTAGTAACACGGTTGTTAAGTGAATCTGGCTTCCCATGGACTTAGCTTATCAAAAGGTTGCAAAAGATGATCACATAACCCTGGGACACTGCAACCGTCATAAATATGAACCAGTTGCCAAGCATCCGAATTTTGATCATGTCACCACGGGGATGGTGCAATGGTTCTGAGTGGGAAAAGCGGTGATAACTCACCTTTTTTAGGGCCATTCATTTAGTGATTGAAGTTACAACAGCTGTAAAAAAAGTGAGTTATCACCGCTTTTTTTGTAGTTAAAGACTGCCTGTCCTTCATCTCCTACAGAGTAAACGTACTTTCAGATTTGAGGGCCCAGGCAGCACTTTCAGCCAACCAAGGCTCCAGTATAGCTGGCCCTAATTTATTCCATAACTTTGGTCACAACCCGATATGATCATGACCCAAACCTAATATTGGAAATTTGGCGCTTACAAAAAAATGGCATGAAAGAGGAAATCAGCTGAGAAGAAAAATATTGTGAATTTTTTTGGTCAGAACCTGATTCGGTCATGGTCAGAAGCGTTCGTGACCAGAGGTGCTAATGTAGTTGACCAATTGGGCAAAAAGAAAAAAAAAAAACCACTTTACTGTCCTCTCTTCAAAGTTGCCAGACGCAGAGTAGCAACTTCTAATCGTCTCAAAGGTGCTTTTTCCAAAGGAAACTGGACTGTTGTTTTCTTGAGGAAGAACAAAATGTTTCATGTCCCCTCCAAGAAACATCGTCAGCTGTGATGGCGGGAAGGGGATGGAAGGATAGGTTCAGCTGTCAGTACCTGTCATCGCAACTGATGAAGTCTCTTGGATGAGAAACAAAACTTTTTGTTCTTCTTCCTCAAGGAAAAAACAACAGACCAGTTGGCTTTTGAAAAAGCACCTTTGAGGCAACCAGGATGACTGAGAATCTCCACAGAAAGAGCTTCTAATGTTCTCCGCGGGTCCTTCCTTCTTGTCACAAACAGGGAACAACTCATTTTTTGATTCGTATTGGTGTTACGAACTAAACAAACTCATTCATCAATAACCATACTAGCTTTACTTCAGCAGCAGGCTCGTAATCCTGCACTTCTGATTGGCCCGCGGGTAAGCGAATCGTGATTGGCCGCCTGTGGCTGACCTGATTGGCTGACAGCGGGCCGTCTCTGATTGGACGCTTTTAGAGCGGTTAATTCAATCTCATTGGTTGTTGTGACAGCAGCCAGCTCTATAAAAGAGCTGCTGCTGCCCTAGTTGTGGTCCTGTTCTGAAGTCACTATTAAAGAGTTGAGTTGAGTCACTATCGATGCCTCGTCTCCGTTATTGCGCCCACTCCTCCAGATCTAACATATACATTGCCCATAAATTTGACAATAGGCATCAGTGTGCATATATGACTATGGGTTTGCAAGGGTGATAGGCTAGTCATGAGGTGGGGGCGAAAGAGAAATGATGATCGAAAGTATTAGCAAACCTCTGAGAAGCCTAAAATGGCTTCAGAGGTCCATGCCATCATACCAGCCTGGCAGATGAAATGGACTTTCCAGGGGATCTGAAATGCTATAGTGTTGGTTTTTTTCTCATAACCTGGATTGAATGAAATGTCAGCTGGGAGGCATGGCAACAACCCTGGATGAATCTGTTAGGATATTAGCCTTTTTTCCCCCCTGTCTGAGGGCTACTGGGGGATGTTGAGTCATGCAAAGACATCAATCATATAAGTTACCTGAGCCTTAAGACATTTTTGGTTCATATTTCTTCGGGGGCGGGTGGGGGGGAATTTGGAAAATTATGCCCTCCAAGTTTGAGGCTTCGCTGCTGGGTTTTTGATAACAAAATCGTGACGTGCTTTGAAAGGTCTAGAACAGGGGTGTCAAACTCAAGGCCGGTGGGCCAGATCTGGTCTGCAGGGTGCTTAAATCTGGCCTGCAGGGCCGGCCTGGAAATAGCAAAGGACCGGCACACGGAGCCTCTGGCAGCCAAAATGAGGCATGAGGGGGGCTACACACGGTCGCTCCCACACCAGTGGTGGGATTCAATTTTTTTTTACTACCGGTTCTGTGGGCGTGGCAGGCGAAGGATACCGTAAAATCTCCAGTCAGAGGTGATATTTGCCGGTTCTCCAAAATACTCAAAACTTCCGCTACCGTTTCTCCAGAACTGGTCAGAACCTGCTGGATACCACCTCTGCTTCACAGGGCCCATTTTCGGCCTGGATAGTCTCCTGCAGCACTTTGCCAGCCAAAATGGCCTGCACAGGGGCTGCCCAAGCCCCATTTTGGCTGGCAAAGAACTACAATGCTGATCCAGTCCTTGAGGAAATCCAGTTTGAAACCCCTGGTCTAGAACTTTTAGCTCTGAACTATGGATTGTGTACTGCTAGGCAACCTGTTATTTTTAATCGTGGTTAATTGAGTGCAGTCACAAATCACACTAAACTGTGAAGGATGGCTTACAAATCAAAGGGTTTTTGTTTGTGGGTTTAAACCATGGAATGTGGGTTTGACATGCTGCATAAGTTCAGCTAAGTGTAGCTTCTTCTGAAAAACAGGATTTGAAAATCAGAGAATAGTACCTGTTCTGTTTTTTTAAAAAATCTTGGACCAAACAAACCAACATTGGCATTCTTATGTCAGTCCTTCAAGAGGACCTTTCAAAGATACATTTCTGCTTCCTATTTTCAAAATAAATTCTTATTCTGTTTGTTTATCATAGAGATGGCAAAGCAGGCTTTCAGCCTGAAAACTGTATTAAACGTTCACCTGAAAAGCCAAACCTTCACCCTCTCTGCTCTGTAATTACTGCCATTAGAGATGGGCACAGCGTGATCATGGCAGCGGTGGCAGTGACCAGGGGGAAGAGAAAGGAACAAAACAACCGGGGTGTAAAACAGAGATTTGATGAAGAAGGGGGGGAAAACCACCCTCTTTCCTCTCTTAATTGGCTTCTTAAGTGTTCTTTCTTCCCTTCAGACTCTCCAGATTGACTCACACCTAGGGCAGTATGGGGGGGGGAGTTGCAAGGAGGAAACACACACCCATTTAGAGCTGTGTCAGACCTCTTAGCAGGCTGTCAGAGTCTGGAGCGTTTCACAATAGTGTTAACCTTTGCAATACAAACTGTCTTTAATGCAGTTACAAGGGAAAGAACGAAGAAGATCCGAGCGGTGCCTCTGGAACGCTGGTGGATGGTACTCCCCAGAGATTTAGATAATCGGAGTGCAGGCTTTCGCATTTGCAGAAGAAAACCTGTGTGTGTGTGTGTGTGTGTGTGTGTGTGTGTGTGTGTTGGGGGTATATGTCCGTGCGTGCATGCACGCATATCGGGGAGAGGGGTATAATTTGAGAAAGCTATACAGGCGGCCCTAGACATAATCGAGCCAAACATTCATCTCACTAAATGAGACAGTGACGTGAATTCTGCCTCATCTGACAACTTTTCTTGCCTCGGTGGTTAAGTGAATCACTGCAATTGACGCAGATAACAGATAATCAGAGTTGGAAGGGACCTTGTAAGTCATCCAGTCCAACCTCCCACCCAAGCAGGAGACCCTACACCATTTCTGACTGATGGCAGTCCAATCTCTTCTTGAAAGCCTCAAGTGATGGCACTCCCACAACTTCTGAGGGCAACTTCTGTTCCATTGATTGATTGTTCTCACCATCAGAAAATTTCTCCTTATTTCTAGGTTGAATCTCTCCTTGATCAGTTTCCATCCATTATTCCTTGTCTGGTCTTTAGGTGCCTTGGAAAGTAGCTTGACCCCTTCCTGTCTGTGGCAGCTCCTCAAATATTGGAACACTTTTATCATGTCTCCCGTGGTCCTTCTCTTCACTAGACTAGCTATGCCTAGTTCCTGTAACCGTTCTTCATACGTTTTAGTCTCCAATCCCCTAATCATCCTGGTTGCTCTTCTCTGCACTATTTCTGGAGCCTCAACATCTTGAGTTGTTAAATAAGTTAAATTATAATAAATAATAAATAAGAATTGTTAAATAAGTCAACCAGTTCTTAAGCAAATCTGGCTTCCCTGTTGACTTTGCTTTGTCAGAAGGTCACAAAATATGACCTTGGGATGCTACAACTGTCATATATATGAGTCGGTTACCTATGCATCAGAACTTTGTGGAGAAAATAGGAGGAGGAAGGAGTATGGTGCATACAGGGAGTCCTTTGGCTTACAACCATATTTGACCCCAAAAGTTCTGTTGCTAAGTGAGACCCACCAAACCACGCCCACAGAACTGGTGGTAAAAAAAATTGAACCCCACCACTGCACCAGGTTCAAGGTTGACTCAGCCTTCCTTCCTTCCGAGGTGGGTAAAATGAAGACCCAGATTGTTGGGGGCAATAGGTTGACTCTGTAAACCACTTAGAGAGGGCTGTAAAAGCACTGCAAAGTGGTATATAAATTTAAGTGCTATTGCTATAACTCACTTAACAAATTTCTCACTTAGCAACATAAATGTGGTGCTCGGTTTATGTGGTCATAAACTGAGGACTACCTATGCAGTGGGACTACCTGTTAGCCAGCAAAATGGGTTAATCTTTTTGGGTTTGTGTCCTAGGAATTGTCAAGACGCATCCTTTTGCAACAGACCTCCAGAAACTGTGAACACCATTTCTAACGTCATCTATTTCCTGCTGTTCTTTTTTAGATCCTTTGCTACTGTACTTTATTTCTCTTTTCCAATATCTGTCTCTGTTTAGAATAGAATAGAATTCTTTATTGGCCGAGTGTGATTGGACACACAAGGAATTTGTTTTGGTGCAAATGCTCTCAGTGTTTTTAAAAATATATATACATTCGTCAAGAATCATAGGTATAACACTTAATAGTAGTCAAAATATAAAATAGTAGTCAAAGGGATCTTGGACTGTGCTGAAATGGATAAATTGACCCTAAAACTAAAAGATAAAGAAGAGTCTGAATATCACAAAATTTGGGATAGTAGTGGTATGAATAGGCCGGTCTTATTTTTTTTTAGTCCTGAAAAAGGCAGGCCCCCTTTCCGGGGGCCCCGCGTAACCCCATCTTGGCGGGCCCACGAGGCCGGCATTGGGGGCCCCGGGCCCCGCACCCCCCCCCTCCCCCCATCCTTTGGGAGACTAGGCAAAAAAAAACCCCAAAGAAACTTAAGATAAGCAACTATAGATAAATGTATATAATCGTACAACAATGTATATTAATGTAAATATGCACAAGAGATGGATATGTATAATAATAATGATGCTACAGTACTGTTAATGTGATGATTATTTTTTCTTTTTAAAACGTAAAAGAACAATAAAATTTATATTTAAAAAAATAGTAGTCATACATAGGTATAACACTTAATAGTAGGCAAAGGGTACAAATAAGCAATCAAATCATGCTAGGAAACATAATAACAAGTGATTGAATCAAGTCAAATTATACTAGTAAACAGTCAATTTTAAAAAATCATAAGGATACAAGCAACAAAGTTACATTCATGCAGACATAAGTGCGAGGAGATGGGTGAAAGGAAGGATGAGAAGATAAATAGTAATGTAATAGTAATAGAAACGCCATTTCTAACGGCGTCTATTTCCTGCAGTTCTTTTTTAGATCCTTTGCTACTGTACTTTATTTCTCTTTTCCAATATCTGTCTCTGTTTCTCAGCAAAGGGATGTAGTGATGGGAAATGTCTGGCTCAGGAAGCCGATATCTTCATAAAGTACTTCTTGATGATCTCTACTTTGGACAAGAGTGCTAAAATCTAAAACCATTTATTAATTTGAACTGAACGGCACATGATTAGAAAATAACCTTCTCTGATTTCTTCTTCCCTTTCTCTCATTTCTCTTCCTAGCTCTATTATTTACTTGCTCTGCACAAACACTGTTACAGCGCCATCTAGTGTCCAAACTTGTATTTTACCCATTCATCTATATCTATATCTATATCTATATCTATATCTATATCTATATCTATATCTATATATCTATATCTATATATCTATATATCTATATATTTATATTTATATTTATATTTATATTTATATCTATATCTATATCTGTATCTATATCTATAGATAGATAGATAGATAGATAGATAGATAGATAGATAGATAGACAGACAGATAGACAGATAGATAGACAGATAGAAAGATATGAATTTCGGCTACTGAAATACAGATAGTCCTCAACTTACAACAGTTCATTTATTGACCGTTCAAAGTTACAATGGCCCTGAAAAAAGTGACGTGACCATTTTTTATACACTTATATAACCGATACAGCATCCCCATGGTCCCGTGATTTACATTTGGATGCTTGGCAACTGACTCACGCTTACGACGGTAGCAGTGTCCCAGGGGTCATATGATCCCCTTTTGCGACCTTCCGACAAGCAAAGTCAAATGGGGAAACCAGATTTGCTTAACAACCATGTTACTCGTTTAAGAACTGCTGCGATTCACTTAATAAATGGGGCGAAAAAAGTCGTCAAATGGAGCAAACTCACTTAGTAAATTTCTCACTTAGTGATGTACATTTTGAGCTTAGTTGTGGTCGTAAGTCAACAACTACCTGTACAGATAGTTCTTGACTTATCACCATTCATTTAGTGACCATTCAAAGTTACAACTGCATTGAAAAAAGTGACTTACAACCGTTTTTCACACTTACGACTGTGGCAGCATCCCCCGGGGCCACGTGATCAAAATTTGGGATCTTGGCAACTGGCATATATTTTTGACAACTGCACTGCTCTGGGGTCCTGTGATCCCCCTTTGTAACTCCCCAGATGGCTTCTAACAAGAAGAGAGAGAATTCTTTATTGGTCAAGTGTGGTTGGACACACAAGGAATTTGTCAAATACTCTCAGTGTACATAAAAGAAAAGATACATTCATCAAGAGTCAAGAATCATAAGGTACAACACTTAATGATAGTCATAGGGTATAATCAGCAATCAAATCTCCTAGTATGACTGTTAAATATAAATAGTAAGGATACAAGCGACAAAGTTATACAGCCATAAGTGGGAGGGGATGGGTGATAAGGAGTGATGAGAAGATTAATAGTAATAGTAGTGCAGACTTTGTAATCGTTGAACAGTGTTGAGGGAATTATTTGTTTAGCAGAGTGATGGCTTTCAGGAAAAAAACTGTCCTTGTGTCTAGTTGTTCTGGTGTGCAGTGCTCTATAGTGTCATTTTGAGGGAAGGAGTTGAAACAGTTTATGTCTGGGATGTGAGGGGTCTGTAAATATTTTCATAGCCCTCTTTTTGACTCATGCAGTATACAGGTCCTCGATGGAAGGCAGATTGGTAACAATTGTTTTTTTGTTTGGTTTTTTTGCAGTTCTAATTTTCCATTGAAGTCTGTGACTGTCTTGTTGGGTTGCAGAACCAAACCAGACAGTTATAAGGGTGCAGATGATAGAATCAATAATTCCTCTGTAGAACTGGATCAGCAGCACAGTCAATGCGGGAATGCCAGATTCACTAAACGGCTGTGGGATTCGCTTCACAATTGCAGTGATTCGCTTAACAAAGGTGGCAAAAAAATGTGGTAAAATGGGACAAAATTCACTTAACTGCTCTGCTTAGCCATAGAAATTCTGGACTGAATCCTGCCCATAATTTGAGAACTACCTGTACACTTAGGTTGAATATTAAAGAGCCACAGTAAGCTGTCTTGCATTCAAATCAGTGATGAGGTGCGAGCAAGGGTGAATGCAGCCTGGATGTATTGGTGAGAACTCACCGGTGTGTTATGTGACAGACAAATGCCAACCCTTCTTAAATCTAAGATTTACAAGACAACCATCCACCCTGTTGCACTGTATGGCACTGAATGTTGGGCAGAAACAACAGGGACCAAAAGCTATGTCCATGCCATGGAGATGCGAATGCTACGTTGGATATCAGGTATCTCCCTTCTTGACCACATCACAAATGACCACCATTCGACAACATTTTGGTGTGGCACTAATTATGGAGAAGATGAGAGTAGGCCAGCTCCGCTGATATGGACATGTCCTGAGAACAGCACCTTCCACCATGGCCAAGACTGTCTACCAACTAGAAGTCAATGACTGGGGACCTCATGGGTGTCCAAAACAGAGATGGCAAGACACCATCAACAAAGATATGCAAGCCACGGGCCTGCGCCCTGGAGATGCAGCTGACCATGCAAATGGTGTTCAATGATCCAAAAAGGAGGAGGAGGAGGAGGAGGAGGAGGAGGAGGAGGAGGAGGAGGAGGAGGAGGAGGAGGAGGAGGAGGGGAGGAGGAAGAGAAAGAAGAAGAAGAAGAAGAAGAAGAAGAAGAAGAAGAAAGAAGAAAGAAGAAGAAGAAGAAGAAGAAGAAGAAGAAGAAGAAGAAGAAGAAGAAGAAAGAAGAAGAAGAAAGCTATCTAGTGTGAAGTTACACAACCAACTCTCTAAATACTGCCTCTGTATGGTAGCTCTGTAGAGTTACCGAGTTACAGTCTTTCCTATAGCAATAGTACTTT
Source organism: Notechis scutatus (assembly GCF_049901735.1). Lineage (NCBI taxonomy): Eukaryota > Metazoa > Chordata > Lepidosauria > Squamata > Elapidae > Notechis > Notechis scutatus. The sequence goes on along the minus strand of NC_142014.1, from coordinate 69,417,554 downwards.
GATTGATATATCTCTTCATATGCTTTATAGCCTTCTCTAAGCGGTTTATAGAGTCAGCATATTTCCACCAACAATCTGGTCTTTCTTTTACTGATTTCAGAAGGATGGAAGGCAGATTCAACCTTGAGCTGGTCAGAATCAAACTGCTGGCTGGGGCAGAATTAGCCTGCAATACTGCATTCTAATCACTGCGCCACTATGGGCTCTTTCCTGCATAGAAAATAGGTAGTCCTCAATCTACGGCTGGTCACTTAGCGGCCATTCAAAGTTACAACCTACCTGAAACAGGGGACTTGGGAATTGGATCTGAAGTTCCGCTCACCCTGTGGTCACATGACCTCACTTCAGGCTCACACAGCTGCCTTTACTGCTGTTTGCAGCATCCCACAGTCCTATGGCCGCATTTTACAACAACTTTGCTGAAAACTGGCACTTCCAGCTTTCAGCAAAACCACGGCCATAACAAACCACTGTTTTACTTAAGGACCACAGTGTTTGCTTAATGACCTCAGACGCTCAAAAAACACGGAGTTCGTTTTACAATTTCTGCCCCCCCCCCAAAAAAAAGTCATCATGTCATAATATTCAATCAGTCGTGTGAGTGACCCATTTTACAACAGTTACGACTTACAGCCATAATGGACAGGCTCCGTTGCAGTTGTAACTCGAGGACTATCTGCTCTGTGAATGAATCCTGACCTTTCTAGATGAGCCATCTATTCAAAGCCCATCTCTTCTGATTCAATCAAGCTCAGAGCTCACGGAGAACTGACAACCAATGTCAAGTGCCTAATGACTCCTTGCAATCAATAAAATTGTACTGAGTCTTATTAGTCAGATTTATTGCAAGAGAAAAGGGGTTAGGTTAGAATACTTAGAACTCAATACATGTACCTTAACCCCTATTTATTATTGAGAATGTTAAAGACCTCTTGGCTGCCTTTGAACTTCTTCCCAATTGCCCCTTTGATAGAGCAGAGATGTTGCTACTCATATGTCTGATAGGAAGAAAGGAATTTACATCTGTCCTAATATTGCAGTGTTTTGGAAATATTCATCCTCATTTCCAGGCTAGGGGTAATCCACTGAAGCCAAGCATCCATGATTCTTTCTAGTCAATAGCTGAACATGGAACCATAATCCAGCTATCACTCAGCTGTTGTTTTCCAATATTTCAGGTAATATTGAAATGTAAACAAAGAGCCACAGAGCTGGATGGAAGCTTAACAGTCATCAATTCAGTCTCTAGCTCAGTGTGGAATCCAATGGAGCTCTGTTTCTCAACATAGGGTAAACATTTATGATCTCTGAACTGTAGTTTCAACGAGTTTGTAGCTGGCTTCAAATCTGTAGACTTCAATTCCCAGAATTCCTTAGCCAGCATCATCATTTTCTTTTAATTACTCCATAATCCCTTGCGGGGTGGAGTCTGGGCAACTGAATGGAGCTGAGTGTTTGCTGGCCGGATGCCCTTCCTGTTGCCAATGGGGAGCTTTGTTCAGCAGATATATTCTCAGTGTGCCCAGAGAGAGAAATATCTGCATCTACCTAGGATCAAACTCACGGCCTCCTGATTGCGAGGTGAGAGCTCCACCTCTAGGCCACTGCAGCACTTGAATTCCTTAGCTAGCATGCTGGCTGAGAAATTCTGGGAATTGAAGTCCCCAATTTAAAGTTGCCAAAGTTGAGAACGACAAAGTTGAATAACCAATGAACATCTACTTCCGTTCAAGGACTTCCCATATAAAAAGTCCTCCTGTTGTACCTTTTTCAGGAGTGGGATTCTACCGCTTTGGACCAGTTCAAGCAAACTGGATGTTAAATTTGCATCTGGTTGACCGAACTGGTATTTGAACTGACCGGCTGGCCCCGCCCACCCCACCCCGCCCTTCCCAGGAATCTCCACATGGCCCATTTTTCGATGCAGGTAAGTGCAGGGTCCAGTGCAGAGGCTCTGGGAGGGGGGAAAAACGGGCCTTCCAGAAGTACCGGAAGTCCATAAATGACCCTGTTTCCTGCTTCTTCAGGGCCTCCAGAGCCCGGGAGGGGCCAGTTTCACCCTCCCAGAGGCCTGAGGGAAGCCTCCAGACCCTTGGGAAGGCGAAAAACAGCCCTCCCGGAAGTTCCGGTAGGCTACGCCCACCATGGCCATAACCATCCAGCAAGTGGGCAGCGAACTGGTTGCTGGGATTTTTGAATCCCACCCCTGATCATCTTCCTTCTATGTGTAACACTTTGATTGTGGCCCTGTCTTCTAGACCAGGGGTCTCCAACCACTGGGCCCCGGACCAGTACCGGTCCGTGGATCATTTTGTACCGGGCCGCAAAGAATGAATAAACGTGATTAAAATATATATAAAAATATGTTTTTGCTTCCAGGTGTCTTATTTTGAAAGACAACCACTTCCGCTCTCGCCTAACTTCCGCGCTTGACTCTTTGGCACGTATTTATCCTGCATCAGCAATGCAAGCTAGCCCTCGCAAAATGAGCCAGAAACAGAGTTCACTGGAGAGTTTTTTTGGAAAGGGTAAGTTACGGGTTCATCGCTTATTTATTTACTGTTATTGGAACCTTCACGCCCCTACCCGGTCCTTGAAAAAGTGTTTCTGCGTGAAACTGGTCCCTGGTACAAAAAAGGTTGGGGACCACTGTTCTAGACAACAAAGGATAAGTCCAATCCTGAGCCTTACAGGGCTATAGATTCTTGTCTCAAAGAGCCCATTGTATCATTAATGTACACTGTACTTGCATATTAAGTCATAAGCCAAAGAAAAGCATCAGGAATAATCAAAATACACTTTGAGAGTGATGAAGGGTGGGGGGAAGGAAGCCCCAAAGGAAGGTATAGAAATTGAACTTGAAGTTACAATCACTTTTCCCACCTTCACTGATCATCTCTAGTTGACTCGTTTAACTGTATTAACAAGGAAGTTTTCGAAATTTCCAGAACTCCCAATCAAGGGACAAAGCATGGTGATAGATCACGGGGGAATGCTTTTTTTGTTCAAAGGCTTGGAACATTTTTTATGTATGCTGTTGGCTGAGTTTGAGTGAACTTGGGAGAAGCGAGTTTAGTCTCTCACAAACTCCCAGTGAAAGTTTGAAAAACTCTGCTGTAGAAATATTGAGCATTGCAAATTCTAGAACATATATTGATTGGGATATTCTGGGGGTTATGACCCCAATGCTTCTAAGGGGAAAATTAACACAAAGACAAATGGCAGAAATGGTGTAGACTAGAATTTCCTAATTGAGCAGAGGGTTGGACTAGAAGATCTCCAAAGTCCCTTCCAACTCTGTTATTCTGTTATAAATGCATCGCTGTTATCATTTCCATAGCCAACATGGTAAGGGTGAAGGAAAATATGTAGCCTTCTATTTAGCAAGTGCTCTTCAGTGGTGGGATTCAAATTTCTTTATTACTGGTTCTGTGAGTGTGGCTTGGTGAGCGTGGCAGAGGAAGGATACTGTAAAATCTCCAGTCAGAAGTGGTATTTGCCGGTTCTCTGAACTACTCAAAATTTCCGCTACCAGTTCTCCAGAACTAATCAGAACCTGCTGAATACCACCTCTGGCGCTCTCCAACCCTAAAGACCATTTAGGGGACTGGAGGCTAAAATATATAAAGAACGGTTGCTGGAATTGGGTATGTCTAGTTTGATGAAAAGAAGGACCAGGGGAGACGTGGTAGCAGTCTTCCAATATCTCAGGGTTTGCCACAAAGAAGAGGGAGTGAAGCTATTCTCTAAATAACCTGAAGGCAGGACAAGGAGCAATGGATGGAAACTAATCAAGGAGAGAAGCAACCTAGAGCTAAGGAGAAATTTCCTGTGAGTGAAAGCAATCAGTGGAACAACTTGCCTCCAGAATGCTTCAACACTGGAAGTTTTTAAGAAGAGATTGGATAACCATTTGTCTGTAATGGTATAGGGTTTCCTGCCTAAGCAGGAGGTTGGACTAGAAGACCTCCAAGGTCCCTTCCAACTCTGTTATTCTATTCTATTCTATTTTCTTAGCAGGAACAATTGTCTGCTTCCCCCCCGCCCCCGTCACCTAATTGTGCCCAGGACTCTAAATGGTATCTTGTTTGATAAATACAGCAGCCCAAGAGCGATCTTGTATGCCACTCATGGACACACTCTGCTTTGTACCAGCTGCAGCTTCCATATCACCTCCCGTGGCCAATTAGGGTCTGACATCAATCCCATCATGCTTTGTTCTCTTCCAAACCCATCCCTACATTTTCACTCCAAAGGTCTGTCCGGAAGGCAGAGCTATCCGGCAGGGGTCTCAATTCCCCCGTTTCCTGCTGTGCTTTTTTTTTTTTTTGGGCAGGACTTCTTGTGATAAGAACAGCATGGGTAGTTCTTGAAAGAGAATAAGGCATGATGAAAAACATTCTCTGGCTTCAGTCACCAAAAGTGTCTGTGGCATCTTGAGCCCTTCCTGATGGATTGAATGAGAAAGCAGAAAGAGGAAGGGACCTCTGTGCCAGGCACCTGACTGTGCGACGCAAGCTCCTCTGTGACAAGTTGTATGCGCAAAGGGGGTTTGCAGGTATACATCATATACATACATCCTCCTGTTTGAAGTTTGTCACTTCACACGTGTGGCTTGAAAGCTTTCTGTCAGAGATCTGTCTTTGCAGATGTTCCCTTCTTTCCCTTCATTTGCCATTTGTTTTAATTATTCCTGCTGGTTGGTGGATTTTTTATTTTTTTTTAAATTTTGCCAATTGCACGGAATGCTGCAAGCACCTTCAAAAGTGGAAATAGATAATGTAATTGTCATAACAACAAAGCTTTTCATTACCAAGAAGAACTTTTCGACAGCTTTACTATAATACACATGCCCCCCAATTATTTTTTACCAGTCTGATTCATGTTCTTTGTAAACAAATTACAGCCTGCTAGAGAAGTTATAAAATGGTAAGGCGAACGCAGCAGCGCTGCCTATTTATGGTAACACGCACACGTCTGGAAAAAACAGTCACCAACACCGCCACAGAAAAAGAATCCAACGGTTTATTTTTTTACAGGACATTTTTAACCTTTTTTAATTTAAAAAAAAAACCATTGTTGCTTGTGATGTTTTTAGAAGGAAATTCTCTGCCAGAGATCCAGAAGATATTCATGCTCACAGATTGGGCTCAAAAGAACCTCTCTCTGCATTCAAAGAATTTCAGTCTTGTAAGTGATCTTTAAAAGGGTCAAACTTTCTCCAACCTCCCTCTTACAGTTTGGTTATTTGAAAGAATATTTTCTCCCATTAGAACCTATTGCAATAATAACCAAAGAGACAAGTTGGTCTAGTAGTTAAGACACCAGGCTAGAACCAGGAAGACTGTAAGTTCTAGTTCTACCTTTGGCTTGACCATTAACTATTTAAATATGAGCCAACAGTGTGCAGCAGCTGCCAAAAAAGCCAACAGAGTTCTAGGCTGCATAAAACAAGATCATACGTAGTCTTAATACCACTTTATGATGCCTTGGTAAGGCCACACTTGGAATACTGCATTCAGTTTTGGTTGCCATGATGTAAAAAAGATGTTGAGACTCTAGAAAGAGTGCGAAGAAGAGCAACAAAGATGATATGGGGAGTGGAGGCTAAAACATATAAAGAACGGTTGCTGGAATTGGGCATGTCTAGTTTGATGAAAGTGGCATGATAGCATTATTTCAGTATCTCAAGGGCTACCACAAAGAAGAGGGAGTCAAGCTATTCACCAAAGCACCTGAGGGCAGGACAAGAAGCAATGGGTGGAAACTAATCAAGGAGAGAAGCAACTTAGAACTAAGGAGAAATTTCCTGATAGTTAGAACAACTAATCAGTGAAACCACTTGCCTCTAGAAGTTGTGAATGTTCCAACACTGGAAGTTTTTAAAAACATGCTGGATAACCAATTGTCTGAAGTGGTGTAGGGTTTCCTGCCTAGGCAGGGGGTTGGACTAGAAGACCTCCAAAGTCCCTTCCAGCTCTGTTATTCTCTTCTATTCTATTTGAAAGTTGGCTGTGCGATTTTGGGCCAGTCACTGTCTCTCAACCCAACTCACCTCAAAGGATTGTTGTTGTGGAGGAGGAAGGCTTATTGTGTATACAGGGAATCCTTAGCTTACAACCACATTTCAGCCCACAGATTCTGTTGCTAAGCGAGACAATTGTTAAGTGAATTTTACAACCTTCCTTGTTGCAATTCTTAAGGGAAATCCCTGAAGTTGTTAAGTTGGTAACACAGTCGTTAAGGGAATCTGGATTCCCCGTTGACTTTGCTTGTCAGAAGGTCTCAAAAAGTGATCACATGACCCTGGGACACTGCAACTATTATAAATATGAACCAATGGCCAAGTGTCCGAATTTTGATCACATATCCATGAGGATCCTGCAACTGTCATAACTATGAAAAACAGCCGTAAATATCTTTTTTCAGTGGTGTTGTACATTCAGTGGTCAATAAATGAGCTGTTGTAAGTCAAGGACTACCTGTATTTGCCACCTTCCTCTTTCTCCTAGAATAGAGTAGAGGAGAGCAGAACAAAGAATAGGAATAGGAATAGAGTAGAATAGAGTAGAGTAGAGTAGAGTAGAGTAGAATAGAATAGAATAGAATAGAATAGAATAGAATAGAATAGAATAGAATAGAATAGAATAGAATAGAATAGAATAGAATAGAATAGAATAGAATAGGAATAGAAAATAGGATAGGATAGGATGGGATATGGATAGGATAGGATAGGATAAAATAGAATAGAGTAGAATAGAATAGAATAGAATAGAATAGAATAGAATAGAGTAGAGTAGAATAGAGTAGAGTAGAGTAGAGTAGAGTAGAATAGAATAGAATAGAATAGAATAGAATAGAATAGAATAGAATAGAATAGAATAGAAAATAGGATAGGATAGGATAGGATAAAATAGAATAGGAATAGAATAGGATAGGAATAGGATAGAATAGAATAGAATAGAATAGAAAGAGTAGGATAGAGATAGAGGATAGAGATAGAGATAGGATAGGATAGAATAGAATAGAATAGAATAGAATAGAATAGAATAGAATAGAATAGAATAGAATAGAATAGAATAGAATAGAATAGAATAGAATAGAATAGAATAGAAAAGCTTTATTGTCACTTTATTGTCATTTTGAATGTACACTAATCGGCATACATTAAAATGAAATTACGTTGCATACTTTCTCATTCAATCCATCAGGAAGGGCAAAAGATGCTACAGACACCCTTGGTGACTGAAGCCAACAGGCTTTTCATCATGCCTCATTCTCTTTCAAGAACCATCCAACTTGGGAAGGACCCAAAACTGGATTCCACACATTTCTTTACAAATTTAAAATCATCACGAGTCTCTTTCTACTCCACCCTCTCTCTTCACGGGAGGTCATTTGCAGATACGGAAACGATGGCTAGGTAGCAGTTGCAGTTTTGATCTTCAGTGCATTCGAATGTGTTTCAAGTAAGGGGGGAAACAGGCAAACAGGGGGGAAAAATATATGCTGGAACAACGAAGAGAACGGAGAGGAAGAGAAGCAGGACAAGAGTTTCTCATAGATGTGAGATGGATGGCCCTATAAAATTAATTAATTTATGGGCCAGGAGAAAAATTAGATGATTGCTCCCATTTGGAAATGGCCTGAAATGTGGTGGCTGGATTATCTTTGGTCGTTTTAAAAAGTCCTCTCCTTTCCTGCTTTAGAATTTCACTGGTTGTTTCATTATCTATTCCAAGCTATTGTTGCATGTATTGGGAAAAATATCCATCTGGTTCAGTTCCAAGCTGGCAGAAAGATACTAGAAACATGGAGGCTGATTGGAAAGATGGTTTAATGATGAAGCAGAACCACCAAGCACATAGGTGGTTCTGGGCAGCTGACCACATGGAATTGAGAGTGAGGGGTTTTTATATCTTCTCTTGGGCTTTGAACTTGAGCTTCCTGTTCCTGTGCAAGAACATGTATTCTATTGACTGTTGTAGGGGTCATAGCTAGCTCTGTAGGTTGTCTGAGTTCCCAGGTTTGGTTGAGGTTTGAACTGCTGATGCCATGAAGGGGCACTGGGCAATTCCTATTGTGGCTGAGAGCGAATCCTACCTTTGTTCAGACCTTACTGCAGGGAATTTTTGCCTATGAATAGAGTTACCCAGATGCTTGGGTTCTTTCAATAAGCTCTTCACCTAAGTGCTGACATCTGCTGAGGGATATTAAGAAAGATGGGGGCTGCTTTCTCCCTCAAAAAAAAAACACCATGTTTCTCAATTTCTCATCCAGAGAAATATAATATTCTGCCTTTTTAATATTTCTCAAAATAATTCATTCTTCTAGGAGAGGGGCGGGTGCTAACTTTCTACACATGCATTTAATCAAATGTTAAATTGATATTTTTGGTAATGCTGTGAACCACACTGAGCTCACGAAGGAAAGGTGAGAAGTAAACATTTTGTATACATGAATAAACAAGAAAATTAAACCAACAATTAAAACTAGGCTAGGTTCTCGACAACATGTCCATTTTTAGCCTAGAGTTTGTGTGAATGTGTGTTACGAAAAACCTGGGCATGTAATTCTTTCTGAGAAGCCCTTGCTGCTTACATTCTGTCTACATTCTAGTGCTGAAGAAGATGGGTAATTGCTTCAAATTCTTGCCAGCAGAAGGTTAGAAAAAATTAACCTTGGAGCAAAGAGAGAGGATTGTAATTGGTAGACCACGTTTACTATGGAGAAGTAGACCTCACATTCCAGTGTAGAAAGTTAGCACCTACCCCTCTCCTAGAAGAATGAAATATTTCAGGAAATATTAAAGAGGTAGAATATTGTATTTCCCTGAATGACAAAAGGAGAAATATGTTTTTTAAAAACAAAGAGCAGCTCCCTGAAGCTCCCTGTCCCCAGTAGATATTTGGGGCACATTAAGACTGGGCCAGCCTATCTACGAGACAATTAGACCTTCAACTCCAGGGTGAAATGATTAAGACATGACCCCTCATGACATAATAGGATTAGCCCTCTACCCATCTAACAGCAGGGCTCACTATATTGTGAAATCACCTGGGGACATTACATCAGCCCAAGGTTCCACCAAACTTGATTCAGACAAACAGGACTCCACATGGGAGTCTGACAACAGGAACCAATAGAATACATGCTCTTGCCTCAGGAACAGGAAGCTCAAGGGCAAGACCCAAGAAAGGGTATAAATAACACTCACTCTCCACTCCATGTGGTCAGCTACCCAGAACCACATGTGCTTGGTGGTTCTGTTTCACCATTAAACCATCTTTCCAATCAGCCTCTAAGTTTCCACTGAACCCAGGTGGATATTTCTTCCAACACCAGAATTCCCAAATTGAGGCATCACTTACAATCTTGCACTGAAAGCAAAATCCCCTTGGCTTCCTCCTCATGCTGAAAAAAATAGTTTTTAAAGCTCTCAATATAAAGAAAAGAAAAGAAAAACCATTTAGAACAATTGAAAAAGCCAAGACTGCTTTCAAGATGGCTAGGAGGTTTATCTTCCATTCCTAATGATTTAATGTTGGGTTAAATCAGTGGCTTCCCTGTGACTTCTGCCTCTGCTTCCAGATAGCCATCTAGGCTGTAATTACTCAAAATGCCCTAACCTTACTTTAAATTTCTTGAAAGAAGAAAACTTACCTTTATTTCTGCCAGCACTGGAAAAACAGAGCCAAAAGCATAGTATATTCTGGCTCCCTTGTTCAAACCAAATGTTAACAACTTAAAAGGACTCAGAAGAAAGAAGGAAAGATGACACCCCCTCCCCAAAAAGACCCTCTAGATTATAACAAATATCAGAAAAGAAAGTTTAATATATGTCAGAACAGACTCAATTTAAATAAAGAGCTGATCAGGTTCCAGCTTTTTTTTTGGTCAATTGCTTACAAGATAAGAGGTATAAGTAAAAACATAGTTATGAATACATGGATACATATAAGAAAAATAAAAAAATATAAAAGAAAAAATAGGACAGGGACGGTAGGCACATTGGTGCGCTTATGCAAGCCCCCTACAGACCTCTTAGGAAAGGGGTGAGGTCAATAGTAGACAGTCTAAGGTTAAAGTTTTTGGGGTTTGGGGAAGAAACCACAGAGTCAGGTAGAGTATTTCAGACATTGACCACTCTGTTGCTGAAGTCGTATTTCCTGCAATCAAGCTTGGTGCGATTAACTTTGAGTTTGTATCTATTGTTTGCTCTTGTGTTGTTATGGTTGAAGCTGAAGTATTCATTGACAGGTAGGACATTGCAATGTATAATTTTATATACTATACTTAGATCAAACTGAAGGTGGCGTAGTTCTAGGTTTTCTAGGTCTAGAATTTCGAGTCTGGTGGCATAAGGTATTCTGCAATGAGTAGAGGAATGGAGAACTCTCCTTGTGAAATATTTCTGGACTTTCTCAACTGTGTTAATATCAGATATGTAATGTGGGTTCCAGACTGATGAGCTGTATTTGAGTATTGGTCTAGCAAATGTTTTGTATGCTCTAGTTATTAGTGTAATATTACCAGAGAAAAAGCTACGTAAGATTAGGTTAACAACTCTTAATGCCTTTTTGGCTATGTAGTTACATTGGGCTCTAGCACTTAGGTCATTTGAGATGAGTACTCCAAGATCCTTGACAGAGTTTGGATCATCAACAAGGTCTTGACTATTCAGCCTGTATTTTATTTTCTGATCTTTTTTGCCAATATGTAGGACAGAGCATTTATTTGTTGAGATTTGAAGTTGCCATTTGTTTGACCATTCTGATACATAGTCAAGGTCTTTTTGAAGGGTAGCAGTATTGTCTGTGCCATTGAATAGCTTTACATGATCAGCGAAGAGAATGCAGTTGCTCTTGATATGATCACAGAGGTCATTTATGTAGAGTATGAAAAGAGTTTGTCCTAGAACACTGCCTTGGAGGACACCACTGTTGACAAGTACAGAATTTGATAGGATGCTCCCAATTTTGACCATTTGTTGTCTGTTTGACAGGAATGCTTCTATCAAGTTATGCAGGTGTCCAGAGATACCGTAAGATTTTAGTTTTAGGAGTAGTTTGTTGTGTACCACTGAATCAAAGGCTTTACAGAAGTCTATGTAGATTGCATCTATTGCTTTGCCCTGATCGAGTTGTGTAGTCCATATGTTTTTGCAGTGTAAGAGTTGCAGATTACATGATAGTTTTTTCCTAAAACCAAATTGTTTATTAGAGAGTAGGTTGTTTGTTTCTAAGTGGAGGATGATGGATTGGTTAATAATTGATTCCATGACTTTACAGGTGATGCAGCATAAAGAGATTGGTCTGTAATTTTCAATAGGGTGGGGTCTCCCTTTTTGAAGGTGGGGATGACTGTGGCTTGTGACCATAGGTTGGGCAAGGAGCTGGTCCTGAAAATTTTTTCAAAGATTATGCTTACAGGTTCAGCTATTGCAGTGGATAGCTTTTTTAAGAAGTAGGCACATATTCCATCAGGTCCAATAGATAGAGATGGTTTTAGATTGCGTAGTGCTTTTTCAACACTGTCTTCTGTAAAATCGATATGTATTAGATCATTGTAATTGTCTGTGGTTCAACAAGGAAATATTGGGCATGATCCATTGCTGTTTACAAATATTGAGCCAAAGAATGTGTTAAAGAGGTCGGCTTTAATAGTGTTGTCGTTGCAGTCTTTACCATTAGGTCCTTTCAGGGGTGGGATAGACCTTGAGTCTTTTAGTTTGTTGTTTACAAAATTGTAGAAAGCGTGGATGGAATTGGTGCATAGAAGGTTTTCCTCTTGTTTAATGTGATAATTGGTGCATTCAGTCTTTATCTGGTGGCATAACTTTTTGTATCGGCTTTTGAAGTTGGCAACGTGACCAGATTTGTTTTTCCGCCAAAGTGATTTCTTTTTGGATTGAAGCTTCCTTATTGTTATGGGTAATCTGTTTTTTCTGGGTTTGGGAGTTGTTAATGGTACATATAGTTTGATGACTCTTTTGACTTCAAGTAAAAATATGTTGTAATGATCTTCTACAGTATTGCATCCAAAGAATAGAAATTGTATCCTATTGCTTGGTAATTGCCTAATGGGGTGACAGACAATGATCAAGTGATAAATGACCCATGATAGCAGTTATACATCCTCAAGTTATTGAGTAATAGCTGCAATTACCACTCGGGAAACAGCCTAAATTAAGGAAGGAGTGGAGGGAGATATTTCACAGCCATGCCGAGTTTAAGTTTTAAGCCAAACCAGCTACACAGATGCTTAATAAATACATATATGTTAGTTGGTTCGTAAAGCTGAAATAAGGTTCATTGTAGAGATCTGGGAATGAAAAGTGAAAGCCATCCTTCCTTTATCTTATCTCCACAAATTGTCCTTTCTGGATTATGTGCCTCCCCATTTCCCCAGAAAAATAAAGAAAGCTTGATAAAAGTTACTTTAAAGCAGGGGTGTCAAACTCAAGGCCCTGGGGCCGGATCCAGCCCCCCAAGGTGCTTAGATCTGTACCGCAGGGCTGCCCCGGAAATAGCAAAGGACCGGCCCACGGTGCCTCTGCTAATGAAAACAGAGCTTGCAAGGGCTGCATGTGGGCCCCCTCCCGAACTCCGTTTTCGCTGGCAGAGGGTTGCAGGAGGCCACCACAGCCGAAAATGGAGCTCGGGAGCCCCTGACACAAATGACATCATGCTGGTTATGCCTCTGGCCACCTCCCACGCCCACCCAAGGTCAAACACAACCCTGATGTGGCCCTCAATGTTTGATACCCCTGCTTTAAAGTAAGGTAAACTAGGATGGAGAAAGAGGATTTCACTTCTCTACATCTACCCAAATTGTTTAGATTCTTTTCTGAATCCAAAACTCCACAGAAGGTGATTCAGATTATCCCTCAGAGAAAAAGCCCGATGATTAATTTGAGAATCAAAAGTAATCTCTGATTGCCTTGTGACTGTTTTCTGTCACCAAACAATCCTTTATTCAGGTTATAAATGAAATATAAGGTGATGCTTTCTCTCTCTGCTTCATAGATTCTTTGGTACGAAATCTATATTGCGTTTCAACTTTGGGAAACTCTTGTATCACAAAGCTTGAACATAAGGCTGTTTTTCTGGTCTGGACCCCAACAAACAGCAACTTGCTTCAGGTTTTCTTTTATGGTACTCATCTATTTAAAATGTTTTCATACCACTTAAGATTTTTTTTTAATGAGAAGGAGGGGAGGGATGGAGGAAAACCTTGATTGTAAACTAAGCTTTTTACCAAATTGATATACTGTATGATATTCGGATTTACCAGTTCACTGCTTTCTTGCTTTTCCGTGGCATATTTTTTGATGCTAAACATCCAGTGATTGGATTTTAAGATTTACACCCAGTGTTATGCAAAGTCTTGCTGTCACAAAGTTATACTCTCCCAACCACTTTTGGCAAACAGAAGAGACTGCAGGAATTACACTGGGAATCATTCAGTGGATATGATGTTACTAACCTTGTCTATAGGTCTGTGGAGATTCTCCATCATCCAGGTCATGGTTGTCCCAAAAGGTGCTTTTTCAAGAGGCAACTGGACTTATTTGTTTTTCTTTGAAGACATTTTGCTTCTAATCTAAGAAGCTTCATCAGAGCTGGAGAAGCTTCTTGGGGTGAGAAACAAAATGTCTTCAAAGAAAAACAAGTAAGCCCAGTTGCCTCTTGAAAAAGCACCCTTGGGACATCCTGATCTATAGATTGGTCAACCAACCTTTCTTTGGATTCAAGTTCATCCTTGGTGTTGGTAGCTACCTATTAAGGCCGTATAAAGAATTTTTAAAAAGTTCTCGTGTGATTTGATGAAGAATAATTTTTACTGGAAATTTATTTATGGAGAAATCCGCATAAGTGCAACATGGGGTTCCTTGAACTTACTGGATGGTAGGTAATCCTCAACTTACGATCACAATTGAGCCCAGAATTTCTGTGGCTACCCGAAAGAGTTAATTTTGCCCCATTTTATGACCTTTATTACCACAGTTGTTAAGTGAATCACTACAGTTGTCAAGTTAATAACACAGCTGTGACGTGAATCTGGTTTCCCCATTGACTTTACTTGTCAGAAGGTCACAAAAGGTGATCACATAACTTTGGGACACTGCAACAGTCATAAACATGAATCAGTTGCCAAGCGTCTGAATCAGAGGTGGCATTCAGCAGGTTCTGATCAGTTCTGGAGAACCAGTAGCAGAAATTTTGAGTAGTTTGGAGAACCGGCAAATATCACCTCTGACTGGAGATTTTACAGTATCCTTCCCCTGCCACGCCCACCAAGCCATGGCCACAGAACCGGTAGCAAAAAAATTGAATCCCACCACTGGTCTGAATTTTAATCACATGACCATGGGGATGCTGCAACAGTTGTAAGTGTGCAAAACAGTCATAGGTCACTTTTTTCAGTACTGTTTTAACTTTGAACGGTCACTAAACAAACTGTTGTAAGTCAAGGACTGCCTGCAAAAGATGGTTAAGGGATATGAGTATTGCATCTTGCCTTTCATTGTACTGTCATCTTTCCAGTTTGCAGCCACCATGGCTTCCCAAATCCTAAAGGGAGCATATTAGAGGATTCACTCAGGAGCTTTTCCTCACATATGGATCTAACATCAGCACTATGAGGAATCTTGCCCTCAAAAAGATATTAAAGAATTCCATTTTCCCTTGAGAACTTCAGAGAAGTCATGTGTCCAGTTCCTTTTCTCTCCACAGAAGTAGCCAAGTTGCCTCTCTGTCCAGTTCTACCATATATAAAATGTTGACTGGATGATACAAAACATTTGCTAGACCAATTCTTGAATACAGCTCATCTGTCTGCATATTGGACATTAATACAATCGAGAGAGTCCAGAGATATTTCATGAGAAGAGTCCTCCATTCCTCTATTCGCAGCAGAATACCTTATACCTCCAGACTTGAAATTTTAGCCTTACATAACTTAGAACTATGTCACCTTTGGTCTGACCTAAGCGTAGTACATAAAATTATCCATTACAATGTCCTACCCATCAATGACAACTTCAGCTTCAACCTCAACAACACAGGAGCACACAATAGATACAAACTCAAGGTAAACTGCACAAAACTCGATTGCTGGAAATACAACTTCAGCAACAGAGTGGTCAATGCCTGGAATACTCTACCTGACTCTGTGGTTTCTTCCATTAACCCCAAACACTTTAACCTCAGACTGTCTACTGTTGACCTCACCCCATTCCTAAGAGGTCTGTAGGGGGCGTGCATGTGCACCAACGTGCCTATTATCCCTGTGTTAATGTTCTTTTTTATTCATATCTATTTCATGTATTAGCAATCATGTTTATACTTATATATACTATCAAATGCATGCTTGATAAAATAAATAGATAAATAAATAAAATAAAATAAATAAATGTATTTGTTCCATTTAACTGTTGAAAGAAATATCCAGGTCCAGGTGCAAGCCAGGAGAAAGGCACTGGAGACAAAATGGAGGCTGGAGGCTGATTGGAAAGTTGGGTTAATGATTAAGCAGAACCAGGTGGATGATCCTGGGCAGCTGTCCACATGGAGTTGAGAGTGAGGGGTTTTTATACCTTCTCTTTTGGACTTTGAACTTGAACTTCCTGTTCCTGTGCAAGAACATGTATTCTATTGGCTGTTGTAGGGGTCATATCTGGCTCTGTAGGTTGTCTAAGATAGGTTTGGTTGAAGTTTGCTGGGGTGGTGGTGCAACTGAGATGATGCAATGAAGAGGCTTGTGCTCTGAAAGGGTATTGGGTAATTTCTATTGTGGCTGAGGGCTAATCCTACCTTTGTTCAGACCTTGCTGCAGGTAAATTTGCTTATGAATAGAACTAGCTATCTCTTTATCTCTTAAGTGCTGACATCTACTCAGGGCTATTAAGAATGGTGTGGGCTGCTTTCCAAGAGCATGTTTCTCCATTTCTCATCTAAGGAAATATAAAAAACCCTCCTTTTTAATATTTTCTACATACTTTCTACATAACCAAAGATGCAAAGAAACAAGAAAGAGATGAGATTCTGTTCATTTGTATAGAATATTTCTTCAGTATGTTAAATTCCTTGGACAAGCACAAGAACGATTCATTTTCATTTCCTTCAGAATTACATCTCTGGACTGTTGTTCCATGAGTGGGTGTAGGGAGCCATTATTTAATTATGACAACTGCACAAATACAAGTCATTGCATTAGGAAACATATAAGTGCCATCTGCTAGGTACATGATTAGCCATAGGCACACAAGAGTGGAAACTTACAAACATTAACTCTATTCTGGAAAGCTATTAATGCAAGTCATACCCACTGAGCGAGGAAGGCATTTGGAGGAAGAACCAACTTTGACAGCACAGACAATATGGTTTTAGAAAGATGGTAACCCTTAACAATAAATAAGCACCCACCACTTTATGTGGGATGCTTTCGAAAAAGTCTACTAAAGGTGTACAGTGTAGTTCAGATGAAGCTTGGTAGCAGAGCCATCCTAAACTGGAAGGGTTTGAGAAGAAGTGGAGCTCAAACCAGGATTTCTCTCTCTCACACACACACACATACACACAAAAATACCCTGCTTGCAGCTTAGAGTTTAATTCATAATTTAATAATTAATAGCACCACTAGTCATTTCACACTGTAGCAGATACAATGCCACAAGTGCAACTGAAATTGCAGAACACAATGAGGATACAACTTTAGATTAAATTTATGTAGAACGTTAGCACTTACCCCTCTCCTAGAAGAATAAAATATTTTGAGGAATATTTTTTTAAAAAGGCAGAATATTATATTTCCCTGGATGAGAAAAGGAGAAACATGTTTTTCAAGACAAAGAGCAGGTCCCTGCAGCTCTCTGCCCCCAGCAGAGATTTGGGGCACATTAAGACTGGGCCAGCCTATCCACAAGACAATTAGACCTTCAGCTCCAGGATGATGGGATGAAGACATGACCCTCAGGACATAATAGGATTAGCCCTCTACCCCATCTAACAGCAGGGCTCACTGCATTGCGAAATCACCTGGGGACATTACATCACCCAGCAAGGTTTAACCAACCTTAATTCAGACAACCTCAGCTGTGACCCCTGCATAGCCCCCTGGGAGTCTGACAGCCAATAGAATACATGCCCTTGCCACAGGAACAGGAAGCTCAATTCAAAGCCCAAGAGAGGGTATAAATAACCCTGACTCTCCGCTCTATGTGGTCAGCTACTCAGAATCACAAGTGCTTGACCATTAAACCATCTTTCCAATCAACCTCCATGTGTCTTTCTCCCCACTTTTGGAACTGAACCCAAACGCACATTTCTTCCAACACTTTTAGAGTCAGCCTCTTCTTAAAACATCCTTTTGTTTGATTTTCACTCACTTTTAACATATAATTAATGAAGATATCATTTTTTTAAAAAAATTAGCTCACCCAAAGCCTAGCTGATGGTAGAGGACATATGGGTTCTCCAAGTGTTACTGAATTGTAAGTTCCTATATCCCTAGCCATAGGCAAAGAACATCTATCAAGAACATCTCAATCTTGTAGTTCATTAACATCTGGAAACATATGTTCCCCTGCCTCCCATTGACATAGTCTTTTCTGTTATTCCAGCCAGACGTATCTCACAGGCTTGGAGACCTATAAAAGAGCCTCCAGAGATTACTTCAATAGGCAGGCAATTCAGTAATCACGGTTTACAATTATGCTGAGGATAACCTTTAAAAGATCTCTTTTAAGTCAAAGGTAAGTCCTGATGAGTATGAGGGCACATCTGTGCAGTTCTCTTGGCAAGAACACGGAAGTAGTTTGCAGTGTCTTTCAAGCTTCTTTAGACTGCTCAATCTCACCAATGACCTTGGAATTTTGAAGTGGAATCCCATCCAAACACCAGCCAAGCTCTGCTTAGCTTCTTAAAGCCAAAAAAGATTGGCTAGGTGCTGTAACCAATTGAGGCAGCTTATTTATCCCTGGAAACAAAAGGAGAGCCAGCAGAATTATTTCCTGAAAGCAATTCTCCTTAACAGTGAGCTTTCTTTCACCCAGTGAAGTGAACATAAATAAAACCTCAGAGATTGTGCCAGGAAAAGAAGGAGAAGACAAAGTCCAAGATACTTTGAAGAAACAGAAGGGAGTTTCAAGAAAAGAAGCAAAACAGTTCCCTGAGTGGAACATCACACAGGAAAAATTGTTTGCTTGATTTACGAAGAATCATAAACAAATGTTTAAGACAATATTTGGAATACGGTGTCCAGTTCTGATCACCGTGATACCAGAAAAGACGTCGAGGTACTTTTCAGTATATTTATGCTGTAATTAGCTGAGGTAGCTTTTCAAGAGAGTGCAGAGAAGAGCAACAAAGATGATAAGGGAGCTGGAGGATGAAGCATATGATGAAGGAACTGGGCATGTCTAGTCTAACCAACAGAAGCATTAGGGGTGACATGATAGCAGACTTCCAATAGATGAGACACAAAGAAGAGAAGGTCAACCTATGATCCAAAGTACCTGAGGGTAGGACAAGAAATCATAGAATAATGGAAGGGACCTTGGAGGTCATCTAGTCCAAACCCCTGCTTGAGCAGGAGAGTCCAAATATTAGCCTCTACCTAGGATCGAACTCACAGCCTCCTGAACTTAAGGAGAAATTTCCTGACAATGAGAACAATTAATCAGTGGAACGGCTCCCAAACTTGTGGGTGCTCCATCACTGTAGGTATATAAGAAGAGATTGGACAACCATTTCTCTGAAATGGTTATAGGGTTTCCTGCTTGAGCAGGGTGTTGGGCTAGATGACCTCCAAGATCCCTTCCAATTCTATTATTTCAGTTATTCTGATTCATCCATATTTCCTCTAACTCCTTCAGCAGGATTCCACAACCGTATACTATTTCGGAGAAGATGGAATGGCTTGGATAGAAGGGAGGGAGCAGGAAAATGCCATCCTACCAACACTGTTCCCTTTGCCTATGTAGATCCCGCTGTCTCTTTTTGTCCCTTTTGGAATCATACAAAACTGATGCTAATCTGATCTGATTTACATCTCTAAAACAATTTGTTACAATGAATTATGATAATCTCAGTGTTTAAGAAGAAAAGCAGATATTTGCTCAGCTTTAACTGAAGATTCCATTCGCAGAAGTATCCTAGACATCATGCTTGGGCAGGTGCTTATTAAAAGGTGCAGTAGAGGAATGCTTTCAAACTTAGCAACTTTTTGAGATGTGTGGACTTCAACTCCCAGAATTCCCCAGCCCATCATTGAAGGAGTCCACCCATCTTAAAGTTACCAAGTTTGAGAAACACTGCCTTATACAGATGCTCTAAGGAAAATGTGACTTCTGGGGACTACATGGACCAAATGACTTTCTTGTCAAGAACATGGAAGTATGTTGCTATTGACTTCTTCCACAATACTTCCTCCACTTCCCAAACTAGATTACAGCCCTGAGCTTCCCAGAGAGTTCTCTGTCCAAGCACTAACTAGGCCCAGCTGTGCTTAGCTTCTAAACTTAGATGATTTCAGCCAGATGTGATCCTTAGCCTTGAGTAGAAAACCCAAAATGCCACTGCTGCTGAGTTGCCAGTGGCATTCTGTTGGTGTCAGAGGGATATCAGCAGGGGTGGGTTTCTACCAGTTCGCACCTATTCGCTAGAACCGGTTGTTAACATTCTAAGCAGTTCGGAGAACTGGTTGTTAGAAGAAATTACTGGCCTAATCCTGTAAGGAAGGCAGGAAGGAAACATTCTGGTGTTGCTTACAGAAACTGCCTCTCCGTTAACCCTTATTACATTCTTGGCAGGACTAGACTTCCTGTCTCTGGAACGTCTCTGGAGTTTTTTCCCCCTCCTTTGCTGGTACTTTGCGTGTGTGGAGTGACCATTTAAAGTTACAATGGCACTGAAAAAACTGACTTATGACCATTTTTCACACTTACAACTGTTGCAGCATCCCACAGTCATGAGAGGCCAGGCGAGGAGATGCGTGTCTCAATGTGAGTGATATTGAGTTGGCTACACCCAGCCAATAACATGACCACCAAGCCATGTCCACCCGGTCACATGACCACCAAGCCACGCCCACCACCTAAGCCACACCCACAGAACCGGTTGTTAAAATTTTTGAATCCCACCCCTGGATATCAGTGGTGCCAAAGAACACTACACAACTGGAACATGACATGGGCCCATGGTATCCTGAGCAGGGGGCTCCACAGTGTAAGGGTAAAAGTTAAAATTCTGGTAGTGATAATGTAATAGAAGCTCTGTCTAATCCCAATGATATGAATTTCATGTTAGTTTTCAAGATGCTTTAGGAGTAGGCCAGCTTTGGATATTAATCTCCTGCTATTCTGGCCAATAACAGAAAAGAAGATGAAGCAAATAAAGAAGAGGTATGAGGCAGACTCCATCATCCAAGGAATTTTGACTGGCAGGTCCAGGAGAAAGCCTTCTCTGCCATGGCTTCTGCCCCTTTGAACATTAGGTTCATCTCAATTTTGGATTTGCTACAAGTGATCAACAAGCATAATCAATGCTGAGTCAGTGCTAAAATCATAGGTTCCTCAAGGTGAGACCTGCCCCTACCCTTTTGGCCTTCCAAAGGGGCCTTAAAAACTGTCTCTGCCAGATGGATTGGGGCCTAATGGGGGCATCGCATTTTGGAGGTGATTAGGAGATTAGGAGACGATCCCACGTCCACTCCATGAATTGGTCACTTTTATCTAATCTTCTTCATCGTTAATGTTTGAATTACAATTGTAGATGATGATCAGGCTGAGCCTGAGGGAAGGGTCAAACATGTCAGCAGTCATGAGTCTCTTCGCACCCACAAGAGAATTCCTTCTACTCCTATCTACCGCCAATTTGCTTTGAACATTAGTAGGTCAGATTCTTGTAGAGAACTTCAGCTTGCAACAAACCATTTGAACTGCGTGGATCTCCTAATTGCCCTTGTGCTTGACAATAATACTGAATGTTTTTAATGCTTTCATTATGTTACATTGTGCTTCTAAGATGTGTAAGCTGTAAAGAGTTAGTGAATAGGGGGAATGGGTGATATAAAATTTAATAAGAAGATAAATAGAAAAATAAAAATAAAAAGGACCTTTTCGCCACAGCTTCAGCCAGTTAGTAGAGCTTTGCATGCCATAGTTGTTCTTCCAGAGAATCTCTCCCTTTACTCTACTGCTTTGCTCTGCCCTAGATTTATCCTAGGTTTGTTTCTTTGGAGTCAAATTATATTTAGTTGAAATTTGACTCATTGGAAGTTGACACTAAAACCATGGCATCTGTTTTCCTCCCCCCCACCAAAAAAAGTACCTAGTTCATTTTTTAGAAGCAGACCACTCAATTCCCCCTCCCAATTTATTTAAATCTGTTCTTTTCTTTCAAGTGCTAATTGCCTTTCATAACAAGAAGCCTCTTCATCTACAATTACTGGCATTGCAATAGACAGGCATCCAAAAATGTGGCTCGAGGCAACCCCCACCCAAAAAAGGTTGCCTTGGTTACCAAGACCCCAATGATTTTATTAAAAACAACAGCAACCCATACCGCAACCTATTTCTTCATATATATGGAATAAAAAAAAGTATCAGAAAGTACATATTTAGCTCTCCTGTGTCCACTTTTCTCTTCACTTAAGGGAGGCATGTTAGTCCCAGGGAATAAGAAAAAACAATTATCAGGAAACAGCTAAATTCTAAAGAGGTTGGAGGTGGTAGCCTATTGGTCTGGATCTGCACATCACTCTTGTTGTGTTGAATACGCAACATTTGACTATGTTCACATCACGCACAAAGATGCAAGGCAAGATCTAAAAACACAACGGTGAAGATTTAGACTATCTGCTAAGTCACCGTCTGTCAGTATATAAGTAATTATGAGCTGGATTAGACATGGTAACAGGTCAGCCAATAGGGAATGTTTGGATTAGACATGGTAACAGGTCAGCCAATAGGGAATGTTTGCATTAACCATGGTAGCAGGTCAGCCAATAGGGAATGTTTGGATTAGACATGGTAACAGGTCAGCCGATAGGGAATGTTTGGATTAGCCATGGTAGCAGGTCAGCCAATAGGGAATGTTTGGATTAGACATGGTAACAGGTCAGCCAATAGGGAATGTTTGGATTAGACATGGTAATAGGTCAGCCAATAGGGAATGTTTGGATTAGACATGGTAACAGGTCAGCCAATAGGGAATGTTTGGATTAGACATGGTAATAGGTCAGCCAATAGAGAATGTTTGGATTAGACATGGTAATAGGTCAGCCAATAGGGAATGTTTGGATTAGACATGGTAACAAGTCAGCCAATGGGGACTGTTTGCATTAGCCATGGTAACAGGTCAGCCAATGGGGACTGTTTGGATTAGACATGGCAACAGGTCAGCCAATGGGGACTGTTTGGAAACTGAAACATAGTATTTGTTTGTATGGGGCCATAAGAGTTTGGATTCTTGGCGTGACTTAGACTTGCTGAACTGTATAAAAGAGTTGGTTTGTCCTTGGATCTTTGCCTCTGTAGAATAGAATAGAATAGAATAGAATAGAAGAGAAGAGAAGAGAAGAGAAGAGAAGAGAAGAGAAGAGAAGAGAAGAGAAGAGAAAATGGAATGGAATGGAATGGAATAGAATAGAATAGAATAGAATAGAATAGAATAGAATAGAATAGAATAGAATAGAATAGAATAGAATAGAATAGAATAGAATAGATTGGACCCACAAGGAATTTGTCTTGATGTAAATAATCTTGGTGTAAAGTAGATCTTTGCCTCTTTAATGATTTGCTTCTGTGAATATTGCTTCTGTGTTCCTGATTTTGTATGCTGACTTCTGCTGTACGGTATTGTATATAAAGAAATTTATTATGTAGATGAATCCTGCAGAATTATTTACTTGTGTGCTGGTCGGATGTGCTGCAAACTCTGACACAGTCAAACAAACCACAATGTTGTAATGCTCTTATTGGAAAGCATGGCCCCAAATGCTGCATTTGAGATATTCAGGAAAACGCAAAGATGGTTAAGAAGTCTCAGAAAAGGAGGCAAGTGATTTCATTTTTGGACTATGGAGAAGCAGCAAATAATATTGACACTTTTGAAGTACTTACATTTGGGAGGATTGGAAAAGACTCCCGAGAATAGCATGAATAGCAAGGATCCATTCGGAGTTCTCACTCAATGTGCCACTAATCAGTCTCAAATTAGCATAAAAGGTAGACCTCAACTTACAACAGTTCATTTAGTGACCATTTGAAGTTACAACAGCACTGAAAAAAGTGACTTATGACCATAAAACCCTAACGGCGAGAGTAATCAACCAATAGAATAGCTTGCCTCCAGACATTGTAGGTACTCCATCACTGGAGGCTTTCAAATAGAGACTGGACAACCATTCTCTGAAATGGCATAGGGCAGTGATGGCGAACCTTTTTGTTGTGGTGTGCTGAAAGCATGCGTGCGCTGACACCCACAATGCAATGTGCCCTGCCTCCCCGGCACATGTGCATGCAACATCCCTGCCCTGCCCCCCTTGCCTGCACTGCGCATGTGTATGCCTCCTAGCTGATTTTCAGCCCATTTGAGGCCGTTTTCGCCCTCCCGGAGGCTCAAGAGAAGCCTCTGCAGCCCCAGGAGGCCGAAAACGGGCCTTCCGGAAATACTGGAAGTGCCCATTTTCAGCCTCTGGAGGGCCTCTGGAACCCAGGGGAGGCCGTTTTCACCCTCCCAGAGGCTCGAGGAAAGCCTCTGGAGTCTCTGGAGGCTGAAAACGGGCCCGTTTCGGCACTTCCGGTATTTCCGGATGGCCCATTTTTCAGCCTCCTGAGGTTGCAGAGGCTTTCCTCGAGCCTCTGGGAGGGTGAAAACGGCCTCAAATGGGCCAAAAATCAGCTGGGAGGCGCACACATGCGCAGTCCAGGTACTTTTGGCTGGGGCTCACGTGCCTGTACAAATGGCTCTGCATGCCATAGATTCGCCATCACAGGTATAGGGTCTGCTACTTGATCAGAGGGTTGGACTAGAAGACCTCTGAGGTCCTTTCCAACTCTATTATTCTGCGTTCCAGCAATTGCTAAACTGAATAGTATAAGAGAAAACTGACGTTCCTTCCAGTAAGGATTTTTTTTTAAAAAAAATCAAGGACTACAAATTACATATGAGAACAAACAAGCTTACCTTTAATAAAAACTGAAGAAATAAATCTGAAGCAATCATCAGACTTTGCAGAAATGGGGGAGGGAAGAGGACCTGTGCTTCTGAAATAGCAATTCCTTTGTAGATACAGCTGGCATATGTGAAAATTTAACTATTGCTGAATATTCCATTTCTTAATTACTGTAGAGATAAAACTTTAAAATGGCACAGCTGCCATCAAAGCTCTATGTTTGGAATGAAGGCAGAAAGGAGGTGAGATGGAGGCAGAAGAAGTTTTATAACCAGAGAGGGAGTTATGTAGTTATTCCAAAGTCTCACCTGAACTCCTGACCTGTGAAGACGTTTCTTAAAAGATCTACTCCAGCTCTAAGATGTTTACAGAGTCCGCCTATTGCCCCCAACAATCTGGGTCCCCATTTTACTGACCTCGGAAGGATGGAAGTCTGAGTCAACCATGAGCCGGTCAAGATTGAACTCCTGGCAGTGGGCAGAATTAGCCTGCAATACTGCATTCTAACCACTGCGCCACCACGGTTCATTAGAAAAAAGTTGGACTACAGCATACTTTATTCCTGAAGCTGAGGGAAGTTGTAATCCAGCACGAATGGCCTAAGGCTACCAACCTAAACAAAACAAGTATATTTGTTTTGGAAACCATCTAAGCCTAACTACATCAGCAAGGTTGTAACATAAAGCTTACTTTGGGAATATTTGTTGGCCAATGAAACCTGCAAATGCTAATTTTTACAATTAAGCTTACTACAGGTAGTCCTCGAATTACAACTATGTGTTTAGTGACAACTCAAAGTTACCACGGCACTGGAAAAAAGTGACTTACGACCCGTTTTCACAGTTAGAATTGTTGCCGCATCCCCGTGGTCATGTGATCAAAATTTCAGTCTCTTGGTAACCAGCATATATTTATGAGAGTTGCACCATCCCGTGGTAAACTTCCCAGCTGGTTTCCAACCAAGAAAGTCAATGGGAGGGAAGCCAGATTTGCTTAATGGCCACATGATTCACTTAACAACTACAGTGCTTTGCTTAGAACTGTGGAAGAAAAGGTCATAAAATGGGGCAAAACTCACTTAACAACCATGTTGCTTAGCAATGGAAATCAATTGTGGTCATAAGTCGAGAGCTACCTGTGTTAATGACTTGGTAGACATGACTGGCATGACTGACATGAATAGCAACAATATGCTGATTATATTGAGAAATAGTCTCCTATTGGTTGTAGCTCCAAAGCTCTTCTCCAGAAAAGACTAGATTAGATGCCTAGTTTCTAGAATTAGCTGTTGATGTGTTTTGCCAATACGACATGGTGAATGACTTTTTTTTTTACTCTGTCTGAGTGTTTTCATTGCAATCAAGTTATTTTGTTTTGTTTTCGACTTTCAGTTCCATTTTAACTTGAAAATTTAATTATTGCATGAGAATTAGTTCCAAATTAGCTTCATAAAAAGGAAAGCGTAGCAAACTAATTCAGATTTTTTTTTTCTTAAAAGCTTACAGTGCGCAGTGCTAATGGAGATTAAATGGAGGTGTATGTGTGCAAAATGGTAAATTGCCTTCCAGGTCCAAAGCCTTCTGCCTGTCTGTGGGTATCTCTATGGGTGTTAAGGTTGATCTAACTTTTCTTTTGCTATAATAATGTTTTCTCTCCCCCCTTTCATTTCAGTGGGTGAGGGGAGATGGAACTAGTCATGTTGACTCTAGGCTGGCAAAACAGGATTAATGCAACTCTTACACTGCAAAAACATATGGACTACACAACTCAATCAGAGCAAAGCAATAGACGCAATCTACATAACTTCTGTAGAGGTCATGTGACTGGGTGGACATGGCTTGGTGGTCATGTTATTGGCTGGGTGTGGCCAACTCAATATCACTCACATCGAGGCCCACATCTCCTCACCTGGCCTCTCATGACTGTGGGGATGCTGCAACAGTCATAAGTGTGAAAAATGGTCATAAGTCACTTTTTTCATTGCTATTGTAACTTTGAATGGTCACTCCACACAAGCAAAATACCAGCAAAGGAGGGGAAAAAAAACTCCAGAGAAGTTCCTGACACAGGAAGTCTAGTCCTGCCAAGATTGTAATAAGGGTTAATGGAGAGGCAGTTTCTGTAAGCAACATCAGAATGTTTCCTTCCTGCCTTCCTTACAAGATTAGGCCAGTAATTTCTTCTAACAACCGGTTCTCCAAACTGCTTAGAATGTTAACAACTGGTTCTAGTGAATAGGTGCAAACCTGTAGAATCCCACCCCTGGGTTGACCCCCTCTTCTTTGTGGCAGCTCCTCAAATACTGGAATACTGCTATCTTAGCCCTTCTTTTCTGTAGACTGGCCATACCCAATTCACTTCAAATGGTGGATTCATGACAGTTGGTGGAATTATTTTTTTTTTACTCCTGGTTCTGTGGGCGTGGCTTGGTGGGCATGGCATGGCTTTGTGGGTGTAGCTTGGTGGGTATGGCGATCAGCTGGGACTTGGGAGGCAGAGAATAGATGGGGGCAGGGCCAGTCAGAGGTGGTATTTGCAGGTTCTCCAAACTACTCAAAATTTCCGCTACTGGTTCTCTAGAACTGGTCAGAACCTGCTGAATACCACTTCTGTTTCCTGCCTTCCCTTCCCAAAGATACTGGACGAGGTGAAATGATAGTGAAATTCCCCTCCGTGCACCCAATGAAGGGAGCTGTAGCCCTGTAAGCTTATGCCTTTGAATAAAAATCATCAGTCTAAAAAGGTGCCTCAAGATTCCTTCTGATTTCTGCACGTGAGAAAATTATCTGAGCAAAGATTTTTCTGCCCGGTCGAATTGAATGGAAAGGCAGGGTTTTTTCCTCGTTCCACAAAGCCACTTGGCCCTTTGAGAGCTATCTTAAGTGACTCCATATTTTATCTGCCAGTTGTTTGAATTTGCACCTTACGGCACCATGTCAGCATGAGAAAGTGACCATATTTTTATTTTAACATTTAGATGACTTTTGCAGGGAGGGGAGTTCTCCACAAGGAGTATTGGGTGGGGGGGGAGAAGGGAGTTAAAACAATGCAGGCGATATTTCCACACAAAACACCCCTCCCGATTTGGAACGCTGGCCTCTCTTTTCCCCTTGTAAAGCTGTCTCGATTTATAGATTTATTTTGTACTCTTTTCTTAGAAACAGAACGTATCTCTGGCTTGATTTTTTTTTTAAGTCCCTCTTTCTCTCTTCTGTCACTTTCAATTCACAGTTGCTAAGCATTCCAATAGCTCACCAGAGGGACTCTCTCGTAGTGTGATTTGAAAACTTTGAAATAACACCTACCAGCAGAAGCACCATATGCTCTGAAGTTTCACAATGAACCAAGAAGAGCGTTCCAGACAGCATTAGAAATTCCCCAAGATTTCAGGCTTTGCTGCTAACAAAAGCTCTCTTTGGTTACATCCATACCAGCTAATTATTCCATAGATTTCTTTTCCAAGCTCCATTATAAAACCACATCTGGCCTACATAACACCATGGGGGTATCATTAAGTAAGGGGACAGAGATTTTAAAGAAGGGGGAGACAAGATTTAGCAAGATCCAACAGCCTGCTGTTGAAATATATCCAATATATTAAATTGCAGGTTGTTGGTTTTTTTTAACTTTAAAAAATGTATTTTAGAGCATTAGCTGTGAATATTTAAAATGTGCAGAAATCGAAACAACCCGTGGCAATGCTATCAAATAACCCTTCTTTTTTCAAAGTGGGGTGGGGGGGAGGATTTACACCTCCAACAAGCTTATCTAGGCTTGTTTTGATATTTGGGATAATAATTATTATAGAATTGATGGATAAAGATACAAATCTTCCTAATATACATAGGCCAGTATGTATATTGCTGTAAATCCTGCCATTTGCTTGGTTTGCTCTAATGCATTTTTCCGTCTCAGGTATTGTGTATACAGGTATTCTTCAACTTATGACCAAAATTGAGCCCAGACCTTCCGTCGTTAAGCAAGATAGTTGTTCAGTGAGTTTTGCCCACTTTTACAATCTGTTCAGAATTTTGCAGCGTAAATTCAGCACTAGAAGAGTAAACACAGGTGGCTGAGGCTTCATTTAACTTCTTTATAAACATATGAAGTAAATTTTACAAGCCAGTTGTAGATTTCTCCAATGTAGAGCAAACTCAAACAGAAGTAGACATGTTACAAGTTCAGAGCTTCAGCAGCAACTCAGGAGCTCAGAAACAGACATCGGTTTCACTTTAGTTCAGCAGGCAAGCATTATACACAGCAGAGGAGAGAAGCAGTTTCATTTTCAATAGACAGACTCAGAGCTCAACATAGCTTCAGAGCTGCAGAGCTTAATATAGAGCCATGCCTAGGCTACTTCTAGTTTCAGTTTCCAAACAGTTCTCATTGGCTGACTTAGTTCCTATGCCTATTCATTGGCTGCTATGCCTATTCATTGTTACCGTGCTCTATTTCAGTTCATCAATATACTCCGACACAATCTTTTTTTTGCCACAGTTGTTAAGTGAATCACTGCAGTTATTAAGCGAGTAACATGGTTGTTAAATGAATCCAGCTTCCCCAGTGTCAGAAGGTCACAAAGCAGTAGTGGGATCCTACCTGTTCCGCTTCTGGTTCGGTGATCGAGCGCACTCATGCACACACGCTTAACACTGTCCCTGCAGGCCTCTGCTGGTGTGTGGAAAGCTGCACCTAACGTGCAGCACCAATCAGATGAGAGGATCAAGAAGAGCAAAGCACAGAGGCAGGTGGGAGGGCTGATCCTTGCTTTTCTTTCTCCTCTCAGGCTGATTGTGGAGGCTTTTTTTTTTTTTTACTACCGGTTCAGGTGAACCAGTCCAAACTGGTAGCATACCACCTGTTCTGTCCCACCTGTATCCACAGATGAAAACTTCAAGTTACAAAGTTCAAATACTTTACGTAAACAAAACCAGAGACAGAAGATTCAATTGCTCTGTTATCACAGTCCTTTGGCAATCCTCCTAGAATCTGTCCGGCAATTCTGTATAGTTCGTAAATCACAACGCAGTAGTCAGACGCATTTCTTTCCAAGGCAAAACTCACTTTGTTTCCAGCAAAGATTACTAACTCGTACGCTCCCTTATATCCTCTGAGAGAGGGCGTGTCAGTCTCATTAATTAATCCTTTGCTGGACGTCTCTTTTCTGATTGAGATTGACATCTCAATCTTCTCCTAGTTCTGGCATCCAGCCAGCATCCGGCAGTTTCATCACCGCTTGAAGCCTCTGATAAACTTTCCTGATTAACAGTTAACACCTGAGGTGTAATTAGGGAAGTAGATTCAGGGGAGAGAGTGGACTCTGAATCCTCCAATAAATCAGGCTCATATCTCAGATCTAACTCCTCTCCCTCTACTTGACTCCCCTCTAAGTCACTTAATAATGCAGGCTCGAATCTCAGTGCCAGATCTTCTTCATCGCTCGAACCCACATCTGCTGACTGATCAGGTTCAAGTCTCGGAGTCACAACACCACCACTGTCACAAAGGTTGATCGCATGATCCTGCAAGATGACACTGCAACCTTCACAAGAACCTGCCAGTTGCCAAGTGTCCGAATTTTGATCACGTGACCATGGGGATACTGCAACCGTCATAGTGTGAAAAACAGCCATAAATCGCTTTTTCAGCGCCATTGTAACTTCGAAATGAAGGGTTGTAAGTTGAGAATTACCTATACAGCTATCACAGTGACAGAACCTATTTTAGTAGCTGCTATTTTAATGGCTCCATCAGCCTATTGACAGCATGACTTTTTGTCACACTGGAAAAGACAAGGGCAATTATGATTGGCTTGTGTGACTGGCCAATGAGATCCAATCCCAAAATGGCAATCTACCATCAACTGTCTCCATCTCCCATCCATCTCAAAACCTTTCATTTCACTGCAAATGAAAGTCATAACTTCTTTGTCCAAATTTGTGGGTCTGCAGTTTCCATCCCTTTAGCAATAGTTCTACTAAATTCCAATTCTCCTAAGCATTGGAAGAGTAACCAGGTAGTAAGACCAGTTGGTGAATTTTCTACTTCTGACCTCATCAAGTTAGCCTATTATATGTTAGAGCACCGGAGCTCATTGCTCTTTCTAATATTAGTAACTCCGTGGCCCCTTTCTGATAATGAAGAGATATTAATGAATATCTTTTTGGAATCAAAGGCAAACTTCACATAAAACACAAGCTGTTCCCTTTGTGGTTAATTTTCATCCAGCTGCACTTAACTACTCGTGGAGCCAGCAGAGAAAAACTACTTGGCAACATTTCCTAATTAGAGGACGTTAATTACTGCTAAATACTATACTATTTCAATGTTATAAGAGTTTGTCTCCATCAACGTTATTACAGTACTAAAGGAATTAATAATGATTTCAGGCTTCAGGTTAACATGGCTTAAATGATCTGTTGCCAAAGTACCCATTAGTTCAGAGTTTAAAAATGGCACGATAAAGCACTCTCAGTATGTATATTGCCCAAATGGATGGAAGCCAATTTCATTTTGTGGTTCTGTTGTACAGCAGGATGACTTGATTATTATTCCACATCAGCACACGGATGGCAGCCTCTGTTCCATTTGTACATTTCTGTTCTGTGCCCATCTCCCTCCTTTGCCTGGTCAAATCCTTGGGATCTTTCCCGCTTTCTTTCATTCCCCTTTGATTCAACTTATCCAAGGTTTTCCAAGTGCCAACCCTTTGCCAACGTCCCTCAATTGACTTGCTTTTGAATCTGATTGCCATCTTATACGATCGACTCATGCATTTTTTTAATCAAATTACTGGGAGGAGGGCATAAAGGTCAAGACTGTGTCTTGGTCACTTCCCATTTGGATTACTACTACCACCTCTTACAAAACTAGACAACACAGTATCAACAGTAGAGAACTTCAAATTTCTAGGTTCTATTATGACCTAAAATGGACACCTAACATCAAAAACGTCATCAAAAAAGCACAACAAAGAATGTTCTTTCTGCGCCAACTCATAAAGCTCAAACTGCCCAAGGAGCTGCTGATCCAGTTCTACAGAGGAATTATTGAGTCTGTCATCCGCACCTCTATAGCTGTCTGGTTTGGTTCTGCAACCCAACAGGACAGACACAGACTTCAACGGAAAATTAGAACTGCAGAAAAAAACAATTGCTACCAACCTGCCTTCTATCGAGGACCTGTATACTGCACGAGTCAAAAAGAGGGCTGTGAAAATATTTACAGACCCCTCACATCCCGGACATAAACTGTTTCAACTCCTACCCTCAAAATGATGCTATAGAGCACTGCACACCAGTGTTCCAGGTTCTACCTGGAATTCCCTCAACACTGTCAAACAGAGTGTACAGCTGGGTGTATCTTCACTACTCCGGGAGATTGGACATCAGGCCACGTTGGAGCACCTCTGCCTTGTAATTTTATTAAATTGGTGGATGTTGAAGAATTGAATTACTTTTCTTCCAAAGGAGAGGGAGAGATCTGTGTCAAAGGTCTCAATGTTTTCAAAGGCTACTTAAAAGATAAAGAGAGAACAGCTGAAGCCTTGGACAAGGATGGCTGGCTTCATACAGGGGACATTGGAAAGTGGCTGTCTAATGGAACACTCAAAATCATCGATAGAAAAAAAAACATATATTTAAATTGGTTCAGGGAGAATACATTGCACCAGAAAAAATTGAAAATATCTACATTCGTAGTGAACCTGTTTCCCAAATATACGTGGATGGAGATAGCTTACAGGCCTTTCTAGTGGGGATAGTTGTACCAGATGCTGAAGTCATGCCAGGCTGGGCCAAGAAAAGGGGCTTTCATGGAACTTTTACAGATCTTTGCAGCAATGAGGAACTGAAACATGCTATAATGGAAGATATGGTGCAATTAGGAAAAGAAAGTGGACTTCATTCATTTGAACAGGTTAAAGCAGTTTCCATCCACTCTGAAATGTTCTCAGTACAAAATGGTTTGTTGACACCTACATTAAAAGCCAGGCGACCAGAGCTGAGAGAATACTTCAAGAAACAAAAAGAAGACCTTTATTCAAATATCTCCATCTGACAGCACAGGAAGGTTCTTCAGAATAATGTACTCTGTAGCAATATTAGGATAATTTTGAAAATGGAAAGGATGCAGTTGACATGAATAAGCATCTGTCTTTCCACATGAGCCTTCTGCTGTCTGAAGACACGGTCACTGAATAATACTTTGCCATCTAGTTCTAAGTCCTGGAAGATTGCATAGCCCATACTGAACAACCATTAAACTTTTTTAAAGTTCCACTCCTTGGAAGTATTTTGACAGGCCTTTCTTTATTAATGCGTGCAAAACTCCCTTAGCAAACAGGGGGGGGAAAATCTGCTTTTTGTGTGATGCTCCTCTAAATCTGGATTCAGCCGTGTGATCTGTAGGATTTCCAGATGTCTCTCTGGGTGAGTACTACTAAGAACTCTTTAGAAGCAGGAGGTTCTTGCCCTGATTCACAGATATACATCATGCACACATCTTCTTTTTAAGAGTTTGTCCTCCCAAGTAGCACTGAGTGCATATGTAACCAAGAATTCCTCATTGCAACTGAGCTCTTAAAATTCCAGGGAGATATTTGACAAAGGCTAGTAGTTACCTCAAATATTCTTTGATGCTCAAAGCCACAATAAATCTATTAACCTGATACAGAAAAAAAAAAAGAATTCCCTCAACACTGTCCAACTATTTACTAAGTCTGCACTACTATTAATCTTCTCATCACTCCTTATCGCCCATCCCCTCCCACTTGTGACTGTATGACTGTAACTTTGTCACTTGTATCCTTATGATTTATATTGGCTGTTTCCTAGTATGATTTGATTGCTTATTGTGCCCTATGACTATATTAAGTGTTGTACCTTATGATTCTTGACCAGTGGTGAGATTCAAATAATTTAACAACCAGTTCTCTGCCCTAATGATTTCTTGCAACAACCAGTTCACCAAACTGCTCAGAAAGTTAATAGCCAGTTCTCCCGAACTGGTGTGAACTGGCTGAATCCCACCACTGTTCTTGACTCTTGACAAATTTGTCTTTTCTTTAATGTACACTGAGAGCCTATGCACCAAGACAAATTCCTTGTGTGTCCAATAACACTTGGCCAATAAAGAATTCTGTTCTATACTACAATTCATTGTACATGGGGCTGTCCTTGAAGACCACCCAGAAGCTACAACTGATCCAGAATGTGGCGGCATGTGCAATGATGGGTGCCCCTAGGTTTATCCATGCCACACCTCTGTTGTGTGAGCTGCACTGGCTCCCAGTTTCCTTCCAGGTGCAATTCAAATTACTGGTTATCACCTTTAAAGTTCTATGTGGCACAGGGCCAGGTTATCTTTAGGACCATCAATCCTTAAGGACATCTACCCATCCTACCACCTTTGGCAGGGTAGACACACTCCTAATTTCTTCCCCTGAATATTGCCACATGGTGGTATTCAGGAAGTGTGCTATAGAGCCCCTGCCCTATAGAAATACACTTCTCCCTGAAGTTTGGAAGCCTCTACCCTCATAACTTTCTGAAAAGCACCGAAGACCTGGTGTTTCACCCAAGATCTGAGATAGGATGAGGCGAGTGAGAAGAATTTAAGAGAAACATTATGTCAGAAGTTTAACTTTGGTGCTAGGTTTTTAATGTTTGCGGTTTTAATATATTTATGTATTATCATTTTATTTATTGATAAAATGTCCAGAGTTCGGTATGATGGGTATTTGTATAAATATTTTAGATAGCTAGAGGTAGATGATGATTGATAGACAGATAGATGATAGCGATAAATCAAAGACACACAGAGAGAAATAATGACAGAGATAGCAGATAGATATAACTAGATAGCTAGACAGACAGAAAGATGAAAGAGAGAGAGAGAGGTAATGAGAGAGAGAGAGATGAGAGAGAGAGAAACAGAGAGAATTGTGCCTAGAGAGAGATGGGCTCATGCTCCAGATTAAAACTTTGTGGTGAAGAAATACTTCTGAATGGAGAAATAACAGATGCCAAAGTCAATTCAAATTAAATATCTAGCATCAAAGCAAACATACTGCAAAAGTGAGGCATAGGTTGCTCTCCTCTTTCCTATCACAACCCACAACCAATCTGGGATTATGCCAAGAGATTCACCTTAAAAAGTAAATGGGGCCAAAACAAAAGTTAACATGGCTTAAATGAATCTAACCCCTTAATAAAGAGAATCATACTGATTATTTCCAATATTGTATAATGATGTCTCAGCCAGATCAAAAATTATAATTTGGTGGAAATTTTTGAAAGGGCTAAAGCAATGGTTCCCCAAGTGGGCGGCAGTTGAGATGCCTTAGGGGGGTGCTAAGGGGCAAAGTGGCTGGCAGGGGAGCGCTAAGAGGCAGCAGGAGGATGCTGGAGGTCCCTCGCACAATTCAGGGGTGAGAAAAAATCCCGCCACCACTGCCGCGTTCGAGGCAAGAACCCGCAGGATCACCCCATTGACTTGCACGCTCCGGTGCAAGGGGCTCAATGGGGTGATCCTGGGGGGCCTTGCCCCGAACACAGCATTGGGAAAGGAGAGCAAACCAGAGCAGCTTTGTTCTCTTTTTCAAATATCCCACTGCCGCTGCGTTCAAGTGGCGGTGGGATGCTTGAAAAAGAGAACAAAGCCGCTCTGGTTTGCTCTCCTTTCCCACCGCTGCAGTTTGGGGTGAGGCCCCGCAGGATCACCCCATTGAGCCCCTTACACTGGAGGCACATGCCCAAGCAAGTCCGAATGGAGTGGTGCACGAAGTCAGTGGGGTGAGCCTGAGAGAGGAAAGAGAGAGAAAGAGAAAAGGGACAGAAAGAAAATGGGACAGACAAAGAAAGAGGAGGGGAATGGAAGGAAGGGACAGAAAGAAAAAGAAATAAAGAGGGAGGGAGGGAGGAGAAATATAATGAGATATCTATTCTAGTCCAATCACCTGCTCCAGCAGGGTTAGAAGGGAGTGTGTGTGTGCGTGTGTTCTCCTTGTAATTTACCAGTACATTTTGGTTTTGCCTTCTTCAGAATTGGCACTGTAATACATTGGGGAAAAGTAATTTTTAGGGTGGAGATCTGGTCCAATGGATCCTGTTTAAAGCCTCAACAAAATGTGAGAGCTTCCTGATAGTCTTGGCCATGTTTCGCCCACATAACTTCATAAAACTTTTAATTAAAGATGTTTCAATGTGCAGGCAAAGATTCTGGCAAAGATGTTTCAATGTGGAAAAGGGCCTCTAAACTAGCCCTCATTTCAATCTGATGCATCAGCTCTCTCTCTCTCTCTCTCTCTCTCTCTCTCTCTCTCTCTCTCTCTCTCCCTTTCTCCCCCTCCATCCCTCCATCCCCCCCTCTTTCTTTGTCCCTTTTCCTTTCTTTCCCTTTTCTCTTTCTTTTCTTCTTTCTCTCTTTCTCTCTCTCTTTTCTCTCTCTCTCTTTCCCTCTCCCAGGCTCACCCCATTGATTTGGTGCACCGCTCCGCTTGGACTTGCTTGGGCAGGTCCTTCCAGTGCAGCGGGCTCAATGGGGGGGACCTGCGGAGCCGGCACCTAGAATGCGACAGTGGTGGTGCGTTTGATAAGTAGAGCAAAGTTAGAGGTCGGTAATTTTTTGCTGCAAAGAATCACAAAAGCTTCTGGGCTGTGCACAAGAAGGGACACACATGTCAATGCAATTCAGCAACATAGAATAAAGAAATACGAATAAAACAAATCAACAAGAATCGGCAAAGCATCTCTGATTAGATTCTATTCACTTCTAGGATCTAATCAGAGATGCTTTGCCGATTCTAGTCCAGTGACCTGCTCCAGCAGGGTTAGAAGTGAGTGTGTGTGTGTGTGTGTGTGTGTGTGTGTGTGTGTGTGTGAATGGGTGTCAAAACTCCAAAAACAGATCAAGTAGTTCTGGGGAGGCCAGTCATAAATTAGAACACTTGCTAAGCAACCGGTCATTAAGTGAGGACCACTTGTATTTGGTTTGCCAGTCACCAAACCACGCCCACCCAGTCATGTGACCAGCAAGCCATGCCCTCAAATTAGGCCACACCCACAGAAATTTGAATCCTGCCCCTGGGTGGGGGGCATTGAGGATGAGTTTGTAGCACCAAGGGGGCGGTGGACTGAAAAAGTTTGGGAACCACTGGGCTAAAGGAATCACATCCAGAACTTTGAAGGTCTCAGAATAAACAAGCCCTGTCCAACCAGTGATGGGGAAAAGTTACTCTTCGCTGAGTACTAAGTTGAAGGAGGTGCTATGTAAGTAGCATGTCTGGAGGGTTAGTGGAACATTAGTGATTTGAAGATGAAATGGGCAAACCTAGGAGACTCCATGACTGTATTCATAAGACACAAGCCTACAAATTACCCAGCTACATTTTATTCCAGTGTATGCTGAGAAGATTGCACAGTTTCCTCATGGAATCACATCTCACAAAAGGTTTAATTCAGTACATCCTGGTTAGCTGCGGATAAGTAAAGCTTATAAACAACAGGATAAACATAAAGTCCTCAACCTTTTGGGGACCAGGTACCGATTTTGTGGAAAACAATTTTTCTATGGACTGTGTGTGTTGTGTGTGTGTGTGTGTGTGTGTTTGTGTGAGCTGTGCACTACCTAGATCCCAATTGTTGGAAGGAATATCCATCTGGTTGAGTTCCAAGCTGGGAGAAAGACACTGGAAACATGGAGGCTGATTGGAAAGATGGTTTATTGATTAAACAAAACCACCAAGCACATGTGATTTTGGGACAGCTGACAAAATGGAGTTGAGAGTGGGCAGGTTTTTATACCCTCTTTGGGCATTGTATTTGAGCTTCCTGTTCCTGTGGCAAGAACATGCCCTCTAATATTCTATTGGCTGTTGTCAGATTCCTATGGGATCATGTAGGGGTTATGTAGGGGTCATAGCTGGCTCTATAGGCAAAAGAGGAAATGCAAATTCTAGGTACTTGTCCGATCTGATCTGGTCAATCTCTGGCTTATTGAAGTTTGGACTGCTCTGGGGGATGGTGCAATGAAGGGGCTTGTGTTCTGAAAGGGTTTGGGTAATTCCCACTGTGGCTAATAGCTTTCATCCTGTGTTGGAGCTTGGGTGGGGGGCTGCTTCTAATCCTACCATTCTGCCTTTGTTTGAAAATATCCTGTCTTGAATGGATTACCAAACATGCATTTCTAAAAGCTGGCCTCCTCCATTTCTGCTTGGGGACAGGGAGACTGGGGCTGATTTAAGAGCATGTTTCTCCATTTCTCACTTTGGGGAAATATAATATCTTTCCTTTTTAATATTTCTCCAAATATTTCATTCTTCTAGGAAGGGGAGCTTCCCACATTAGATGACGCTTTGCTTGCTTGTGTGGCTTGGTTCATAATGGGCCGGAGATTGGTAATGATTGGGGCCCTTACCGTAGGACAGGGCTAGTCAACCTTTTTATACCTACTGCCCACTTTTTAAAATCTCTGTTAGTTTCTCTAACCGCCCACCGGTTCCACAGTAATGATGATTTATAAAGTACGGGACAAAACCCCTACCGCCCACCATGAAAGCTGGAACACCCACTAGTGGGTGGTAGTGACCAGGTTGACTATCAATGACACCATAGAAGATGGCTAGGTGGCATCTCGTGTCAAGATGCTTCTAAAAATTCTTGATCTACCAGTATTTTGTTGAACCTTTCCCAGCTGTCTAACTCTTGTTTTGCAGAGAGCACCCAAAATTATATTCATGGAAGCATTTCTAATATGCATCATGGAATTATACAAATTCACCACAATACTATGAATTTTGTTTTTAAACCGTTTCTTAATCACCGTCCAAAGCTTCTTTTTTTAAAAAAACAGAAATGCTTCCACCTCCTAAACCGAAATCTATACTAATAATTCACGTAGAGAGCATGAGCAGAATACGTGTCAACAGACAGACAGGCTGCCCTGTGAATTTAGAATAGCCAGGATGCTAATTCCAATGGCCATTAGGCATTTAAAGCAGTGTGCTTGGCGAATTAATATACCTTGGTTGCTGCCTGGCCTATTAAAACAACTGACCAGATGGAGATATTTCCAACACTCTCACATCCCCCTCCTTAATCTTGTCTTCCTGCACAGATTGCATTTAATTAAAAATTATTCTCCCTTTTAATCCTACCCATGACATTTTATCTCTTATCCAGATGTTAGCTCTGATCTTCACAAGATCAGCAGGATAAAACTTAAGTCTATTCTTGTTAGGAAACAAGGAACCAAAGTTACAAATGAACAAATTAAGGTGTGGAAAGGTTGCCAAGGAAGGGTGGGGTTCCCGTCCATCGTAAGCAGTTTCTGAGTCCTGGACGTTTATCAGTCATCTCTTCCAACATATTGATTTGGCAAGTGTTAGGGGAAGATCAATACCTAGGTAGCTTTATATTAGGGAAAGGAAAATTATTACCCAGAACAAAGATTTGGCCAGAAAGAACATCCATCAGGCAAAATTAAGGCCCATCTGCTAAGCTAATTCTTTTACCAGCCCCAATAAAACTATTCTCGGGTTTCTAGAATTAGAAGCTAGATAGATGTGATGCATGGAGAGATGCACATATGAACTGGTCGGCGCTTATTTCTAGATAAGTATTATTTTCTACAGCTCAGTGGTGGTATTCAAAATTTTTTACTACCGGTTCTGTGGGTGTGGCTTGGTGGGCATGGCATGGTGGGTGTGGCATGGGAAGGATACTGTAAAATCCCCATTCCCTCCCCACCCCACTAACCTGCTTTCCAGCTCCGTTCTCCTGTGCAGGGCAACCAAAGAAGACCCAGCCGATCAGCTGGGACTCAGGAGGCAGAGAATAGATGGGGGCAGGGCCAGTCAGAGGTGGTATTTGCCGGTTCTCCAAACCACTCAAAATTTCCGCTACCAGTTCTCCAGAACTGGTCAGAACCTGCTGAATACCACCTCTGCTACAGCTTCCAGGTAAACCATTGCAAAATAATATAAGTAGAACTCAAACTTATGTGAGTTTTGCCCCCTTTTACACATTTTCTTGTCACAGTTGTTAAGTGAATCACTGCAGGTGTTAAATTAGTAAGGCAGTTGTTAAGTGAATCTGGCTTCCCCATTGACTTTGCTTGTCAGAAGGGCACCAAAGTTGATCACATGACCCCAGGACACTGCAACCGTCATAAACATGAGTCAGTTGCCAAGTGGCTGAATTTTGATCATGGGGATGCTGCAATGATTGGAAATATATGAAAAGCAGTCATAAATCACTTTTTCCAGGGCCGTTGTAACTTCAAACGGTCACTAAGTGGACTGTTGTAAGTCGAGGACTGCCTGTATAGAATCAGCCATTGTCTGGAAATCAGAATAATTTACTGGAAGAGCCAGAAGTAGTCGGGAACATCAGAACAGCTGTGGGATGGCCCAGAGGTGTTTATTCTTTTAAAAGCACATATAGCTTTGGTTTCCTTTTGGGAAAGTACGGAAAATGGCTATGTTTAATCCTGAAAAAGAGTGAACGGCTCAAAGGATGATGAAGAAATTCACACCCCAGGGGGTAAGCTTGACTGGAAAAAACTTAAAAGTCAACCACAAACCACTGTTATTTGGTAGCCAAGAAAAACCACAGACATTGTTTCCACCTCCAGAAATATCCCAGCTGAACCTCAAGCTGGATTTGAAAAGGGGATCTGGAGACGTTGTTGGAAATGTACATTTTTCACATGGAAATCCCGAGTACAAGGCAGTCCTCGACTTACAACAGTTCATTTAGGGACCATTCGGGGTTACTGAAAAAAAGTGATTTATGGCTGTTTTTCACACTTACAACCGTTGCAGCATCTCCCTGGTCATGTAATTGAAGTTGAGAAGCTCGGCCATTGATTCATGTTTATGACGGTTGCGGGATCATGTGATTACTTTTTGAGATCTTCTGACAAGCAAACTCAGCGGGGAAGCCAGATTCCCTTAACAACCGTGTTACTAGCTTAACGACCTCAGTGATTTCACTTAAGAACTGTCACGAAATGAATGGTTGTAAGCCGAGGGCT
The DNA here is from genome assembly GCF_049901735.1 of Notechis scutatus. Classification (NCBI taxonomy): domain Eukaryota; kingdom Metazoa; phylum Chordata; class Lepidosauria; order Squamata; family Elapidae; genus Notechis; species Notechis scutatus. The sequence goes on along the minus strand of NC_142014.1, from coordinate 69,377,336 downwards.
ATCTCTAATACTCACCGGCACAATATTCTTCTGCTACAATGTCCTACCAGTCAAGGACTACTTCAGCTTCAACCGCAACAATACAAGAGCACACAACAGATGCAAACTCAATGTAAACCGCTCCAAACTTGATTGCAGAAAGTACGACTTCAGCAACAGAGTGGTCAATGCCTGGAATACTCTAGCTGACTCTGTTGTTACATCCTCTAACCAGGGGTGGGATTCAATTTTTTTAACAACCGGTTTTGTGGGCGTGGCTTAGTTGGTGGGCGTGGCTTGGTGGTCATGTTATTGGCTGAGCGTGACCAACTCAATATCACTCACATCGAGGCACGCATCACCTTGCCTGGCCTCTCATGACTGTGGGGATGCTGCAACAGTCGTAAGTGTGAAAAACGGTCATAAGTCACTTTTTTCAGTGCCATTGTAACTTTGAATGGTCACTCCACACAAGCAAAGTACCAGCAAAGGAGGGGAAAAAAAACTCCAGAGTGGTTCCTGAGACAGAAAGTCTAGTCCTGCCAAGAATGCAATAAGGGTTAATGGAGAGGCAGTTTCTGTAAGCAACACCAGAATGTTTCCTTCCTGCCTTCCTTACAGGATTAGGCCAGTAATTTCTTCTAACAACTGGTTCTCCGAACTGCTCAGAATGTTAACAACCGGTTCTAGCGAATAGGTGCGAACTGGTAGAATCCCACCCCTGTCTCCCATTCCTTTAACTTCAAACTATTGACCTCACCCCATTCCTAAGAGGTCTGTAAGGGGCTTGCATAAGTGCACCATCGTGCCTATCATCCTTGTCCCATTGTCCCCATTTATTTGTAAGTATTTCCTGTATTGTTACTCATGTTTATACTTATGCCTATTATCTTGTAAGTGATTGACAAATCAAATAAGTAAATGAAATAAATAAAATATCCTTGTGCATGTCAATGCAGAATTCTCCAGAGCTTTTCTTCTGCAGAGAACCTCTATCAATAATTGGTGGGGTTTAATCTGGGTAGGGCAGTTTTAAAAGCCATATTCAAGGCTTTGGAAAGAACCTCGGTGGCGCAGTGGTTAGAGTGCACTACTGCAGGCTACTTCTGCTGACAGCCAGATGCCTGCAATTTGGCCAATCAAATCCCACCCGGCTCAAGGTTGACTCAGCCTTCCATTCTTCTGAGGTGGGTAAATTGAGGACCCAGATTGTTGGGGGCAATATGCTGACTCTGTAAACCACTTAGAGAGGGCTGTAAAGCACTATAAAGCCAGAGGTGGTATTCAGCAGGTTCTGACCAGTTCTGGAGAACCGGTAGTGGAAATGTTGAGTAGTTCGGAGAACCGGGCAAATACCACCTCTGACTGGCCTCGCCCCCATCTATTCTCTGCCTCCCGAGTCCCAGCTGATTGGCTGGGTCTTCTTTGGTTGCCCTGCACAGGAGAACGGAGCTGGAAAGCAGGTTAGTAGGGTGGGGAGGGAATGGGGATTTTGCAGTATCCTCCCCCTGCCATGCCCACCAAGCCATACCATGCCCACCAAGCCATGCCCACAGAACTGGTAGTAAAAAAGTTTGAATCCTACCACTGTATAAAGCGGTATATCAGTCTAAGTGCTATTGCTATTTGTGTTCTGAATCCAACACATTTTGCATGAATAGACATAATTTTTAATTTAAAAATTTAAACCTCCATGGATCTTCTGCCTTGGATTTTTCAGCTGACCATCCCTGCTCTGATGTTCTGCATTGGAAGTGCCATTCCTCCCCAACCCTCAGGAATTAAAGTTTACAATTCCAAACCCTGATTTAAATTGGCATCAAAGGTGGAAACAATTTTGACTCCCAAAATGTCTCTTTCTCCATTTGTGGATCATTTGCTTTTTAAGCATGAATTTAAATGTTTAGGACCAGGAATGGGAAGATGGTTAGTTGGATCGCATTAGGTCATCATTGATGGAAACCCATGTTACTGTTGAATTTATTTTGCAAGGAAGGGCCACAAGGACCAACTCAATACAAGCAGTCTTTGTCTTCCAAACAATCATTTACTTGCAGCATCTCCATGGTCACATGATCAAAATTCGGCCGCTTGGCAAAGGGGTTCATATTTATGATGATTCCAGTGTCCTGCGGTTATGTGATCCTCTTTTCTGTGTTGTTGTTCTGACAAGCAGAGTTGTTCTGACAATGTTCTGACAAGCAGAGTTAATGGGAAAGTCAGATTTATTAAACAACCTTGTTACTATTTATTTTTATTTATTTATTTATCAAACATGTACAAGATAACAAGTATAGGTATGAACATAAACAAGAACAAAGGAAGTAAATACAGATAAATGAGGACAGTAAGACAGGGACAGTAGGCACGCTGGTGTGCTTATGTACACCCCCTTTAAGGACCTCTTAGGAATGGGGTGAAGTCCATGGTAGACAGTGTGAGGTTGAAGCTGTGAGGGGTTGAGGCTGTAACCACGGAGTCGGGTAGGGCATTCCAGGCATCGACTACTCTGTTGCTGAAGTCGTATTTTCTGCAATCGAGTTTGGAGCGGTTTATCTTGAGTTTGTATCGGTTGTGTGTCCGTGTATTATTGTGATTGAAGCTGAAGAAATCGTTGACAGGCAAAATGTTGTAGCAGACAATTTTGTGAACTATGCTTAGATCGGACTGCAGGCGGCGCAGTTCTAGATTGTCCAGGCCCAAAATTTCAAGCCTAGAGGCATAAGGAATTGAATTCTACTGTGAGTGGAGGAGTAGAGAACTTTTCTCAAGAAATACCTCTGAATCCGCTCAATCATGTTAATGTCCAATATACAGAATGGGTTCCAGGCGGACAAGTTGTATTCAAGAATTGGTCTGGCAAAGGTTTTGTATGCCCTAGTTAGCAATTCAATGTTGCTGGAGAAGAAGCTTCACAAAATGTTAACAACTCTTCATGCCTTTTTGGCAATGTTACAGTGAGCTCTGGGGCTTAGATCATTTGAGGTGAGTACTCCTGAGTACTCCGGAGTACTAACTTAACAACTGCAGTGATTCACTTAACAACTGTGGCAAGAAAAGCCAAAAAAGGGGGAGAAACTCACTTAACAACTGTCTTGCTTAGCAATGGAAATTTGGGCTGAATTATGGCCATAAGTCAAGGATTCCCTGTGCCAAATGAATTCAAATCCAACTATTCCTTTGCAAATTATCTGGGTTTCTCCAGTTAAGACCTTTTTTTTAAATAATATTTAAGAATAGTGTAGGCAGGATGTGCAGTATTATGGATAGTCTGAAAATGATTCAGAGCTACTTTGGGCATTTAGGCAAGCACAGTTCCTTTCTGCTGCTCATTAAGGTTGCCTGAAATTTTGCTCCACTCCACATGAGCCTGAAGAAAAGCTCTTAATGCACATTTCCCCCCCACGCCAAAGTCTAAAAAAAGCCAAGCAATTTTAATGAATAGGTCTTATACCCAGATCGAAAACACTTTCCAAAAGCCATAAAGATCTAACAATGATTTCATCTAATAAGAAGTGAATCTCATCTATGTTATATTAAGCTTCCTGGAAATAATCTATCTATGTGTGGTCAGTAAGAGTTGACACTGACAACGGCTCACAATTAATATTAAGGATGGCTCTGGCAGGAAGAAGCAGTTAACCAATCTTGTCTGGATTCAACAAGCTAAGTGAGGTCGGACCTCATTAGTTATTGGGATAAGAGTCTACCCAGAAGTATCAGGGAAAACAGAAAAAATGTTCTGGAAGAAAGCAATAAAAATCCATCCATAATAATTGCCAAGAAAACCTCATAGACCCGTCATTGATGTCACCAAGAATCCAGTTGAACTATACTAAGCAAGGCAGTCAACCTACTTCTTAGCAAGCTAGAAAAAAGTGGAATAGATAGCACCACCACTAGATGGACTTGCAACTGGCTGGCAAACCGTACTCAATGAGTAGTCCTTAATGGGTCTAAGTCTACATGGAGGGAAGTAAGCAGTGGGGTGCCACAAGGTTCCGTCTTAGGCCCAGTACTCTTCAATATCTTCATTATCAGCTTAGATGAAGGAACAGAAGGGGAACTTACCAAATTGGCAGATGATACTAAGCTGGCAGGAATAGCTAACACCCAAGAAGATAGGCTGAAGATCCAGATGGATCTTGACAGACTAGAACACTGGGCCATATCTAACAAAATGAAATTCAATGTAGAGAAAAGTAAAGTCCTACACTTAGGCAAGAAAAACCAAAAGTACACATATAGACTTGGTGAAACCAGGCTCAATAGCAGTAACTGTGAGAGGGATCTTGGAGTCTTAGTGGACAACCAGCTAAATATGAGCCAGCATTGTGCAGTGGCAGCCAAAAAAGCTAATGCAATCCTAAATTGCATTAACAAGGGATACAATCAAGATCAAGTGAGGTACTAATACCACTCTAGTGGTATTAGTAAGCCTTAGTAAGACCACACCTAAAGTACTGCACCCAGTTTTGGTCACCACACTATAAAAAAGATGTTGAGAGACTAGAAAAAGTACAGAGAAGAGCAACCAGGATGATTAGGGGACTGGAGACTAAGGCATATGAAGAACGGTTACAGGAACTGGGCTTGGCTAGTCTAGTGAAGAGAAGGACCAGGGGAGACAGGATAAAAGTGTTCCAATATTTGAGGAGCTGCCACAAAGAGGAAGGGGTCAAGCTATTTTCCAAGGCACCTGAAGGCCAGATAAGGAACAATGGATGGAAACTGAACAAGGAGAGATTCAACCTAGAAATAAGGAGAAATTTTCTGATGGTGAGAATAATCAATCAATGGAACAGAAGTTGCCCCCGGAAGTTGTGGGAGCACCATCACTTGAGACTTTCAAGAAGAGATTGGACTGCCATTTGTCAGAAATGGTGTAGGGTCTCCCACTTGGGTGGGGGCTTGGACACTAGATGACCTACAAGGTCCCTTCCAACTCTGATTATCTGTTATCTGTTAAAAGCTGATAAGTTAGGAACACGGTTGTTAAGTGAATCTGGCTTCCCCATTGACTTTGTTTGTCAGGTCGCAAAAGGGGATCACATGACCCCTGGACACTGCAACCGTCATAAATGTGAATCAATTGCCAAGCATCTAAAGTTTGATCGCATGACCATGGGGATGTTGCAGTAGTCATAAGTGTGAAAAATGGTTATAAGTCACACATTCGTGGCATAATTTCAGTCACTGAACAAATTGTTGTAAATCAAGGACTACTTGTACTTTGGGAATGATTTTTTTGTTTAGTTTTAAAAAAAACACCTTACAATTCAATCTCAAACTTATTTCCAGTAACAAGCCACATTCAGATGACACTGTTGTGGCCCACCAGTGGCCAGTGGAGCTGGCAGCAGATTCAAACAGTGAGGAGATTGGGGAGGAAGATGAGGAAGGCTCTGATGAATGCTCTGCATCAGAGGCAGAGATGGGACCTGGGCCGTCTGACAGTTATCAGCTGCCTTCGGAGTCAGACCTCAGTGGGGCAGAAGAACAGCTGGAGCCTGTTCCCAGTGTGCGCATGCACAGAGCTGCCAGGAGAAGGGAACAGTTAAGGACAAGGGTCAACTGGGGAGTAAAGGCACAGGTGGATAGTGAATGGCCCCTCCCATAGGGAATAAAGAGTGAAAGGGGAGTGGTGTTTGCAGGAGATAATTAGTTTGTTCAATTAGTGTGAAGATTTGTTCATGACTCTCAGAGACTCCTTGCCATATATTTCCTTGTAGAGCGTTGCGCTTGGAAGCTATCGGCCTGGCAACTCTCCAAGCCTGATAAGGTCTGTGGTTGTAATTCACCCTTGAAAGACTTTTTGCCAGGACGTTGCTGGATGTAAATGATAGAAATTCATATTACCCTAAATAAAAAGGGGATTTGTTGGGACAAGGAGTCTGCTTAGTGATTTTGTGAAGCCTAGGTCAGAACAGAAACAAGAGAGTTATTCTGAAAACATTCGGTGCTTTTCCATAATGCCTGAACAATATCTGCCCTACTCCATGCGTCTAACATTTAGGGGATTGTCTTGACAGCATACATCCTTCTTTTCTAAAACAAAACCACACCAATATTTTATGTTATGAATCTAATAAGAAATGTTCCTTTGTTTTCCTAGGAATTACTTGTTTTATGTGATGGTGGCCTTCTAGAAAAAAAATTTTTTTTTCTTAGCAGACAGCATGACAAAATAAGGCGTGAAACTCCTGGTAGCCTGATCTTTAGAAAGGTAATGATTCAAATATTATTTTTAGTTGTGTCGCGTGCAGGCAGTAATTAATCTCAAGTGAAATAGGAGAACAACCCTTGCACAGATTATTCTTCTATTTAAACGTATGTTCTTAAAATGCCAAGCAATTGATTTTGCAACGTCAGGGCTGTAACAAAAATTCACAAAGGAGCCCTTTCCCTTTTCAGAGGTCCAGATCCAAGCTGTTTGCTTGTAGTTCCACTCAGGTTTCACACACACACCCCTTCAGCCCCAAAGAAGTGAAAAAAAAATTTGAAAAGTCAGGATCTATAAAATAGTCCCAACTCAATCATGTGTAATTCAAAACATTCCAATTGGAAGTGTGAAATGCCCCATTTTCAATGTGCAACAGCTGCTCGCAAAGCAAAACAAGCTGTTTTGAGCATTTTTTTCACACTCAAAAACAGCTGTTTGCCGTGAAAGGGGGCAGTTCAACTTGAAATGTGTGTGTGTGTGTGTGTGCGTGTTTCTAATGCAAAACTCCTCTTCAGCTTTGGCAATGTTCATTATCAAACTTTCTGGACTATAATGTGCCTGATCCAAGCCATCCTGTTTCCTATTCATCCGTGCAAAATTGCTTGGTTTAAATTTCAGGACTCTTTAAAATTCTATTGTGTATCAAATATCTACGAAGCTCTCGTCTTCTATGTAGGGAGCATGCCTCAAAAAAAAAGTAAAACAACAGGAAAGCTATTTCATGTTGAAGTTTTCATGCAGGCAAAGATTCCTTTGTCTGACTGACTGTAGTATAAGACGCACTCCCACCTCAAATAAGTGGGTGGAAACGTCTGTGCATCTTATACAGCGAATATTGCGGTGCGGGGGGGTTGGTGCGGCACCATTTCAGCTGCTATAAAACGGGCAGCAGTGGCAGTGAATGGGTAGCACTGAATGGGCTGTGGTGGCAAACAGGCCACGGCAAACAGGTTGCAGCTACGGCAAACAGGCCGTGGTAGCAGTGAATGGGCATTTTTGCTCTGACCGGTTGGGTAGATATGACCAGGAAAAGAAAACCCTTCATATAGTTTGATTTGGATAAATTCAAATGCATGATATTGACAGGAATTTTAATCCAAATGGGTTAACTATTGACCTTTCAAGAGATGTTGAAAGCCATGGTGGCATGGTGGTGCAGTGGTTAGAAGGCGGTACTGCAGGCTACTTCTGCTGGCTGCTGTTCAGCAGTTCAATTCTCACTGGCTCCAAGTTAACTCAACCATCTTTCCGAGGTCGGTAAACTGAGGACCCAGATTGTTGGGGGCAACATGCTGACTGTGTAAAACTGCTTAGAGAGGGCTGTAAAAGCACTGTGAAGCAGTATATAAGTCTAAGTGCTTATTGCGATTGCTATGTTCCCAACACCACTCAATCTAGCCAAAGTTATCTGAGATTCTGGTAGCCTGTTATGTGAATACAGTAGGACTGTAACTTTGTTGCTTGTATCCTTACAATTTATATTGACTGTTTCCTAGTATGATTTGATTGTTGATTGTACCCTATGGCTATCATTAAGTGTTGTACGTTATGATTCTTGGTTCTTAATGAATGTATCTCTTCTTTATATATACTGAGAGCATTTACACCAAGACAAATTCCTTGTGTGTCCAATCACACTTGGCCAATAAAGAATTCTATTCTATTCTATTCTATTCTATTCTATTCTATTCTATTCTATTCTATTCTATTCTATTCTATTCTATTCTGTTCTATTCTATTCTCTCATACATATAACTAGCAGGACGTGACAGTATTGAAAAAGGGTCAGATATTTTCTGGGCCAAATTAGCACAGACATCATCACCCTATCAGCAATTGTAAGAATTACTACTTCAAAAGAAAGGGAGTAAATTTGGATCTTTATAAGAACTACAAGGCTTTGTGGTGATCACTCATTCAGTTCTCTGTAGAACCTTTTCAGGGAAAGAAAGAAGAGATTTCAAATAATTCCACTGTTATTTCTTAACGTAAAGAAGGTGTGATTGATTGACCACACTCCTAGTCAGGACTGCAAGGTTGGGGCACAATTATACCTTCCCCTCATAACACACACCAGTTTGGATTCATATACTTTCTAATATAGCCTAAATAGCATTATTTTGAAACTCTGCACCACTGAGGTGCTTTTATGATGTTCTATTCCAATACTGCTCATCATCAGATTTTGGTATACTTTATTTATATATATATATATAACAATTCACAAATGCTTAATTTCAAGTACAAAATTCACCCTAAAATAATCATTTCCGGGTTGTTTCTTGAAATTCAGGTGGAAGTCAATGTGTGCAGTTACCAAAAAAATTAATACTAGAAATTTTCAACATTCACAGATTTTCTCCATTGGTTCACCTGGGCCTTGGGCTTTGCTAAGAACGCTGAAACTGTGAAATGGAGGCACCACAGTTTTAATCCGTTTTGTAAAGCACTTAGTAAGGAGGTGGTTTCAGGGAAGGTTGATGGAAATAATCCAGGACATTGTTGGTTTAATTCTTTCTCTCTTTCACAGCATAAATCCGTCACTGATCTAAGCCATGGGCAGGTCATAGGAAGCTGGGTATCTGCCAGTCACGTGATAATAAATCTGTGCAATGGAAACAAAAAAGCAGAAATTAAACTGGGATAATAAAACTGGCAAATTATGGGTAGGTTAATGCAAAGATGGACCCAGCGGATAGACACTTAATTATTCACCCTGATTAAGAGCATGCCTTATCTAAAGCCATTCTTCTTTTTAAAGGAAATATGGGCCGATACCATTTGTTTCACCTGATGTGCTCCATCTTACATTTGTCTGGCAATTTTCTTTCTATCTCCATGGAAAATGAGATATACAAGACTCACTCCTATTCACAACAATCATGTACAGTTAGACTAAAGATAAAGGTAAAAGGTACAATTTTCCTCTGCCCAGTCGTATCTGACTCTAGAGGGCAGTTCTCACCTCTGTTTCTTAACTGAGGGAGTCAACGTTGTCTAAAGACGCTTCCATGGTCCTGTGGCCAGCATGACTATACAACAGGCACACTGAACGCTGTTACTTTCCCACTGAAATGGTACCTATTTATCTACTTGCATTGGCATGCTTTTGAACTGCTACATGGACAGTAGCTGGAGCAAGTAATGCAGAGGTGGGCAACTATGGCCCCTTTATGACTTGTGGACTTCAACTCCCAAAATTCCTGAGCTAGCATGGCTTGCTCAGGAATTCTGGGAGTTGAAGTCCACAAGTCATAAAGGGGCCATAGTTGCCCACCTCTGAAGTAATGGGAACTCACCCCATCATGCAGTTCTCAGGTCTCAAACTCGGGTGGTCATCTTTCCAACTGACAAGTTTTAACGTTTAACCGCTGAGCCACTGTGCCCCCTAAAGTTAGACTAGCCTACCTCAACCGGAAGTTCTGAAGATGTACTGATTCACAAGCTCTCTTGTGCTCATCAGTTGTGTTGGTTGGCAATACCTTTGACTGAGATTTTAATGTTGGGTTTCCCTGATGCCATACCAACGACTTAATGTGTACACTAATCTGGCTGGGAGAAAAGCAAAGCTTGCCACTTGTTTTGAACCTTATCTAAGTGGCATTTCTTGCACTGAAAGCCAGTCAAGTCCAGCTTTTTCTCCCATTTTCAGCAAAATCTCCAAGATTTCTGTTTTGACTAAACCAGTTCTTTTTCAACCTTGGCAATTTTAAGATGTGGGGACCCCCAGAATTTCCCAGTCGGTTGAAGTCCACACATCTTAAAATTGTCATTTTATTTATTTAATTTGTTTGCCATTCATCTCGCCACAAGAGCTAAAGCATCCTTATAGCAGAGTCACATTCCTGATCAAATCATTTGTATGGCCATCCATACAACTTCTCCTTCAAAGTTTGGCAGCAAATGACTGAATTTCATTGGTGGAGTTTTGTTCCACTTCCTAAATGGCTTCTCTACACTTGAAAACTTACTTGAAGCCCCAAAGTTCCACAGTTAGGGGAGATTTTAGGGTGGGAAGAGGAGCAACTGTTGGGATTTCCATTGAAGAAATCCTTGACTTATGACCAGTCATTTAACAATGACTGTTCAGTTACGAGCTTTTTTCAAGAGGCAACTGGACTTTGTTTTTCTTTGAAGACGTTTTGCTTCTCATCTAAGAAGTTTCTTCAGTTCTGACAGGATAATGGGGAATGGAAAGATTTATACCCCTTGTAGACAGCTTGTCATTTGCATTTTTTTAGAGTGTCATTGAGGCCACTTGGAGGTTTATTTGTGTCCTCAGGGCCACCTGAGTAGTGCAAATGGAAGGAATATAAATCTATCCATTCCCCACCATCCAGTCAGAGCTGAAGAAGCTTTTTGGATGAGAAGCGAAACGTTCTTCAAAGAAAAACAAAGAAAGTCCAGTTGCCTCTTGAAAAAAGGCACTTTGGGGACAACCATGACCTGGATGACTGAGAATCTCCATAGACACTGAGTTATGATGGACTTTTGAAAAAGTTACTTACGACCCATCCTTGAAATTAGGACTGTCCCCCCGCCACACATACACACCAGTGACCACATGGTTGCATTTGGCAACTGGCTCGCAATTATGACTGGTTGTAGCACCCCCTCCCCCGCGATCACATGATCCTGCCAATTTTGCTGGTTTCCAGAAAAAAATGTCCATACTTAATGACTTCATGATTCACTTTATAACCTTCATGGAAAACGATTGTAAAATTGAATCTAGTAACTTGGTGCCTCGACTTATAGATAAGATAAACCTTTATTGTCATTTTCCTTTTACTGTGAGCACACTGGTCCACATTAAAATTAAATTCTGTTGCCTGCTCTCAAAAGAAAGTATTTAATTACCCAAACACAGACATAGCACACATATACACATGTCACACACACACACACACGGCCACCTAATGAGAAGGAAGGACTCACTGGAGAAGAGCCTAATGCTGGGAATGATTGAAGGAGGAGATGGCAGAGAATGAGGTGGCTGGATGGAGTCACTGAAGCAGTCAGCGTGAGCTTAAATGGACTCCAGGGGATGGTAGAGGACAGGAAGGCCTGGAGGAACGTTGTCCATGGGGTTGCGAGGGGTTGGACACAACTTTGCAACAACAACAACAACAAACACACACATACACGATTAATCACTGTCCAGAAGGTAACGAAAACAGATTCTGAAGAGGATGTGTAGCATCCCAGACAATCCTTACGACTTAACAACCAAAATTCCAGGCTCCACTGTGGTCATAAATCAAGGACTATGAGTATTGCCTCCTTCCTAGAAGTCAAGAGGCTATACTGTTGTCTTTGACCACTCAAACTCTCTGTAGCTCGGTACTGCTTTATTACTCTTCAGCAAATACATTCTATTAAGCCAACGATTGTGCTATGTTAGCCCAGATTGAGGGTTAAACGTCCTTTTGAAGGAAGTTGAACCTTCCTGCTGAAAGGCAGGGCTTTGCATCTAACCTGTCTTTCGATGTCTCCCAGCAAAGTGCTGGCACCCAAGCGAAAGAGTTCTGGTTTCAGCCATTCCTCTCCCAATTCCTCCTTCATCAGGGAAAGCCAGATCAAGGCCTCTTTGGCTTTGCGAATGCCTCCTGCAGGCTTGAATCCAACCTTAGGGAAGAATAATAATATTTTTTTTATTAAAAAAAAGAACTATTGTGTTAGGCTCCAAATAAGTCATTGTAGGTGTACAGCAAATTGGAATTTGCGTATAAATGCATACATCTAACGAGACAGGGTATGTGTGTATATACAGTATATATATGTATATCAGGGGTGGTATTCTACTTATTCGGTCCGGTTTAGTCAAACTGGTAGCTCCAAGGATCATCTGTGAGTGAATCGGTTCTCTCCAAGGATCAGCTGCTATGCCCTCCCGCTCGCCCTGGCTCTATTCTGACTTTTATTTCCTGTTTTTTCAAGTTCAGCTGCTTTGCACAGCACAGCAGTGTCAGCTGTTTAACACACAGGGAGAATGCAGGATTGCAGGAGAAGGTTAGTAGCAAACCTGCTGCGTGCACGCCAGTTGTTACACTGGTTGAATCACATCTCTGATGTATATGAGTGTGTGTGTGTGTGTGTGTGTGTGTTTGTATCTAATTTACAGAAGGATTTCTTTCCTGCCTTCCCTCTCCAAAGTGCAGGTGCACAAAGTGGCTTATAGGGTAATAAAATACAGTATAATGACAAGAAGGAACACACTACTAAATAAAAGAAAATCGCTGAAAATATAAATGGAAGCACAGAGTAGCTCTTGAAAACCAGGGAGCCCCAGACATCTGAGGAGAGATATAGCATGTGTTATATGAGCACTAAAAGCCTCAAATCCAATTTGGGGGAAACCGGAGAGTTTACTTTTAAAGAAGAAATATCTTTCTAATATTTAAAAACCTTGAAAAATGGCATAGCAAGTTCATGGAGAAGAAATATTTAAATGCAACCAATAAAAACGGCAGTAAATTTAAAAGATTTGGAATGAACTATATATTAAAAAGCGAGGGGAACGAGAGAGTGAATAAAACTCACCCATGGCATTCGCACCTGGGGTAGAGGTGAATGTTCCTAGTAGACATTTAAGGCAGGGGGCCACCAACCCCTGGAGCACGGCCCACTAGTGGTCGCGATCCTTTCGGAACCGGGCCATGGAAGTAGTGGGCAAGCGTGCGCATGTGCGCCTCCCCAGGTGACCACATGGGTGTGTGCTTGCCTGCAGCACACGCAGGACCATTCCCTCTCCGCCCCCCTCCCCCGACGGTCTGCAAAGCTGAAACGGTTGGGGGAACTCTGATCTAAGGCACTTAAGAGTAATAACTTCTTGAATACGAAGTAGAGGAGTTTTCCAGACAGCAGGGAGGCATTGAAAGAATATGGCACCACCAGCCAGAAGATGGCGAGATGGAAGTTTCCCTTCTCTTCTGCACCTATGAATCCTCCAATTTCCCAAATTCAGAATTCCCCTGAGAGAGAACGGAAACTACTATCTTGACATTACCACTTTTCTTATGGAGTGCAATGGCTCGAGTGGTTGGAACACTGGGCAGGTGATTAGTTAGCAAGCCCAAGTTCGAGACTCAGGAGCTGCTGTGGGGCGGGGTTGAGCTCCCCTCCTTCACTCCAGCTCCTATCGGGGAGATGAAAGGAGCATCTCCAGGGCCATGGCGATGTCGCCAGGTAATCCTTTCAACCCAGAAGGACCTCGATGCTTCTGACACGAGTGCAAAAAAAAACCCCTACTTTTCTTTCCTGCTCTTACTAATAAATCAATCCAAAGAAAAGCTCTGGGCTGCAAAATAGCTTCTGGATTTGGTAGACATATTTAATTGACTCAACAAAGGTGGGACCTTCTGCTCCAATTGTAAAAGACTATCTTTGGTGGTCTTGTCCTCTAGGCTTCCAGAATAGGTGAGCCAGATATAACATAACATGTTTCTTGAAAGCAACTGTTAAAGAGTAGGCGTGTCAAACTTGCGGGGCTGCATCATGTGCTGGCCACAACCACCCACATTTTAGCGAAGGGGGAAAAAGTTGAGATACGTCACGTGAGAACATGTCACCGCGAGTTTGACACCCCTGTGTTAGAGCGTCTTCATGCCGTTAGTAAGCATGAAGAGGAGTCCCAACTGAACTACAACTCCCAACATCCTTTTCAATTGCACTGAAAAGAGCAAGCTCCACGAAAAGCCAAAGCTTTCTTGTTCCCATTGCCAGACAATGAAGCCAAGCTTCTTCTAATCTTGGAAACAATAAATAACCTTCATGAACATCAACCCTTGATCTGAATTTCTGCATTTCCACTTCTTACCAACTTTATCCATGAGTGCAACTGACTGGGCTGTAAGAAATGGCAGCCTCCATGTCAGAAAAAGAGATGAAAAAGTGCTTTAAAAAAAAACAACAGAAGGAAGAAAGGACATGATTCAAACACATCTATGGTTTGTCTTCGGTAGGGTGGGCAAATATGGCAACATTATGATGTGTGGACTTCAACTCCCAGAATTCCTGAACCAGCAGGAATTCTGGGAGTTGAAGTCCACAGATCATAAAGTTGCCGTATTTGCTCTCCCCTATAGAAGAATGTAGAATGTAACTTGGCCCTTCTTCTTTTATTTGCTCCTGCATAGAAAGATGCTTCTGTAGTTTCCATAAATTTAGTTTGTGTGGTGCAGTAAACTGATCTTAGTAATACTACTTCATTACACCTATATTATATGTAAGTAGCAACTCAACTTGTAAGCCCTTGGAACTTGACCTCAATTACTGTCGCCATCTGAAGCATTCACATTCCCACAAATAATTCCATTTCTCCTTTCCCCCAAACAAGCCATTATCCATAGTGGAACATTTTTGTCCTAGAACCATAAAAATTTGGCTACTATTCCCATGCTGTCTCACAGCATTTCATTATTTTGTTTAATAAATTCATCTCTCAGACTTTTTTCCTCATCACCTTGTATTATTAGAAGTAATAAGTTTCTCTGGGCTAGGAATTCCTCAACAGAAAAACCAATTTGTGTGTGTCCTTCAGTATTGACAGGAAAAAAAAAAAGAAATTTATTTCCTATTATGCCAAATACTTTTTATGTTGCCGCGACAGCTTATCATTCAATAAATGTTAGTCTGCAGCCCACTTCCATCCTTGGGAGAAGTTTAATTTCTGCATTAACCTGTTTTTACTAGCCACTGCCTTCGTAGAAAAGCATCTGTGTGGGAGCCGAATTGGTTTGTTAAAGAAAGCATTTAGAAATCTCCTATCAATGATAAAAAATGGTCTTTGTCTACTAAAAGGATATAGTCTCGGTTTACACATATTTTCCATTATTCTTGTTTTCAGAGTGAGCACGTGCACTTGGGTTCTTTTGGTTAACAGAATTTAAATTTCTGCTCGACAAATTCTCTTTAAGTGAATGAGAAATAGAACTCTTACAAAGGGGCTTTTTCAAAAGGCAACTGGACTTTCTTTTGTTTTTCCTTGAAGATGTTTCGCTTCTCATCCATGAAGCTTCTTCAGTTCTGAAGCTTCACTGAAGTTACTTTTTTCAATATCATTGTACCTTCGAACAGTCACAAAACAAATGATTACTAGTCAAGGAATGAAGCAATTCGTAACTGCATCACACTGCCACATCTCAAAGGCTAAAGGACAAGGGCCACATGAACACAGGTGTCTCCAGAGGAGTGGGGAATTATGTGCACGATATGATGGCGTTTATGTCACACAAGGCCTTTGGACATAATTGTGGCTGATAATGGATACCGTTGAGTTTGGCCCCCAGGTGTCATTTGTTCACATATCAAAATAGGCAATCTAAGTGATTTTTAAAGCCAACTAGGCCAAAATTGTAAAAGCTTTCTCCATGGATTCTGGATGAAAAATGCATGAACAAAATGAATGAAAAATGGCCGTGTGTCTAGCTTCCCTTCTTTGATCAGGAAATATGTGTCTCTGTGAGTGATTAATCCTTCAAAACTGTCATGTTTATTGTGCGTGGTTTCCCCAACGGTGTGAGGGTTTTTTTGTTTATTTTATTTTTCTTGGAAACAAGTCAAGTTTGAAGCCAAAGATTCTAGGAAGAGAAAGGCTTAAAATGTTCTATTGAATCATTTATGTCATTGACCCAGGTGCTTTATCTTGAAATGCGCTGTTGCTGAGATCTGGAGAACTATGTGGAGTCCTCACAGAGATATCACGAAGGCAAAGTTGGCTCAAAGGTAGCTAGTGGGAAACAACGTCTACAGCAATTTTGTTCAGGAGCGATCACATTTGTGTAATTTGGGGGCTAGGAAGATAATCCATAAGTACGTCTGGATGAGAAGTTAACATCATGAGGCACGTAGTCCAGCAGAAAGTTGGCAGTCAATACCTAGAGCCTCCTAGACTGGGGGTCTCCAACCTTGACAATTTTAAGACTTGTGGACTTCAACTCCCAGAATTCCTCAGCCAGCTTTGCTGTCCTAGACCTAGACTACTTGTGTCTCTTTCTTGTTTCACAAGGAAGGACTGTTTGTCCGGCCTCTTTGAGAAAGCGACATTACGCGTATGTAGAAAAGGAGTCTTCCTCTTCTATGCCATGAGGCCAATAAGGAGCTTTCCAGCACCCCAAGAAATGCTACCAAACCTTGACCAGAAAATGGCTGACTTTCAGTGGCACAATTGCTTTATTTTGTGAAGTAACGAATGATTGAGAAAGCTTGCTGTAGGTCTATTACTTGGAACCCTGACAAAAGAGCTATCAAGTTACCTTATAGCCAGTTTTCCAGTAGTAGTCTCTAATAGCTCTCACCATGACCAGCCCCACTGGGAAAGTAGCATTCACCGCTTCTTTTCCGGTAGATGTCTTGATAAAATCGGACCCTTGGGAAGAGAAGGGAGGAGAAAAACTTTTCGTCAGCAAAATATAATATCAGAACTCCTAGATTTAAGGTTCATTGTCAATAGTGATCCCTTCTCTTTTCAAAGGCAGGAAATAATGGGGTTTGAAGCAAAAGTTGTGATGGAAAATCGCTTCGGTTCAGAATTCCCAGCCAACAGTCTTTCTCCGCTCTGAGTTTTCATTTATTTTTCAAAAGTCAGCAGTTATTTTTTTATTTTTTTATAGCCACCTGTCTCAGACAAGGAACTCTGGGTGATGAGTAACAGAATAGCAGGATTGAAAGGCACCTGGGAGATTTTCTAGTCATCGTGCAATGTCTTTTGTTATACAGTGGAACCTCAGGTTGCAAACACTTCTGTTCATAACCAAATCGTGTTCTGACCAAAAAAATCCACCCCATTTTTGAATCGGGTCACAATTCAAAAATCGGGTGTCAGCGTTTCAACAAAACCTCCATTCCACCTGGTAACTCTGAGACAGACATTTCGCAAAGGTTCCTTTTATTTGGATAGTAACTGGCACAACTGTGGAATCCCGAAATCTGAAAGTTCTGGGCTTCCTTACAATAAGTAAAAACTACAAATCCATCCCCTGCACCCATCATCACATCACATGATCACCAATCACCATCCGTCCCAAGTTAAGACTTCCTCTCACTTATGGGCAAAACGACCTGACCTTGAATCAGAAAAAGAATGTTATTATGTCTAACTAGATATACTCCAAGAAATTCCCCCCCTCCCACTTTCCCAGGCCCAATTGTGGCAGCGTGGGAGCATCGGATCTCAATATGGCTTCCAAAGCTGACATCGGGTGGCAAGCAAACCCGGCCGTGGCATATTCCCTTTCTGAGCCCATTTCCCCTTCCGCGCACGTGTAGTCTGTGGAAATGTTTGTCCGCGCATGCGCAGTCGGTCGTGCTTCCGGTCATGACCAAATCAGGTTGCGACCGTAGTCCTGGAATGGATTATGGTGATGACCTGAGGTTCCACTGTACTTTTCGAAGTATTCAGCCAACATTCTGACAACTAAATGAGCTTGACAACTTTCCTAAGAGTGTTGCAGATTACCGGATTAGATTCTATCCCAATATTTTCCAAACCAGTAAGACCTTTCATATCACTGAGATCTGAAATACAGGTAGTCCTCGACTTATGACAACAATTGAGCCCAACATTTCTGCTGTTAGGCGAGACCTTTGTAAAGTGAGTTTTGCCCCGTTTTACGACCTTTCTTGCCACAGTCGTTAAGTGAATAACTGCAGTTAAATTAGTAACACGATTGTTAAGTGAACCTGGCTTCCCCATTGACTTTGCCTGTCAGAAGGTCGCAAAAGGTGATCACATGACCCCAAGATATTGCAATCGTCATAAATACGAGTCAGTTGCCAAGTGTCTGAGTTTTGATCATGTAACTATTGGGATGCCACAACAGTCGCAAGTGTGAAAAATGGCCGTAAGTCGTTTTTTTCAGTGTCATTGTAACTTGGAATGGCCACTAAATGAACTGTTGTAAGTTGAGGACTACCTAAACCAGGGGTGTCCAAACTTGACAACTTTAAGACTTGTGGACTTCAACTCCAAGAATTCCTCAGCCAGCAAAGCTGGCTGAGGAATTCTGGGAGTTGAAGTCCACAAGTCTTAAAGTTGCCAAGGTTGGACACCCCTGACCTAAACTTTTGCATGGTTATGCCAGAGATTTTTATTTATATAAAATATTACTCTTCCTCCTATCTTTCTACTCTGCTTTACCTTTTGGATCCATCTCCCTCCATGAAGAGATGATAAATGCACTCAGTACCCCTACCTGCCATGTACCTTCCACATTTCTGTCTCTATTTAAGCCTAAGCATAGGGGAAGCCCTCAATTAATATAGCATAGAACTGAGAATAAACCATCAAGATCATTGCCCAGAAAACATTTCAAGAGATGGGGCCTAGTGCAACACGGCTTCTCTGGTGTTTTACAAACTTGGCAACTTGAAAATGTGTGGATTTCGTATAAAGAACGGTTGCTGGAACTGGGTATGTCTAGTTTCATGAAAAGAAGGACTAGGGGCGACATGATAGCAGTGCTCCAATATCTCAGGGGCTGCCCCAAAGAAGAGGGTGTCAAGCTATTCTCCAAAGCACCTGAAGGCGGGACAAGAAGCAATGGGTGGAAACTAATCCAGGAGAGAAGCAACCTAAAACTAAGGAGAAATTTCCTGTCAATGAAAACAATCAGTGGAACAACTTGCCTCAAGAGGTTGTGAATGCTCCAACACTGGAAGATCTTTAGAAGAGGTTGGATAACCATTTGTCTGAAGTGGTGTAGGGTTTAATGGCTAAGCAGGGGATTGGACCAGAAGACCTCCAAAGTCCCTTCCAACTATTCTATTCTATTCTATTCTATTTTATTTTATTCTATTCCTTTCAACTCCCAGAATTCCCCAGGCAGCATGGAAAACACTGATCTGGATGCATTTGACTTCATCTGACATTACATATATCCTTTGCCTCTTCACTATGCTGGCTGCCCCACAGAGGTTTTCTTAATGTTCCCTCTTTAGAAAGCAAAAAAGCAAACTTCTTTGCATCAACTTGTATGTTCTCCCTCCCCTCATTTAAAAAAAAAAATCGCAGAGTTTAAGCCCTTTTGTTTAAGTCTTCCACCCCTATCTCCCACTTCCTCCTATCGGAGCAAGGTAAGTCAAAGCTTTTATAAGTCTGATAATTAGAAATCTCAATGGTATGGTTTCATTAAAAACTTTCATTAAACAACATCTGCCCTTGTATAGGGTCTCATAATCAATTTGGTCAAACAGACGGGCTTCTAATCGGCTGTTGATAAAAATAGAAGATGAAATTTTAATTCTAATAGATTAACCACAAACTCAAGATAGTCTTCAAAATCCATCTCACTGTATTCTCCAGTGGATTTAACGACTATTCAGCAACTCATTACTAAATAGAACAAGATGAACATTTTCCAGTTCATTAAAGAAATGTACTATGTATTTTTGCATTGTCCTCATGATTCGTTACAAGGAGTCTTAATTACAAGATAATGGATAATGGTTAATAAATGCAGGCTCCAGTAATGAAGCTCTATTCATTTGCAAGCCTCGGAGACCGCAAAGAGGGGAAAATAAAATTACTAGCTTCAAAAGATTAACGGATCAAATTATTATTCAATTTTGAAAATCTCATTCAGACTTTGCAGAAACAAGAAAGGATTTTTTTTTTAAATAGTAGTATTAGGATTATAGTGAAACACTTATTTTAAAGAATAAAGTAATATCTTAAGGCTATTAGCAGAATAATCTGCTTTGGATGTGATTATCAAAATACAGCCAATTTAGCAGCATCTTCTAACAATGAAAACAAGGCACTATTTTACTTTATGAACAAATTCTATTTATGATTCAAGAGAGAGTTTTTGCTAGCAGGATACTATAAAGAACTCAGAAGATGGATACTGGCATGGAGCTTTACAATATAAAGGTAATATTAACATTTTATATTTCTCTAAGGAAAACGGAGAAGGGGAGAAATGAAATGGAGGCTCTTAAACATATTTCATATTAGCTTTATAAATAAGGTGTTTCTGGCTGTATAATTCACCTGTCAATGTTTTTTTCCCTTTTTTTCTCAGATTGCTAAGAAAAAAAAGAACAAAGTTTAGGCAAAGAAGAAAGGCTCGAAGTTTGATTTCACTGTGGGAAGCAGCTGTGATGAGCAGCAACAGAAATTCTAGGTATCAAGAGCAAAAGGGAACTTTGGGAACAACATCAAATGAAAACCAACCTGTGTTGGGCTTCAGAACAATCAAGAATGATTCAAGGTCAAGGCACATAATAAGGTGGTATTTTGAAAAAACAAAAACTCTACTTTGCATCATTTGTGAAGGAGGACAAAAGAAGCCAAGATTTATTTAAAAAGTACACATATTAACATAGTTGTACAGAAGAAAATAAACGTCATAACTGAATGAGAAATATAATGCATTTCATCACACTGAAAAGGACTGGGTGAGGCTAACAATCATGCTATGCCAAAACGTAGTTTGTTTTAGTTTACTGTGTTACACAAACCGTTTTAAACAGGGTTTATGGTTTAGCATGCTGCACAAATCCAGCCAATTGTGATTCATTCCATAAACAATGGTTAAATAAACCATCGCTCAACAGAATGTGCCAATCTGGCCTTTGCGACCAGGTTCGGTCTACTATCCAGATGCTAAATAATGGATATAGGCAACTTCCAGGTATCTATTTTCCTTTTTAACAGATCTTTATTGAGAACTTGAATGAACAATTTTACAGGTGGAACACTTGAAAAGCAAGAATACCTATGCATGAAATCAAGAAGCCTCAATAATTAAATCTGGAGTCGCAACCTAGGAAAAAGGCTCTTCCCGGTTAGGAATTTGCAAAACAGAAATTTCTTCAACAGATCAAAAATGGTTGTTTTGTAGAGAAAGCTACTTTTCAAGTCTTCTCTCCAACATTCTCAGTTAAACCCCCAAGTGGCCTCAACAACTCTCTTTAAAAGATACGAATGACCAGCTGTCTCCATGGAATATAAATCCTTCCATTCCCCACCCTCCAGTCAGAGCTGAAGAAGCTTCTTAGATGAGAAGCGAAACGTCTTCGAAGAAAAAACAAGGAAGTCGAGTTGCCTGTTGAAAAACCACTTTTGGGACATTCGTCCTTTTGTTTGCTTGTAGCCCGCCTCTCTTATTTTTACAAATAACTCAAGGCGGCAGACATACCCAACACATCTTCCTCCTTCTATTTTCTCCACAACAACCCTGTGAGGCGAGTTGGACTCAGAGGGAGTGATTGGCCCAAAGTCACCCAGCTCGTTTTCATGGCCATGGCTGGACTTGAATTCACGGTCTCCCGCTTTCTAGCCTGGTGCCTTAACAACATAACGACATTCCTAGAACAAGTGATAAAAGCTGCCAGAACATATGATAGGAAATACCAGAAGTAAATGCATATTATTTGCTACTTCTGAATGCTGTACCACAACCAAAGCGGAGTTGCTTTTGGAAATCATTCTGGACCAGAAATAACAACCAAAAAAAGAAAAAAAAAATGCTGATAGGCAACATCTATTAATAAAATCCATATAAGCGTATGCTCCGTGTTACCACTCCTTTTCGCTGCCAGCATAATAAGGGAAAAGGGGACGACGACGAAAAAACATTTCTGGAACGTGTAAATGGCAACCATTTATGTGATTAAAACTGGAGCAAAGTATTTAGCTGGCTATAGACAAGAACAATATTAGAGAGCCATTATTAAGCAGTAAAGAATAATAAACAGCATAGCAATCATGGAGTAATCGTAATCTTTATGTTTCAGTTATGCTCTAAACCCCCTCAGGATGCCATTATTTGCCAATAATCTCAGATTGCTTAACGTTGCTTTACTCTTAATAAAAAAATAAGAACCCAGCCTGCAATTTAAAATAATGCAGAGCGACCAGACGGATGTTATCACCTTGGCATCGCTTCCGATTTCTCTAACGGAAATCCAAATTTGGTGGGCTCAGCGTTAACCGAAAGCCACCTCCCTTTTCCATTCTCAGGTGAAAACAGGATGCAGCTCACCTGTATCCTGCCAGACTGTGAGAAGGAAAGGCTTCCTTCAGGTCCTACCATGGTGGAAGGTAGGAGCATGTCACTCAATAAAACAAAAGCATGGGTTCTAAAGCCGGGGTCACCATTTTCGGCTGTCCCAAAATTCGAATCATGTTTTTTTTTTTTTTTAAGGTATTGAAGAGTTAACAAGTCTTCAGGTAGTCCTCGACTTACGACCACAATTGAGCCCAAACTATCTGTTGCTGAGCAAGACAGTTGTTAAGTGAATTCTGGCCCATTTTACGATCTTTCTTGCCGCAGTTGTTAAGTGAATTGCTGCAGTTGTTAAGTTAGTCACACAGCTGTTCAGTGAACCTGGCTTCCCCAAATGACTTTGCTTGTCCAAAGGTAGCAACGGTTGATCACATGACCCTGGGACACTGCAACCATGATAAATACATGCCAGTTGCCAAGTGTCTGAATTTTGATCACGTGACCATGGGGATGTTGCAACGGTCGTAAGTGTGCAAATGGACATAAAAGTCACTTTTTTCAGTGCCACAGTCACACCTGAATGGTCACCAAGTGAACTGTTGTAAGTCGAGGGCTGCCTGCATTTCCTATAGTGAGCTCTATGGCTCAGGGCCTGGAAATCTGTGTGTTTCCCAAATGGATTCTGTCTGTGTAATCTGTCATCATCATCTTTTAACGACCTCATAATCCCTTGCGGGGGTGGAGTCTGGGAAACTGAATGGAGCTGGCAGAGTGTTTTAATGGCCGGATGCCCTTCCTGTCACCAATGCAGAGTTTTGTTCAGCAGATATGTTCTCAGTGTGCCCAGAGAGAGAAATATCTGCCTCTAACCTAGGACTGAACTCACAGCCTCCTGATTGTGAGGCCAGAGCTCCCCCTCTGGGCCACTGCACCATTCCTTCCTAATCCACGTGCACAGAAATATCTGCAGAGGTTGCCACCTGTGAAGGAACATGACAGATAGAGACGGAAAGTTGGGACACTGAACATTGGAGACTATACTCCATATCAAGATGGAGGACAAGAACTACATGCAATTTAAGCGACATTAATTCAACAGCTTTTGAATTTATTTTATTCTCAACATCCAAAGCAACTCTGGGTGGCTTACAATTTCTGCCCAGAGATTGTGTACCTCTCCCAGTCCTTGAATGATCCCATTCCACTTTATCAATAGGACAGCTACTATACAGGGAGTGCTTGACTTACAACCAAAACTGATTCCAAAATTTCCGCTGCTAAGCAAGACAGTGGTTAGCAACAGCAATAGCACTTAGACTTATATACCGCTTTATAATGCTTTACAGCCGTCTCTAAGCGGTTTACAGAGTCAGCCTGTTGCCCCCAACAATCTGGGTCCTCATTTTACCCACCTCGGAAGGATGGAAGGCTGAGTCAATCTGGAGCCTGGTGAGATTCGAACTGCCAAATTGTAGACAGTTGGCTGTAAGCAGAAGTAGCCTGCAGTACTCTACTCTAACTACTCTAACCACCAAGGTTAAGTGAGTTTTGCCTGATGTTATGACTTTTCTTGCCCCGGTTGTTAAGTGAATCACCGAAGCTATTCAGTTAAATTTACTGTAAATGCAGCAAATCCTGCATTAAAAGGTGGAACAAAGTAGTCCTCAACTTATGACAATTGAACCTAAAATTTCTGTTGTTAAATAAGACATTTAAGTGAGTTTTGCTCCATTTCTTGCCACAGTTAAAGAGAATCACTGCAGTTGATAAGTTAGTAACACAGTTGTTAAGTAAATTTGGCTTCCCTGATGATTTTGCTCGTCAAAAGCTTGCAAAAAATGATCACAAAGCAATGGGACAAAGCAATGGTTATAAAAACAAGGCACTTGCCAAGCATTACAGTTGTTAAGTTAATCTGGCTTCCCCGTTGACTTTGCTTGCCAGAAAGTCACAAAAGGTGATCACATGATCCTGGGGTACTGCAACTGTCATAAGTACATGCCAGTTGCCAAGCGTCCAAATTCGGATCGCGTGACCGTAAGGATGCTGCATTGTCATGTGAAAAACATTCATAATTTTTTTTTCAGAGCCACTGTAACTCTGAGCAGCCACTATATAGTTGAAAATTAAGGACTACGGTAACTTGTATGCCTTTAAAAATTGGTGGCTGGGTTTCCCTCAAACTTTTTTTTCCCGCCTTTCGGTGTCCTGCTTTTTAAGTTGTTGGCACGGAGAGTTTTTTTTTATGGCTTTTATGAAAACTATTTTGGGCATTCTTTTTGCAGAAAAATGGGGAAGATATTTCTTAAATCAAACTCACTAAACCCTGCTGTTGTTGTCCTTGTAAATATCCCCTACACATCAATGTAATCTAAAAGATGAAAGCAATGACAGAAAAATAATATTACAGTATATGTATTAAATAAATGGTTATTATTTGCCTATTTTTCCACTTGCTTTGCAGTGAAACACCTTTCTCCAATCCAGTAAATATGATTTCCGTCGGTCTCCCATCAAAATACCGATTTTTTTATTTTGAACAAAATACACCAATGCTTTGCTTTGTCAAAACTGCAGCCTCAAATGTTTTCAAGCTCCCTTCCTCTCAAGCAATATCGTATAAGATACAGATATTTCCAGAAACCAGATTTAACTTTGCTACTTTCCGGTGTCAGCAATAAGTTGTTAGCTAATTTTATTAATAAAAAAACCTATTGTCTACCAAACTTGCAGGAAAGTTGCTGAAATGGAAAAAAACGAGCTGCTTGAAATGGATTGAGAAAAAAAATATTACACTGAACAAAGCAAGCCGGAAAATTAGGCTCCTTTATCAGACTTTGAAAGTGCTATGAATTTTAAGCATAACTTTTTTTAAAAGGCGGATATTAAAAAAAACCTCACACACGCAACCAAGATCATCACACTTCAATGTCAACTTCAGTGTATTTTTCAATAGTTCCCAATAAAAGCACTTGAACTGTAATAAAAAAAGAGCGCTCCTTAAAAGGAAGGGAGAAATATATTCGGATTTGAACCTTTCAGCTTTAAAGTTTGAATGCCCAAACACTTCTGTGTCCAACTTCAAAGCCTCCACCAAAAAGGCTCATTTTTTTTTTTTGCTCAGAATAAACAATCAAGCTTTAAAAGCAAATGTTATGTCCCTGTGACTTATTCTAACAAGAGCTTTCAACACACTCAGCCTATTACGGATTCACATAGCTAGAGAGACTAGCTCCAAATAGTTATATTTTGGTAACTGAGAGGTGGGGAGGTTAATAAATGCATGAGTGAGGGGTTGTGAGGCATGTGCTTTCTCTTAGTCCTCATTTCTAAGTTTTAGATAAGATGAATTTTAAAAGCGGGAATCTGAGCGATGTTTGGAGGTTTACATTTTCTGGCAATACACACCTAGAGCATAGAACAATAATTGGAAGGGACCTCAAAGGTCTTCTAGTCCAACCCACTGCTCGAGAAAGAGGCCCTATATTATTTCAGATAAATGGTTGTCCAATCTCTTGTTCAAAGCCTCCAGTGATGGAGCACCCGGAACTTCTGAAGGCAAACTATTCCATTAGTTAATTGCTCTCATTATTTCTCCTTAGTTCTTGCTTCTCTCCTTAATTAGTTTCTACCTTTGTTTCTTGTCTTGCCTTTTGGTGCTTTGGAAAATAGTCTGACCGCCCCTCGTCTTTGTAGAAGCCCCTCAAATATTGGAACGGTGCTTAGAATGATAAACAATGCTTAGAACTGTAAACCATAATCTACCAAGTTTTTCCGTTTGGGTCCTACAATAGATTCACCGAAGACTGAGGGCTGTTTTGAACATCACTTTCCCTAATTCATCTTGATAAGACTCTTGCTCTGACCACCAGACAATGATTATTTATTTATTGCCTGTTTGTGTGTTTCTATCCATCATCTTTACAAAGGCAAGAGCCTATAGGATTGTGATAGCACACTTGCAAATATGATGTTGCGTTCTTGCAAGATCTCAGGATTTTGATTTACACCAACAATGAGCAAACTTTATGAGGCCAGAGACCACATGTTTCTTTTCTTTAATGAATTATTCGTTTGGTTTCTAGGGAATATGTAGGTTGTGGGCTGTTTCCTCCCCAATTTGGGGAAAATGAATAAATTTAAAGAAAATAAATGTGAAGGCTTATTTTCAACAAAAATAGAAAAAGACGAAAAGAATTTTGGCCATCCAGTCTCATAATTATTTATATCATTGTAGCTCCTATTGGTGCTATTTTATCGGTGAACAAACATTGGTATAATTCTGCAACTTGCAGAGCACAAAACTCAAAAATAAGAGATGCATTTGGTAAATTCAGATTTTGTCCATTACATCCACAGACTGCTAAATGGAGATTTGTACGACTGAGATTTTACTAAAAATAAAACAAATATATAAAACCAACGACAATCAAACAGAAGAACAGAAAGCAGAAGCCAAGAATAGCACTGAGTCCACCAGCTTGTTCAAACTCTTAAGTTTTCAATTCATACACTCAATTTCAAAAGAATCAGTCCTCTGAATCAAAAAGCTGAATCAAATCCCTGTGAACAGGCTTGGCGATTTGGAAGGTGGAAATGATTGCAATTCTATTTTCTGAATCAGTTCAAATCACTGAATCACACCAACTATTTAAGCCAAACCAGCCATTCAAATAAGATTGGGGCTGATCCACTAATAAATAGGAAAGGTAGAAATAGGTTTATATGAGATGCCAAGCAACAGCAACAAAGTCTTTGCCACTACGATATGAAATTATTATACTCAATCTTTATACTATTCTCTATTCTCCGTTATTATATTCTTTCTCACTCCCATTATCTGATTTTTTAAACCCACCTTTATTACTTTATAAGTAACCAAGGCAGTGAACATACCTGATACACTTGCCTTCTCCTATATTTCCCACAGCAGCCCTGTGAGGTGAGTTGGGATGAGAGAGAGTGATGGCCAAAGACCACACACTAAAACTAGATTGAAAAGGCAGAACCAAGTGTGAAAATTTGTGAAAATCCACACAGACACAATGATCTAGAAAGAGTGCAAAGAGCAACAAAGATGGTTAGGGGACTGAAGGCTAAAACATATGAAGAACTGTTGCAAGAACTGGGCAGAGCTAGTCTAGTGAAGAGAAGAACTAGGGGTGACATGATAGCAGTGTTCCAATATTTGAGGGGCTGCCACAAAGAATAGGGGATCGACCTAATTTGAAACACCTGCAGGCCAGAAAAGAAACAATGGATGGAAACTGATCAAGAAAAGATTCAACCTAGAAATAAGGAAACATTTTCTGACAGTGAGAACAATCAACCAATGGAACAGAAGTTGCCTTCAGAAGTTGTGGGAGTTTCAACACTGGACGCTTTTGAGAAGAGACTGGACTGCCATCTGTCAGAAATGGTCTAGGGTCTCCTGCTTGGGTGGGGGGGTTGGACTAGATGACCTATAAGGTCCTTCTAACTCTGTTATTCTGTATCTGCGAATAGTATAAAAAAAATGGAGGCATGGCATTGCAAGGGCTGAAGTTCTCCCATAAAGAGCTCCTTGAAATCTCCCAACTCCTTTTCATCCAGTTCAGGAGGAGAAAGACAGGTTTTTTTCTCCCTTTTTGGTCTGTGTATGTGAATAAAAGTGTGCGTGTTTATAGAGCATGTTTTATCAGGGTAGTCAAAAATAGAAGATAATATTTGTCGCTCAGGGTTGCACTGTGGGGTCCTTGGTGCTTTCACAGCTTGGTTGCTTTCTTGAAGACATTTCATTACCGAACTAGGTAACATCATCAGTGCACTGATGATGTTACCTACTCTGACACTGCAACATTTGCAAGAAAACTATCAAGTTCAAGAAAAGCACCAAGGACTTCACAGTAGCCAAAAATGACTTGTGTCTTGTTTAGTAGTATCTTTGCTCTGACACTACAATAGTAGCAGTATTGTGCAGCAGCTAAATTTTGTGTTGTCCTGATGAAAGCAAGATATAAAGAAAGATATATTTAACTTTGTTTTAAATATTACTTTTTGTTTGATACATCTTACCCAATCAATTATAAGGAATATAGTTTTTATTTTACACCGGTTAATGTTGTAGCATGTAACAACTGTATTAATATACAGTATTAATAGAGGAATGAATGTTGGGGTGTGTTGGGCTCAGAAGAAGAAATGAAACTTAATTAAGAGCTATATATTAAAATAGTCCATCATCATCATCATCATCATCATCATCATGAAAACTCAGTCCCAAAACACCCCCCAAAATAGCACAAAGTAAATTAAGTGTTTATAAGGAATTCTCGTACATGTGTGAACTATATAAAAATAGCGAGACAGGCTTAGTGTTAATCATGTCAGAAAATCAATTTTAAAAGAATGGGTGGGAGTGTAAATGAAAGAGAGAGAAAAGTTTTGATTTTCACTCCTGCAACTTCTGGTAGACTAAAATATCCATTTAAGAACCGCAAGCATCTGTTCACTGGCAGCTGTACGTAACAATACCCACACAAAGACAATTTATATCTCTCCCTTGTATTAAAAAGTAAACAGGATCCTTTAAATTATTCACCAGCGAATTTAAATGAATACAAAATGCTGTGGTGGCTCAGGCTCACCCAGCAGTATTTTCTAACACAATGACCCAAAGATACTTTTTCAAAAGGCAACTGGACTTTGTTTTTCCTTGCAGACATTTTGCTCCTCATCCAGGATGCTTCTTCAGTTCTTAAGATTTCCCTCCCTCTCTCCCTCCACGCACGTGTGTGTGTGTGTGTGTGTGTGTGTGTGTGTGTGTGTGTGTAGGGGGGGTGGGAGTGAGAAAGAGAGACAGAGAGAGAAAATAGATATATGAAAACAATAAGAAGAGAATCTAAAAAAATCATTAAGAACAAATATAAAAAACTAAACCAGAATAAAAATAGTATTGTAAGAAGTTCCAAACTTCATTAATGGTGTGGTGTATGATACAGATGGTAGCACAAAAGTGGCAGACTTGGGAAGATATTTTTGAGTCTTTGTCTGAAAGGAGTCACGTTAAGAAGATATCACAATGCCTACCCAGAAATGTCTTCAAGATTGGATAAATAAAGGTCTATTATACGAGAACAGCATGATTATCATGAGGCTTAGAACTTCTACTGAACCATCACCACATGAAGTAGCCTTAAAATGTCCAGGAGTGGAAATAAAGTCCCAGCATATAGTGAAATATTGATAGATATACAAATACATTATACTAAAAGTATTCATTTATTTAGCTTTATTCAGATTACATGAAATTTCATTCACCATACTTACTTGTACTTTGGCCCTGCTGACTTTTGGAAGTTTTCTCCTGCTATGCCACTAAAACTAAGGGTCCCTTTGTTATAAAAAAGTTGAGAACATCTGGAGGGAGGGAGGGAGGGAGGGAGGGAGGGAGGAAGGAAGGAAGGAAGGAAGGAAGGAAGGAAGGAAGAAAGAAAGAAAGGAAGGAAGGAAGGAAGGAAGGAAGGAAGGAAGGAAGGAAGGAAGGAAGGAAGGAAGGAAGGAAGGAAGGAAGGAAGGAAGGAAGGAAGGAAGGAAGGAAGGAAGGAAGGAAAAAATAGACTTTTCTCATTCCCCACCTCCCAATATTAAGGAAGACTAGGCATGGCATATTTGCATGCAAGTCTACTAACTGGGAATGAACAACACAAAATGACAAACTACCTGAAACATGCTTGCATAGCGCTTCCTGAATTCATAATAAATAAACATACATTTTAAAAAAGAATATAAAATAAAATAGCTGAGATTGTCAGGAAAGAGTTGCATCTTAGCTTAGAAAGTCAAGTACACAAACACACTCACACACATACACACACACTGATGGCAGGGGCTTTGGAAAGATAACTACTTTTGTAGTAAGCAATAATTAATGAAACACATGTGGCAAGTTAAATATCAATCATTTTAAGTATAAATCATGGCCTGAACACTGTTTCTATGCTTTCACTGAATCCAAAAACAGTATTATGGACTTAAATTTTAAACATGAATGAGAAAACTCGTAATTCTCAGTATTATGATCTCAGAACTCGGAAGACACAATTTAGTCCCTCAAAATCTCTGAAGACAAAGAGGTAATCTGATTTGTGTTGTTGCCATATACTCAGGAAACCTAAAAGGACTCTTCTATTTAAAGTTAAATTATTTAGGGGGGGGAACATAAGACTTCCCTTTGGGTAGATGTTGTTAAAACTTAAAAGTATTTTTATAAGGATACACAGCAATACTCCTGTATGTTTGTCTGTGTGTGCTTGTGTGGAGCATACAAGGGGAAAAAAGGAATTGTGTAAACAGCAGAGCCATCTGCTGTATTTCAGTGAAACTACAACACTAAAAATGTAGAGGAATCAACGTTAACCCTAAACATAACTTTGAATAGCTAATTGGATGAATGGAATTATAATTTTAAAAAATAGCATCTATTTCCCAGAAAACATTAAAATAAAACAGTAACCCTGTTTTAGAAGCATCACTCAAAAGAGTTCCTGTCAACGAACCAGTGTGGTGTACCGGACTAAAGGCAGGAAGACCTAAATGTTCATCTATCTTCAAGTACACAAATTCCTTATGTGACTTTGTGTCAGTCACTTGCTCTTTGCCCAACCTGTCTCAGATTAGAAATTGTCAAGAATATTCGAAGCTCAGGTTGTAGGTTTTGGCAGGAGGTCTGTTCTCCAAGCTTGCTGTTTTGGCTCCCGGATGTTTCATTACCAAACTAGGTAACATCTTCAGTGGGTTTTTGTGGTGAAATGTGTCTTGACCCAAAAACTCAAGACACGTCACTCCAAAACCCTGAAGATGTTACTTAGTTTGGTAATGAGACGTCTGGGAGCTAAACAGCAAGCTTGGAGAACAGTCCCATGCCAAAATCTATCTCAGATAATTGTGGGGAAACACAAAGGGTGAAGGGCAATGTATTATTCCTAAATGAAATTCTAAATGAAAAGTGGATACAGAGATCTACTGAGATCTAATGCCCTTCCCTTGAAACTCAGAGTGGATGGGAATGAAGGAATGAATGATTTATTGAATGAATGAATTCTTTATTGGCCAAGTGTGATTGGAGACACAAGGAATTTGTCTTGGTGCGTATGCTCTCAGTGTACATAAAAGAAAAAATACATTTGTCAAGAATCATAAGGTACAACACTTAATGATAGTCATAGGGTACAAACAGGCAATAAAATCATATTAGGAAAGAGTTAATATAAATCGTAAGGATACAAGCGACAAAGTTACAGTCATACAGTTACAAGTGGGAAGAGATGGGTGATAAAGAGCGATGAGAAGATTAATAGTAATAGTAGTGCAGACTTAGTAAATATTTGGACAGTGTTGAGGGAATTATTTGTTTAGCAGAGTGATGGCTTTCGGGGAAAAACTGTCCTTGTGTCTAGTTGTTCTGGTGTGCAGTGCCCTATAGCGTCGTTTTGAGGGTAGGAGTTGAAACAGTTTATGTCCAGGATGTGAGGAGTCATAAACTGAAGTACTTTTAGACCAGGAGTGTCAAACTCAAGGCCCAGGGCACCACATCCAGCCTGCAGTGTGCTTAAATCTGGCCCACGGTGCCATCCAGGGAACAGCAGAGGCCCAGCTCGCGGGGCCTCTGCCAGTGAAAACCGAGCTCGGGAGGGCTGCGGGAGGCCCTCCCGAGATCTGTTTTCACTGGCAGAGGGTTGCAGGAAGCCCTCACAGCTGAAAACAGGAGCTTGGAAGCCCGTTCTCGCTGGCAGAGTGTTCGGGCCACCACAGGCACCCCCGACACAAGTGATGTTGAGCTGGCCAGACCCCCTGGCCACGCCCCCTGCCCCCTCCCCGAGGTGAAACACAACCCTGATGTGGCCCTTAGTGAAATCAATTTTGACACCCCTGCTTTAGACACTTTTAAGCAGCTCTCAATATTTCTGCAATTAGTTAGAGCTCTGACAACTTCTGGAATCAGAAGATCCAGAGAAAGGTTCCGTCTCCCCCCCCACACACACACACACCTACTTAAAGAGTATAGCTTCCACCTCAACCACTGACTCAGTCTTAACTCCTCTAGTTTTTGTAGTATCCTAAACCATGCTTTGTACATAAGTAGTTCTCGCTTAATGATTGACTCATTTAGGGACCATTTGCAATTACAACAGTGATCAAAAAGTAACTTTGCCTCCAGTTCCTCATATTTATGACCTTCACAGGTCTGTAAAGCAAAGAAAGCTGAATAAAAGCTTAAACACAGTGGTGGTTTCACTTAGTGACCATTTCACTTAGTGACAAGAGCGGCCAATCCCAATCTCAGTTGTTAAATGAGGACTACCTGTAACTATTTACCAAATGCCACCATTTATAGTGGAACCTCCGGTGACTACCATAATCCATTCTGAGAATTCAGTCGTCACCCGATTTGCTCATCCCTGGAAGCGCATGCGCGTAAAAACAAAAATGGCATGGTGCGGAAGGGGAAATTAGTGCGGAAGGGCAAGTCGCCACCCTTTGGTTGCCACCCTTTGGTTGCCACCCGAGCACCCGTTCGTGACCAGCAGTAAGAATTTTTGTTCATCACCCAATTTGGTCACAAACGGAAGCGTTTGCGACCAAAGTTTCTATTGTACTGGGTTCACACAGCAATCCGTTGCAAACACTACCTAATCCAAAGATGTGGAAGTTACCTGCCATCATGGCTACAAGACTGGCTTTGTAGACATTTGTAAGCGATCCCAGCTCTCCTGTCCCCAAGATAGTTTTCATATGAATGTCACCGCAGGCCTGGCGGAACTGACGGATTTCTTCATAAAGATCTGGGAAGAATAAATAAATAAATAAATAAATAAAAGTAGAGGGGGGGAGGGAAACCATGTTAGTATCCTTTAACTATCTTTACATGTAGCTTTTTTGGGTTGAACAATGGTGCCCTCTAGGTTTGGTTGTTTGCTTGCAGATGTTTCTTTATCTGACTAGGTAACGTCAATAATGTTACCTAATGGAACTCATCTGCAAGCAAACATCCGAGTTCAGAAAGCACCAAGGATTCCCTAAGCATCTTTTTACTTTATCATCATTTTACCCAGCTTGGATTTAAACAGCAAAAAAATGAACAAACACAGATTAAACTCAAAACTGATCTCATCAAGTCCATAATTGGGCTTTTTTCCCCCTACCAACTGCTGATCAAAATAATGAGGAAACAATTGAGATCGTTGTAAAAAAAAAAGCACTGGACTACCATCACCTTTTAGTTTATTTTTAAAAAATGTTTAAGGGCTCCGTTTGCAAATAAAAATGATGTTGAATGCTGGTCCGACATGCCATGCCAATGACCATGATGACATTACTATTACTACTATTACTACTATCATGATCATCATCATCATGATCATCAAAAGTCAGGGTCATCATCAAAAGACAGGGTGGGGGTCAGACCTGCCACAATTCTCTAAATCAGGGGTGTCCAACCTTGGCAACTTTAAGACTTGTGGACTTCAACTCCCAGAATTCCTCAGCCAGCAAAGCTGGCTGAGGAATTCTGGGAGTTGAAGTCCACAAGTCTTAAAGTTGCCAAGGTTGGACACCCCTGCTCTAAATAGAAATGATCTAAATAGAAAAGTACTGCAGTATTGCAAAGCCCAAACAGAGAATCTTTTAAGTTCTACTTTTTCCTCCTTTAACTAACTCTCCTTGCCCAACCCACTGTACCCAATCAGGTTCCAGCAAAATAGTCAGGTTTGGTATGTGGCTCTTTCCTTCTTCCAACTGGATGACCTTGAGGCAGCTTATTTCCATTTCCCCCCCAAGTCTTCTGCCCTTCGTTCCCCCTTCCCACAGTTTATGGCAGGCTGTCACTGCATAGCAGCGAAGCACAAGCAAGCAATAAGGTGGTAGCTGACAGTGGGAAACCTGTTGAAGCCATTTCTCTCTTGAAGGCCCAACAGTATTCAGAGGGAGTCCAACTAACAAAAGGTAACAAAATCCATTTTATAATATGTTTTATTACATGTTGATCATTTCAGTGAAAGCCTCATTATCCCAGAAGACTAACAGGGATATAAGAGACTAAATAGCATTTCCATTTTCAAGGACAGTGTATCTTTGAATATACTGGGAGGGCTTTGATTGAACCTTGGCGACAAGGATCCTCGGACTTCCCTGATCTTCAAATATCTTAGGATCCAAGACCAGATTCCAAGACTTATACAGCTCTTATCCTTTCCTATCGCTTATGGCAGTGATGGCGAACCTTTTTGATGTGGTGTGCCAAAAGCGTGCCGGTACCCACAATGCAATGTGCCTGTCAAGCATCCAGACAGTATCCGTGATATCAATCACTCCGAGACGTTATTTCTCCAATTGATTGGGTTACACAGAATCCACCTTCTCTCCTCCCACTTCTACACTTCATAAATCACGAGAACCAATTAACTGCAACTGGAAATTCTTAATAAGACACACAGAATAACCTTGAACTTTTCAACTCCTCTCTCTAAAAAAAATATATGTGGCAGCTGAATTTCAAAGCTGACAGTGCCCTCCCTGCACATGGGCGCACAACCCCCCGCCCCCACTCCCTTACCTGTACTGCACATGTGCACACCTCCCAGCTGATTTTTGGCTTGTTTGAGGCCGTTTTCGTCCCCCCCAGAGGCTTGAGGGAAGCCTCTGCAACCTTCGGAGGCCGAAAAACAGGCCCATTTCGGCACTTCCGGTTTCGGCACTTCTGATTTCGGCACTTCAGGTATTTCCGGAAATGCCGAAACGGGCCTGTTTTTCAGCCTCCCAATGCTGCAGAGGCTTTCCTCAAGCCTCCGGGATGGCGAAAACAGCCTCAAACGGGCCAAAAATCAGCTGGGAGGTGCGTGCATGCACAGTGCAGGTAAGTTTGGCTGGGGCTTGCATGCCCGCACAAATGGTTCTGCGTGCCTCCTGTGCCTCACGTGCCATAGGTTCGCCATCACGGGCTTATGGCATATTCTGAGAGAGGGAGAAAACTCCTCCTCCCCTGAAGTATGAATAGAACTCAGGTAACATAAAAAAAAATACTTTTGTGACTCCAATGCAAGGACTCCATTCCTATATGGGAAAAAAAGGGATATAGTGCTCACAACAACTTGCTTTTATATTCCAATCCATTAGAGAACACTTAAAATAATTGTTAAAGCCCAGGCTTAGACAAATTATAGTTCAAGTGTTATGAAGATACACTATAATAGGTAACAGCAGATTTAACTTAAAGATGAGCATAATTGGACATACGTTAGAGTACTTAACATTTTCAGTGATTTTAGAGTTGCATTCAATGCTGAAAGGCTGTTCGGTGAGCCCAACGGTTTCCCATCAAACATGACCCTCAACTTTGCCATGGGCTTTTTAGAAAGCTCTTTAAAAAAAAGAAAAAGAAAAAAGAAAATGGAGGGGTGTGTGTGTGTTTGCCTGAAGGAGAGGAACATTCAAGGCCATTCCTTTCAAAATGCACCTGATCGCTTCTCTAATTTACAACCCATCACAAATCAACTTTTTAAGTGGGCCATCTGAACGACAAATACAAGGTGCTGCTAACTTGTAAGCAAAGAAAATACACCAGAAGTTTTCAGAATCTTTCTTCTCTGCAGCCAGTCCTCGAATTACATTTAGCGACCATTCAAAAGTTACAATGGCCCTGAAAAAAGTGACTTAGGAACGTTTTTCACGCTTACGGCCATTGTAGCAGCTCTGTGGTCAGGTGATCACAACCGTGTGTCAAGCCCAAAATTTAGCCCTATCATATATTCCTTTTCTTTCTCTTTGCTGGTTTGAGGGGGGGGGGGAGGATTTCGGGCTTGCCACATTCCCAAGGTGGGAGGAGTGGAGATCGTGAGGGTTGTTTAGGCTAGGTGGTTCTCCTTTCCCGTGGGAACCGAAACTGACCCTGCTGAGACCTGGAGGTGGAGACTGATGACACCAGGAAACGTTGATTTACCTCTATTAGGGAATGTGACTTCTGGGGATTGTTTCTAATTTCCAATATTATGT
Source organism: Notechis scutatus (assembly GCF_049901735.1). Lineage (NCBI taxonomy): Eukaryota > Metazoa > Chordata > Lepidosauria > Squamata > Elapidae > Notechis > Notechis scutatus. The sequence goes on along the minus strand of NC_142014.1, from coordinate 69,341,153 downwards.
GGTGTAATTCTGGGTTGTGTCAGATCCGGAATTACAACAGACTTTGCCAATTTGATGCTTTCCTAAATAAAATAAATTGTTTTGGAAGACAGACTTTGCTCTTTTCTTTTTAAATGGATTTCATCACTTGGAAACCTGACACCGTGTTGCTAACTGAACAAGTGCAGTGGTACACTTAACGACTGTGGCAAAAAAGGTTGTAAAGTGGGGCAAATCTCACGTAAACATTGTCTCACTTAACAACATAAATGTTGGGCTCAATTGTGGTCACAAGTCGAGGACTACCTGTGCCTTCAAAGACCACCTCAAGCTTGCCATTCCTGTGAAAACCCCTCAATGCAACGTCAAATTCTTCTCTATCTAAATTTAAGTACACCCAACTGAAGGATGACATCATCTTCCATTTTCTATTTATGTATTTAGGTTTAGTTATTAAATTTATATGCCACCCATCTGACTGTCAAGCGACTCTGGGCAGCTTATTGCCTTTATTTCCCCTCTATTCCCAGGTATCGTTTGTCCTGTTTTAAATCTTCATGCATAACTTCCTTGACTTCTTGTTCTTTAAAAAATGCTAAGTCCATTGTTGATGCTGTACCAGCAGCCAACACAGCTCTATGGAGGTTTAAAGGCCTCCTTTTTGCAGTCCTTGGAAGATCTCCAGCTATGACTATTGAAGCGTGACGGCAGTTTCCAGCTATTTTTGAGGTGCGAAACACATTAAAGTTGTAATGTAAACCTTCAAATAAATATAGTGATGCTTTTAAAAAGCAAAGAAAATCTCCCCCCCTTCTCCAAATTGTGTTGATGTATAGAGAGAATCTTAAATAGAAACTTCTGCATATTTTCCTGCCAAATATCCTTGCATTTTTCCAGAGTTAATATTTTTCTCCATTCTTTACTAGCAGATCTTCTCCATTAATTATAATAATACATGATGATAAATTATAAAAATAATTCCTGGTTGCTTCTAGTAATCAACCTTCAAAAAATCTACTCTTACCATGTTTTTTCTCTAATCCACATTTTCCTAGAGAAAATGTTTCACTTAAAACTCTTTTTGCTCAAAAACTCAAAATCTTCGTCTACTTTTAATAAGATATTAAACAAACTGCAGAAAGCATTCTTATTCTTGCAACATGTTGTTGTCCAGGCTACGTGGCCCCTTACTCGGTTTAAAACTTTCCAAAACCAACATTCTAATTACCCTCGGCTGCTTATTTCCAAATTAAAAAAAGTTTTCTTTAACTTTTAAACCTACGTAAATCCTATTTCAATGTCAGTTGGAGGAAAGTCATTACACTCAGTGTAATAAAACTCGACATTCTGAAAGTTCTTAATATCCAAAAAAGCAATTTACAAGCCATTTCCAATAAAAGGAATTCAAGAAAGAGGGCAGACCCAACATCTCTTTTAAGGCTCCAAATTGCTTAAAAGAGCAAACAATTTTGCTGAGAAATCACTTGCCCTTTGCCTCTCTCAAATTACACTCAGCTGGAGCAATTCCATCAAGCAAGCTGAACTACAGGTAATCCTCAACTTACAAAGTTCATTTAGCGACCGCTGGAAGTCACAATGGCACTAAAAACAAAACGGATGACCATTTTCAGTCCTTAAGACTGTTGCAGCCTTCCCAAGATCACATGATCAAAATTCAGATGCTCGCCAACTGACTCATATATGACGACAACACAGTGGTGGGATTCAGAAAATGTTACTACCCATTCTGTGGGCGTGGCATGGCGTGGCTTGGTGGACGTGGCTTGGTGGGAGTGGCTGGGGAAGGATACCATAAAATCCCCATTCCCACCCCACTCCAGGGGAAGGTTATTACAAAATCCTCATTCCCTCCCCACCCCACTAACCTGCTTTTCAGCTCTGTTCTCCTGTGCAGGGCAACAAAAGAAGACCCAGCCAATCAGCTGGGACTCCGGAGGAGGAGAATAGATGGGGCGGGGCCAATCAGAGGCGGGATTTGCCGGTTCTCCAAACTTCTCAAAATTTCCTCTACTGCTTCTCCAGAACTGGTCAGAACCTGCTGAATACCCACCTCTGCAACTGCAGTGTCCTGGGGTTCATGTGATCCCTTTTTGCAACCTTCTGACCAACAAAGTCAAGAAGGAAGCCAGATTCATTTAACAACTGTGTTACTAACATTTACAATGGCAGTGATTCGCTTAACCTCAGCGGGAAAGGTTGTAAAACGGGGCAAAACTCCCTTAACAAATGTCTCGCTTAGCATCAGAAATTTTGGGGTAAGTCAAGCACTACCTGTATTTCACCCGCATGGATGCCAAAGTATAGATTGCATAGATCTCTCCTCCTCGCTCCTCTTTCCTCACTTGCCTTTTTCTAAATATTACCTCGAAAGCAAGAGCTGAGTTTTGCAAGCTACTTTGGAAGTCTTTTTGGCCAACAAACATAGTAAAAACGCTGCATGGAAAAGGTAGAGGTTATCAGTACTGTATCATTCAGCCAAAACAATGCGGGGAGGGGAAGAGTTGTGTTTTAATGCAAGGATGTTCAATTGCATCCCTTTTTTCTCTTGCACAGAATCCAGGTGTTGGAGTTCTGTCAGCACTTACAGGCAAACAATTCAAGGTACATTAAGGAATACCCAATTACTGTGCGGAGGAAAGGTATCTCCCCATGGTATTAAAATCAACTAATTAATAGCATTCTGGGGAGACAACTCGCCACAGCAATCTAAACAGTACCACACATGCCCTGAAACTCTGTGAAAACCAATTAGAAAATATAGGTTTTGTTGTCAAGAATCCAGCACACTTTTTCCCCCAACATGACACACCACCTAAACCAGAAAAAACTCTTTGAATTCTTTTTAACAATTCTGTTGCAAATAATTAGAGCACATACTTTTCTTTTCCCACCCCTGCTCTTAATTTAGAGAAAAGTGTGGATGAATTGAAATTTCACAAAATAGCTTTGCAGAAAAAGTTGGTTTTTGGTTTGGCTTTTTTGAAAAAAACAAACCCCAATATCTACAGATGTATTTTCAAAATTTATAGCAGCCATAAACAAATTTAGTTTTTTTTTTTTTTTAAAGGCAACCACCTACCAGTGCGCAATAAAAGGAGATTCTAAAGAATCTCTTGGAAATTTTCAACACCCTGGATAGGATTGCAAATTCTTGGCAAATTACTGTCAGCAAAATGTCTGCGTTATATTCCTAAGAGCCCACAAGTCTCTCTTTGTGCCCAAAATGTGGCCACTAGCTAAGAACAAAGACTCTTCCCAAAGTAGGCACCGCACCACCACAATTGAGTTTCTTGTCTGGTTTATTCTGGAGGGAAGAGGAAGAAGAGAGTCTGCCCTAGAACCTTGATTTTAGGACTATGCGAATGCTCACCTTCCCATTGGCCTGTGAGTACAAAGGTTCGATTAATGACTATATCAATCTCTTGGGCCCCATCTTCCACGGCTAACTGGATCTCCTCTAAACGGGTTTTTAAAGGTGTCTGTCCTGCTGGGAATCCAGCTGCCACTAAGAAAAGAAAAACAAAGTCCGTTAAGTACATCAGGGAGGTTAAAATAGTGTCAATATTCTGTATCAGGCGTTAAGATGTAGGATTTCTATTAGGCCTCTCAGCAGCTTTCAATTCCATCAGTCATAGCATCCTTCCAGGCTACCAGAATTGCAAGATTATTTTACAGTGATTTGACTGCTACTCAAGTGAGCAGCCTCAATCTGTGAGAGAAATGGTGAAGTCCATGGGGGACCCCAAAGTTTAGACGCTTAACATGCTGTTTAACATGAAACCACTATGGGATGTCAACCATTGGTGAATGGAATGGAATGGAATAGGATAGGACAGGACAGGACAGGACAGAACAGAACAGAACAGAATAGAACAGAATACTTTACTGGCCAAGTGTGATTGGACACACAAGGAATGTTCATAAAAGAAAAAATACATTCATCAAGAGTCAAGAATTATAAGGTGCAACACTTAATGATCGTCATAGGGTACAAGTAAAATAGCATCAATATATCAACCCTCCCCTGACCAAACTGGAAATAGCACAAACGTTTTGAAGTAGTATTTGGAATCTCTGTGAGGATCCCAATGGAGCAATTCTGGAGCAATTCACCACATTCTAGTGAGGGAGAAGTTCCCTGAAGATGGGCTTCAGCATGAATCCCAAAGTCTGGAAGACTAAAACTCTGGTCCCAGGGACCGACCCAGATTGGATCCTGCAACTTTATCCTTGGGACATGCATTGGGACTTCATTCAGAGCAAATAAAGCTCAAAGACGGAACTGATGAGTAAGCATCCAATAACACTGGCCTCAGTAGTAAAAAACATATATATAGCACTGCTGTTTCATGCAGGAAGTAGCACAGGGGTCTTCAAACTTGACAGCTTTAAGACTTCTTGTGGACTTCAACTCCCAGAATTCCTCCTACAGTCATGTTAGCTCAGGAATTCTGGGAGCTGAAGTCCACTGTCAGCCCTACCAGACTTATAGCCAAATTCCATCATCGGAATCCCACAAAACCAGGGGGTTCCTGTGTACAGGACAGGACTCGGGAGGGAGAAGCGAACTAACCATGTTCTTTATTTTCCAGCTCCCGTCCCTATGGTAGAGGGGCCGCATGTCAGCCCTACCAGAGCCAGGGCTGCCATTCCGGTGGGTGGACAGTCGCAGCACTGATGACGAAGACTGATGAAGGGGGAACATACCGCACTTGCACAGCTGCCAACTGAGCAGCGTTAATGGGCACTGGAGACTAGGGAAGATGTTGCGCATGTGTGACCTACAGCTGAGAGGTGCAAGTTTCAAATTAGCTGGAAAGCGGCATTCTCCTTGTATGGAGACTGAAGATTATAGGGCAGTGATGGCTAACCTTTTTGGGCTCCTGTGTGAAAAATTGCACACATGCCAGCGTGCACGCACTCACGTGCCAGCACCCAGAATGCAATGTGTGCCCCCTCCCCATGCCCTCTACACATGCGCACGTAATCCCCCCCCCCACCCCCACACCTGCACTATGCCTCACAGCTGATTTTTCCGTTGGTTTGAGGTCTTTTTCGGTCTCCCAGAGGCTTGGAAAAAGCCTCTGAAAGGCTTTTCAGACTGAATTGTAGGCCTGTTTTGTCACTTCCAGTATTACCGGAAGCGACGAAATGGGCCTATAATTCATCCTGAAAAGCTTTGCAGAGGCTTTTTCCAAGCCTTTGGGAGGCCGAAAAAGGCCTCAAACCAACAAAAAAAAAAAATCAGCTGTGAGGCACGCACATGCGCAGTGAGGTAAGTTTGTTTGCGGCTTGCATTGCCAGCACAAATGGCTCTGCGTGCCACTTGTGGCACACATGCCATAGGTTCACGATCACAGTTACAGGGTGTAGTGGAGGCGGTGGTGTTGTGCGGCTATATCAGTGGTGGGGGATCACTCAGTCGGCAGCTCTGACAAAAAGCGGTTTGTTGCTAGTCAGTTCGTGCTGTTTTCACTGCAGAGATAAAACAACACCGGCAAAAGGTTTGCTTTTGACTTTTTATTTTCTGGCGTGAATAGTGGAACCTGACATCCACAAGTCTTAAACTTGCCAAGTTTGAAGACCCTTGAAGTAGCATGAGCTGAACGTTTCCTTTAAATAGCTATCACCCAGATATACCATGAATAATTTGACACCAGCAAATCTGACCATCTGGTCTGGCCACCTGGAGAGGGCCTGCTGGTTGCCGTGTCCTGGGATCATGCGTCCCGCCCCCTCACCTCCCCAGCGAAGTCAATGGGAAACCAGATTTTAACACCCTGTACTAAAACAACTGCAGTGATTCGCTTAACAACTGCATCAAGAAAGCTTGTAAAATGGGGCAAAACTCACTTAACATGTGCCTTGATTAGCAACATAAATTTTGGACTCAGTTGTGGTCGCACGTGGAAGACTAGCCACGCATCTCATTATTTCATTTCATTCCTTTAGATCATAGATGGTTAGGGCTCAATTGTTCTTTTTAACCCAGAACTGTATCAAGGTTGGCTGTATGTGGCATGACAATGTGGGGCTGTACCTCAGTGAAGTACAAGGCAGAAATGTTAATGAACGATTAATAAAATTTCAGAAATTCCTGTGGAGAGCTTACCTGAAGCTACTGGGATGTGGCAGCCAGTAGATTTGAGAGCCTTAACAGCATCAGCTACTCTAGCCGGATAGACACAAACGGCTGCTGTGGTGATGCCTGGAAAGGAACCATCATCAAGACTCTGTTATCCTCAACAAAAGAGAATATTTATAGCTCAGTGTTGTGTTCAGAGTATTGCAGCGTAAATTCAGCACCAGAAAAGTAAACACAGATGATTGAGGATTCATTTAACTTCTTTATAAACATATAAAGTAAATTTTACAATACCAGCTGTAGATTTCTCTAAGATGGAGCAAACTCAAACAGAAGCGGACATGTTACAGGTTCCAAGCTGAACAGCAACTCAGGAGCTCAGAAACAGATATCAGTTTCACTTCAGCAGGCAAGCAAGACACACAGCAGAGGAGAGAAGCAGTTCCATTTTCAATAGACAGACTCAGAGCTCAACATAGCTTCAGAGCTAATATAGAGCCATGCCTAGGCTACTTCTAGTTTCAATTTCCAGTCTAGGCTACTTCTAGTTTCAGTTTCCAAACAGTCCTCATTGGCTGACTTAGTTGCTATTCCTATTCATTGGCTGACCTTGTTACCATGCTCTATTCCAGTTCATGAATATACTGACACGTTGAAATGCAGGGTTCTTGGTGCTCTCTGAGCTTGTCTGTTTTCCTGCAGACATTTCATTACCCAAAATAGGTAACAGCACCAGAACTCAAGCATTGATTGAGCACTTGTGATGTTGTCTAGTTTGGGTAATGACTTAGACTTGTCACTTTAAATGTACACTAATCGGCATACATTAAAATGAAATTTGGTTGCATACAGATCTCAAAGGGTCACTGCCTCCAATATACACTAGATAAACATAACAGAAATATAGATAGATAGATAGATAGATAGATAGATAGATAGATAGATAGATAGAGAGATGCATATACCCACATACCCACATATATGACACAAACAACACAGTCTAGTTCGGATGTATACATGTACATGGCAAGAAAAACGAATCTTGCGAGTTTACCAGACAGATGGTCTAGGGAACAAAGCTGTTACAGAATCTAGTAGTCCTGCTAGAAATACTTTGAAACTTCCTCCCTGAGGGGAGCAACAGAAACAGACTGTAAAGTGTGGGGTCTCTAGCAATGCTTTGAGCTCTAAGCATGTAGCGCTTATAAGCAGTATCCTGAATAATGGGAAGTAAGCTTCCTAGAATCTTCTCTGTTGTCCTTACCTCTCTCTGTATGGACTTTCTATCTGAGGCACTGTTGACACCAAACTAAACAGTGATGTAGTTTGAAATGTTTGTAAGAGAACCACCAAGCTCAGCAAGTGCCAAGGACCCCTCTTCATGTGACTTTTGTCCACTAACTTAGTTCAATCCAAGGGACCCTTTCCTAATTTTGCACTCTGTGTAGATGGACTCCAACCACCCATATCCCCAGCCACATAGGGATTATGAGAGTCCACAATCAAACAACCTAGCTTTGGAAGGAGACCCTAGCATTTAATTTGCCTTTCAAAAGACAGCCTTCAAAGTACTCTCCCGACTATTGTAAAAGCAGTAAAGTTAAACATTATTTTGGAAGAGCGGGAGAAATTTGGGAGGAGATCGTTCAGAAGTTTTCACACACAAAAAGGTCCCCATCATCCAGTCAGAGTTGAAGAAACTTCTTGAATGAGAAGTGAAACACCTTCAAAGAAAAACAAAAAAAGTCCAGTTGCCTCTTGAAAAAAGCACATTTGGGGCAACCATGACCTGGATGACTGAGAATCTCCATAGGCAAAAAAAACCATGTGTATCTGTTCAAGGTGCAAGTCAATAATTGGAATATTAACTCACATGACCAAGTTTGTCCTATCATGGCCATAATTTAAGCTAAAATCCAGAGGATAATTTCCATGATTTTAGAGGCATAAGAACAATTTCACTTTTCACTTTAATATATGTCAATTAGCATACATTCAAAATGACAGTAAAGTTTATTCTATTCTATTCTATTCTATTCTATTCTATTCTATTCTATTCTATTCTATTCTATTCAACATTTCTTCTTGGCAAAATCCATATTTGAGATTTATCAGGCACTATGAATTTTTCATGCCTGGGGAATGGCTTGAAGAGTGATTATGCCACACTGCTGGGATCGATCCACTGTGAGCCTGTGCAAGGCAGTTCTCATGTTCCTTAATGCGACTGGCATTACTGAGAAGAGAAAACACCATTTGTCTTGATCAAATGCTTTGCTTATTCTCACAGCTTCCACTTAGCCTCGTCCTTAGCACTTGAAACTATTGGAGGAAGCTATGGATAAAAAGCAAAACGAAGCAATCTTCCTGCCACTTGGTTTGTTTGTTTGTTTTTGAAGAAGACTTTTGATCCTCTTGGGCAGGGGTGTCAAACTGGATTTCTTTGAGGGAGGGATCAGCATTGTAGTTCTCCTCCGCGGCCCGGGGCGGAGCGGGGGGGCACGGGACGGACGCCTCTTACAGAATCCTGTTGGCCAAAATGGGCGTGAGGTGGTTGCAGGGGCCCCCCGTTTTGGCCCGCAGAGTGCAGTAGGAAACTGTGGAGGCCAAAAACGAGCCGTGAGGGAGCCACATGCGGTCCCCCGTGGCCTGCTTTGCCCAGCAGAGGCACCACAAGCCGATTCCTGAATATTTCCGGGCTGGTCCCACGGGCCAGCTCTAAGCACCCCACAGGCCGAATCTGGGCCTTGAGTTTGACACCCCTGCTCTTGGGTCAATTGTTCTGGTGGCTGTTGAACTTGCAATATGCTTTTCCCTTTTTTCTTCCATTTTCACATTACATATCACGTTGCCAGCCCAGCTCTGCCTACTCAGTTTGTTTATCTTTGTCTGAGGAAGGACAACAATATTCAAAATTATCAGTACACTTTCCCCAGATAGAAGCAAGGTTTCATAACCACAACGTACCTTTATCGGCCATTTTCAAGGCTTGTAACAAATCCTCTCGGATGGGACGTTTGGCTTTGTGGCACAATCGGCAAACACTGCATGGGGTGTCATCTCCAGAAAGAGTGGTGAGGTCTATGCAGGTGACGGCTCTCAAAAGCCAAGCTGCCTTTAAAAACACACACACACCAAACTGCTTTTAAAACATGTCCTTGCAATTGAGCTACATGGTTGGTACAGATAGTTCTTGACTTATAACCATTCATTCAGTGAACGTTCCAAGTTACAGCGGGACTGAAAAATGTGACTTATAACCATTTTTCACACTTAAGACTGTTGTAGCATCATGATCAAAATTTAGACATTCGGTAACTGGAATGAATGTATAATCTCTTTTAAATAGTGCATTCATATGCGGTGTCCTGGGATGGAAATTTGGAGCTTGTTTGTATGCGTATTTCGAAGGCTACCTGTAATTGTGGTTGGACCCTTGATTACAGCAACCACAGATGACCAACAGAGGGCAGCAAAGAGTTTTCTATGTGTTTTGCTGCCATCTGATGGTTGTTAAGATTTCTCAAATCACCGAAACAACCACAGGTTGCATGGTAGCTTCCCTTGTTTATATCTCCAGAACACCACAACTACGAGTTGAACTAATTCAAAGTCTTTCATGGTCAAGTGTAGACACAAATATGGATATCGCCCCAGTCCTAGTCCAATAGCAGCCTCTAGTCTATTATACAGATACAACCACAACTGAGCCCAAAATTTCTGCTATTAAGGGAGATACTGGTTCAATGAATTTTGCCCAATTTTACAACATTTCTTGCCTCAAGTTGTTAAGTGAATCACTGTAGTTGATAAGTTAGTAACCCGGTTGTTAAGTGAATCTTTGCTTTCCCATTGAATTTGCTGGTTAGAAGGTCTCAAAAGGTGATCCCACGATCTTAGGACATAGCAACGGTCATAAATATAACCAGTTGCCAAACACCTGAATTTTTGTTCACATGTTCATGGAGATGCTGGAAAGGTCGTAAGTGTGAAAAATGGTCATACATCACTTCTTTTAGTGCCGTTGTAACTTTGAATGGTCATTAAACGAACTGGTATAAGTCAAGGACTAACCTGTATTTCTCCTTCTTCTAACCTGACTGCTTTTGATTTTAAACAAGTCACAAATTAAGTAGTAACTATAGGTTTTGCATAAACAATAGTCAAGTTAATTAAGATATGTAGATGCTGACATCACTGGGAACTTGGTATAGTCGCTCCACCAACCCACTGCTGAAAGCAGAAAAAGAGGGATTTCAACTTATTCCCCTTCTCCACACCAGTATTAAAAGTGTGCAATTCTTTTTTTTCTGTTTTGATTTAAAGCAGGGTTTATTTTATTGCAGAAAAGGGATTTAGTTGAATCCCCGTGTTATCTATAAGAGATAGAAAAGAACATACAATTAGCAGCTAGGAAGGGGATTCTAGTCTCCTTGTTTGCAAGATGAGTTGTGAAGGCAAACACAGTGAAAACTGTTTCAAGAATCAATTTGAGCTGAAGAGGCGGTAGAACAAACAGCTTTTAAAAATCAATTAGAAAGTTGGGGTTTTTTTTATCAATGGGATCATGCCCTGAAAACCTGACTAGGTACGGGCAGTTCTCGACTTATAGCCACTTTCGGATCCAGAATTTCTATTGGTAAGCAAGACAGTTGTTAAATGCCTCATGCCCAGTTTTATGATCTTTTGGTTGTTGTTAAATGAATCACCACAATTGTTAAGTGAATCACGTGGTCCTTAAGTGAATCCAGCTTCTCTCATTGACTTTTGCTTGTTGGAAGCCAGCTGGGAAGGTTGTGAACAGCAATTACATGACCACTGCACGTGTTGTAAATACACTGTCAACTAAAAAGATACTCCTTTGGTCTTTTTAGCTGCCAGAAAAAGGGGAAAACAGTGCATTCCTTAAGTGCCTAGATAATCACCCTGGCAGGTCAAAGTGCAACAATATTACTGGAGAACATGATTGATGACTCTTGGGGATGGATGTGTCCCATTGGGGAATATATATCCAGGGGGTGGGGGGAAGACCAGGGTCAAGGGGGAAATATATGATGTAATTTAGAATCAGCTGCATCCAGTTTACTCCAACATGGCCCCTTCTAATAAATCAATTTTATTATTTCTGAGATGCGGCTAGAGACTTATGATTTGAATGGGGGTGGATTTGTTGGAGTCCTGCCAGCCAGCTGATACTAAAATACATCACTCATTTCCCCCTTGACTCTGGTCACGCAACGTTCGCAGCAATGTTTGCACGACAGGAGCTGCAAGCACCCGCAATGAGGTAAGTACAAGTGGAGTTATGCGCACTGCGAAGGCACATGCACCCTCCAGCCAATCACGTGGCCCAGCCCGATAGTGGGCCATGGCCCACAGGTTGGGGGTGTCAACTCTGAAGCTGACCTGGTTGAAGCCATTTTTCTCCTGCCTCATAGTTGCCACAAACTTTGAAAAGGGGAAGGGAGGGGGGAAGCAGATTGACCGGCTACCAGTCAAAACAAAAAGTTTTCCTGTAGAAACCAAGGTCATCCCAGCAGATGGCAGAGGATTGGTCAAGCAGCCTCTCAGCTACCTTCATTGGACAATGTGACCGGTGATGTCTGGGGAGGGAATATTTGCTCTTAATTGGAAGGAAAACTGCAGGAACTTTTAGGGTTGGTTTTCACTAGCTGTGCCAATAGGATGTGACCAGTAAACATGTTCTTTAGGGAATCTACTTGCCTCGGAGTTCTGCTTTCAGTGGATACATTACTCAGAACTCTGACAAGGGACCCTGTCTTAAAACATTTGTATTTTAGCTGTTCTTTGTGGCCTTCCAAGTCTCAAATTGGGTAGGATAAACAGATCATCTTTCACCAGCCCATTGCCACTGTTGAGTTTTGATGACAAAAGCAGCAAACACCATGAACAAAAGACGGTGCTAAAATTCACGGGAGAAGAAGGTCTCTTTTGGAAACCCAAGAATAGGGGACTTCTCACCAGCCAATTCTTTTTCATGGACCGTTGTGTTTCAATCTGCGCTGCCCGCTTTAGAACAGCTGGGTGATTCACCCGAACCCGTGCAAGCCATGTAAGATCTAGAGGGGGGAGGGAAAAAACATCCACTTACTTCTATCACCATTTAACATCCAAAAGCAATTTTGGGAAGAAACTGAAGGGGAGATGTGAGCAGCAGTCATAAGACACTGGTCCAATTTTGGACCTATAATTCTTTAGGCCAGAGGTCTCCAAACTTGGCAACTTGAACACTTGTAGACTTCAACTCCCAGAATTCCTCAGCTCCCATAGCTTCTGGGAGTTGAAGTCCGCAAGTCTTAAAGTTGCCAAGTTTGGGGACCCTTGCTTTAGGCCTTCTTCTTTCATGTTGCCATCAACTATCATCTCTGGAATTTAACTTTTGTTGGAGGTGACCAGATTGGGGAAAACTAAAACATGATAAAAATGCATTTTAAAAGTTCTTTGTTTTATACTACTGTCATCATGATTCCATTGCTAGCAAAATAACAGAGTTGGAAGGGACCTTGGAGGTCTTCTAGTCCAACCTGTTCAAACAGGAGACCCTATATCATTTCAGACAAATTGTTGTCCAAGCCTCCAGTGATGGAGCATCCACAACTTCTGAAGGCAAGTTGTTCCACTAATTATTCTGTCAGGAAATTTCTCCTGAGTTCTAGGTTGCTTCTCTCCTTGATTAGTTTCCACCCATTGCTTCTTGTCCTGCCCTCAGGTGCTTTGGAGAATAGCTTGACTCCCTCTTCTTCATGGCAACCCCTGAGATATTGGAACACTGCTATCATGTCACCCCTAGTCCTTCTTTTCATTAAACTAGACATACTGAGTTCCAGCAACCGTTCTTTATATGTTTTGTCCTTCAGTCCCCTAATCATCTTTGTTGCTCTTCTCTGCACTCTTTCTAAACATCGGTAATAATTTCCTCCTTATCCACATGGTGGCTGGAGAATTCAGTGAGTTGTAATCCATGCATCTTAAAGTTCCTGAGGCTGAGAAACACTGCTGTAGATGACCCACCATAATTAAAAATGGAGGGCCTGTGCATATTTATTATTTTTGTTCTTATCAATTTACATCCCAATGACCTTGGGTCAGCTCCTCTCTTTCTTTCCCAGTCTGACTTACTTCACAGGGTTGCTATTTGGGAGGAAAATGGCGATACAAGCACCATGCACGCCATCCTGAGCTCCTGAAGGAAAGACAGAATATAAATAAATATTCCAACGGCTCTAAAAAAGAAAACCGGATTGCACGCCTGGGAAGGAACAGGTTTGAATCATCTTGAATGTCTGTTGAAAGACAAAGACGTTCCAATTCATTAAACCTGGGAGTGTTAATAATACCATTTTTAATATGTCATCTGTTCCAATAAAATATTCATGGGGCTTCAGGGATCAAAGTAATTAAAGTCGTTAAACTACAGATAATTAGCCAACTTTCTTTAATGCTCCCTCTGAGGGGGGGATGGGGGATGGAAATCTGCTTTGTTTCGTCTGAAAATACATTCCAAAGCTTTGCCTTCAAAACTGTATTCAGTCATCTTTCCGGGTGGAAGGGCTTCGGTGACAGACAGAAATCCGCGATCATGCGCGGTTTCTGTCTGGGCTCGCCGCTGGAGCGCCCCGAGCCTGCTGGTTTCAGGGCTAAGCCACCCCGTAGAGGTGATGAAGAGGGGGGAGACCACCAGCAGGGTTGAGGAGAGCCGCATCTCTCCACCTCAGCTGGCCATTACTCCCTTTCCCGAAGGCGGTTGCAGCGGTGGTCAGAAATGGCCACCACAAAGAAGAACTCGACCGGAAAAGAATGTGCAGGAGGAAGATAAGAAGTGAAAGTTTGGGCTGACTGGGTTAAATTGTAAAAGCAACAACTAAGGTATCCTGGAATTTAAACTTACAAAAAATAACATTGCTCCCAAAGAAGAGTCGGAAGCAGCGAAGGAAAGTGAAAAGGGAAAGGTTTGGCTTTTTCTACTCTCTCCTTCCCTATACTGACAACTAAGAGACTTAAATAAGAAATCGGAAAAATCCGCTTTGACATCAATAGGCAATTAAGCTGAAAATAAAACAAAATGCCAAAGGGATAATAAAGATTTCTGGACATTAAATTTTTTCTTTTTCATAAGCAGGAAGGGAGAGAAAAAGAATAAGGGCAGGATCTGGAAGAGGGAGGAGACTGCTTGGAATTAAAAAGAATCTACAATAAAACTTCAACAAGACTTCTAAAAGATACATTTTAACTGAAACTTTGCAACTAAATAGTAACCCCAGGAAGAGAAAGTGAAAAAAAGAGCAAAAAAGAAACAGCTTGCGTGTATTTGGATTATTTGGTGATCTTTGGATTCTTGGTTATTATATTTGAATGACTAAAATCAATCGGGTGGTTGTTTAAAAATTTATACAATGGCACCACTTCTGGATGAATTGAAAATGGAACTTAAAAAGTACAAAGAAGATGCACAAGAAGGGAAGGGTTCTTTTGGCTTCGTTTTTCAATTCTTAGAAATGGAGATTTGGAACTATGAGAAACAACAAGAAACGACTACAAAACAAGAAGACTGGGACAAAGAAGAAGCCATCTTTAATGAACAAGCAATTTTATGTGAAGAAAAAGGAAAGGGGGGAAAGAGAATGGAGAATTTAAGACTTAAAAAAACAACTAAAGAAAAGAAAAATAATTCAAAAAATAAGTACAATACTGGAAAGCAACAGAAAAGGGGAATACAGAAGAGAGAAATAGAGGTAGAGAGACAAGGGGGTAAAAAGGGGAGAGAGAAGAAGAGATGGAAGAAGGAAAGAAAAAGAAGTTATAAAGGACAGAAACAAGATATGGAGAAACAGGACCTATTTAGAGATAATGGGTGAAAATCTAACTGAAAAAGGGATTCTGTAAAGGTACATAAGATTGTATTGTTATATTAGTAATAGAAATAACCTTAGAAAATTGGAAACAACGTATGATTAAAATGAGGGATAAAATAGTTAGTGTAATTTAGTGAAATGTTTGTGAATAAAATAAGTGAAATAAAATAAATGAGAAAACTGAATTAGGAAGGAACGGGAACATTTTAATTAGTTAATGTTTTATAAAATATAAGTGAAGGGGGGGGAATTAACTATGGAAAGCTTATAATTGTTCCCCTAGAAGTATGATATTTAATTGAAAAGTAAAGATGTTAAGATTTTAATGAATATTAATATTAATGATAGAATTGAATTGGAATGGAATTTTGTCTTAATTATATATATTTATAATTTTTTCTTTTTAAGAATACAGTGTGTATTTTAAGAATATACCAAGCAGAATCCGAATGGAAGTTATGTATTATATTGAATGTTACAACTTTAGGGAAAAGATATAAAGGCGTCATACTCCAATCAGTAACTACAGGAGAAATTTTGTTTAATGAAAAAGATAATAGATAATTGAAACAGGACAGACAAAAATATAAATACAATGATTTGAATTGAGATGAGATAATTAAAATAAAATTGAGAAAATTAAAAGAGGGGAGAAGCTATGCAGAAAATGTAAAATAGTAATAAGATATGAAATAGAATATAAAAATGAGCATGAACCTAAATTTGTGTCTGTACGAAGAAATGTAACCCGGGATTACGCTACTTTCAAAAAAGATGTTTTATTTGTATTTTTTTTCTCTTTGTGAAAACTCAAATAAAATTTACAAAAAACAAAACAAAACTGTACTCGGTCATTTCTCTCGAAAAATGCAATTTTGCCAGATTTCAGGACACTCAGTATATTTGGCCTTGGGTCCAATTGAGATGTTTGGTACTAAGCCAAAACCAAAATCACACTAGAACAGTGCATTGCAAGTTTTGGATCTGGATTTCTAAAAGGGCTTCCAGAGGGCTAGAAAGCATAAACACGGCACCTTTCTACAAACTCCTAAACGGCAACACTGCTAGGGTTGCACAGCTGCCCTCTGTAGTTGTGATGCTGGAAAAAGATGTAGCTGTTTTAAAGAGACTACATCCGTGCTCTTTGTGTAGGAGATGAGCAGGCTGAATTCAAGGGTGGAGTTAAATGGGTCATCAGTTTGGAATCCTTGCATTCCCACTTTTAAGTCCGGCCTCCCATGAATTCCACTGACCCTTAGCTAATGAAAATTCATCTTGACCATTAACAAACCAAATTCTTCTATATAGGTAGCACATAAGAATTTTTTTGTGCTTTGAGCTCTACTCCTGTTGTTGGTTACTTGTGCCTGATACATTTTGGAGATCAAATCCAAACCTTAATAAGAGATTTATTTTCTTAGGCAGTTTAAAACAGCATTTTATCTGGAAATGTTCCCAAGAAACAACTCTCCAAATTATAAAGTAGGAAATACCAACAGATCATAAATTTCTCTACAGGTAGTGCTCAATTTATGACCGTCATATGGAGTCTGTAATCATAAAGTGAACCCATTGTTCATTATGGGCTGTTTTTACCAAAAATTGGAAATAAATGTGTTTTTTTGGGGAAACATGGTCATGTGACTGCAGGTTGCTACAAATAGCCATAAATAAGAGTTAGTTGCCAAGTGCCCAACATGAGGTCACATGATCATGGAAGAACTTCAGAAGAAAGTCATAAATACTGGAGAGGGGATTGTCTGTTGTAACCTCAGATGGTCTCTAAAAGGACTAGTCATACATTGAGGACTATCTGTAAAACCCGTTGGAAAACTGTTGGAAAACCACAGCCACAACAAAAGGAAACATGAGTTTTCGTCTGCAGGCCTAGACCCTTTGCAATATCTTGTCTGCCAATATTTGCTAACAGCTGGGATTATATTTCGTTTCCCACAACTCTCCAATCATCTTTTGTAATACTGGTTCTATCAGCTGATATGAGATTTGCCAAGTGTGATTTAGCACCCTTTAGCTGCATTAGACTGCAGTCACTCCTGTGACCTCAACGTTTCTGAAAATTTGCCGTTCAGTGGTTGTGAGTCCCCGTAGGTTTCTGAGCTGTCTGAATTTTTTCCTGTTGGGCATAAAAGATGGTTTTCAATATTGTTTCCTTTTTTAAAAAGTATAAACGTCCTGGAATTACCTCAAGTGTTTGAATTTCAGTTTTTATCTTCTGCTGCACTGTTGTTGTTTGAGTGATTTTATGTTTCAAAACACTCCTGTAAGCTCCCTTGGATCGCTTAATCCTTATAAATCAGTGTTTTTCTCAAACTTGGCAACCACAAGATATGTGGATTTCAACTCCCAGAATTCCCCAGCCAGCCATTCCCCAGCTAGCTAGCTAGCTATCTGGGGAAATCTGGGAATTGAAGCCCATATATCTTAAAAGTTGTCAAGTTTGGAAAAAAACCTGCTATAAATCAAGTAAACCAATAAACAAACTTCTGGCACTTACACACTTATTGTTTCTTCTTGCAGGATGTGAGCCCTGTACCTTCAGATCCCTACCATCCAGTGTGTCCTTTAAACTCATTCCAGGTGGGAGGATACTGCCATATTTCTTTTTATTGACACTAACCAGAAAAACCAAGACAGGAATGGGAGAGGACAGAAAAACAACTATTGTGCATGGTATGTGCAACGAGGCCTTCTTCTTCTTGTGGCATATCCGTCATCGACCGTTGGCAATCATGTTGGTGATCCTATTTTTGTCAACAGCCGCATAAAAAAGCGCTGCTGAGTTCTGTCTAAACCAGTCCCTTACATTTTGAAGCCATGACCTCCTTTGCCTTCAATCTTTCCTTGAAGAATTAAGTGAAGTATTTTTCTGAGTGTCGCATCACATGACCAAAATATTCTAACTTTCGGATTTTTTTATAGTTTGGATGATTTGCCTTGGCTTTCCCAGGCGGCTTATCACCTCCACATTTCTGATTTTGTCAGCTGTTATGTGTAACAGCCACCTGTAAATCCACATTTCCAAATGCTTCTAGTTCTCTTGGAGTGGCTTTCTCTCAGAGATTAACTCTCCATTCCAAAAGGCCATTGGATATTTTTTTTCCGTTTCTTTGAAAACGTTTCGTTTCTCATCCAAGAAGCTTGTTTAGTTCTGGAAAAAAAATGAAGAAGCTTCTTGCATGAGAAGAGAAACGTTTTCAAAGAAGAACAAAACAAGGAAGTCCAGTGGAAAAGGACCTTTGGGACCAACCTTGATTTGAATAACGGACAATCTCCATAGACAATAAAGGAACTGCTCCCTTATTTGCCCCAACAACTAACCTTCCTGGGAATAGTAACCTAGTTTGGGCTAAACAAATTGGCCCCAAAGAAGAAACGCCATCTGAGGTAACTAATTAAAACCATGCATTTCAGACCTTTTAAGAGGGCCGGGTTCATCTCCCCCGAACCGCTGCTCTACAGCTAGCATCGAGCTCGACCAGCAGAAGGGAGGAAACCTCTGGAGCATGGGAAAACCTCCCGAGTGCAAAGCACCCCTTCCTTCTTCCCAGCCCACCCCGCCCGTTCCGCCCACCGTCCTCAGTTTGCACGAAAGAGATCCGCCGCTGCGGCCCGGCTTACCTAACTCGATGCCCGGGTTGTTAGCAGCCATGATCGGCGGAGAGGCGAAAGTCGATGCTCTTCCAGGGCAAGGCACTTTCACAGTGCTTCCTGGTTACGCCCTTTCCCTCCTTCCCTCCACCCCGTTCTCCTCCTCCTCCTCCTCTTTCTGCCGTCTCCCCTCCAAGAAGGCCCCCGGGGCGGAGAAAGGCGAATCGGATTCGCACCTCTTTGGGTGACCGCTTGAAAAACTGCAAACGAAGCAGGCCCCGCGATTCTGCATATTGTGATGACAAAGAGAAAGCGCGCCGGGTAGTGAGCAAAGAAAATGAGAGGCAAAGGGCTTGGTTTTACTACTACTACTACTACTACTACTACTCTCCTCCTCCTCCTCCTTCCTCTTCTGTCAGCCAGATGTTCAGACTGGGTTTGGCATTTTTGTCTACCTATCGAGTCTTTACCAAGGACTTGGGATAGGCAAATCTGGATGTTTGATGGTGTTATAGATATCTCTCTGGGATGGAAGCTGTTCCAAGTAAAGCTGCCTTCTGCAATTGACTGATGGCAAATTTGCCAATGCAATTTTGTACTACTACTACTACTACTACTACTATTTATCATTACCATCATCATCATCATTACTATTATCATTCATTATTCATTAAACATGAAACTCAGTCTACTGAACGTTTCAAAATGTATCATAAATATAATTGGTGCTAATGGGCACTAATGATACGGGTTGCTGCCAGCATCCTAGGTATCAACCAAGTATTATTGTTATTTATTATTAGTAGTATGGCCCTGTCCATTCATTCATTGCCCAGGGAAAGTTAGGACTGCAAAGGTAAAACATTCGGTTGTCTTGATTTGATTGTCATGCTGTTTTTGGGCTCATCAATTGCAGCTGCCCCTATTAGCACTGCAGTGATTGAGCTGCCTTGATTTTACAACCAGGAGGCTGCCTTCATTAATGATTTACATGATATCATCCAGATAAATCAACATTGCAGACTGGACAATGTACAGCCTCTCCGTGTACAAGTTACCACAGGTTGAAATGCAGCCCTTGTTGATCTCGACAATCATGGAGCTTAAGGGCTAAATGTAGGCCTTGCTTCCTACCCTCCAGCCAATAAGAGGTAGGCCTATTGCACCAGTGATAAAATGAGGGGGAAAAGAGTCCATCACCTTACCTTCTCCAAGAAAAGGTAGGAAAGGAATGCCACACTTGGAATTTGGCAAGAAAGCTAAAGAGCAATTCATAATTTATTGGGTTTTTGACAAAGCGGCCTCTGGCCTTAAAGTTTTAGGCAGGGGCAGAGAGCTGTCATTTTCTCCCTGTGGAAGCATTAAGAACTGGTTTTCAGTTGTTTTTAAAGCTGTGGCAATAGCATTGGCTGCTGTTCTTGAGGTCAAAGGTTTTCTTCTTGTAGTAAATATAATTGCTTCAGGAAGCCATCTTTTGAGTTTCATAATAAAAAGGTTCTGATCTTCACTGGAGATATCATTTGGTTCTACCTGATGACAAATGGCTTGGAATCTACTTTCCTCTTTGGCTTAAGTGTGGCACAGATAATTGGGTGAAGAAAGCCATAAAAGAGGAGTTTCATATTTTGAAAGGTGCAACTGTTTACAGGATGTCGTAAGTTTACAGTGTCATCCCTCATCTTCCTTTGCAAAATAGTCTGAATTGCAAGCAAGGGTTAGTAACACTCCATAACCCTCTATCAGCTAAGAACAAAAGGCACCCATGATGGAATGGAGTAGGTAAATTAGTGACTCTGCCTGTGTATGTACAGAAACAAATGGTGCCAATGAATCCGCCATTTTTTATTGCTTCCAAGATGAAGCTCCAAAACCATGCTGCATTAACTGTCTACAAACACTTTTTCACAATGTAAATGCAAAGTATTTCCGAATGTGGTAAATTTGAAGGCTATGCATGCATCAAGAAACATACAGGTAGCCCTCAACAATTAGGGCTAGACTTTCTGTTGCTAAGCAAGGCAGTTATTGAGTCATGTCTGATTTTACTTTACTTGCCGTGTTTGTTAAGCAAATCACTGCAGTCGTTACGTGAATTGTGCAATTGTTATTGACTTCGATTCGTTGGAAGCCAGCTGGGAGTCACATACGGCAATCACAAGACTCTGGGACTCTGCAACTGTAGTAAGTGCGTGTTGTTGACCAAGTGCTCAAATTCTGATCACAAGACAATGGGGATGCTGCATTAAGAGTAAGATCCGGTTACAAGTCACTTTTTTTCAGTGCCATCGTAACTTTGGATGGTTGATAAATGAGTCACTGTAAATCAAGGACTACCTGTAATCTACAAGAGCTACTCTTGAACATTTCAATAGGAAGGAAGCACATACAGAATGGAAAATCCTTTTCTTATACGAACATGAACCTCCTATGTTTTTCTATTACACAGCTATTTACATCAGGTTACCATATCCATGTACATATCCATATCCAAATCTCACCAGGATCAAGGCTGACTCAGCCTTCCATCCTTTCGAGGTGGGTAAAATGAGGACCCAAATTGTTGGGGGAAATAGGCTGAGATTGTAAACAATGTTAGAGGGGACTGTAAAGCACTGTAAAGCAGTATATAAGTGCTATTACTACTTGCATATAGACGGAGGATTCAAGCAAAAATGTCTGCCAGAAACCAATGCAAAAAAAGATGGAGCACCAAGATACAGAGGGGAAAATACTGCATTTGTAAGCAACCAAGAGAGCTGGTACTCTAAAACCAGCTGATTCATAGAATACCGTTCAAATTTTGTTTGAAAGTTAACATTCTCAGATCTTCCCACTAAAAAAAGACCATCTATAAAAAAAACCAGTATCAAAGGCTAGGCTACAATTATTTTTCTCGTCTTGTTTGATTTTGATTTTGTAATCTGTTGCGAAAATGCAGTAATATTATTTCTCCTAAAGTCCCTATTCCTAAATGCATGGCCCTATATAATTAGTTCACGTTTTTATCTTTTTCACATCCTAAAATCCATCATAACTGCATTAATGTTTCAGGTATTTTACTACCTCCAAAGAATCAGTGTGTCAGAGTTAATCTTAATACTCGGCTCCCCTTGTACTGCAGAACGCTGTTAGAATGTTCCTCAACATTCAACCTGCCAGATTTGCTGAACTGCATTGTTTAGATCACCAGCCAAAATGGCTGATGGATATGGGTGTAAGACAATTGACTGCAACTCAACAGATACCTAAAGAGAAGAGGATGGACAAGGCTGTTCTAAAAGGGCTTGTATTCCTTTTATGTTGGATATAATATTGTATATTCTGAACACATGCTGCCATTTATAAACGTCAATGGCTGACCTTATATTTATTCTCTGGTTAATAGATGACTCTTTAAACCACCATTTTATTCCTATGCAGCATATGAATTATTTGATGTATACATACAGTTTGTTTTTGGAAAAAAACCCATTAAAAATCATATAGAAATACTTAGCTGCTTCCGTTTAAAAGTCCAGAAGAAATGCAATGGCTAAGTAGATATGTTTTTACATAGTGTAAATTCAGATAATATATGAACAATTTAGACCAGAGGCAATTAATACAGGGATGCTCCTCCACGTTATCTTTTTAAGAGATAAATTTTGAATTATGAAATTTTACTGGAGAACATGCAAGCTTCAAGCAGCAGGCCATTCGGCCACCTATCGTGCAAAAAACACCCCCCAAACTTACTCCCCCCCTTATTTATTTTAATACAAAGCCCCAGGCTGTTCAGTACTGTTCAGAAACAGATGAATTAACCTGGTACGCTTTATAACATTTTCTAGGAGTGCCATCGTAGGAGCATTTTATTTAGATGATCTGGAAACAGAAGCAGTGTACAATAAAAGTGGGAGGGCAAAAAAAACAACCCTAAACCACAAATATTTTATTTAACCAAATGACCCCCGCCTTTCGTTAGCCTTTCCCCACTTTCAGAGAACACACTCTAACCAAGATACCGTTACATTTCTCCTCAATAAAACACTACAATGACTTAATCTTAACGCTGGAGAAAAAACAGGATCTCGGCGCCTGGTTATGTTCAGACTTAACAAAAGGCAATAATGCTTCAAAGACAGCCAAACCGTTACTTTTTGTGTGTGTGTGTGTCTCTATTCATCTTTCTTGACAACCTGTTCCTATGCATTCTCATCAATTACTGCCTCTCTCTTATTTAGCCTTCGGTTCTCTTTGCACCCTGAGGAGAGGCTGTTGCATATGACTGCTCTTGGTTTTTGTTTTGTTTTTCCGTTTTTTCTGTTTTCTTTTTGGGATCGAAGCTCAACGAGTTCGTGTGTTGTCCTTAACGGCCGTGACGCTCAAGCCTTAACTTCAGGAGGTGTGCTATAGATGGAATCTGTGTTTTCAGAGCCAAGGTCTTCTGCCAAGTTGAGAGTAAGGGAAGAACAAAGAAGAAAAATCCTCCGTTAATTTTTAGCAGAGGTTAATTTAAAAATATGCATTGCTATTCCTGTATTCCACCATAACACAGGGTCTATTCCAGTCTACAGAGTCTCGGTTTGCTCCCGGAAGTAGCATCTGGTCACAGTTGGCCTTTTGGTCAGTAGGCTAATGTGAATGTCTTTCTTGTGTTCATCCAGCCAACACCACCCAGCCCAAGCAATATTATCTTCCAGACAATTCCTCTACATTGTGAGATTTTTTTTTAAAAAAAAGGCCAGTTAAAATATTGGTGCTGCAAGCAGTCCTCGACTTATGACCACAGTTAAGCCACAAAATTTATGTCATTAAGTGAGACAGTTAAGTGAATTTTGCCCCATTTTACGACCTTTCTGCCTCAGGTAAGTGAATCACTGCAGCTGGTAAGTTAGTAACCTGGTTGTTAAGTGAATCTGGCTTCCCCTTTGCTTGTCGGAAGGTCACAAAAGGGGAAAATCACACGACTTTGGAACACATTAGCGGTCATAAAATAGGAACCAATTGCCAAGCATCTGAATTTTGATCATGTGATGATGGAAATTCTGGAAAGGTTGTAACTGTGAAACACGGTCGTCAGTCACTTTTTTCAGTGCCGTTGTAATTTGAACGGTCACTAAATGAACTGTTGTAAGCAGAGGGCTACCTCTGTTAAAATATTTTAATGTAAACGAGATAAAAAATAATCACACTGTCACAGAGAATCCTCAGTTTTCATCAGCTGGACTTTTAACTGCCAGGGGAATTCTGGGAGCATGACTCCAAATTTGAGAAACACTATTTAATGTGATTCATATGGCATCTCTTACATCTGATCTTCAGTTCTTGTTACATTATCCTACACACCGAAAGGTCAACCTCTGATTGTAGTCAGATTCTACCATTCGATCATTACCTAATTCTTCTTCTGCAGTTCCCGGAAGGTTGACTTTAGCCTTAGCCAGCTCTCCACCTTCTTCTTCTGGAGAAAGAGAATCAGAAAAGCACAAAACCATAACTTTACGTCACTCAGCTTGTCACTTTTATAAATATTTACAAAACAGACAGCATTCTGCCAGGCACTAAACACTGTCCAGTGCTATTTCATATGTTTTTCTCCCAGTTAAGTCTGCCTGGTTTAAGCTGGGATGATCTATCTACTCTCTTACATAGATATGTATCGTGAAACAGCTACAATTTACTGGCCTTAGAAAAGCAAAGGTTTTCCATTTCAGGGGGCAGTTAGATCTACCTCCTTCTGAATAGCCTTCAGTTTACCCCATCCCTGATGCCCAATGGAAAACTTCTACATAGCCTCTTCTCAAAGGATGATTTTAGGTTGTTTCTTTCATACGGAGCATCACTAACTCCAACAGGGCCGGATGAAGTGGTACAATACAGGATTAGCATTTTAATGGCAAGTTTTAATCAAAACGCACTGCCCAATCTTTTACTGATATACAATCTGATCAAGTAACGGTGAATTACTGAGCAGTGAAGCCAAAAGAAATGCAGGTAATTGTTGTGGTTCACCGGCAGCCTCTGCAGATGGCAGCAGAATCGGACAGTGGGGAAGAACGGGGACCATTCTGAGAATCTGGAGAGGACTTGGACGAGGGTCCTGCGTCCGATGCAGAGATGGGGCCAGGACCATCTGGGAGTGGGGTGCTGCCTCCGGAGGCTGGCAGCAGCGAGGCAGAGGAACAAGGGGAGCCTGTTCCCAGTGTGTGTGCGCGCAGAGCTGCTAGAAGGCAAGAGCAGCTGAAACAAAAGAGACGACTCAGGAGTAAGGCTGGGAGGTGACTGCCCCTCCCATAAGGTATAAAGGACAGGGAAAGATGAAGAAACCTTCATAGGAAGCAAAGTCGTTCGTTCGGTTCAGATTCATCCTTGAAGCTGTGTGTGGACTTTGTACCTTGGTTGGTTTTTTTATAGTTCATTTGGCACTTCTGTTGTTGGCAGCACTTCACAGGAAAGAAAGGTGGGTGCTTATCTCAAGGAACTGTTTGAGACTCATTATAGGCTGGGAATGAACTTAAATCCCAGCGTTGAAATAAAAACAAGAATTGTTTTAACTAAGTGTGTGCTTAATTACGGTCTCGGAAAGCCTTGGTCAGAACAGTAATCCTTGACTTACGGCTACATTTGGGACCAGAATTTCAGCTGCCGAATGCGGCAGTTGGTTAAGTGTGTCGGGCCCAATTTTATGATCTTTTTGCCACGGTCGTTAAGTGAACCGCATGGCCATTAGGCGAATCTAGTTTCCCTCATTCACTCTGCTTATCGAAAGCCAACTGGGAAGGTTGCAATTGGCAACCAGGTGACCCCTGCAGCTGGATGCTGCGGCTATGATAAATACGTGCCAGTGGACAAGTGCCCAAATTTTGATCATATGAATGTTAAGAGCAATGCCAATGGTTGTGTCACTTTTTCTCACAAGCAAACTTCAGTCAAGGAATGAACAGTCGTTAAGTCGCAAGACTGCCTCTGCTTCAGTACAATTCTGTAGTAATTGTCTCGTAAATCAGAGAACAAACAAGTTAGCGAACGCTTCGGTCCCAATAGAAAAGACATTCCTTACCAGGAATCACACATTTCCAGAGACCATATGTTTTCCCTACTGTCGTCTGCCACAGCCTCAGCGTTCCGTCCTCTGAGCCACTGGCATACAATTCTCCATCTGGGCTAAATCTGACACAATGGATCGGCCCAAAGTGCCCCTTGTAAGATTCTGCAAAGAAATTGTAATGCATCAATAAGGCGAGGGGAAGAACCGATGCGAACGGATGCAGGTCAAGCTTTTAAGGAAACAACAAAGAGAGAACTTTGCCCTGCGATGGGGCTTCAAACAAAAAATTCTGCCTTCTCTTGTGAAGCAACATTAAGGAGGCCTCAAGAGATGAGATTTGGGGGTACTGCAGCAACCAGATAGGGACTATGTGGATAAGACTTTTTTATTGTTAAAAGCGAAGGCAAAAACTATATCAGCTCACCCTCAACATTATTTATATCCTTGTTCAGGGACGATAACTGAGGGTTCACTGCAAGGATGAGGAACTCAAGATTCAATATCAATGTTTCCCTGATCTAAATGGCCAGTATAGTGTTGTGGGTTAAGATGTTGGACACGGAGCAGGAAGACCCAGGTTGAAGTTTGCCCCCGCCCACAAAAAAATTCTTGAGGAAAAAATATGGGCTAGTCATTCTCACTCAGCCCAACCTATTTTCGAGGGTTTGCTGCTGTAGGGAAAAACAGGAGGATGGAGCAGCATATATGCCACCCTGACCTCCTATATACAAAGAATGGGATGTAACTCTAATGAATAAATTATCCGTTACCTCTATGCCCCAATGGATCATAGAAACACAGGGCCAAGGATTAATAATTAAAGAGTGATAAATATTCTCTGACAATGGAAGTAGTACAGGGAAATTTGCTATTTTTCCAGCAAAACTACAGAGAGAGAACTTTGGCCAAAGCCATCTGAAATAAAATAAAATAAAAACTTTCTGTATTAGAGCTACTAAGTGTCTATTTTATTGGCTGGGAAAGAATTATTAGTATGGATCCAGTCTAGTCAAAATGAACTTAATTACACCTGTACTCGTGACCTTTGAATTTTTTCCAAGCTCAAGATCCAGCTTTACCAATAGCTTTCAACTACTGAATACATTTTGGCTTTTTAAGGCACCATTTTCAATCTATTTTTGCCACAACTATTAATACCCCTTCTCCTGAAATCTTGCCCAAACATTTCATAACTAATGGCAGGAGTACTGAATTTCCTTCTCTTTCCTGCCACAGAAAAAATATTTCTGCCCCTTTAATTGCACCCAATTCTTGCAACAAATAGCATTGGGAGGAAAATTCTTTCCCCAAATGGCATACTTGACTGCAACTGCTTCAGCTCTCAATAGTGTTGGAATATTGAAGATGAAGTCTAGATTGAGTGACTTTTTTTTAAAGAATTGAGTTATTGGCTAGCTATAAGAAAAAAGGAATTAGGAGTCTTACTCTTGTCTACTTTTATCTTCTCTATCTCACCCATAAAAATACATGAGCACACAGTATTCTGATAATTATAATTGGGTCTACATGCACGCATATATATCAGTCTGCAATATGAGCCATGCAAAAGTGACTTAAACACAATAACATATAAACACGTGCAGTTGGAGAAACATCATCATCTGTTTAAAGCCACAATTCAAGGCCCAGTGGAATGAAATATGAGTACAGTACCAACTGGATAATTATGAGTTAGGATTGTTATCACTGCTTTGCTAATTCCCCCAAAACATTGAAGTTTAAACTTTTACAATTAGCAGTTAAGCTGGCTGTTGTTTTTTTAACAGCCATGAAATTCATCCAAACATGCCCTGAAGTTCATTTAAATGTATCACATACCTAATTCTTCACCAGTATTATAATCATATTTATAAAGTTTAAAATCTTCACCACCGGCAACTAGACATTCTTTCTCCGGATGGAGAGATGCAGAATTGATTGTTGCAGGTGCCTCAAATGATTTAATCTGTTCCAGACTATGGAGAGAAAACAAAAAGCACGATTATTGTTAAAAAGGAAAATCCTATATTGAACAAAACACTACAACATTATAGAGGAAAACACTATAAGGAGGGATTCTTATTTAAATGAAACTCACTTATCAGAAAGCTGAGTGCTTGTTAGCAAAAAGAGATCAATTTTGTAGAGGACTGTGATTTCATTTTTGTAATATATATTTTGCACAGTAAAAATAAGGTGCCCTTGAAAGAAAAACTTCTATGGTCAAAAAGCAAATATGAACCAGCCATAAAAACATTTTAGATTATAGTTATCATTTACAATCAGATGCAGGGATTTCCCCTTAGATACAGATAAACACACACACACACACACACCAGCAAAATGCCAGGAGTGGCAGTGATGAAAGAGTTCCTTTTGCACTGTAGCCTAGACAATGGAGGATGAGTGCCACTATTACATAGGCCAGGAAACAATTATTACAGCAATAAGAAACCAACTTTTTTTAGCAAAAAAAAAAAAATGCTCTGAGGGTCATTTAAATATAATCACACAGCTAGTTCTTCACCGGTATTATAATCCTATTTATACATTTTAATATCTTCCACAGCAGCAACTAGACATTCTTTCTTTTTCAGCAAAAACAAGTCAGTTTGAATACATGTACTAATTTAAGTCTAGAAATTATTTAGACTGGTGGCATGATAGGCACACGGTCTTGACAGGTTATTCTACGCTTGACCAGTTTGTCTGTTTGTCCCAATGAATGAAACACACGTTAAAAACAAACATACGTTTCCGCACTGTGGAAGGCAATGGTCCTGCCATAGGTGATGACTATTATCTCTCCTTCGCGCACGTATTCCATGCTACTCACTGACATGGCAACGTTGACTGCCTTCACTTCTGTCAGTGTATTTCTGTCCCAGAGCCTGAAATGGAGAGACAAGAGTAAAATTTAATTAATTCATAACTGCAATCCGATAATCTGTCAATCTATTTACAGTATAGTTCAGGCATATCAAG
Source organism: Notechis scutatus (assembly GCF_049901735.1). Taxonomy (NCBI): domain Eukaryota; kingdom Metazoa; phylum Chordata; class Lepidosauria; order Squamata; family Elapidae; genus Notechis; species Notechis scutatus. The sequence continues at coordinate 69,312,571 of NC_142014.1, read as the reverse complement.
TGGTGTTTTTTTTTAATTGTCATTGCTGTTACACAAAAAGAAAAACATGTATTTGTACTGTGTGATCACTTGTGAAAGCTCTAATTCTCTGCTTATAAGCATGGCTGGCTGGAATTCTGGGAGTTGAAATCCACACATATCTTAAAAGGCCCTGAGATTGAGAAGCACTGCAATAAATCAGGAACTGTTTGTCTCCCAACCAGTAAAACCACAACATGGTACAACTCGCTTCTTAAAATTAGATAAGAGGAATACAATTTGGGAGCAAATTAAGAAAGGAAAATGAAAAGAGCTGAGATCAGCTGTTCTAAAGAAAACAAATTCCAGATTGAACATGTGCAAGTACCCTGCTTCTTAAAATTAAATGCTGTATGCAACTCTTCTTGACTCCCAGACACTCTTTTGCTCTTGGCTCCCACTAAGGGGATACCGGAATCCAAATAAAAAGGTTAATCTAACAAGGAGGGCTCAGTTGGTCTGATAATGGTAGGCTGGTTCGGTGCTACAGGGTCTTCTGCTGGGTACACCTGGAGGTATACAAGGTGTAATACGTGCCAGCCATGAGGAAATTTGAGGCGGGGCTGAGAAAGGTTCATTATCTATATATATAAAAGTGAAATACCACTCACGCATCATCACAAAATCTCCAGAACCGTAAAAGCCTACAAACTTGAAATTTGGCATTTATTGTTCCTCTTGGCATCTAGGTGCTCACTAAGAAAGGATTTTTCGAAGAGACCATCAGAGCATTAGTACTTCCTATATTATTATTAACACGCTCTGATGCTAAGAAGTTCTACTCCCCCTCCCCGCCTGAAAAGAAATCTGCTCCAAATGGAAAGCACAAGCAGAGGAGTTTCAGTTTCAGAGCACCAAGCAGCTTTATTACAGAACAATTGAGCTAAGCCACGCCTAGGCTCCTTGCTGTCTCCTTCTTGCTCACACAGCAAATACAGTTTCAGTTTCCAAACAGCCCTCAACTCTCTCACACACTGAGAGGACGCTAGCCACATGAATACCGATGGATGCTGGTAGGCAGAGGCAGAATTTTCCCCCCCTTATTTTCTTCCCCTAAAACTAAGCCCGACTACATAGTTTCGTAGCGAAGCGTGGGTATCCAGCTAGTTAGTAATAAATTCACTTTGTGGTACAGGGCATGAAGATATCAAATTGAACCTGAATCACAGCATAGGTAGCCCCCACTTAAAGACTGATTGCTTAGCAACCAGTTCAAGTTACAATGCATCTCCCCAGAACTCCTTAGGACCCGTTTCTGGAAGTCCCACAGCCCCCTCCCCATTTGCCCCCCCGCGCCCCTCCTAGTCATGTCATCTTTTGGATGCTTGGCAAGCAGCTCACATTTACAGCTATTTGGGGCATCCTGTGGTCACATGATCGTGACTTTTGGAGGGTGGTGGGTTTTTTTTGCCAGTGTTTACTTCTGGTTTCCAGCAAAGAAGAGTCACTGAATTAAATAGATTCACTGATTCAACTGCTGCAACGAAGGTCGTGAAATCAGACACAATTGCATAAAATGGACCACCACGACTTACGACGTAATTCCGGCCCCGATTACAATCGTAAGTCCAGGACTACCTATAGTGAAAGACATTGACTTGCATGGTAAAGCCCCATGTACGGAAAGCCAAGCATGTATGCTCAAATTCAAAACGTAGTTTTACAGTGAAGATGATAACCGGACGTCTCCACCACCCATCTCTCATATAGCACTAAGGGAAGAGGGACCGATTGCTTCTCACCTGACGGTTTTATCATCTGCTGAAAGGATCTGCTTATCGTCACTGCTCCACAGAGCCTTTTTAATACCAGACGTGTGACCACTGACCACCTCAGGATCTGAAAAGGAGATATTTTGTATTTAAAATGAAAAGCTCTTTTCATACATTTCACTGAGGTTGTCATTTATATTCGTGATTAACAAATAAAAATAACGGAAGTCATTATTGTATATTAGAGCGGACAGCGCAGGTTCTGATATTTTGGGATATTCCCATGCAATACAGTGAAAGATACAAGAAAAACAGAACTTCGTGGGGCTAAATTCATTTGTTAGCTTTGGGCTTAAAAAATCCTCCTTAGGTGACTACACACATTTACCCTGCTTATAAGCCCGTTCTGCCATTTTCATTCCCTCCCTTGCCTATTCTACTGAGTGGGGCCATAGACTCCTATCCTAAGATCCCACTAATATTATGATAAAAAAGGCAATCCAATTTATTTACAACATTAACAAAATTAGCTGTTCAAAGTTTGGGGGGCGGGGTTGCAATGAAGTTCAGGATCATATTCTGTCCTTTCCCAAAGGTGCTTTTTTCAAGAGGCAACTGGACTTCCTTGTTTTTCTTTGAAGACCTTTCACTTCTCATCCAAGAAGCTTCTTCAGCTCTGACTGGATGGTTAGGAATGGAAGGATTTATATTCCTTGCAGACAGCTGGACATTTGCCTTCTTTTAGAGAGACTGTGATGACCCAGGGTGGGATACAAAATAAACAGTCACAAAAAAACAGGTGAAGCCCCTTTTATTCCTTCACTTTGCATCCAAGCTCCAAATATCTTTGACTGAAGACAAAAAACTCCCACAGAGTTACAAGGAGGAGGAAAAAAGCAACACAAACCAGGCAAGATAAGGGCTGGAGGACGTCCAGATAACAGAACACACACTGGGAAGGACGCCAAACTCAGAGAGGAACAATAAACTAGAGATATTTCCACGCTTTGTTTCCAGCACTTGCCAGTATGCATGTCCATCCTCTTATACAGTTGTCACAGCTGCAGCCCAAGAAGAGGATCAAGGCCCTCTCCTTCTGAGTAGACCACGTCTCTCCCTTATCCTCTCCTCCCTGCGTGCCCTAGGATGGATAGGGGATGGGCCTGGGTTGTCCTCTGACTGCTCAGCCGGCCTCTGCCCTTCCCCAGCCTCCTCCACAACCTCCAGAGCCACACTTCCACTCCCTGTCAGCTGTTCCTCCTCTCCCTCAGAGTCAGTCTCCACCAGGGGCATGACAGAGACATTGAAGCACTTGGAGGTTTATCTATGTCCTCAGGGTCACCTGAGTAGTGCAAATGGGTGTGGAGCCTTCTTGGAAGTGCTGAAAGGACTGTGTTATAAACTGGAGAAGCTTTTTGGATGAGATGCTAAATGTCTTCAAGGAAAAACAAAGAAAGTCTAGTTTTTTTCTTGAAAAAGCATCTTTGGGACAAACAGGACCTGGATGACTGAGAATCTCCATAGACAGTTTGTCCTTTTCTGATTTTTTTTTTTTTTTTGGGGGGGGTGAACTGAAGACTTCACATGCATTTTGTCTGAATCTGTGGTTTTTCTTAATCACAGTTTTCTTATTTGTTTGTTTGACACCCCAACTCTCAAGTATTCTGGCCATTACAAATAAAAAAAATATTAAAACCAGGTTGAAAAAGTCAGTTTGCTGGGCCTTCAAATTAGCACAGAAATATTTGCAACTTCTGGTATTCATTTTACTGATTCATAGGAATTTTTTTAAAAAATCTCACCTGCCTCTGGCTTGTTTAAATCATAGATACGTAACAATTTATCTTGTCCACCTGTCAACAAGTAATTGCTGTCCTAGAAGAGAAAATTAGCATTGTCATTTATTAAGAAAGTTGGTTATATGCCGAACCTTTTAAAATCTTATTAGTTAAAAAAAATTAGTAAAAAAGGTGATATGCTATCTTCAGAAAAGCAAAGGCAGATTCAAAATCTTGAAAATCAAGACAGACAAAACTATATTTTACCTGAGTGAAGTCCACTGATTTGACAATATGCTTGTGAGCCAACGTGAGGAGTTCATCTCCTGAAACACCATCCCAGAGTTTGCTGAAACAAAAAAAAAAAAAAAGACTCTATAACATGGTATTTTCAGAAAGCTCCAGATACAGACTTCCTTTACCCTAAATCAGGGGTCTCCAACCTTGGCCACTTTAAGACTTGGGGACTTCAACTCCCAGAGTTCCTTAGCCAACTTTGCTGGCTGAGGAACTCTGGGAGTTGAAGTCCCCAAATCTTAAAGTGGCCAAGGTTGGAGACCCCTGCCCTAAATTGTAAGCTATCTAGCTACTATTTGACTTAATGATTTGAGACCTGATAAAAGCTTAAAGTTGATGCAAGTATTTCCTTATCGAACAACTCTCACTTACGCAGTAAAATCTGCAGCGGCTGTAGCTGCTTTAGTGGCATCGTTATTCAACGTGGCTCCCCAGACTGCTCCCTTGTGACCAAGAAATGTTCCAATCCAGTCCCCTGTGTCGCCCTGTCGAAGCATAGGTTTGCCATCTGGGGAGGGGGAAAAAAAATAAGACAATCTCAATTACACAGCATATATTTGTTTACAGGTATTTGTAAATTCAGAAAGAGGATACAGAGCAACCAGGCAATCCTTGACTAAAAACCCCTGTTGGAGCCAAAATTTTTGTTACTAAGCAAGGCAATTAAATGAGTTGCGCCTGAATTTATGACCTTTTTGCCACACTTGCTATGTGAATCATTGTGTAAGTGAATTGTGTGGTCATGAAACAAAACTGGCTTCCCTTACTGACTTTGCTTATTGGAAGCTGTCTGGGAGGGTCGCAATGGTGATCCGGTGATCCTGCAACCGTCATATTTTCCAATTGCCAAGCACCAGAATTTTGAACATGTGACTGTAGGGATGCAACGATGGTTGTAACATGTGTGGATCAGTCGTAAGTCACTTTTTTTCAGTGCCATTAACTAAATGAATAGTTGTTAAGTCGAGGACTACCAGTAGTATAAAGTCCCACATAGATAAATAAGGAATTCTAATGTTTGGCCAAGTCTTACAAAAACTGCCTTGGGTCATTTTTTTTTTCAGCTATGATCCAAGAATTTCAGCATATGGGAGCTTGTCTGCTTATTGCATAGCCACACAACCACTTTTGGCAAATAGACAAACAGAACCAATATATTTTAGACATCACCTATCTCCAGTCTACAACACAGTCCGTTCAACAGTTCCAAGAAGGCTCCACACCCATTTGCACTACTCAGGTGACCCTGAGGATACAGGTAAACCTCCAAGTGCTTCAATGTGCCTCTAAAAGAATGCAAATGACCAGCTGTCTGCAAGGAGTATAAATCCTTCCATTCCCCATCATCCAGTCAGAGCTGAAGAAGCTTCTTGGATGAGAAGTGGAACATCTTCAAAGAAAAACCAGAAAGTCCAGTTGCCTCTTAGGAAAAAGTACCTTTGGGACCACCATGACCTAGAGGACTGAGAATCTCCATAGACTTTTAGTGCTGGTGCAACTTTGAAGAGCCACTAAATGAACTGTTGTTAAGTCGAGGACTTATTTGTAGTTCACCATCCACACTGATTATTAAACTGACCCCATAAAGACTATATAGCCCCATATGTCTAGTGGGATTCTCCATCATCCAACCCAGGATGGTCCCAAAGGTGTTTTTTTCTCCCCCCCTCCCCCCCCAAAAAAAGCAACTGGATTTTGTTGGGGTTTTTGTCCCCTTCTTCCTTTGAGAACGTTTCCCTTCTCATCCAAGGAGCTTCTTCCACTGGAGAAGTGGATGAGAAGGGAAACGTTTGCAAAGGAGATTGTTGGGGGGTGGGGGGTGGTAAGAGAGAAAAGGCCAGTTGCCCTTTTTTTTTTGGAAAAAGCACTTTTTGGGGTGTAGCCCCATGCGGGCTCAGGCCGAGAATTCCTGCCGGTGCCCAAAGCAAAGTGCCTCGATCCTAGCAAGGAAAGCAGCCCCGATCAGGCTTGGGTGAGTTCCGTGGAGGGTTGGGGGAGGACCGGAGAGGAAGCGATCCCCGCAAAGGGGCTCCGGGCCAAAGGCCGAGGCGCGCCCCCCCCCTTCCAGGCTCACCCTTGCAGGCGCTGATGAGGAAATAGCCGTAGGGGGTGATGCCGCTGAAGGCCAGGTCCACCACGGGCCGCGTGTGGCCGGAGCACGTCAGAGGGGTCTGCCTCATCGCCATGGCGCCGGTCGGGAGAGAGGAGGGAGTCGCCGGGGAAGCAACGACGAAGGGGGAGCCCAGGAAGGTTGAGGGGGAGGCCACGCGAGCGGCCTGGCCTCCTGGTGACGGGAACAGAGGGGACCGGCAGCCGGAAATAGGATGGGGGGGGGGAGAGGAAAGAACGGTCGTCGCCGGAAGCTCCCTCATCGCGAGGGCTTTTTCCGTCTCGGCTCTATGGTTCCCTTCCGGATCGGGATGCAATTGGTGCAGTGCTTCAATGACGTCGCAAGGAATGTTACCATAGAGACGCCGGGAAGGTCCGGGCTCGTCTCTTTTCTCACTCATGGCCCTTCCTTCTTTGGGCTTCTTCTCCACGTTGGACGTGAGCCCATAAGGGAAATTATTGCCGTATACTTTCTAAATAGTACCCGTTCGATCTGTCCGTTGGCAAATTTTCCTCTCTCAAGGAGGGAAAGGAAGAAAATGCGAAACCAAAGAACACTGCGCTTCTTTCGGGGGATGGTTTTTTTTTTTTTTTTTAAAAAAAGACTGTCTCTTTAAGAGGAGGGCCGTTTCTGGCCCCGCCCCTAGGGGAGAGGCTTGATCTCCCATTGGATACAAGTTTAGTTAATTTTATTTATTTATTTATTTATTTATAATTTAATGTATATCCTGCCCCTGCGACTTTGTATCTAATTTGCATATATATGTTGTATCTAATTTGCATATATATGTATATGTATATGTATACACACATTTAACTATAAATATTTATTAAAGTGACCAACCGTCCTCCTTTAGGGAGGACAGTCCTCCCTCAAAAAGTGTCCTCCTACATGTCCTCCTTTTTGATATTTGAAGACTAATCTGTAAATCTCCATATTTGTTCGATGCCGATCCGATCCGCTGTGTGTGATGTGACGTATTTGACATGACTATTCGTCAAGGCTCGGTACAGTGCGGCGAGATGCGATTATGAGACGCATGCGCTCCACACAGGAGAATTGTTTTGAGAGAGTGTGCCGCACGCAAAAGTGCGCCATGCGCAAGTGGCTTTGTTTTTTTTCTTCAATTTATTTGTGTCCTCCTTTTCATTGTAAAAAAGTTGGTCACCTTATATTTATATACAATATTATTTGTATGTATGTATGTGTGTGTGTGTGTGTGTGTGTGTATGTATGTATGTATGTATGTATGTATGTATGTATGTATGTATGATAAAAGAAACTCTTGAAATCATCAAAAATAAATACCAACCAGCTAAACACCTCATGGAACTAGCAGAACACTGCTTAACCAACTCATATTTCATATACAAAGGACAAAGATACAAGCAAATTGAAGGAGCCCCTATGGGATCACCACTGTTACCCATCATTGCAAACCTGTTCATGGAAGAATTCAAATCCAGAGCCCTGGCTAACGCCACCCACAAACTCAAACTATGGTTAAGATACATCGATGACACATTTGTGATTTGGCCCCATGGAAAAGAAAACAATTTCCTAACACACCTAAACAGCACACACCCCAAAATCAAGTTCACCATGGAAACGGAAACAAACAACTACCATTCCTAGATGTACTAATCTACAAAAAAAAAAAAAAAAACAGATGGCACACTAGGACACACCATATACCAGAAGAAAACACACACCAACTGCTACCTCAACACCCAATCCCACCACCACCCAGCACAGATAAACTCCGTGGCCAAAACACTAATCGCCAGAACCAAACGCCTGGCATATAAGACACACATAAAGACTGAACTATGCACCCTGACTAAAGTACTGACAGCCAACGGCTTCCACAAAAGCAAAATCACCGGCTTGATCCACAAAAACACACTGAGACATAATGGAGACCTAGAAGATGAACAGACCTATGAAACAGCTGTCCTGCCCTACATAAGAGGTACTACAGACAAAATCAGTAAGATACTACACAGGCATCACATCAAGACTGCCTTCAAAACAGACGGAAAAATAGCTGCCATCCTTAGAAACCCCAAAGATAAAATTGATCTGGAAAACCAAGACATATACGAAGTCCCCTGTGCATCATGCCCGGCCACATACATTGGACAGACCAATAGAAGAATAAGTACCCGCCTGGATGAACACAAAAATGCAGTATAAAAGCTGGAACACACTTCCTCACTAGTCCAACACATGAAAGCCACAGGTCATAGCATCAACTTCAATGGCACCAAAACCCTAGCCACTATAGAAAACCCCAGCCACAGAATTATCAGAGAAGCCATAGAGATTGAAAAAAGACCTGAAAGCATGAATAGAAGAGATGATTCCACCAGACTGTCAATTATTTGGAAGCCTGCACTCACAAACAAAAAATCTCCACACCACAAGCCAGGCAAACACCTGGGCACAAACAGATCCCCCCTGATACCTCCAGCTCAAACACACCCCAACCAGGCACCCAGATGAAACCTAGCTTCCTAACAAATGATAGCCGTCCATTTACTCAGAGCCAAGCTGCACTAAAAGCCTCCAATACAGGAACACAATGTTGTCAGCCAACCAAGACAAAAAAAGCCACAAAACAGACAGAAGATATTAGAAACACCAATCAAGCAGAACACAGCAAACTCCAAGACCAATAAACACAGACCAAGACTCCCAACCAATCAGGATGAAGAAAAAACCATTCTGGCACAGCAGTAGGCTAGCCCCAAATTTAAAACTGAAACAACTGTAAAAGTCTGACTCACAGACGAACACAATACAGAAGCCTGATGATGATGGCAGATGAGATTCTGCCGAAACGTTGCTACAACTTTCAAAGCACAACATGTAAGTACCAAACTTGAAAAACTTAAGGAAAAAAATATACGCGCACTCATAACATACAGTATACATATAGTTTGGAATTGCCGTCTTCCTAGGGTTGAGAGAGTCTGACTGTCCCAAAGCCTTGCAGATAACTTTGTAGCTAAAATGGAACTAGAATTCACAGTCTCCCAGTCTGTAGCATGATGCTTTATAGAATAGAATAGAATTCTTTATTGGCCAAGTGTGATTGGACACACAAGGAATTTGTCTTTGGTGCATATGCTCTCAGTGTACATAAAAGAAAAGATACATTCGTCAAGAATCGAGAATCAAGGTATGACACTTGATAATCATAGGGTACAAACAGGCAATCAAATCATACTAGGAAACAGTCAATATAAATTGCAAGGATACAAGCGACAAATTTACAGTCATACAGTCACAAGTGGGAGGGGATGAGCGATAAGAAATGATGAGAAGATTAACAGTAATAGTAGTGCACTACACCAAACTGCTCCTGGAAGTACATGTGTGATCTTAAAGAGGAATCCAGACATTTGAATATAACAGGACTACGACCACCACCTTATTAGGCAAATTACACTGGGGGGGTTTCCTTCAATCCCATGGGGCCTATGGTTGGGCAGAGAGAGTGAATGGTATACAGTCATTCGGGAAATTTCCACTGGTTGAAAGGCTGACTTTCCAGTCCTACTCCAGTGCGTTAAGTCCATCACAATTCTGATTCTCGTATGTGTATTCTTTATTTCTATGAATAGAACAGTGTTCTATTATAGGATTCATAGGATTCATTAAAACTCTTTTCAATTATGCAATGTTAATGTTACAGCCAAAGCAATTTCCGTCCTGATTACAGTAACAACAAAAAGGCAGTTTTCCAGTATTTTAAAGTCATATAACGAATGAAGGCATATACTGAAGTCAAATACTTGAGATCAGCTTCTCCAGTTGTGTTGATTTAGGTCTGTAGACAGTTATCACCCACCCATCTCCTAGAAGAATGAAATATTTTGGGAAATATTAAAAAGGCAGTATAAAATATTTCCCCTAAAAGAGAAATAAAAATCTTAAGGGAGACCGAAACTCAGAGCCCAGCTCCCTGCCCCCAAGCAGATACTAAGCTGAGGCCAGTTTTTAGAAATGCAGATTTGGTAATCCATTATTCCCTGCAGCAAGATCTGAACAAAGGTAGGGTTATCCCTCAGCCACAATAGGAATTGCCCAACAAGCCCGTTCATTGTGTTAGCTAAACTTCAACCAAGCTTAGCTCAAACAAACTTCTAGGATTTGTACATGGCACCATGGGAGTCTGACAATAGCCAATAGAATACATGTTCTTGTACAGGAACAGGAAGCTCAAGTGCAAAGCCCAAGAGAAAGTATAAAAACCTCTCACTCTCAACTCCGTGTGGTCAGCTGCCCAGAATCACGTGCTTAGTCGTTCTGCTTCATCAATAAGTGGATCCTCTTTCCAAACAGTCTCCAGCCTCCATTTTGTCTCTAGTGCCTTTCTCCCTTCTTGGAACTGAAACTGGATATTTCTTTCAACGGGTTCCTAGATTGAATAGACAGTAAATTCAAATTATCATTGTTAAAATTAATAGTTGATTGCACAAAGATTCATTGCGAAATATTGCTTAGTAAGTGATTTCTCTGTATTCTTTATTATTAGATATGTCAGGGCTGCCCAGCTCCAAAAAGACTGAGTGGTTTATAAACCATGAAATATGCATTGAAAAGATTGTTAAAAACATAATAAAACTGCCCAAATAAGACAACAAAAATAACCCCAGGCCTAGGAGCTGACCCATGTCTTAAGGACTTCCAGACTTGCTACAGAATAGGAGCCCTATGTATCATTCAGAAATGCATTTTTTCAGAAATATTTTATCAAAACAAACGATGAATTTGCTGTTATCACAAAAAATATGTATGCTAATTATAGTGATTTCTGCATATTATGTTCTGGTCAGTTGTGAATAAATAGCTGGGGTTTTGTACAGTGGTGGGATTCAATTTTTTTTTACTATTTTTACTTGGTGGGCATGGCAGGGGAAGGATACTGTAAAATCTCCATTACCTCCCCATCCCACTAACCTGCTTTCCAGCTCCGTTCTCCTATGCAGGGCAACAAAAGAAGACCCAGCCAATCAGCTGGGACTCGGGAGGCAGAGAATAGATAGAGGAGGGGCCAGTCAGAGGTGGTATTTGCTGGTTCTCTGAACTACTCAAAATTTCCGCTAATGGTTCTCCAGAACTGGTCAGAACTGGCTGAATCCCACCTCTGGCTTTGTAGTCAAAACAGAAAATTTTCCTGTGGGAACCAAGGACATTTCATCAGGTGGCTGGAAAGAGGAGGAGTAGCATAACCAAGCAACCGGCCAGCACCTCTATTGGACAATGTGACTGATGACTTGGGGGGAAAGGGGAAACTTTCAATTTTTAATTAGGTGAAAACCGTGGGAATTTTCAGTCAGTTTTCACCAGTTATGCCACTATGATGTATCCAATAAATTGTTCTTTATTGGAATCTACCTGCGTTGGAGTTCTGATTTCAATGGGTGCATTACTTGGAACGTTGACATCTACGACAACATTTCATTTTATGAAATAGTTCTATTTATTCAAATTATTATTAGTTTAGGCACTTGTATGTCATCAGAGAAATCCTAATAAACGCAATGAGTATATATAACTTTCAAAGTCTTTATCTTTTTATCCATTTAAAATGTTGACCTTCATACCAGATTTTTGTGCAAGACGGTATTGCAAATATTTTTTGTTTTGTTTGTATATATTTTTTTCGGAATTGTAATTTTCAGAAGCTATTGTCCACTGCCTATTTGTCTGGAAGTAATTAATTGATTGTGATTTATATTTCTGAATAGACGTGAGTGGCAGTCTGCTGTAAGAAATGCATTTAAGTTTTTCTTTCCATTATCACCTATTATTTATTGCGTACACGTGGGAAGCATTTTTATTCCAATACCCTCTTGAGCTTCTTGGCAAATGTAATCTATTTTTGTTGATTTGAAAGGCCACCTCATCTGATTTAATTAAGAGAACTTTTAAAAAATAATTTGAAAGAATCCTGAGTTGATTGTGATGGAAAGATGGTATGGTACAGCCATGATAAAGACAAATAAAATCCAAAGTTACAGAGTTGACTTTGTATAAAACCTTGGAAGAAAGTTGGCTTTGTAGAAAAACTTGGAGCGTGTTCAATGAAATGATATCCATACAGCTTGAACCGCCATGGAAATGTGCAGACAAGCTGTGCTCTTGAGAAGTGTTTTGCTTTATTGTTCCCTGCTCTCAGTTTTTAATTTAATTTTTTTATACAATTGGCCTATAAGTTGCCCTTTATGCAAAGCAAATCCAGTTGATATCCAGTTGGGGAGACATAAACATTCTAATAGTTAAAGGAAAGTCATAAATACCACAAAGACATTGGAAAACCAAAGCTGGCAAAATCCCCTGAGATCAGAGCTATTAACATTGAGCTATGCAGCAAACCCCACATCTATTTAGTTAATTTCTGCCTATTAAAATGATGCTATTACTGCTTAATTTGATAGGATTCCTCTTTGCAATTTTGCAAACAGCTGTCGAGACTTGGATCTAATTTGGCAGAAGAGCGTGCAGCAAATGACTTGATTCTTTAAGAGCTGGACTTGCACTTTGGCTGCAGTCCTATGCTTACTTGGAAATAAGTTCTAGAGTTGGACCACTGAGCAAGGTCTAGAATCCACAGTATAAAAGGCCTCCCAAATTGAGCTCAACATTATTATTTTTTCTCCACTTTCTTCCTAGCACTTCCAAAAGTGCTAGGTTCGATTCTAAGTTTCCTCTGCAGTGCATCCATGCTGATATAAAAGAAAAAGGTAATTCTGGTGGTAAGATGGAGGCAGGGAGAGAAAGAGCATTAAAATAGAGGCTGGTATGTGCAGATAATGTGTAGGATTATCCCAGAATAATCGGTCCAGATTTATACTGGGGAATGATTCATATCCCATTCTATGAAATTATTTACCTCCTTTGGAATTTTCTGAATTTTGCTGACATCTTTGATATTGTGTATTAGAGCCCCATCATCCTCTTTTAATGACCCCATAATCCCTTGCATGGTGGAGTTTGGGCAAATGAATGGAGCTGACTGTTTACTGGCTGGATGCCCTTCCTGTCACCAATGCGGAGTTTTGTTCAGCAGACATATTCTCATTATGCCCAGAGAGAGAAATATCTGCCTCTACCTAGGATCAAACTCACATTCTCCTGATTATGAGGCGAGAGCTCCACCTCTAGGCCGCCACACCACTCGTCTTAGAGCTTCACGTGGGATCTGTTAATATACAAAGAGAAGCTAAGTACAGTAAATAAAGAAGAGAGCCAGTCTGGTGTAATAAAATTAAGGCGATAGGCTAGAAACCATGAGACAGCTTGGTGATCTTCATCCAGCCATTCCCTCTCAGGCCTTTCGAAGAAGGCAATGGCAAACCACTTCTGAAAATCTTGCCAAGAAAATTATAAGGATTTGTTGCAAGCAGTTACCAGGACTCACTGAAAGGTGCACTCACGCACATACACATTCACGGGGGAATAAAGAACGCTAAAGCTTGCCTTGTTTTATTCAACATCTTATGTACCAGAGTGAAAAAGGAATCACCTCTTTAATTTCAGTAACTGAATTATCTTTAGCAGCAATAACTGTTATCAACCACTTCCTATAAAATAATCAGCTTCTCATATCACTGTGGGAGAAGTTTGGTCAATTTTCTACTGCAATATAGTTCGAATCATTAATATTTCGTGCTAGTATGAATTGCTTGTTTAGATCCTACTTTAGGTCTGGATTTTGAGTAGACGATTCTAAAACAATGTGTCATAGTTCCGAGTAATAGGCCCAATCAATTCAGGACTCGGGCTATGGTTTTTCTCAAAGATCCATTTTATTGGGTACCTTATATCGGCACGTTCAAATGTGAAACCAACTCTGAATAAGCCCTGCGCTTTGGTACAATTAAAGAATAGATATTGTCCACCCCCCTTTGTGTCACAGGTCACGTTAACCAACCAAACAGGCGATGAACTTCTCATCTCTCCCTATTGCCATTGCTAGGGTACTTTGAGCTGACCTTGGTTCTCATGAGCCTTATTGCTGTTAAGTCTGGCACTGTAGAAAAAAACATTCTAAATTCTTCAAATCCCCCTCCACCCCATAGAAACGAAGCAAAGTATGGCTTCAGCTAGAGTGGTTTTGAGAGTTGACACAATGAGCTTTCTCTTCTTCATCAGGTCTCTTATATACTTGCTTGATGCTTGAGATCGCTGTCTTATTCCATTATCTATTTGCTCTTAGCTTCAGCTGATAAAAGCATGGCCGGATGTTGTTTTGTAGAATTCTGATATAATGCAGAATTCATGCATCCTTCAATGATGAATCTAAGACACTAAGATTCTGGGTATCCTCAAACAATACACAACTATCTTAATACTAATCATTTGATGTAAGGTTTTTGTTGTGTTGGTTTCCTCCAGAAATAGCATACTCACATAGCCCTAAAAATTCTACTTCTGTCTAATATGATATTTCATTCAGGCACAACATTTGGGAGAGAAGGGCAGCAAAAACACTGTGAAATGATAAAATTTATGACTTTCAATCATATTCAGCTCTTCCCAGTCCAGTCCTTTTAATCCCATGGGGAATTGTCAAGGGATTTCTTGGCCATGGCCCTGGAACTTAACAAAGGTCATCCTACAGCAGGTCCATCATGTGGATTCACACCTCGGCCTATTTAAAAGTAGGGCTACCTCTTGCCACCTCTGGCCAATTCATTTAAATAGTTTGTGTTAAGCCTGGATTCCCCAACGGGTGTTAAGGAAAACAAACTAAACAGAACATGCAGCGAAGTCAGATAGGCAGACAGGTAAATATGTGAGATAAGTTTTCTAGTTAACACGCAGTAAAAATACAGATACGCTTGTGCTATCAAAAATATAGTTTATTCCATTTAAGAATTATAGCATAGTCAAAATAAACGGTCCATTAGTCATATATCAATTTCAGTCTATTTACTCTATTGGCAAAGTCCGTGTTGAATAGCCAATGTCAGTTCACTTACAGTAAATCAGTCCAATCTTTATCTTCTCTCCGTTGAGAAAAATCAACACTCCTTTTTCTCTCCCCGTTCCAGCAAGAACGCAGTCATCAATCCATCCAGTAATTAGGGATCAGTAAGCCAGAGAGAGCGAGCTGCTATTGCCTCGCTTCTTATATAGTGCTTTTACAACCACACCCTTAATTACATTCTTGCAGTTAAAGTTACACACACTTTAACTAACAAACCATGATACCATATTTATTATTTTTACCCAAACCAGTTAGGGTAAACAATGTTATCCCTAACAGTTTGTTCCTGTTAGAATTATCCTTGGTGAAGCTAACCTTCCCTCTGCTTTAATCAATGGACTATCCATCCTGCCCGCCCATGGATAGCTACTGTTTGTCTTCTGTGACTGGTATTGGTATTACAGCCAGAGCTAAACTCAGGGGTGGGATTCTACCAGTTCGCACCTATTCTCTAGAACCAGTTGTTAACATTCTAAGCAGTTCGGAGAACCAGTTGTTAGAAGAAATTACTGGCCTAATCCTGTAAGGAAGGCAGGAAGGAAGCATGCTGGTGTTGCTTACAGAAACTGTCTCTCCATTAACCCTTATTACATTCTTGGCAGGACTAGACTTCCTGTCTCAGGAATGACTCTGGAATTTTTTCCCCCTCCTTTGCTGGTACTTTGCTTGTGTGGAGTGACCATTCAAAGTTACAACAGCACTGAAAAAAGTGACTTATGACCATTTTTTACACTTATGACTGTTGTAGCATCCCCACAGTCATGAGAGGCCAGGCAAGGAGATGCATGCCTCAATGTGATATTGAGTTGGCCACACCCAGCCAATAACATGACCACCAAACCACGCCCATCCAGTCACATGACCACCAAGCCACCCACCACCACCTAAGCCACGCCCACAGAACCGGTTGTTAAAAATTTGAATCCCACCCCTGGCTAAACTCTCCCTCCCCCCCCCAGTAAATTAAAATCTCTGTGAATTCATTTTAAGGACTCCTGTTTCCTTCAACCTAGCTTTTCAAATAGCTGAATAACTCTCAATTTAATAGACTCAAGTGGAAAATGTGCATCTGTTACCTTAACAGCAGCAATGAGTAAAGCAAAGCTAGTGTGCACTGCCCCCTCTCTTCCTTCAACTTAAAAATTCAACTTAAAAATTCACAGTATGGTATATCCAAGTAGCTCTCTTGCTCATATCTCCAATGGTGGTATTTTACCGGTTCGGCCCGGTTCTGGTGAGCCTCAGTGAACACCAAACTCGTTCTCTCTGCCGCTCTGCTGTTGGGCCTGCCCACCTGCCCAGGCTCCCATACTCACCTTTATTCCCTACAACCGACACCCCCTACAAGCGACACCCCCTACAACCATGCCTACCTTAGGACCTAAAGTCTTAAGTCTTTCCAATGATGATCAGCACTGGATAATCACAAGATAATTGCACTAGAAAAAAAAACCTCTGAGCTATTGCTTCAGAGATTCTGCATCATTAATCTCTGTAATGGGTCAGGGCAGCTGGTGTAACAAGAATCATTAGCCAGCATATGGTCCTTTTGCCTTACTGATACTAGCCTCTAAGTAAGGTGATATAAGAGCATCTTGAGTTTTGACTGAATGCACCTCTTTGCAAAGCACATTCCTATGCAGAGAAAACCGGAATAAGAGAAAAAACAAGACCAGGAGACTTTCATCTTAATATCTTGTGCAACTTGGCATCTTGCATGCAGATAATTCTTTATTCAGCCAGGATGGTGGGAGGTAGTTTCTCTATAGCAGGGATTCTGATGACTTCTGATTGTTTTTACCTGGCGCCAGCTTAGTATTGAACTTTAGTTAACTAAATTCTTTTGTATAGGCTTGAGCAATAAATAAAGTGCAACAACTTATGATCCTGAACCTTTGTACCTGACAGTTGGCTCCATTCTCAGCTACAAGCATTATCAAAAAATGATATATCTTCTATCTGCTTTCCTCTACTACATAAGTGCATAATGTAGCTGCCTGTTTTCATTTTAGTATACTATGTAAATCTTGCCACGGTGGTTTGTGAACTGATTTATTGCTTGGTACAGCCTTCTCCTCCCTCACGTGCTCCATAGATGTGGATTTCTTCTAGAACACCTCCCCCTCCGCAACCTGCATGGTCTTTTCTGGGAAGTCTGAGAGCAAGGTTCCATATGTCAGAGGGTACTAGTTCCTTAACGAAAGGAAGCTTCTATTAATCAAAATATCTGGACAAAGTGGTTAAGGCACCAGGCTAGAAACCAGGAGACGGTGAGTTCTACCTTAGCATGAAAGCTAGCTGGGTGACTTTGGACCAATCGCCAGGAAGCTGTGAGTTCTAGTCCCACTTCAGACATGAAAGTTGGCTAGGTGTCTTTAGGCCAGTCATTCTCTCTCATCCCAACTCACCTCACAGGGTTGTTGTGTGGAAAATAAGAGGAGGAAGGAGTAGTAGATATGTTCACTGACTTAAATTGTTTGTTTAAAAAAAGCCCAGCTTGAGTCAAACTGCACCGCCAGCTCTACGAAAGCAGTAAGTCCTAGTGAAGGAGTACAGCGAAATTATGAGGAACCCACTTCTTCCTGTGCATGTTGATCTTCCTCATCTATCATCCATTGGCAGGCTTAAATCCAGGAAGCCCCCTCTGGCACTGGCTCAACAGCTGTCTAACAACTTTGACATCAACACACAGTGGAAAGCCAAATGGGCTTCTGAACGCCCAGATACAACAGTTATGTAGATGACCCTACACAAAAGGTGCCAGGATTTGACCTTCCTCACCAGCATTGGTCAACACTGAACAGGATCCGTACCCAACATGGTGTCTCATTGCCAGGACTCATTGTTTAAGTGTGACTGACTGTGGTGCTCCTTGGCAAAATATCCATCACATTGTATCTGAATGTCCATCAAGAGCTTACATTGGCCCAGTGTTTGTTTTTTTCAGTGTGGATTGCTCTGCCCTTGAATGGCTGGGTGGACTAGACATTAACATTTGAACCACTATAAGTCTATGTATTTGCCATACCCTAAATAAATAAAATAAATTTATAAAAATAATAAAGGCAAGATAAAAATAAAATAAAGAAGTAAAAGTTAGAAGATCTTCTATCCTCCTCTGATAATTCTAACATGCTTATCTTAGGCAAAGCTCAGTATTTGTTCATTGATTTTGAAGGTTTGGTTTGACTGTTTTCATGATATAAAGAGATTTCCAACGTCTCTTCCAAACCTGTGGCTAGATTTGCATATCATACTAAACCATAATAAGGTTTATTTGATTTATGGCTTAATAATATCATATGAGCAACGCCAATTGTAATTTAGTGCAATTTATTAACCTATATTATAATTCTAAGATCCAGTTTTAACTACTAAAGATTGCCTTAACAACTCTAGCAAGAATTTCCTTTGTTAGGTAACTTTTGAGAATACATTGCCATGAGATCTAAATAACTGTTCCATTAGCCATATTTGAAATAGACAGCTCCATATCATCCAGCCCATTGAAAGATGAATAGAATAGAATAGAATTCTTTATTGGCCAAGTGTGATTCGACACACAAGGAACTTGTCTTGGTGCAAATGCTCTCAGCATACATAAAAGAAAAGATGCATTTGTCAAGAGTCAAGAATCATAAGGTACAATACTTAATAATAGTCATAGGGTACAATAAGCAATCAAACTCCAAACTTGATTGCAGAAAGTATGACTTCAGCAACAGAGTGGTCAATGCCTGGAATGCACTACCTGACTCTGGAGTTACATCCTCTAACCCCCACTCCTTTAACCTTAAACTATCCACTATTGACCTCACCCCATTCCTAAGAGATCTTTAAGGGGTGTACATAAGTGCACAATGGTGCCTACTATCCCTGTCCTATTGTCTCCATGTATTTGTACCTATTTCCTGTATTCTTACTCATGTTTATACTTATACCTATTATCTTGTAAGCGATTGACAAATCAAATAAATAAATAAAATAAATGAATCATACTAGTAAACAGTCAATATAAATCGTAAGGATACAAACGACAAAGTTACAGTCATACAGTCACAAGTGGGAGGGGATGGGTGATAAAGAGTGATGAGAAGATTAATAGTATGGTATCAATAACAAATTTTCAGTTGGAGTTAAGACTGATTTACAAAGCATGCTAAGCCGCCATGCAGGGTGTTTAATGGATTTCATGAATCCAATCAGAGATTTTCCATTAAAGAATACCTAAGAGAAATCTGGACCATAACATAAGCAAAGAGTCATCAAAAACTCTGCTAGTCCTGTCACTTAGTGGTTCTCAAGATATTTGTAGTCTCAAGCTGGACAACAAATGCTAGCATATGTCTGGAATGACTAGATGGAATGACCAGACTTGAAATTCTAGACCTAGAAAACTTAGAACTACACCGCCTTCGGTCCGATCTAAGTATAGTACATAAAATTATACATTGCAATGTCCTACCTGTCAATGAATACTTCAGCTTCAACCATAACAATACAAGAGCACACAATAGATACAAACTCAAGGTAAACCGCACCAAACTTGACTGCAGGAAATACAACTTCAGCAACAGAGTGGTCAATGTCTGGAATACTCTACCTCACTCTGTGGTTTCTTCCCCAAAGCCCCAAAACTTTAACCTTAGACTGTCTACTATTAACCTCACCCCTTTCCTAAGAGGTCTGTAGGGGGCGTGCATAAGTGCACCAACGTGCCTACGATCCCTGTCCTATTGTTTCTTTTATTTTTCTTATATGTATCCATTTCATGTATTCATAATTATGTTTATACTTATACCTATTATCTTGTAAGTGATTGACAAATCAAATAATAAATAAATAAATAAATAAATGTTGTTTAATCATATCTGAAGGAACACAGGTTCACATCCTAGTCTGATGAATATTTTATTACAAAATATTGAAACAAAAACATAGCTGGGCAAAATGTCAAATGGCTTTCAAACAAAGCCACAAGAAATGTGATAAGACTATTGTAACTGCTCACATAGTCTCTAAATGCACATCAGTTACGGTACAGTGCATATATTTTTATGCTTTGCTTCCTAGTAATCCCTACTTATTCTGGTTTAAGGGAAGAGTGGAAAATCTGTTTCATTCATAGGCATACATTATTAAAATATGATGTGGAAACTTAAGAAGCTGGGGAAACAATACAAGTCCACCCTTGTGACAAAATCTAGAGAGATCCACAAGGAATAGTAATTATCCTGGGACTTGTGGTATGAGTACAAGATTGCACAAGAAGGATGTAGAGAACTGAAATAAGTAAAACAGATTGAAACAATTAATCATCAGTGAAGCTTCTTTTATCTTTCGCCATGGACTTTCAATGGAGCAGAGGGGGGAGAATAAAAACAATGTTATAAAAAAATGGTCATAGAGTTTATGAGAATGTGATGATTTCCAGAGCATACTAAATGAATGACCCATTGGGATCCCCATATCAAAATAACTTACCTTATGTGCGGCCAGAATCTGAAAATAACATTTAACACGGCACAGTCCTTGAGCAAAATGGTTCGGTTGAGATCAGTGTATGTGGGACTGATTGGGGTAGATTGTAGGGGTGACACCGAAATATACTTTTATCATATTTTATTTATCTCTATATTAAATTATTGTATTTTATTCCAATTTCATTTTAAACTGTATTTTATTCCAATGTCATTTTAAATTGTATTTTATTCCAATGTCATTTTAAATTGTATTTTATCCAATTCTGTTTTAAATTGTTTTTTATCAGATTTTGGTAATAATAACTCTGTACTTTGAGGTGGCCCAAGGGCTAATCAATAAAGTAAACTGAACTAAACTAGAGCATTCTTAACTCAACTTTCTTCAATCTAACTTAACTGTCCAGTTGTGACTCATCGCAACGCCTTTAATTCTCGGCCAAAATTATGTTGGGAATGACAACAGTTGGAGTCCAGCACATTGTACCAAGCTGGAAAAGGGCAGATTTACCAGATAGAAAGGTATCATGTCTTTTGGGGTCTCAGGACTAGTGGTAGGCTGAAGTCAATGAAGAAAATGTGAGAAATACTGGCCTTTTTTTTAAACTTCTCTTTGTTACAGCTGATCGAGATTGCTGTTTCGCCACTTAACAGATTTACTTGATGCATCCGATCACCAGTGCATGCATTCTGGCGAACCAGTCAATCGGGCAGAGCAATTTTCTTTCTCTTCTCAGCCACTTTAGGATCGCAACTGAGCCCCAAATTTAGGTTGCTAAGCGAGGCAGTTGTTAAGTAAAGCTTGCCCCATGCTTACAACTTTTCTCGCCCCGATTGTTAAGTGAATCAACGCACTTGTTCAATGAGTCACACAATGGTTAAGTGAATCTGGCTTCCCCGCCATGACTTTGCTTGTCAGAAGGCTGCAAAAGTGGGTTCACGTGACCCTTGGACACTGCAACCGTCATAAGCATGAGTCGGTTGCCAGGCATCTGAATTTTGATCACGTGACCTTGGAGATGCTGCAATGGTGGTGTGAAAAATACCTTAAGTTCAGTGATGGGATTCAAAAATGTGGGCGTGGCTTGGTGGGCGTGGCTTGGCTTGGTGGGCATGGCAGGGGAAGGTTACTACAAAATCCCCATTCCCTTCCCCACCCCACTAACCTGCTTTCCAGCTCCATTCTCCTGTGCAGGGCAACAAAAGAAGACCCAGCCGATCAGCAGGGACTCAGAAGGCAGAGAATAGATGGGGGCAGGGCCAGTCAGAGGTGGTATTTGCTGGTTCTCAAAATTGCTACTCAAAATTTCCATTACCAGTTCTCCAGAACTGGTCAGAACCTGCTGATCAGAACCTGCTGATCAGAACTGGCCAGAACCTTTGCTTAAGTTACATTTTTCAGCAAAGTTGTAACTTTGAATGGTCACCAAATGAACTGCTGTAAGTCGAGGGCTACCCGTGCTTTCTATGAGCAGGGATTTATTGTACACAAATGTGGTGTTCATCATTTGCACATGATGAATCAACTCTACTGTATTTCTCTTCTCAGCAACAAATGAAAGGCTGTATCTGTATGCCTTTCAAACCGCAAGATTTGATCGTCTCTATTGAGTCACATCTCACATTCTTAGTAACGCAAAATACAGGGAAACCTTAAATCAGGTGGGGCATATTTACATTTAGGGCTGCACTATACTTATATGTTAATAAATATGCAAGTTCCGCCTTTAAGCAACAAGTGGCAGTGCAAACATCTGTTCAGAGAGCACCTGATGTGTATCATGAAAGATCTATACTGATTGTCAGTTGTATTCCAGGCAGAATTTATAAAGTGCTGGTATTGAGCTTTAAGCACTGCTAGATGGCAGCATTGAACTAACCTTGGCTGATCTAAAAAAAAGGAAAGAAAAAGCAAGATAGGTCTGTTTAATACTTGGAAATAGAGAACTGTGAGTGAGATTGGGAAGTGTGTGTGTGTGTGTGTGTGTGTGTGTGTGTGTGTGTATACTGTTGAAGACCATTACAACATATTTTTACTTGAAGTCAAAAGAGTCATCAAACTATATGTACCAACAACAACTCCCAAAACAAAACAAAAAAGCAGATTACCCATAACAATAAGGAAACTTCAATCCAAAAAGAGATTGGGCGTTGGTTCTTACCTGACACGCCATTTCTCTGGGAGCCGTGAGGATCATCCAGTGTGTGGGAGGTGCTTCAGTCTGCGTCGTTGTAAGCTGAGCTTAATTACTGAGGATTGCTCCGCCTTCACCACGTGGCTGCCTTGCAATCCCCAGTTTACGCGAAGTCGAGAGTGAATAAAAATCCTGCTCTCCTCTTACTATGCTAAAGGGTTCATTGGCGAAACAAGACCCCACCAGACGGAAAACTAATAAGGGTGGGGCTGGATGATCCTCACGGCTCCCAGAGAAATGGCGTGTCAGGTAAGAACCAACGGCCATTCTCCTGGAAGCCGCTCGGATCATCCAGTGTGTGGGACATACCAAAGCTTGGCTGTCCTACGGGGGACTCCGTCTGGTTCTGTGATCCCTGTGGTTCCTCGAGAACTCGCTGAGGACTCGTCTACCAACTGAAGCCTCCGCCGAGGCAAATATGTCGATCTTATAGTGTCTAATGAAGGGAGATGGGAAGGGCCAGGGCCCCGACCAACATCAGCAATTGGAGCCTGGGTGGCCCCAGCTGCAGAGGTAGCAGCACTTCTGGTGGAGTGTGCCGTTATTCCGCTGGGAACCGGCAGGGCCTGGGACAAGTACGTCTTGAAATAGTAGCTCCAATCCAGCGGCCGATGGTTGATGGGGACACTTTGTGGCCTAATGATGTGGGCTGAAAGGAGAGGAATAGGGATTCGGATCTCCTGGAGGGTTGGGTACGTTTAATGTAAGGAAGGCCAGCGTCCGGAGGTACCGAGCTTCCCTTCCCATGAAGGTTGGGGCGAAGTCGGAAGGGTTCCTGGCCCTGTGGAGGCTGAGGACCCGGCAAGAGGGGCCGCCGAGAACCCGGTCGGCATGGAAGAGAAGGTCCTTCTCACCGACGGCTGCTTTCTCTGATATTCAGCAGCCGAGGTAGGCCACCAGGACCGACATGTTAGGCTGGAGAGAGACGAGAGGCTCAAGGGTGAAAGGCCCCAGGACCGGCCGGAGGGTCTGGAACCGTTGGGGGACAAAGGGCCTGAGGACCACCGGTGGAGGGAAGGGACCCCAGTGCCACAGCGGTGAAAGGGCGCACAGCCCGGGAGGAGACCTTCCTCAGCCCCTTGGAGGAATGCACACGAGCTGGAGGGGCGGTGACCTGGAACCCTGCACCACTTGCAAGAACTATTCCAAGTGGCATTGTATATCCGGGTTGTGGAGGGCCACCTGGCGGCTAGAATAGTATCAATAACGTTGGTCAGAAACTGCTCCTTTCTTAGGCGCTCCCGCTCAACCTCCAAACTGCTAACAGGAGCCACTGAGGATCCGGGTGCTGGAGGGGACCCTGAGAAAGGGATATCCTGATTGGAGGGATTTTCCAGGGAGGGGCCACCGATAGGTTGCGGAGGTCCGCGAACCATGGGCGCCTGGGCCAGTAGGGTGCCACCAGAATCAGCTCTGCTTTCTCGGAGATGAGCTACTGGATAACTCTGGGGACCAGGGCTAAGGGAGGAATGCATATAGAAACCCTGAGGGCCAGGGGCAACAGAGGGCATTGTAGTTCTCAGCCCCGTGGGAGAGGTACCTCGAGAAAGAACCTGGGGAGTTGTGTGTTGAGGGGGATGCGAAGAGGCCCACTAACGGGAGACCGAAAAGCTTGGTCGCTTCCCTGACCAGTGATGGGTGGAGCGCCATTTGGCCTGGTCCACCATGGTCCTGCTCGACCAGTCAGCTAGGGTGTTTAAGACCCCTGAGATGTGCTCGACTTTGAGAGAGAGGAGATTGCGCTCCGCCCAACGGAAGAGGCGCTCGGCCTCTCTCATCAAATGGATGGACTGGGTGCCCCCTTGTCAGTTGACAAGGGCCTTGGCGGTGATGATGGCCGTGAGTATGAGAGACATGCCGCCCGCTTCCTGAGGGAGGAGTTGCGCAGGGCCAGGTGGATGGCGTGGCGTTCCAACCAGTTTATACTGCATGCCCGTCCTACCTGAGACCATCTGCCCTGTTGCGAGAGCGAGTGGATGTGAGCGCCCCCTCTGGACAGGCTGGCATCTGTGGTGAGGGTGAGGCGCTGGGGCTCCTTGAAGCCATGTCCCTTGTAGATGGCGGGACTGGTCCACCAGAGGAGAGACTTGAGGACCTTTGGAGGCACCTTGACCGTGGTCTTTGAATTACTCTTGCTGGACCGTTGGAGCGGGAGCAGGAACCACTGGAGGGACCTAGTGTGTAACCGGGCCCAGGGAACAAAGGAAATACATGAGACCATTTTACCTAGTATCTTAGACAATTCCAAAAGTGTCACCCTTCCTGAACGTCTGATGTGTTTGACGGTTTCCTGAATGTTAAGGGATGTTTCCGAGGAAGGAAACCTTTTCCTCGAACTGAGTCAATGACGGACCCCAGTGGGTGATCCGTGTAGATGGTAACAGTCGGCTCTTTTGCCAGTTGACCAGGAACCCATGGTCTTGGAGGGCAGAGAGGGTAGCTCTGACATCCTTCTCTGCTTGAGTCTGAGTGGAACAGGATGAGAATGTCATCCAGGTAACAATGGAGACGAACCGGGAGGTTCCTGAGGTGGACCGCCAGAGCCGCGAGGACCCTAGGTTAGGTCCTCGGGCAGAGGCCAACCCAAGGGGAGAGAGCCACATATTGTAAGAGGTGGTGGTTGTAGCAGAATCTGAGGAATTTGGAATGGGAGGGCCGGATTGGGATGTGAAGATGCGCCTCTGAAAGATCTATAGAGGCTAGCCGGTCCCCTGCCTGATGCCCCGTAGAATGGACTGTAGGGTGCATCTTGAACCTGCGGTAGATCAGGTAACGGTTCAGGCGTTTCAGGTCTAGAATAGCCCTCCATCCCCTGAGGATTGGGGATCACGAAGAGGTGGGAGTAAAACCACTTCCCCGCTGGGATGTTGGGACGGGTTGAATGGCCTGTACGTTGAGGAGATGCTGAATGGCTGAATCCATTAAGTTGCGTTGGTGGGATCCCTCGAAGGGGGGATGCCATAAAGAAGTCGGGGGACGCGCTGGAATTCAAGCGCGAGACCAAGTCTGATGGTGTCACGGGCCCAGGTATCAGAAGTGGAGGGGGTCCCATAGGTCAGCTTAAATGCCTGAGGCGTCCGCCGATGGGAAGGAGGAACAGGGCCTATCTGGTGCGCTGGAAGGCTTCCCTCCGGGACCCCTGAAGGGCCGTCTGTGGCTGCCGCCCCTCCTGTTCTGTCATCTGGATCGGCAGTCCAGGGGCTGAAGTGGCCGGAAGGAGGGGGTCTCTCAGATACCTGGGCTGGAAGGGGACTGGTAGGAGGGTCGGAGGAACCTCCAAAAGGCTTGAGGGTTCTTGACTCTGACCTCCGGAAAAAAAAAAGGGGGGAAGAAATTTTTCTTGTTTCGGGTTTTGGATAGCAATGGCTCAAGGGCGGTGCCAAATAGTCTGTCCCCCTTAATGGGGACAGTGGCCAGCAACGTTACATGTTTGTGTCCGCCTGCCCGTGCTTGAGCTGGAGCAGGCGGCGAGCTGTAACGTGAGAGGTTATTGCTCGGGCGGGGAACTTAACTGCATGGTAGGTGGCGTCGGCCGAGAATTCTGCTGCGGCCGTTAACTTACGTGTCCTGATGTGCCCTAGTGTTAGAGGGGAACATGCTGTTTGGAGTTGGCAGAGCCACCGGATTGAGGAGCCTGGTGAAAAGAAGCGCCGTGGCGATCTGATAGCCCAGGTGTCAGCCTGGATGAGCCCTACTCAACGGCAGTTCGGACCTCTTTGTCCTCGGGTTTAGAGCCTCCAAGGGGTCACTGGGGAGGACGAGGATACTAAGCCAACGATGGGTTCGACTACCTCGGGGTGTTAAGCAAGTTGCAGAAGCTCGAATCGAGGTCAAGAACCTCTTGTCCTGATTGGGTGAGGCAGGGGAGCTCTTATAGAGTCCACTGGTCTGAGACTAGGTCGTGAAATATGGGTGGGACCGGAATAACTTCCGCCTCCACCACGGGTTGCCTAAAAACGGCGTCCTCTTGTCCCTCTGCCGGAGGGGGAGAGTGAGGAGGACTGAACAGATAGGCCAGAAATGCTCTTGGCCTTAAATATCCGGGATTTAAACATGTGTGGCTTGAACAAGCCCACAAGGTGGGTTGATTGGGAGTGAGGCCCTCGTCCTCGGACATGTCCCCTTCCATCGGGTCTATCCATACCCCTTGGTGTATGGACCCCCATACAAAATCTTCCTCCTTCCCGAACCGAACCAAGTCCTCTATAGCCTTCTCCATTTCCCCTTCTGGGAGGGGCTGTCTCCCTATAAAGGTACCTGACCATGAGTGGGTCCAATCTAGGCAAGGACCTGACAGATGGCGAGTCGTGTTCGGGCGCCATCGAGGGGGACCGGACCTGGACATCTGTTAAAGGCCCTCTGCTATCCCCTGGCGGATAGCCTGTTCCATCCATGCTTGCATGTGCGCAGGAATCTCGACATAGGCGGCCTCCTCCTGGCGCAGGCCAGCGGCCGTGGGCGTGAAAGTGGCTTCGAGCGTCGTCTGGTCATTGGTTCGGGCACCTGGAGTCCCTGTAAGCTGCGCCTGGAGAGGGAAGAGGAATCTGGAGGAGGGGGTGTCTGGAGGTAGAAGGAAGGGGGGATGGGGCACTGGTTGTGCCTCTCTAGATCACCTGTCAGATTCTTTCTCCAGTGCCCTATGGCGCCTTAGGGCGCCTCTCTGAGAAGCCTTGGAAGTTTCCTTAGAGGCTTCCTTAGCCTGTCTGCGCAGGTGGTAGGACTGAGATCTGGCCTTCAACGAAGGGCCTCTAGTGGAATTGTCATCTGCCATTATAGAAGAAAGGACTATAGCTCCAATTTAAGGCGGTTGGCTCGCCAAGGGTTCAGCCTACAACAAAGGCCGGGTGTCCTTTCAGCTGGCCCGCACCCCCTTTTGGAATTTAGATATGTAAGTTCTACAATATTATTATTGTTATAATTATTAATATAAATATATATACCTGCTTATAAGCACTGTATATGTAATCCAATCAGTGTTGGTAATGCGTTATTGCCATGTACCAATAGATATATATGTATATCTCTATATAATATTTCATTATTATTATTATTATTATTATTATTATTATTATTATTATTATTATTAATTATTATTATTAATTATTATTATTATTATTTTTCATATACAAGAAATGAACAGGGATCTGTTCAGTGCTCCCAGGAGGGAGTGACCTCAGATATAATGCTAAAAATCTCCAATTGGCCAAATAAACGCCTGAGGCTGGAGTGAGGCCTCTGGCAGCTGGAGCTCCCAGGCACAAACCGGGAGGGATAGGCTGCGATTTTCTGCTCTGAGCATGCTGCGGAAAGCCAACAAGATAGCCAATTAAATTGAATCTGCAGTAGCTCTCATAGGCTGGCAGGCCTACAACAGGAGCTAGCCCTTCGCAGCCCAACGAGGCCTATTAGAATGACGCCCGTTATACACGCGGCGGCGCCAAAAATGGCGGCCGCCACCTACTCTTTAATCCCGGGCCGCTCAGAGCGCACATAAGCCTCTCCGGCACACCTAGGAGCCGAGCGAGGCAGCCAACTACTTTCGCCCTTGCTGGGGCGATCGGCGTTTTGGTGGGGGAACACCAGCTGCGCTTATCAGCGCGATTGATAGAGCCGCTATGAGAGCGGCGTGAAACAGGCGGCAGGCAAGGAGCCGAATTGCAAGGGGGAGGATTGGCGCCGGAGCGAAAAACCGCCCGCTCTATCCCCTGGGGTGAAGAAACGCGCTCCCCTCTACAGCCACCCCAATTGCGCAGAGGCTAAGGGAGAACCAGGAAATAAAGGGCAAACCTGAATAATAAGGAATCTGCTTGAATCGGCCAAAGAGTGGGAGATACACAGCCTAATCTGACGAAGGCTGAGCGTAAACTGGGGATTGCAAGGCAGCCACGTGGTGAAGGGCGGAGCAATCCTCAGTAATTAAGCTCAGCCTACAACGACGCAGACTGAAGCACCTCCCACACACTGGATGATCCGAACGGCTTCCAGGAGAACACTCTGGCGGAAAAACAAATCTGGTCACGTTGCCAATTTCAAAAGCCGATACAAAAATTTATGCCACCAGATAAAGACCGAATGCATCAATTATCACATTAAACAAGAGGAAAACCTTCTAAGCACCAATTCCACCCGTGCTTTTACAATTTTGTAAACAACAAACTAAAAGACTCAAGGTCTATCCCACCCTTGATAGGACCTGATGGTAAAGACTGCAACCACGACACCATTAAAGCCAACATCTTTAACACATTCTTTAGCTCAGTATTTGTAAACAGCAATGGATCATGCCCAGTATTTCCTAGCCGTACCACAGATAACAACAATGATCTAATACATATCGATTTTACAGAAGACAATGTTGAAAAAGCACTACGCAATCTAAAACCATCTCTATCTATTGGACCGGATGGAATATGTGCCTACTTCTTAAAAAAAGCTATCCACTGCCATAGCCAAACCTCTAAACATAATCTTTGAAAAATCTTTCAGGACCAGCTCCTTGCCTAACCTATGGTCACAAGCCACAGTCATCCCCATCTTCAAAAAGGAAGACCCAAGCCTAGTTGAAAATTACAGACCAATCTCCTTATGCTGCGTCACCTGTAAAGTCATGGAATCAATTATTAACCAATCCATCATCCTCCACTTAGAGAAACAACCTACTCTCAATAAACAATTTGGTTTCAGAAAAACTATCCTGTAATCTGCAACTCTTACACTGCAAAAACATATGGACGACACAACTCGACCAGGGCAAAGCAATAGATGCAATCTACATAGACTTCTGTAAAGCCTTTGATTCAGTGGTACACGACAAACTACTCCTAAAAATAAAATCCTATGGTATCTCTGGACAACTGAATAACTGGATAGAAGCATTCCTGGCAAACAGACAACAAATGGTCAAAATTGGGAGCGTCCTATCAAATTCTGTACCTGTCAATAGTGGTGTCCCCAAGGCAGTGTTCTAGGACCAACTCTCTTCATACTCTACATAAATGACCTCTGTGATCATATTAAGAGCAATTGTGTTCTTTTCACTGATGATGTAAAGCTGTTCAATACCACAGACAATACTGCTACCCTACAAAAAGACCTTGACTATGTATCAGAATGGTCAAACAAATGGCAACTTCAAATCTCAACAAATAAATGCTCTGTCTTACATATTGGCAAAAAAAACAGAAAATAAAATACAAGCTGAATAGTCAAGATCTTGTTGATGACCCAAGCTCTGTAAAGGACCTTGGAATACTCACCTCTAATGATCTAAGTGCTAGAGCCCACTGCAACTACATAGCCAAAAAGGCATTAAGAGTTGTTAACCTAATCTCACGTAGCTTTTTCTCTGGTAATATCACACTACTAACCAGAGCATACTAAACATTTGCTAGACCAATACTCGAATACAGTTCATCAGTCTGGAACCCACATTACGTATCTGATATTAGCACAATTGAGAAAGTCCAGAAATATTTCACAAGAAGAGTTCTCCACCTCTACTCGTTGTAGAATACCTTATGCCACCAGACTTGAAATTCTAGAACTAGAAAACCTTGAATTACGCCGCTTCGGTCTGATTTAAGCATGGTATATAAAATCATACATTGCAATGTCCTACCTGTCAATGAATACTTCAGCTTCAACCATAACAACACAAGAGCACACAATAGATACAAACTCAAAGTTAACCTCACCAAACTTGATTGCAGGAAATACGACTTCAGCAATAGAGTGGTCAATGTCTGGAATACTCTACCCGACTCTGTAGTCTCTTCCCCAAACCCCAAAAAACTTTAACCTTAGACTGTCTACTATTGACCTCACCCCTTTCCTAAGAGGTCTGTAGGGGCGTGCATAAGCGCACCAACGTGCCTACCGTCCCTGTCCTATTGTTTCTCTTACTCTTCTTTTATTTTTCTTATATGTACCCATTTCATGTATTCACAACTATGTATACACTTATACTTATTATCTTGTAAACAATTGGCAAATCAAATAAATAAATAAAATAAATAAATAAATACACACACACACACTTCCCAATCTCATATATATCAGGCAATAGAAAACTAGTGTTATATGGCTGCAGAACCAAACCAAACCTACATGGGACTGAAGTCACCAGTAGTTGAATTCAGCTTGAAGGAGACTCTCTTCCTGATCTTGAAAGCTCGAAACTGGTTAAAGCCTGAGTATTTGAAGGATGCCTCTCCTATTATAAACTGCCCAGCCATGAAGATCTACAAATGAGATCAGGGGTGGGATTCTACCAGTTCATACCTATTCGCTAGAACCAGTTGTTAACATTCTAAGCAGTTCGGAGAACCGGTTGTTAGAAGAAATTACTGGCCTAATCCTGTAGGGAAGGCAGGAAGGAAACATTCTGGTGTTGCTTACAGAAACTGCCTCTCCATTAACCCTTATTACATTCTTGGCAGGACTAGACTTCCTGTCTCAGGAACATCTCTGGAGTTTTTTTTTTTCCTTCCTTTGCTGGTACTTTGCTTGTGTGGAGTGACCATTCAAAGTTATAATGGCACTGAAAAAAGTGACTTATGACCATTTTTCACACTTACGACTGTTGCAGAATCCCCACAGTCACGAGAGGCCAGGCGAGGAGATGCGGGCCTCGATGTGAGTGATTTTGAGTTGGCCATGCCCAGCCAATAACATGACCACCAAGCCACGCCCACCCAGTCACATGACCACCAAGCCATGACCACCAACTAAGCCACGCCCATAGAACTGGTTGTTAAAAAATCTGAATCCCACCCCTGAAGATGCTCCCTCAATCCCAGAATCTCATCTTGCTGATACATACATACATACATACATACACTGTATTCCCCTCAGACTTATTTACTTAATATTTAGTAAATTATCTCAAATCCCAATCTCATTTTCCAAGAGTTAAACATTTAAATGGTTTTATTGTTTATGGTTTTTTTTTCATATTGTGGTTTTAAATGTTTCCCAATTTCCTAGTCCAGCCAATTGTCCAGTTTCTCTGGTGGCCTATTTTCCCAATAGTAATCAGGTCCAACTTTGCTTAGTTTTTCAGATCAAATGAGGTCAGTTAAGTACTGCCACTAACAGAGGCTATTTTTAATTTTAATTATATCCAAATCAAAGTTTGGCTCCTTCTACTCTTTTCTTTCTCTTGGTTCCACTACCGTTTTTAGGGTAAGATCCAGCCATGTGCTCTTTGCTTTTCCTATGCTGTTACAGTGATTGTGCTTTTGTTATTGTTTCCCATATTTTTGCTCTGAGTGCTCATTCTATTTAAAAAAGAGATAGGTCAGGAGCAGAAAAATAATATATAAATATTATATATGCAACATTAGATTTTCAGAATTGTTTCTTAAGCATTTAAGAGCTGTTTTCATAAACTGCTTCCTTTCGTTAGTTAAAACTATTTAGGGCCATGGAAAGAACACATTGTAGTTACGATGTTGAAATTTGGCTAAGCTAATCTGTTGAATAGCCAGATTGTCTTAAACTGATAAAATTAAAAACTATTTAACAGTTCCAAAAACTTCTCTAGAGACTGTCCATTTTTAGTACTTGACATTTTTGGTTGTTGTTGTTGTTTTATTACTAGTGTTTGGTAATGAATTTTCAGGGAATTAAAATAGTTTCCCATGATCTTAGTGTCACAAGAGTTTAAAAATCATAGACCTGGAATGGACATAAGAGCAGCCAAAGCCTGTCTTAGCTGAAAACAGTTTTCTTGCAAGTATCTATGATAATCTAACAGTTTTCAGACAATCACTGATTGCTGTAAGCAAGCATTCTTCCTACCAGGAAGACGCTGCCATCTGATTTTGAGCAGCTGTCAGGGACTGTGATGTACTTATAAGCGGTGAAGAAACTATTGGTCCAAAAACCAAGGTCTCTCTTCCCATGAACTACTTTTTATTTGTAACAGTCAGATTCCAGCTTGCCCAGTTTCTTCTGCAATGTTTAACATCAGAATACACACTAGAACCTCTGGTCACGAATGCTTCTGACCAGAAACCAAATCGGATTCCGACCAAAAAATTCACAAAATTTTTGAATCTGATCATGAACACATACTCGGGTGGCCATCAAACACGACCCCTGACCCAGAAATTCCTGAAGATGAAACATTAGAAGATTAAGAAATCACCAAAGTTATGGAACGAATTATGGTCATGAGTAGAGGGTCTACTATACTTCCCAGGAACTCAGTGCAAAATGGAAGGGTAGCGCTTTTCAGACTGGAGAATTGTCCCTTTAAGGTTGAGGCTCCATTGTTCAGAAAAAAAGGGTGGAGCCAAGAAAGGATATCTGGCCCATTGGATAGAAAGCAGCAGGTAAGCTGTTGGGGCTGTCCAAGGTCCTGATGCCCTCCCACTTTGTAATGTGGAGAAAACACCAAGGCAAAAGGTAGTTCCAAAGGTGCTTTTTTTCAAGAGGCAACTGGGTTTTCTTGCTTTTTTTTTTTTTTTAAAGACATTTCACTTCTCATCCAAGAAGCTTCTTCAGATTTGACTCTTCTTGGATGAGCAGCAAAACATCTTCAAAGAAACACAAAATAATCCAGTTTGCCTCTTGAAAGAAAAGAAAAAAGCACCCTCGGGATGATGGAGAATCTCCAGAGAAAGGGCAAAAAATAATGAGATAATTCATAAGGACTAGAACAAATGTGGGTCAGTTTTGAGGAACAGAGAAGTGGCATGTTGAAATTCTTCTGCTCCAAGTTGAGTTTATCTCTATCTTTTGGTTGTTTGCCTTTTGCTAAAAAAAAAATTGCCATTGGGTAAATACAGTAACTTGTGAATATATGGTCCTTACATGTATAGTATTTTTTTTAAAAAAAATATTATACACAAAGATCTCAGGTAGAGTAGCTTGGATCAAGGTTTTAATTCCACACCCTCCTCAGCAAATCTGTTGTGCAAAGTCTTCGGGTTCACCAAACAAAATACAGGAAAGGACAGAATATCTATGGTGATTCTCAGTCATCGAGGTCATGGCTGTCCCAAAGGTGTTTTTTCAAGAGTCAACTGGACTTTCTGGTTTTTCTTTGAAGACTTTCTGCTTCTCATCCAAGAAGCTTCTTCCCCTTTGGGACAAATCTGCTTTAGATCACTACTGCTATCTATTTTTCTGCTATGGAGAATTAAACATTGGGCATATACTTAAGCCACCATTTGCTTTGCTTGTCTGTTCAGATGTAGGAGGATATCTCAATTCAGTCAACAGTGGTTTGTAAATCCTAGTTTGTGGCTTGCTGGGATATGACAACTCAGTTTCGGTTTGTTCAGTAAAATGTGATTAAGCAAATCATGGCCTGGTATGATCTGTGAAACGGTTTCTGACATGCTTCCTGCAGTTTAGCAGCATTCCTAAGATCCACTGAGCCACAAACTAGCCAAAGAGATTTAGCTTTGTATGTAAATCCACCCCATGATCTTCGTCTGAGGTTCTCTGGTAATGTGAACCATGATCTGTACAAAAGCAGGTTAATTATGTAAAGTTAATTATGGAAAAGTGTGCTGTATGAATACAGCCGGTGACTATGCCCCAAGCATAGAAGAAAAACAAAGCAATCCATTTGCATCCTGTAAAATCAGAGCCTGAATCCCTCTGAATTTGACAATGCTTATTTTTAACAGATTCGTTTGCACAGCGACATAAAGTGCTCTGGATTTCTTTCGGTCTAAATTGTCATTCATGCATTCTTCAGCTTCCTAATCTCTGGGGGTTCTGTTTCATACTTTAAAGTTGCTGTTCATTAAATATGGTTTTGTGTTTTACACCTGGCAATTCACTGCTCTACCCATACTATCAGAATGACAGCTGTGATGATTAAAAACAAATCAGAAACAAGAGCATGCATTCTCTGACCATGAGAGAGGAGGGAAGCATGAAGCAGGAACTTAATATAGATTAAACGTCACAGAACCTCAATCAAAGGGAGTGGGAAGTGGGAAAGAGGTTTCACCTTCTCTTGACTTGGAGTCCTTTGCACAACAAAAACAATTTTAAATTAACTCTTCTCATTTTATAATTCCAGAGCTGCCACACTGATTTGAAAACTATAAATCCATCACTAGATGGCTCTTTCAATAAAAATATTTCTCCTTTCTCAATTGCAGGACAGAAAAAAAAAAGAAATAAAATCAAGCCTTTTTATAAACCCCTGTACCTTCTAGATTTGGTTTCAATACCCAGCCTCAACTTCCGCTGGAACCATCAGAACACTTCCCACAGTGCCCCATTACAGTTCATTACTATAGCATTGTGGGAAATTCAAACAACGCAATGTATTGAGCCAGGGGTGGGCTTCAAATAATTTAACTGTTCTATCGCCAAGACAAAGCAGACTCGGATACCGGAGTTGAAATCAGCTCTTTATTAGCAACCAATAACTTCAACTAAAGTCGAGCCGCGGCAGCCCTTTTTATAGCGGCTGCTCGCGGCTTGCAACCAATGGCATGTGTTTAAACTTCCCGCCACTTATGCGGCCAATCAGAACTTGTTGTTCTTAACCAATCGTTACGCTGTATTAACTAACCAATAGGAATGTAGTATTAGAAGCCTGTATTTGAATACACTACATTAACCACCGGTTCTCTGCCCGGTTGCTGGGTGGATGTGGCCTAGTCAGCCTTCTGCACCCTGGGAGCAAAAACGGGCCGCACCCCCAACACCCCGTTTTCAACCTAGTAGGCCTCCCTGCACCACCCTGGGAATGAAAACAGGCCACAAGGGGCCCATTTTGCCCTCTCCAGGCTCCAGAGGCTTTCTAGAGGCCGGAAACAGGCCTGTTTCTGTCCTTTCGGAACCTCCAGGAAGTCCGTTTTCGCCTTC
Organism: Notechis scutatus; assembly: GCF_049901735.1. Classification (NCBI taxonomy): domain Eukaryota; kingdom Metazoa; phylum Chordata; class Lepidosauria; order Squamata; family Elapidae; genus Notechis; species Notechis scutatus. The sequence continues at coordinate 69,277,137 of NC_142014.1, read as the reverse complement.
CCTGGGCTCCAGAGGCTTTCCTTGAACCTCCAGGAGGCCCATTTTTCACCCTTGCCGAATCTCCACATGGGCCCTGCACTTATCTGTGATCCAAAACTGGCTGTGTGGGGGACTCCTGGGAGGGCCGGGGCAGGGCGGGCAGGGCCAACCAGTCATCAGAACTATCAGTTCGCCGAACCAGATGTAAAATTAACATTCGGTTCGCCCGAACTGGCATGAACTGTCTGAAGCCCAACCCTATATTGAGCCCCACAAGAGGATATTTCACCAAGCACTACATTTTAAAAGTTGAAGGAGACAGCAGGCTGAAAAGTTGGTTTATTTTAACACAGCAGAAAAACAAGAGTACAACACCAATGAGGTGAAGTCATAAAATATGCTTTCCTGGCAGGATTGGATCACTGAGAGAGTTTGAGACTCTTGGGGACACTTTGTGAGAAGTAAGGCAAAAATAGTATTTGTGTTCAAGAAGACACTGGGTTATATTTCCGTTACCATTGAGTAATATCTCAATCTGGGTTTTTAAATTAAAAAAAAAATTACATACACTATACAATGCTGGAACTTCGTGTACATTTTAGGGAGTTAAGAAGGGAGTGGAAAGACTGGATGATGTCCAAGAGGCTGTTCTTGGAGACAGTCAAAAATAAGAAGTTCATGTTTCAAAAACATATCTTTTTTTAATGCTCCTCAATAGCAATCTTTTATAAACATAGGGAAAAGTTTAATCGATTTTGAGGAATGTATTTCATAACACAGTGTATAAGTAGACCTCAGCTTAAATCATAGTTGAGGCCAAATTTCTGTTGTTAAGCAAAACGGCTATTAAGCAAAGTTTGCCCTGTTTTATGACCTTTCTTGCCCCAGTTGTTAAGTGAATCATTGCAGTCGTTAAATGAGTATCAGGGTTGTTAGGTGAATCTGGCTTCCCCATTGATTTTGCTTGTCAGAAGGTCGCAAAAGGGGATCAGATGACCTTGGGACTCTGCAACCATCATAAATAGGAACCAGGTGCCCAGCATCCAAATTCTGATCATGTGACCATGGGGACACTGCAATGATCATAAGTGTGAAAAATGGTCATGTCACTTTTTCAATGTTGTAACTTTGAACAGTCACCAAGTGAATTGTTGTAAGTTGAGGACTATCCATATTTCAGGTTCATTTTTTAATTCTCTATAAACAACCCTGCATTAGATCAGAGGGGGCACAACTCTTTTCTGCCAGGGTTACACATACACACACACCAATGAGGGCATGGCTAGACAAGAGAAGGATGGAACAAGGACAAAAGCTGAAGTTGGTGCAACTGAATTTCACGTGAATGAGAATCAAACTAAATAAAGTCAATGCAGTTTAACAGATTTAACAGATAATCAGAGTTGGAAGGGACCTTGTAGGTCATCTAGTCCAACCCCCATCCAAGCGGGAGACCCTACACCATTTCTGACAAATGGCTGTCCAATCTCTTCTTGAAAGCCTCAAATGATGGCGCTCCCACAACTTCCGAGGGCAAGCTGTTCCATTGGTTGATTGTTCTCACTGTCAGAAAGTTTCTCCTTATTTCCAGGTTAAATCTCTCCCTGTTCAGTTTCCATCCATTATTCCTTCTCTGGCCTACAGGTGCTTTAGAAAATAGCTTGACCCCTTCCTCCCTGTGGTAGCCCCTCAGATATTGGAAGTCTGCTATCATGTCTCCCCTGGTCCTTCTCTTTACTAGACTAGCCAAGCCCAGTTCCTGTCCTCTAATCATCCTGGTTGCTCTTCTCTGTACTTTTTCTAGAGTCTCAACATCTTTATAATTGGTGAACAAAACTGGATGCAGTACTCTAGGTGTGGTTTTACTAAGGCTTTATAGAGTGTATTAGTACTTCCCTTGATCTTGATTGTCTCCCTCTGTTAATACAATTTAGGATTAGCTTTTTTGGCTGCTGCTGCTGCACACTGCTGGCTCATATTTAGCTGGTTGTCCACTAAGACTCCAAGATTCCTCTCACAGTTACTGCTATTGAGCCTGGTTTCACCCAGTCTGTTATGTGTACTTTTGGTTTTTCTTGCCTTAGGATTTTACTTTTCTCTACATTGAATTTCATTTTGTTAGATATGGCCCAGTGTTCTAGTCTGTCAAGATCCATCTGGATCTTGAGCCTATCTTCTTGGGTGTTAGGTATTCCTGCCAGCTTAGTATCAACTGCAAATTTGGTAAGTTCCCCTTCTATTCCCTCATCTAAGTCGTTAATGAAGATATTGAAGAGTACTGGGCCTAAGATGGAACCTTGTGGCACCCCACTGCTTACTCCCCTCAATGTAGACTTAGACCCATTAAGGACTACTAGTTGAATATGGTTTGCCAGCCAGTTGCGAGTCCATCTAGTGGTGGTGCTATTTATTCCACTTTTTTCTAGCTTACTAAGAAGTAGGCTGTGGTCTACTTTGTCGAATGCCTTGCTGAAATCTAAATATATTATGTCCACAGTATTTTGCTGATCTACTAATTTAGTCACTTTGTTGAAGAATGAAGTAAGATTGGTTTGGCATGATCTATTCTTAACAAACTCGTGCTGACTGCTAGTTATTACTTTACTTGTTTCTAGATGTTGGCAGATCTGATTTTTATTATCTTTTCCAGTATCTTCCCGAGTATTGATGTTAGGCTGATTGGCCTATAGTTTCCTGGGTCTGTTTTTTTCCCCTTTTTTGAAGATAGGAACCACATCAGCTCTTTTCCAGTCCTCTGGTAGTTCCCCGGTGCTCCAGGATTTTTGAAAGATATGGTGCAGTGGTTCTGAGATGACCTCTGCCAGCTCCTTTAAAACTCTGGGATGTAATCCATCAGGCCCGGGTGATTTGTTTTCATCAAGATCAGACAGGTGTTCTCTTACTATTTTTTTTTGCTTATTTTAACTTTTATTTCTGGTCTGTCTTTTACAGTTATGTTTTTGGTGGGTTGAGCTATAGTTTCTTTTTGCATGAAGACGGATGCAAAGAATGAGTTAAGCAGTTCTGCTTTCTCTCTGTTGCCTGTTACTTCCTTGCCATCTTCTCTCTTTAGTGGACCGACTGTTTCCTTGATTTTTTTCTTGTTATTTATATGTTGGAAGAAACTTCCGAGGGCAAGCTGTTCCATTTGTTGATTGTTCTCACTGTCAGAAAGTTTCTCCAGTCCTCTAATCATCCTGGTTGCTCTTCTCTGTACTTTTTCTAGAGTCTCAACATCTTTATAATGTGGTGAACAAAACTGGATGCAGTACTCTAGGTGTGGTCTTACTAAGGCTTTATGGAGTGTATTAGTACTTCCCTTGATCTTGATTGTCTCCTCTGTTAATACAATTTAGGATTGCATTAACTTTTTTGGCTGCTGCTGCTGCACACTGCTGGCTCATAATTAGCTGGTTGTCCACTAAGACTCCAAGATTCCTCTCACAGTTACTGCTATTGAGCCTGGTTTCACCCAGTCTGTTATGTGTATTTTTGGTTTTTCTTGCCTAAGCGTAGGACTTTACTTTTCTCTACATTGAATTTCATTTTGTTAGATATGGCCCAGTGTTCTAGTCTGTCAAGATCCATCTGGATCTTGAGCCTATCTTCTTGGGTGTTAGCTATTCCTGCCAGCTTAGTATCATCTGCAAATTTGGTAAGTTCCCCTTCTATTCCCTCATCTAAGTCGTTAATGAAGATATTGAAGAGTACTGGGCCTAAGACAGAACCTTGTGGCACCCCACTGCTTACTCCCCTCCATGTAGACTTAGACCCATTAAAAACTACTCATTGAGTACGGTTTGTCAGCCAGTTGCAAGTCCATCTAGTGGTGGTGCTATCTATTTCACTTTTTTCTAGCTTACTAAGAAGTAGGTTGTGGTCTACTTTGTCGAATGCCTTGCTGAAATCTAAATATATTATGTCCACAGTATTTTGCTGGTCTACTAATTTAGTCACTTTGTTGAAGAATGAAATAAGATTGGTTTGGCATGATCTGTTCTTAACAAACTCGTGCTGACTGCTAGTTATTACTTTACTTGTTTCTAGATGTTGGCAGATCTGATTTTTATTATCTTTTCCAGTATCTTCCCGGGTACTGATGTTAGGCTGATTGGTCTATAGTTTCCTGGGTCTGTTTTTTTTCCTTTTTTGAAGATGGGAACCACATCAGCTCTTTTCCAGTCCTCTGGTAGTTCCCCGGTGCTCCAGGATTTTTGAAAGATATGGTGCAGTGGTTCTGAGATGACCTCTGCCAGCTCCTTTAAAACTCTGGGATGTAATCCATCAGGCCCCGGTGATTTGTTTTCATCAAGATCAGACAGGTGTTCTCTTACTAATTTTTTTGCTTATTTTAACTTTTATTTCTGGTCTGTCTTTTACAGTTATGTTTTTGGTGGGTTGAGCTATAGTTTCTTTTTGCATGAAGACGGATGCAAAGAATGAGTTAAGCAGTTCTGCTTTCTCTCTGTTGCCTGTTACTTCCTTGCCATCTTCTCTCTTTAGTGGACCGACTGTTTCCTTGATTTTTTTCTTGTTATTTATATGTTGGAAGAAACTTTTTTTATTATCTTTGACTTTTGTTGCAAGTCTTTGTTCGTTCTGAGCCTTTGCTATCCTGACTTTCTGGCTATCTGCTGATATTCTGCCTTAGTTGTATGTCCTTCTTTCCATTTTTTGTACTTCTCCTTTTTTGCTTTCAATTTGCCAGAGAGATCTTTGTGCAGCCATGCTGGTTTCTTCTTGGATTTCTTGTTTTTCTTTCTCAGTGGTATTGTGCTGGTCTGGGCTTCTATGATAATACTTTTTAGAGTTTCCCAAGATTCTTGAGTTGTTTTCCCCTTTAGGATTTTCATCCATGGAATCTTTCCCATGTTCTCTCTGAGTTTATCAAAATCGGCTCTTTTAAGATCCAAGACTGATGTCATTATGTTCTGTTGCTTGTGTTCATGTTATGTTGAATTCTAGTATGACATGGTCACTCTCACCCAAGGTTCCTGCAGTTTCAACTCCCTCTATCATTTCTTCTCTATAAGAATTAAGTCCAGTATGGCTGTTCCTCTAATTTCACCCTCTACCTTTTGGACAACAAATTTGTCAGCTAGGTTGGTTAGGAACTTATTTGATTTCTCACTTGGTGCAGAATTAGTTTTCCAATTGATATCAGGATAATTGAAGTCTCCCATTACTATTGTTGTGTGTTTCCTGCATATGTTTGTTAGTTGGCTGGCAAAAAGGACATCTATATTTTCTGCTTGATTGGGTGGCCTATAATATACACCTATGGCCATGTCATTCTTTTTTTTCTTTTATATTGACCCATATGCATTCTAGGAGGTTTTCATCTTAGGTTCCATGCATTTCTGTAGCAATATAGTGGTCCTTTACATACAGTGCAACTCCACCTCCTCTTTTATGGGGTCTGGGTTTTTTTTTTTTTTTTGAATAGTTTGTATCCTTCTACCAGTATGTTCCAGGTTTCATCCCACCAAGTTTCTGTTATTCCAACTATATCATATTTACCTTCATGTATTCGTAGTTCGAGTTCACCCTGTCTGTTCCCCAGACTTTGTGCATTTGTATATAGGCACTTGAGATCTTTATGTCTGACGCTGTGTTTACTGTCTGCATAACCTGTGTTGTGCCTATGTGCTTATGATAGTTATTCTCTTTATACTGAATTACATGATTTCCCCCATTTATCTCATTAATTGTTACTATTTGGAAATGATTAAAATTTCTTCAGATACCTTCCCTCAAAGCTTTTATGGGCCCTTGGTGGTCAAGAGATCATGCAATCATACATTTTATGTGCTTAAAATAGATGGAGGCAAAATATTACTAGCTCTAAACCAGAGCCAGTTGTAATATTTAACTCAACCGAGGGAAGTTTCCTGTCACAAGTATCCCTAAGGGAGGCTTAAAAATAATCAATAAGGTTTATATTTGCCATATAAACACTTACAGTATGGTGTGCAAAGGGACCTAAAAGTTATAAACACTGCAAACTGCTAGAGTACCAAGAAATAAATAACAATAATACCACAGGCATTGACTAATTCACCATCAGTCAATTGCGAAAGGCAGCCTTACTTGGAATGGCTTACATCCTGTGACCCCATAAAACATCTGCATCTGCCTATCCCAGGTCTTTGGGAAGGAGTCGACAGGCAGACAAAAATGCCAAATCCAGGCTGAACATCTGGCTGGCTGTGCAACGAACCAGAACAACAACCAAAATCACTTGGATGGCAATTAGAAAAATCTACATATTGACTCGACAAAATTTCTATCAGTCAATTGCAAAAGACAAAAGTGCTTGGATCCACACATATATTATATTAACACATCATGACAGCCTAGGTTCTTGGGAAGACTTCAATGCAAATGTAGGTCAATACCAGTTAAAGAACTGGCAGCCGTGACTTCATGTTATTGTGACAGACAGACCCTGATAATAATAGTAATAATCCATTCAATTTATATGCCGTCTGACTCCCCGTGACTCTGTGGTTTATAATTGTTAAAATGTTTAAAACACTGAGAACAATGCAAATAAACAAAGCCATCACAAAACAAAGAAAAAGCTACAAAGAGAATAAACCAAGAGGGGAACAGAAGGGGGATGTTAAGAAACCAAATGGTCTTTTTAAACTTTGTTATTGCTATTATTTTTTCTTAATACACATTAACAATAACAATACAGTGGAGACATTGCAACCTTGTATATAAAATTAGAAGCCCAGTTTCAGAAGAAAGCTGAATGGGAATGTGAAGGAATTTTACTCCCATGTACCTATAGGCTGACTTAAGCTATAGGTCAGCGCACAATTGTGGCTTACTTCGACTGGAATCGCCCATCTTGCTAAGCCATGATCATAGCTGGTTGAAAACCCACAAACCACTAACCCACAATCCACACACACACTGTCTACAAACCACGAAGCCCGGAAGTCACGCCACGGTCCCTATTTTACCAAACGAAACTCTCGCTTTCGCGCCTCAGCCAAGGGACTCGAACCCAGCACCGCCGTGCAGGGAGAATGCCCAAGACGGGTCAAAGCGGCACGTGTGAACCGGGTCTCCGCCGGCCTTTTCCAGCTCGAGCAAAGCCCAGGTGGGTCGCTAGAGGGAGACCGGCGCCACCGAAAGCGCCCGAGCCGTGGCCGTCGCCGAGGCAGAGGCGGGCACTTTGGAAGGCGAAGCTGCACTTAGCTTTACCTTGCGCGGCGGCGGCGGCGGCGGCGGCTTTTTCCGCTTGGCTCCAATGACCTGCGGGAAGCGAAGGGCTAAGCCGAGGCTCACCAGCCGCACTTCCCGGGCCAGAAGCGGCCGGGTTTGGTAGCTTTCCTTCGGTTTGCAGCCCCCCGCCGCTCTCGCGGGAAAAAAACAAACCCTTGTGGATGAGCAGAAGCGGAACGGGGGACCCGAGAAAGGTAGGCGGCGGCTCGGGGTCGCCCCTAAGCCTTTCCCATCCCCCCACCCCCACTCAAGACCGGCCCCCACGCGGGTTGAAGGCTGGCTTCTGCGCGGGGGGGGTATTTTGTGTGTGTGTGTAAAACTGCGCTGAATCCTATGGCCCCATTTCGATCCCATCTCCGATTTCCCCGGGCGAAGGTTGCTGGCTGGATGGGAGGGAATGGTGAACTCTCACGGGTGAAAATGGGAGGCGTTTTGTTGGTGATTCTCACCTGGGCTTTGGGGGGTGGGGGGTAATTTGAGGGTGGGCAAAATGTGATTGTGTTCATTTGTGTGTGTATGTGTGTGTGTGTGTTAAGCCAGAATCTGTGGGGTTTGCTACCTGTGGCTTTTCTGTTCTGTAACCTGAGCATTCAGGAGCTCCTCCTGTCGCTGGTCCTCCCACCTCGATTACTTCCCCCACCCCCATATATAAATATATATTTGCAAGAAAGGTTTGCTTTTCTGCTGTGGGCTTGTGTGACTTTCTCCCTTCTTTGACCCACTGGCCCTTGACACTTCTGCCTGTCTGGTGGGCTGGATTTCAGATTCTCTAATCTTTCGCCCAGGCATGGTTGATGTACAACTAAGCTCGGGTAGAGGCGGGTAAAAAGGTTGGAATCTCTTTCCCTAACAGTTTGTCGTTACAGTTTACAAGCCCTGTTTTACAACTTAAGGTGTTGTCAATCGTGGTTTATTGAAATTAAGGATGGGCACACATTGTGTTTTTTTGCAACCGTATAAACTGGATTTCTGTGCACTTGTATGACTAAATATGAGAACATCTCCCATTTCAGGAACATCCATCTGACTTTATTTACTTATTAAATTTATATGCCACCCACCTTACTGTCGAGCGATTCTGAATGGCAAGTCCCACTTCAGCCAGCCAGTGTGCCACAAAACTGATTGCTGGTTGTGTATGTACAGCACACAAAACCACAAAGCTAGCCAACCTAGCTTTGCCCAATGTGAGCTCCACGCTTTGGTGGGTTTTATAGATCCAGAAAAATGGATAGAATTCTATTTGGGTTGTGCAGATATACTCTATGACTGGTGGAAATAGAGCCTGGAGATTTGTGCACCTCCTGATAATACTTTTGGCCCCTATTTATGGGTTAGATTTTTGCATTTTGTCTCCTATGTTTGTGATTAGGAAAGAAAAACAAAACTTCAACTGATAATATAATTGTATGTACAATAATTGCTACGTACAGATAATTGGTACGACAATTGTATGTACCATATAACTAGACCCCTCTCTTAAAGCACCATATTTTCTATCACAATTACTGAAATTTCACAGCGCTCTAAAAGAATGTTTCTCAACCTTAGCCACTGTAAGATGTGTGGGCTTCAATTCTCAAATGTCTGGGAGTTGAGGTCCACATATCTTACAGTTGCCAGTGCTCTAAAAGTACAATCGTGTTCTATGTTACTTCCATTCCACCCAGCTCTTTAACTGAGATGGTCTTATCATCCCATCTTATTATGGGAATCTGGATTGGATGCCATCTTTAGGATGTCTGGAAATTTACAAAATGTGAAGTTCTTTGCTGGCTCACTTTGTAACCAACATCTACCTGCCTGGATTGGAGTGAAGTAGCCTCTTTTCCTTATTGGCTTCTCAATGGTCTGTATTTAAAGTGCAGGAAGTGATCACATTTTGCGACCTGACGAGCAAAGTCAATAGGGAAGCCAGATTCACTTAACAACCAGGGTTACTAACTTATCAACTGCAGTGATTCACTTAGTGACTGTGGTGAGAAATATTGTAAAATGCAGCAAAATTCACTTAATAACTGAAATGTTGGGCTCAGTTGTGGTCATAAGTTGAGGACTACCTGTATTTGCAGAGATAGAAAACAGCCCTTAATTATGGGTTAGATTGATCCTCCAAACCCTTACAATTCCTGGAAGCCAATGTGACAGTTGAATTTATACTGTGGTTGAAAAGGTATTTCCGTCACTCCTGCAGGATCTTCCTGCAGTTTCAAGGGAGGACCCCAAATTCTAAATCATGAGACAAGGATATATATATTTTTAAAGGGAGGTGTGGCATTTGATTCTGAAGAGTGGATACGAGTATGCGGGGCATACTTGTTGCAGTGTGAGCCCAGAAAAATGCACCTTTCAATTAAGGGGGTCTGACAGCATACCCACTTGTAACAGTTCTCCTGAGCCAATCCCAGGGATCCACTTCTTATCAGAGTGACAATTCCCCATTTATCCCTTCTATCTCCTGCTTTATATCCGCAGTTGCCAACCCAGGAGAATTATGTGCCTTTGAGTCAGTGTTCATTCTTGGCGATTTCCGGGACAAGTTTCTGTGGTGTTCTTGGCAAGACTTTGGAAGTGGTTTTTCCCTTGTCATCTTCTTCCTGGGGCTGAGTGAGAAGGATTGACCCAAGGTCACTCAGCTGGCTTCATGCCTAAAGTGAGTTGACTTACAGTCTTCCAGTTTTTAGACCAAGGCTCTTCAAACTTGGCGAGTTTAAGAGTTATAGACTTCAACTCCCAGAATTCCTGAGCTAATGTAACTGGAGGAGGAATTCTGCGAGTTGAAGTCCACAAGTCTTGAAGCTGTCAAGTTTGAAGACCCCTGGTCTAGATTGTTGCCTTAACCACTACAACAATCTGTCTCTTTAATCCAAAGAAACTCCTCTTTTTATGCCATGATGGCTGAGTTAGTTCAAGAAACTTTCCCACAGGATTTGCGAAAGGAGTTCCAACTTTAGAATATCTGTTGAGTCACCCTTGTCTACATGTTTGTTGGCACCTTCAGAATTCTCAAGATTAGTGAGAACTGACTGTGAGTAAAGTTGGGGAGGGGGGAAGAAGTCCTGTGGGTTTGTTTATTTCTGATTTTTCTACCATCTTTCTTGTTAAACTGTCATCAGCTTGCTTTCTTGCCCCATTTTTAGAAATGGTGTTTATATCGGTGCTATATCAGTTGCCCTGTTAATTCAACTTCTGCGGCTTGGTGCTCTGTTGCTGGAGTGGCTGCTGAACGACTAGAATTGGGCAGCCAAGAAATTTAAATAAATAAATATTCCAGAAAAGAATGTTACAGTGGATGCATGGTTCATAGATTTCTTAGTTTCCAGATGAATATAAAAGAAATGCAGAGAGACACTTAAACAGGAATCTGAAATGGAGTGTCCCTTTATGTGCTGGACTGACGGACTTGTTTTGGAATCGTTTCGAACATCACAGTCCCTTTGTTTTCCTGCACTGATAAAAAGATCTCAAGAAGTTATTAGGTAGCCTGCTTAAGGACTGAACAGATTTTCCAAATTGAATGGCAACGGTTGTTTCTTGTTTTCTAAAACTTTTTCTTTGCTTCTGTCAATCAATTAAAATGAGCTGGAAGGGGCTTTAGAGGTCTTCTAGTCCAACCCCCTCCCTGCTCAAGCAGGAGATCCTATACAACTTCAGACAAATGGTTGGTTGTCTAGTCTTTTCTTAAAAGCCTCCAGTGATGAAGCCCCTACAACTTCTGAAAGCAAGCTGTTACACTGTTAGGAAGTTTCTCCATAATTGCAGGTTGCTTCTCTCCTTGATTAGTTTCCATTCATTGTTTCTTATCTTGCCTTCTGGTGCTTTGGAAAATAAGTTGACCCCCTCTTCTTTGTGACAGCCCCTGAAATACTGGAATACCACTATCATGTCACCCCTAGCCCTCCTTTTCTCTAGACCGGCCATACCCACTTCCTGCAACTGTTCTTTATGTGTTTTATCCGAGCCTTTAATCATCTTAGTTGCCCTCCTTTATACTTTTTCCAATGTCTCAACACCTTTTTTTGTAATGTGGTCACCAAAACTGGATGCACTATTCTAGGTGTGGCCTTATTAAGGCTTTATAAAGCGGTGCCAATACTTCACATGATTTTGATTCTATGCCTCTGTTTATACAACCAAGGATTATGTTAGCCTTTTTTTTTTTTTTTGCTAAAAGATACTTTTGTTTATGTATGGCTGCCATTCAAAAAGAACAACCGCATACATTTGAACCTCAGTCCATAGTGGGGAAGGGTTGTTAATATGTTAGATTCTTTCTGAGTTCATAGAGAAATGTATTGGGTGATGCTTATGAATTTGATTCTCATAATAGGGGGATTATGGGTAGTGTATGTGATCTGTTTCCTATCAAAGCACTTTTCTGTCCACCAAGACTGTCCTTTGACTAAAATTCTGCTAGCCACTCAAGGGAAACAAGTGAATTGTGAATTGTGTACATCTTCTGAAGGCTGCACAGAAACATGCTTATTAGTAACAAAACAACCATAGTTCGCCAGTGCCGCCTTCTCACGTGTCCTTGAATTTTCCAACGTAAACTCCAGATCTGATGTTTCCTATAACTTCCCATCAAAAAAATTCATCCCATCCCACCCTTTTAATTTCCACTTTGGAGAAGAGTTCCATTATTATGAGTCTATCATCTGCACCTCTATAACTGTCTGGTTTGGTTCTGCAACCCAACAGGACAGACACAGACTTCAGAGAGTAATTAGGACTGCAGAAAAAAACAATTACTACCAACCTGCCTTTAGTCGAGGACTTGTATACTGCATGCGTCAAAAAGAGGGCTGTGAAAATATTTACAGACCCCTCACATCCTCGACATAAACTGTTTCAACTTCTTTCCTCAAAACGACGCTATAGAGCACTGCACACCAGAACAACCAGACACAAGAACAGTTTTCCCCCCAAAAGCCATCACTCTGCTAAACAAATAACTCCCTCAATACTGTCAAACTATTTACAAAGTCTGCACTACTATTACTCTTAATCTTCCCATCACTCCTTATCACCCATCCCCTCCCACAGTTCCTTGTGTGTCCAACCACACTTGGCCAATAAAGAATTGTATTCTATTCTGTTAGGTGCGAGGTTTATTCCATTGTCCCATTCTATTTCCGACAGAATACTCAGATCCATTGAGGGGGAATTTTCCTTGTGTATTTTCACTTTCTTTTGTACAAGCTTTTTATTCGGTCCCTCTGAAATGTGGTGCAGGTGTTCCTCAGGAAGAGATGCTATTGCTGCAAATTTTGTCATGATTGTCTCAGAACAATACAGGGGTTGTTGTTTTTTTAGGAGCACTGCTTGAAAATCTCCAGACTGATTTTGGGGAGATATGGCAAATTTCATCTCCACTTATGGAGTGCTAGATTGCTCCCAAATAGTTCCCAATTCTTCTGGGCAAAAAGAGTCGGGAACTGAAATTTCTTGAAGCTGGAGCTTTATTTTTTCCCCAAAAGGTAGGAGTCAGCATTTCTAAAAGAATTGGGTAATTTTAATATAACTATAATTATCCATCCCTTGCAGTTTTCTCCTTGTTCTGTTTTTTGTTTTGTTTTGTTATGTATGAGCACATAACACGTTACAGATAGTCCTCAACTCCACAATTAGTACCAGAATTTCCACTGTTAACAAGACGGCCATTAAGTGAGTCATACCTGATTTTATAACCTTTTTTTGTCAAAGTTGTGAAACGAATCACTTTAGTCATTAAGTGAATCATGCAGTTGTTAAGTGAATTTGGCTTCCCCCTTTGACTGCTTGTCAGAATCTGGCTGAGAAAGTCGCAAAGAACGATCACATGACTCAGACATCGTAGATATTCATCATGTTGATTTTGAGGATACCACAACAATTGTGGTATCCTCACAATCAATATATGTGAGGAGTAGGTGTAGATCACCTTTTTTTAGTGCTGTTGTAACTTTGAATGGTCACTAAATGAATAGTTTTGTAAGTTGAAGACTACCTAGATACGATTTTGCCCACATGAGCAACAGAACAGCCTGAACAATAGGAGTAGAAATATGTAGAATGTCCATTTATACAGGTATAGTCCTCAACTTACAACAGTTCATTTAGGGACTGTTCAAAGTTATAGCGGCACTGAAAAAGGTGACTTATGACCGTTTTTCACACTTACGACCTTTGTAGCATCTCCATGATCATGTGATCAAAATTCAGATGCATGGCAACTTACAATTCGTGAGTATTGTTGTGTCCCAAGGTCATACGATCACCTTTTGCAACCTGTTGACAAATCTGGGGAAACCAGATTCACTTAGCAACCAGGTTATTGACTTATCACTGCAATGATTCACTTAACAAATGTGGCAAGGTCATAAAATGGGAGAAAGCTCACTTAACAAACATCTCACTTAACGACAGAAATTTTGGGCTCAATCGTGGTCGTACATCGAGGACTACCTACACAAGTATAATCTAAATGTATGACTAAAATTTGCTGACATTATTTGAAAAGGGACATTTCTGCCAGAAGAATGATGTTCTTTTAACTACTGGGAACTTCTGTCACTACAGGACTTTGTTCAAAGCCGGATTTTTCTGCACTGTGTTTAAGAGCTGTTGGAAACAGATTTCCGTAAAGACTGTTTTCATTTTGACGAATAGAGCACAGAGATTTATTTGGCTCTTTCTCATTCTGGGAAAAGACTCCTCATCCAGGCTTTCTGAGACTATGGAGCGAGACCTACTTGGATTGTCATGAGCAAAGTGGAAGAGAATGACCCAGGATGAGTTTCATGGAACTGTTGGAATAGGCAGGGGTGTCAAATTCAAGTCCCGGGAGCCGGAGCCGGCCTGTGGGGTGCTTAGATCTGGCCTGTGGGGCCATTCTGGAAACAGCAAAGGACTGGCTCGCGGTGCCTCTGCCTGTGAAAATGGAGCTCAGGAGGGCTGCATACGGCTCTCCCGAGCTCTGTTTTCGCTGGCAGAGGGTTGCAGGAGGCCATCGCAACAAAAAACGGAGCTCGGGAGCCCATTTTTTCTGGCAGAGCGCTTTGGCCACCACAGGCGCCCCTGACAGAGAAATGAATGCCTACTTTTAAGCGGAATTGTCTGTAGCTTTTAAAAAATAAATAAAAGAAATCTGAGTTATGGTCACCCATGTGAAGGAAATGGATTTATTTTCAGAAGCAATTAGGATGCATTGTCCTACCAGGGTCTGCCCTTATCAAAGCATTCACCTGGCCTTTTGGAAATTCAATATTTCTGACATTCACGTTGACTTCTCTCGGAGGAGGGAGAAGTTGAATCTAGGTGTGGGTCTATCTGAGTGCCCCTGTATACAGTGTTTCCATATGAATGAGAACAACAAACCCTAATTCTCTTGCCAAAATAAACAGTCACATAATTGATATGGTTTCAGCTCAGTATACTGTGCACACACAGCCGCTGTGTTTATAGATTAGTTTATAGCAGTGTTGTATAAACCTAGCCTATTGCATTTAATTCCGCAAAACATGATTAAACAAACCACGGCTTAATTTTATCTGTGAACCCAGTCTGTATCACTGTTGTTCAAGTTCAGTGTCCAAATTTCTCAGAGATGGTATTCAGCAGATTGACCAGTTCTGGAGAACCAATAGCAGAAATTTTGAGTAGTTTGGAGAATTGGCAAATACCACCTCTGACTGGCCCTGCCCCCATCTACTCTCTGCCTCCCAAGTCCCAGCTGATCGGCTGGATCTTCTTTTGTTGCCCTGCACAGGAGAACGGAGCTGGAAAGCAGGTTAGTGGGGTGGGAAGGGAATGGGATTTGCAGTAACCTTCCCCAGGAATGGGGAGGGAATGGGAATTTTACAGTATCCTTCCCCTGCCACGCCTATCAAGCCACGCCCACAGAACTGGTAGTAAAAAAAAATTGAATCCTACCACCGAAATTACTACTCCACTTCATTAGTTCACACATGGTGTGAACTAAAGGGAGCCAAAACAGACCTATCAGCAACAGTAGATCCATTTTCACTCAAAATTCTTCATGCAAAAACGTCCTGAAGGTTGTGTGGTATGGACATAACATGTTGTGAAGTTCTTGGTGTGCTCTGAGCTCAGTTGTTTTACCTCCAGATGTTTCTTTACCCAATTAGTTAACATCAGTATGAGTGAATGTGGAAGTGCAACAAATCCCAGTTACATTGATGGTGTTAAATAGTTGGGTAACAAAACATCTGCAAACAAAAGAACCAAGCTCTGAGAGCATCAAGCGCATCACACTTCCACTCCAAGCTGCAAATATTCTTTTCTATTGAAATATAATTGTTTTGGTTGAAAGTTCTAACCTTCCAAGTATATTGTACTGAAAACATTTAGAGCAGGAGTGTCAAACTTGGTTTTATTGAGAGCCACATCAGGGTTGTGATTGTCCTTGGGAGGTCAGGGGTGTGTGTGGCCCTCCTGAGCTCCATTTTTGCTGGAAGAAGCACCACAGGCCGGTCCTTCTCTGTTTCCAGGGTGGCCCTGCAGGCCAGATCTAAGCACCCTGTGGACCGAATCTGGCCCGTGGGCCTTGAGTTTGAAACCCCTGAATTAGAGTCTACTATGAGCTTATGGCACAACAAAGTCATTTGCAATTCTGAGAAATACAGTGATCAACTTTCCAGGGCAGAGGCGGCCTGAGAAGAGGGCAGCCTTGTCTTATCAACAAAGCATACAGCCGTCACAGATACCAGAGTCTGAATGCAACTGGGCCTTTTCAGGCAGGCAGCCTCCCTATCAGTCTAGCACAGCAGCATTGGATGAATGTGGTTTGTCCAAAACAGCATGGAGATGAGTTGGTCAGTGGCCATAAATAGCACTTTTGTTCCCTGTTTGTATGCGGCAAGTAATGTTTTTCTTATATTTTTTTGTGATGGGGAATAATATCGATCACTTTGTGTGCTTACGTGTGTTCGTTGGTTTCTCCAAACATCCCTCATTTAGGCTTGTGCTATTTCTATTAATTTTGCAGAGATCTAGTCTAAAAAACTTGTTGGCTAGAACAACCTGCATTTCAGTGATGCAAATAAAGAGATCGGATGGAAATTTGAGTGTGGTAAACCACCTTTAACACTGATGCTCAACTTAAAACCCTGATTTGCATGCCATTCCCCATATATAAGCTTTGAAAGTGTCTAGAAACTGCTGCCCTCTAAAACCAACTGCTGAAGATTGTAATGCTTACGTAACAGCAGGAGGAAATGGTTAAGTAGTTGGGGAGGTAGTCACGTTCTCCACATTTAATGTGCATAACATTTAGATAAAATATAAATCCAAGTTTAGCTTTAGTTTCTGTGTCGACCTTTCTGCTTATGCTGGCATAGCTCACGTTGTAGAGTGGTCTCTGCTTCTCACCCTAAAACTTGAACCCTGGACATGGAACAAGTAGAAAAGAAGATAGACCTCAAATCAAAGTTATGTCTTTGGAACAGTTGTCACTGTTGATTTATGAACAGTGGAACTGAAAACTTTGATTTTCAAGGAAGCCTGAACTGGTTATTTGTGTTTCTGAAGTCATTAGAAATATTAAATAGAGAGGAACAAGGAAGAAAAGAGTTGAGGTCATCTTACAATAAAAAGTGACCCTGAAAATAATGGGCTGTGCAGGATGCAAATTAGAACAGTATTCTATGAGCTACCTATTATGGTTTGTAAATCATGATTTATGACTTAGTTTAATGTGGGAACTCACCCACTTTAACATATCACTCTATGACAATGTGTTAATTCATGGTTGCTTTAGCATGTTGTATATAAGGAATTGGTCTTTACTTAAAATCATGCAAATGCTAAGCCATAATGTTGGTTATCATTCTAGGTCACAGTGGCTTGGCTGGTATAATAAATTGAATCATAACGTGACTTTTGACTTAACATGGATTTATAAACCCAACCGATACTTTATATTTAATAAATAAATCTTTTAAAAAATAATTACATATTAGCATACATTCTGAATCCCATGACATACTTTTGCGCCTGTTCCTAATGTGTTTTGAACTGGAAGTGAGATCTGGCATGAATTAAGCCTCTCTGGGAAAGGATCTTTTGAGAAAATTATATGTTGGGGAGAATTTTTTACCTCAGACAATTTCTCTTGATAAGTTCTTACATGAGGAATTTTTTCCCCTGCATTGGAGAAGATTCTGCCATATTATGCTCTCTGTCTATACCGTTTGAATTTTGAACAGTCACTAAACGAATGGTCGTAAGTCAAGGATGACCTGTATCTCCAGAATCAATAGCATGTCTTAGTGGGGAGAATGACAAAGCTTCAGTCGTCTACCTCTGCATTAGATTTACAGCACTAAGAAATGGAAGACGCCAAAAGAATAGAAAAACATATGACTGATTAGAAGTATTGTATTTCCAAAGGTTTGATATCTGAGAAGCACATGCTAAAATACACATACAGTATATGAAAAAGTGTTGAAAACTCTCTCTTTCTAATTTAGAGCTGTTTTGGACATCTGGATGAAAGCCATAATGTTAATGTAAAGCATGATACTTAAATCGATGCTCCAGAAGTCATGATTAAAGAACCAGCTTAAGGGGGCTTTCTGTTATAATCTGTCAGAGTGACCAGTTGTGACCTAACAGTAAATATCTTCTTTATGGATACTGTTCTATAGAGAAGGTTACTTCCTCAGAATAATAGGGCCTATTCATTTATGTTACCCCCCCCCCCTCCTCCAACCAGATAGATTAAAAAAAATATGGTGGACTTCAGTTTTAATCAAAAGCAGTGTCTGGCTCGGTCTTGAAGGGCTGACTTAGCTGTAGCAATGCAACTCTTTTTACAGATTCCGATTTCATTTATCCTGAGGTTCTATTTTCCAAAGAGTTGGAACCACAGGAAGCCATAAAAAAAACCTCAAGATCGACATTGCGATGCATGTCTAACCCTGTCCCTTTTGTCCATGTATCTACAGAAGGCTGAGGGAATGCATCCAGATGTGGCTTCCACTGTCTTGACTTTGTTTACTCTGCCTTCCTCCTGCAGATGTGGTTCCTTTTGATAGTGTGCAGTTTTTTTGTGCTCCTTCGATCTTCATAACTATTTTGCGAGAGGGGAGAGAGCACCTGACATCCAAATCTGTCACTTAAGCTTTAGGGCAAGGTGGGGGTCTGAATTTGGATCTATTTAGTCCTCTTTCAACCTGCTGGCTACCATGTTAATTTTGCTCTTTTGACTCAAGCAAGCTGGGCAGATCCGCCAATTGTTTTTCCTTCCATCCTGGTGTTTTAAGATTTATCTGTGCTGTGGTTTTCTCCCCCTGCATTTTGGCATCTCTAAGCATGCTTTTGCTTTGGGTTGTTTTGTGATACCTTTTTGCAAGCCATTTGATGTTATAAAAAGTTGGGGCATAATCAGAAAAACAGAGTTGGAAGCCTTCTAGTCCTACCCCCTGCTCCAGCAGGAAACCCTATACTATTTCAGACAAATCGTTGTCCAATCTCTTCTTAAAAACTTCCAGTGTTGGAGCATTCACAACTTCTGGAGGCAGGTCATTCTACTATTGTTCTAACTCTCAGGAAATTCCTCCTTGTTCTAGGTTGCTTCTCTCCTTGATTAGTTTCCATCTGTGGCTCTTGTCCTGCCCTCAGGTGCTTTGAAGAATAGGTTGACTCCCTCTTCTTTGTGGTAACCATGTAAATATTGGAACACTGCTATCCTGTCACCTCTGTTCCTTCTTTTTACTAGACTAGATACGAGACAGATACCCAATTCCTGTAACTGTTCTCCATATGTTGTAGCCTCCAGTCCCCTAACCATCCTTGTTGCTCTTCTCTGAAAGCTGGTTTATATCCAACTGGTTCTGACAACATTTTAAACCCTTATGCTTAGCACAGAGGTAGACAACTAGGCATTCTGCTGATGCTGTAATACAATGCCCAGGATTTCTAGAAGCAGAAATGCATGTAAAGTGCTAGCAGAATGTTTTGCATGTCTGAAAGCCATAACTTACTCCTCATGGGTTAGTAAATCAGATTAACTGAATAAATTCTGGTTTATTCAATAAAGCTGATTAAGCAAGCCATTGTTTAGAATCAGCACAGCAAGTTAG
This sequence comes from Notechis scutatus, assembly GCF_049901735.1. NCBI lineage: Eukaryota > Metazoa > Chordata > Lepidosauria > Squamata > Elapidae > Notechis > Notechis scutatus. The sequence goes on along the minus strand of NC_142014.1, from coordinate 69,257,833 downwards.
ATCTTTGACCCATCAAACCCACTTGTTACCCAACAGAGCTCTTGTTCATATAAGGTCTTTCTCAGCCCTTCCCTTGTGACATCTTCTAATCAAAACAAATTAAAACTGCACAGTTGAACTCTAAGGTCAATGTCCACTTATTTTGCCCATTCAGGATGATCCAACAGGGTGGGGTTTACTCCAGGTCCTGTCAATCGAACAGTGTCACCTCATGGTGATTGTCCTCTGGAACTTGATAAATCTATCAAGAGATCTGTGCCTTTTCCACCCTTATAACATTTAGGAAACTTTTGGAAAACCTAGTTGTTCTCCCAATTCCTTATTTAGAGAATAAGGTGGTTGGGGAGCCCCATTTAGTTGTATTTAGTTATATTTACCTAGGGCTGGTGTGTATTGTTCTTTCAGTTGGCCAGGTTTTTTTCTACATACATATGGGGGGTTTTTTCCCCCCTCTGATGTGTACGCTACCCAGAGTTATCAACATAAATAAATAAAACTCAAACTGGGGAAGAGGAAGGGTCAAGCAGGTAGAAGTGAGGATGACCTCCAAGATGTGGTTGTAGCCTTGTGAGGCCTCTCCTGCCAAGCCAAGATCACTTTTCTATTTGTCCAATCCAGAATGGAAAACTAACAGGAATCCCTTAGCATCTGCTTCAGTTTGCTCTCAAAGTTGACACCCACATCTCAGAGGCTGCGGAGGTTATTGGCCTGATACCAACATGAGTTGTCTGCCTGAAGCAACAAGAAGAACCTTTTTTTCAGGGGTGGGCTTCAAAAATTTTAGCAAGGGGATCTCCACCTGGTTGCTGGGTGGGCATGGCCATGGTGGGTGTGACCTAGTCAGCCTCCTGCACCATGACAGGTGGGGTTTTTTGCCCTCCCTGGGCCCCAGAGGCTTTCCTCAAGCCTCTGGGAGAGCTAAAATGGCCTCCTTGGGCTCTGGAGGCTGTTTGGAAGCCAGAAACGGGCCCATTTCTGGCCTTCCTGAACTTCTGGGAGGCCCATTTTTTTCTCCTCCCCAAGCCTCCACGCATGCTCTGCACTTATCTGCATCCAAAACGGGCTGCGTGGAGAACTTCGGGGAGGGGAGGGGAGGGCGGGGCCAGCCAGGAGTGGGATTTGGAGGTTCTCCGAACTGCACAGAATCTTAGCTAGGGGCTCTCCCAAACCCCTGTGAACCCCCAGCAGCTCACTCATGCCTTTTTTAAAAAAAAAATAAGGAAGTGCAATATTTGTGAGCGGACTGGGCTTTGGAAATGGGTGGAGTCAGCAAGAGGGAAAAAAAACCTATTTTATTTTAAAAGCTGAATTAAACCCAACTTAACGATCATACCGCTGATATTCTAGCTCCCCATGTAGTTAATTATTTCTCTGCCCTGTCATCTTAAAAGTTATAATTGGTGATAATTATTTAATGCACTTGAGGGGGATACCCTCAAATCTTTATGGAGGGGGAGTGCACACATCGTGCCTCCTTTGAGTTACTGGCTTAGTTTACTCTGTTCTATCTTATATGTCATTCTTAATATTGAAAGCTCCATGCTGGTTGCAGTTGTTTTCCAGGCTCAGCAAGTTGTGGGCTTAGCTTTTAATCCTCTCATAGTGGAAATTTCAGAGGGCGGGGCGGCGGGGGGAGTGGAAGGGAGACACTGCAAGTCTGAAGCGTTAAACATTTAATTCCAATGCTGTATTTAAACCTTAGCGTGGTCCCCATAGGTGATCTGATGCTGCACGCAGGCATTTATGCAAGGGGGCTGGCAATAAAAGACTTTATTTAATTTAAATAGATATCCTGGGTCTTACTTTCACCCAGCAAAGGAGAGAAGTATACCTCCAGAATTATCCAAGCCATGGGGTGGAAGAGTAAATGTGATGGGCTGTTTTATAAAGCTAATTTAACTCTGTGTTAGAACACAACAGCCAGAAAGATTAGAGGCCCATTAAGCCCAGGGCTCTCTGGAAAGAATGCAACAGCATTAGCTCCCATAACCAAATGCATGTTAATTTGCCAGTTTCTTCAGCTTGTATATAAATTAATTTTGCAGGAGGCAATTCTAGCTTAAAGGCATGTATAGCATCTGGCAACTACATTGTGTTGTACAGACTCTAGATGAAATGTGGGTTAAAAGCGATGATAAATGCACACGCATGCTTGCAGATGGATTTTTGTGTGTGTGTGTGTTATTTGTCTGGTGATTGTAGTGGAAAATGCCTGTACCTCTAAAATAACCTAGAGGTAGTGATGTTTTTCTAAGAGAATGGCAGGGTGTGTGGTTTGCTTAATTTCTGGTTTGGATGCTACTGTTAGGGGTGCATCAATCGTATCCTTTTTATTGTACTATTTTATTTCTGTTTTATTCATTAGATTTGGGGGGTCACCTGGTTCCAGAATGGCTCTGGCCTGTTTGTAGTTTAAAAACCAAACATTTTGTCTAGAAAGAAAATAATGACCCTTTTATTTTAAAGGATTGAACTCTTGCATATACGTGTGTCATTTCATTTTTCCACATTTTTGACAAGATGTGTTTTGCATTGGTGTTTTGGCAAAGTGCTCGTACATTGTAAGCCTGCACAACTCTTTTCCAACAAAGGAAATTTTCTTTTAAAAACATCCAACCCCATCCTTGAAATCTGTCCTTTTGGACAGCATCCTCTGTCTATACATACTAGGGCTGGGTTTGTATAGGATTACAGCATCCATCAGTACTTCTTCTCTTGAGCGCCTTAAAAGCATTCATTGTTATTTTACCTATTTATCAAATTGCTACACTGCCCATCTCACTTAGGTGACTCTGGGTAGTTTGCAAACAAGATAATAAAATAATAAATGACAAAAAGGTGTAGGAAATGATCAGACTGAGCCTGAGGGAGGGGTCAAACACCTCATAAGTCACAAGTCCCTGCACCGCCCGTAAGAGATCAAAGTCCAGCCCACCTTGAATACTTCTCTTATCTTCCGCTCATTTCCCTTGACCGCTAGTTGGTCAGATTCTTTTTTTAAAAAAATAAGTTTTTTTATTTTATTTAAAATACATACAATCTTTCGTTTAACGGTGTGTCATCTGGATACAAATATCTTGTGCAATAAATTAATTCTCTATTCTTATCTTATTGATATACATAATATTTCTATTACTATAACTCTCCTCTTCTTAACTTGTTAACATATTTTCTATATTTCACTAGTCTATTAGCTATTTCTAGCTTTCATATTTTTTCTCTAGCCATATCTGGTAATATTCAGTTTGCTCCTTCTCTTTAATTGCAAATGTTTCTGCACATTCTAATATTTTTCTGATCACGTTTTCATCAGTAGGAATCACTTCACTTTTCCAATTTTGAGCAGATACAATTCAAGCTGCAGTTAATACATGAATAATCAAATATACATTCTCTTTACTATAAATTTCAGTTAAGATTCCAACAGGAATATTTCAGGTTTTAAATCAATATACTGTTATATCATCTTTTCCAACCACATGTATATTTTCGTCCAGTATTTTTTGGCTTCAGTACATGTCCACCACATATGATAGTATGACCCAGGTATTTGGTGACATTTCCAACATTTAGCTGATTTATCTTTAAACATCCTTGCCAACCTCACTGGTGCTAAGTGCCCTCTATAAAAGTTGGTCAGATTCTTGTAGAGAGCTTATCTTTATACACATTTGAACTGCCTGAATCTCCTGATTTCTCTGGTGCTTGGCCAAAGCAGGGTTAAAACAAAATTAAAAACAAGATTAACATTTACAGGTTTAAAAATAAAAATCAAAGGCAAGAAATTCACAAGACTAAAAGATTAACAAGGCTCAGGGAGTGCCCTCAAGCCACCAGCCACCCTGAGCCTTTTAGTCATTAGTCATAAGAATGCATCACATTCTTAAACCACCCCTACCCCCAGGCGAAGAGAAGAGAAGAGAATTCTTTATTGGCCAAGTGTGATTGGACACACAAGGAATTTGTCTTGGTGCAAATGCTCCCAATGTACATAAAAGTGAGAGCCAGGACTTAACGGTCTTTTGGAAAACCAGAAGAATAGGAGTTTGCTTCACTTCAGGAGATAAGATGTTCCAAAGGGCGGGGCAACAGCAGAGCAGGCCCTCCTCCTAGATCCCGCCAGTCAAAGTTCTTTCACCAATGGGATTTGTAGCATGACCTTCCTTGACCTTGGGAAGGTTCAGTGTAATTGGGACAAGGTAGTTCCTCAAGGTCACCTGGTCCCATGCAATAAAGGGCTTTCAAGGTGCTACCTAACATCTTGCATTTGAACTTGGAAGCAAATTGGCATCTCGTGCAAGTTGGCAGACATGTTACATGCCCAACCTTGGGGGCTTTTTTTTTTTTTTGCTCTTGTTCACTGTGGTGAAGAATAGCAAAGGAACATCATGCTGATTCCCGCCCCCCCAATCTTCTAACGGGTAAGGAGATTGGCAGGTGGTCTGATTTGTAGGCTTTCAAGTTTTATTTGATGGGGGAAGATTTTCTTCAAAGGAGTTGGGTATCAAATGCATTTAAATAAATAATCATGATCAGAGACAGAATGAAATCAGCAGAGATGGGATACCTGTTAATTTTGACTACTTTCCTATATATCGAAATGGCACTTGACCTCCAGCAGTACTTTACTTATGCGCGTTTCTGATTAAAAATTGAAGATTGTGTTTCAGCTGGTTTAAGATCTTTTATTAAAGCTCAGCCTGTTAAACAAGAGGAACCTTGAGAAGGAGAGAGGTATAATGGTTCAAGGTGGATAGAAGCTGGGAGAACCCAGTTCAAGGCCACCTTGGCCACAGAGGATGGCTGCATAATAGCCACTCTCAACTGAACTGAAAAATTAGAGGAAGGAGAGAATGCATTTGCCTTCTTCATGTTCATTTCCACCAGAGGTTTGTATAAGAAGACACAAAATACTCATACAATATTAAAAACTTGTTCTAAGGAAGTGAGAATGTATTTGCGTTCAAACCCATGTGCTAAATATTGCAAAGTTCTAATTAAGGCCATGTGAAATACTATTCAGTTTTGGTCAGAGAAAGCAAAGGATGGGGAAGCAAAGCATGGGGAAGGGTGGAAAAGGGGAGGAAATAAGATCTTGTTTACTACTCTAAGTACAATAACAGTGAAAGGGTCTCTCTCCATCCCCCAGCCCACCTCCCACACCCCTTAGCCTCCTTAACCAAGGAGCAGTTTTTGGCAGGGATGCCAACTGACAACCTACAAAGAAACAGGGATTCGTTGTGGATTAAAGATCCTCTTTCTAAATTTAACAAATGTGAATTAGCAAGGTGCTTGACATTCATCTCTCCACAGCCAGGATAAAATGGAAAAGTCTGTAATGCAATAGTTGATGTAAGGATTTGGAACTGTCATGATCTGAAAATTGGATTTAAGGGCTGAATATATGACAGGAAGAGCAGACTATCTGGAAGCTTGTCTTGCAAGCTCAGCATTTCTAGGTGATTTCAAGGTTACAAAGTGTTTATTTAGTTGTTTGCTATTTATTCCACTTATATGACCACCCATCGATGATTTAATCAAATCATTCTCTTTAAATGTTTGATTCACAGGTTGCATTAAGCCATAAATCAAGATTTACCCTTCACAAAACTTGGATTTGCAAGCCATCATTAAGTTGCCTTCCTTATAAAATGTCCTTGCAGGAAAATAATTATTTCCCATAAGGTAGATGTTAGACAGTGGCAGAATTCATGTATTGTGCTAGTCCATGACTTCTTTAACAGTGCTTTATCAAATAAATAAACCGGATTAAGATAACACAAAGTTCTATTTACAAGCTACATTTACACATTCATTTTTAAGGAAATATCAAATCAGTGTTAGCTCTGTCCTGGTACATTCCAGTAAACCATAACTTTGTTTAATTTGGGTTAAGTATGTTCAGACAGTAATCCAATTGTTTATCCCACACTGACAATTTAATACAAGGGTCTTCAAACTTGACAGCTTTAAGACTTGTGGACTTCAACTCCCAGAATTCCTGAGCTAACATTACTGGAGGAGAAATTCTGGGAGTTGAAGTCCACAAGTCTTAAAGCTGTCAAGTTTGAAGACCCTGATTTAATACTTTAGCCAAATACTGACAACCATGGCTAGCTCTGCTACCCCTAATCCAGTACTAATTTGTAATGGCAAATTATACTTAGATTTTTTAAAAAATATTTACTTATTAGGGGCAGAAAGGGGACTTTTATTTGTGGGAAAAGAGTAAGAGGAAAGATAGATTCTTTTCTATGTTTTTCCTTCAGACAACATCTGTTTCTACCCAAGCCTGTGCCTACCTGTTAAGAATGACTAGAGGGTGGAGTAGGGTAGAAAAGAACATATGTGCAGTTGGTGACCTGCTTAAGTTCATTGACAATGTCACACACCCTTATTTGTCCTTTTATTACTGAGTGTTGTTGTTTTTTTAAGGAAGGAAGGGCTTTAACATTTTTTTAATGCAAAAAAAGCTTCCCTGGACACAAAAGCCTCTCTAATGGAGCTGAATATAGCTACCTTCCTAGTTAATTTCTAATTAATTCTGCTTTGAGTAGCATGTTGTTTCTGCCAGGCCTTTCTTCCAAGGGCAAAGTCTGTTTTGCTGAGAGTGTGTAAAAGATGGTTTTCACATCGATTAGGAAGCCGTTACATAAGGAACTCCTGAGTGCAGGTTGCCCCATCTTCTCAGGAGAGACTCTGGGCAGAGAGAGGAGGAGAGCCAAAAGCTGGGAACTTTGAAACAGTGCTATATCTGAAAGCAAAGTTGCTTGATTTGTGATGTTTTTCTAATAAATTGTATTAATCTGGAGTTTGGAAGGAATTGTTTGGCTATTCTTCTCTAGTGTTGCTAGGGGGAACTGAAACCAATTTTGCTTTCTCTTCCCCTGGATTTACCTCAGTTCTGTTGAACTTTCCAGTACCTGCAGACTTTCTGTGTCTTACTCAGTCATTACTTCCACTTTTGTCTTTTTTCAGTGCCTTGCCTAATTTTCCATTCATTTGTCTGCCTTAATGCATAATAGCATAAAAGGCAGGGTGCAATTGTTTAACTGAAATTAAATAATCATTCTTGGAGTAACAAACATGATTGGGGGCTGGAGGCTAAAACATATGATGAATGGTTGCAGGAACTGAGCATGTCTAGTCTAATGAAGAGAAGGACTAGGAGTGACATGACAGCAGCCTTCTAATCTTTGAGGGCCTGTCACAAAGAAGTGTGTGTGTGTCAACCTATTCTGTAAAGTACCTGAAGGCAAGACAAGAAGCAACGGATGGAAACTAATCAAGGAAAGGAGCAACCTAGAACCAAGGAGAAATGTCCTGACAGAACAATCAGCCAGTGGAACAGCTTGCCTTCAGAAGTTTTGGATGCTTCATCACTAGAGGCTTTTAAGAAGAGACTGAACAGCCACTTGTCTGAACTGGTGAACAGGGAGTTGTAGTTGAAGGTCCCTTCCAACTCTGTTATTCTGGCTTCTGTAATGTTTGGTGTTTGCTTTGGCAGCACATATTGCAGTTATCTTTCATACAGGACATCCACTCTGTGCCTGCATTGGAAGAGAAGCATCAAATATCTCTGATTCTTCCCCCCCCTTTTTTTTGGTGGGGGGGAGCTTAACATTTTAACCTCCTGAAAAGTGTGTTATTTTCCCCTCCTCCCTCCATATGTTCCATTGCTGTTCTGTTCCATGATGTGATTGGCAGGCCTATATTTAGAGGAATGGATTAAAGGGTGGTGCATTCAGCCGTGTAATCCTTTGTGTCATAAGGGATATTTTAATAATTCCCCATACTGAATTTATGGCTTTTAAAATCCTTGGTGCTATAAGGGAAAACCTTAACATTTCACCATACCAAATTAATGGCTTCAAAAAAAAAATCCTTGAAGTTATAGGGAAAATGTTTTAGTGTAGGATTACAGAACACGGTATGCGCACAAAAATGTCTTCCCTTTCAGTCTCCTGTTAAAGCACCTGGAAAAAATCCACCTGAAGGGTTTTATGCCCTCTATCTTCTAGTCCATGGCTGAGAATCCGATTCATCTTATGATTTGACATTTAGTGGCCTTCATGCATTCAAGGAGCACAATTTGGAAAAGTATATTGCAAAGGTCTGGACAAGTTGAAAAATAAACAGTTTTTAATCGAATGTGCATTGACATGTCTGTCTGTTTCTATATCTATCTATCTATCTCCATTTTATTTCTGTAATTGGGTTAATTGGGCTGAGAAAGATTGATTGGCCCAAGTCACCTCATGAAATGCAATGGTTAATGTGAACCTGGGTCTCCCCAGTATTATAGTCTGACATCGTAGACACTGAACCGTGGTTTCTCTTAGCCAAGTTCTGAACTTGTTGGAGGTTTGTGCATATCTACTGATGGGCATGTATCTTGGAGATACAATTTTATTTATTTATTAGACCTTTATCCCATCTTCATTGCTTTGTATAAGTCAGTGGTAGTTAACCTTTTTGGGCTCCTGTGCCAAAAATTGTGCACATGCTTGCACGGTAGCGCTCATGTGCCAGCACCCAGAAGGCAATGCGCCCCACCCCCCGTACGCATGCACGCACAATCCCCACCACCCCAGCCACACAGCCCTGCTGTCCCCTTACCTGCACTGCACCTCACAGCTGATTTTCAGCCTCCCAGGGGCTTCAGGAAGGCTTCTACAGGCTTTTCAGGACAAAAACTAGGCCCGTTTTGTCACTTCTGGTATTTCCAGAAAAACAGGAAGTAATGAAATGGGCCTAGTTTTTGGCCTGCAGAAGCCTTCCTGAAGCCTCTGAGAGGCCGAAAAAGGCCTCAGCCCAGCTGAAAATCAGCTGTGAGGCACACGCATGTGCAGTAAGTTTGCCGGCACACATGACTCTGCCTGCCGCCTGTGGCATGCATGCCATAGGTTTGCCATCACGGGTATAAGTAATTCAAGGCAGGAAACACCCCTTCTTTCCTCCTTCGTTCTCCTGTTTTCCCCATAATAACACTATAAGGTGTGTCACAAAAGTGGTATTCAGCAGGTTCTGACCAGTTCTGGAGAACCGTTAGCGGAAATTTTGAGTGGTTCGGAGAACCTGCAAATACCGCCTCTGATTTGCCCTGCCCCCATCTATTCTCTGCCTCTCAAGTCCCAGCTGATCAGCTGGGTCTTCTTTTGTTGCTGTGCACAGGAGAACGGAGCTGGAAAGCAGGTTAGTGAGGTGGGGAGGGAATGGGATTTTGCAGTAATCTTCCCGCAGGAGTGGGGTGGGAATGGGGATTTTACAGTATCCTTCTCCTGCCACGCCCACCAAGCCAGCTATGTCCACCAAGCCAGCCACGCCCACAGAACCAGTAGTAAAAAAATTTGAATCCCACAACTGGTGTGTTAGGTTGAGAGCGAGCAACTGGCCCAAAGTTACCCAGATGGCTTTCATGCATAGGGTCAGACTGGAACTCACAGTCTCTAGCCAGGTGCCTTTACCACTAGACCAAACTGGTTGTCTACTGTTAGAAATATTCATTGTTTGACATTCAAATGGTGACAGGCTCATATATCAACTTGTAGTGGGTTTCTGGGTTAGCAAAGTTTATTCTGAAAACCTTGGCAATAGCTTCAAGATTTTTTTTTCTCTCTCTTAGGACATGGCCTTGAATTAACTTATATTTGCTGAGGTAAAGGACACAGTGACCAAACATGCGGGATGCATTGTTTTTATGTTCTTTCTCCTCTTCTCTCTCATTCCAATTTGACGTGATCCTCTGAGACGCTAAACAGTTGGAGAGAAAATTTTATAAATCTCTCAGAACATCGTGGTACATATTACCTCATAATCTTGGTATTGGGTCATTAGAGATCATGGGAATCCATGGTCGAACAGATGTCCTTCCATTTTTGCATCTTTGCCATGCTGGTGATGACCCATGATCTCCTTATGCTTAATTTGAGTTATTCCATATTTTCTTACAATAACTGTTTCATCTCTGTTTGCAAAATGTGTTTGTGGTTTATTTGTCCTGGGGGTGGCCAATGTGTGGATTTTCTTGGAAGTGTGAGGTCAGTTAAAGTGAACGAGCAAAAATGAAACATTTGCACATTCAGAATATCTGGGGAATGAAAGCTCTGGCGTACTGAAGGAAATGTTAACTAATTTAGTGGCAATTTCATCCTGCAGTTCAGAGGAGGAAGAATTAAGTGTTCAGTGGAAAATGTTGTATATTTGCTGTATGTTCTGGTGATTGAACAAACAGCAAGCAGAGATAGATAACCTTACCTTATAAAAATTGTGGTTGCTATATCCTAGAATTCTTTTTGTATCCATCTACCCAGAACAAAACTGGAAAATATAAACTAGAAAGATGGTACCTGACAAAAACTAACTTACAGTACTAATTTTCTTTCTGGTCAATGGATGTTTTATAATGGCCTTCAATGGCATACATTCTTTTGGGTGCAATCATAAAATGCTGCCAAAATTCCAGTTTGTCCACCTGCCCAAAATGTTGTCTATCCATAGTTTAGAGTATGAACCATGAGCTGATGACCATTAGCTCTGGTATGAATGTGGTAAGGGCTGAGACTGGTGGGGTGAAAACCAATGGTTTCAGAACTAGATGAAGTTGTTACAGAAACATCTCTCATCCACCTCTCAAGTCCTTCAAGCAAACAGCAAAGGACTTTAATTTGGAAGAGTGGGAAGAAGCAGCCTAGAGTTTACTTCCTAGAACAGGATCTCCAGACATGGTAACTTTAAGACTTGTGGACTTCAACTCCCAGAATTCCCCAGCCAGCATGTCTAGCTGAGGAATTCTGGGAGTTGAAGTGTCTTAAATGTCTATGGAGATTCTTAGGTCATGGTTGTCTCAAAAGTGCTCTTTCAAGAGGCAACTGAACTTTCTGTTTTTTTCTTTGAAGATGTTTCATTTCTTGAATGAGAAGCGAAAAACATGTTCAAAGAAAAGAAAAGAAAAATCAGAAACTCAATTGCCCCATGAAAATGCACCTTTGGGACATAAGTCTTAAAGTTACCAGATTTGGAGACTCCTGCCATAGAAGATATGTGTATATAAAACCTCTGAGTTCATTGCTGGGCAGTGTTCTATAAACCATTGTGTTCAAAGTTTCATTCTTGTGGGTAAGAATGTTTTTAACCCAGGAGTGACATATTTGAATGCCAAAGTTATCAAGGATTGAATTTAGACTTAAAAGAATGAAAACAGGTGATGTAGTGCCAAGCCCAGGTATGAATATTCCAAAGAAACATTCTCTCTCCCAGCCTTGGCCCAGGTGATAATACAATGTATGCACCTTAATGAGAAGAAAGTTGTTCAAATATTAGAAGAAGTCTTCCTCCTTAAGGAGGAAAAAAAACCCACACTGGCTTGATTATTTCACCAGAACTTGCACATAAAAATGCACTCTGATTTCCCACAAGCCTCTGTACTTGAACTTAGATTCTTGATCTTGCTGTGGGAGAAACACATGACTTGTGTAAACTTCCTCAGTGCATCAATCCCCGTTGCGACAAAGTTAGTTTACATAACGATCACGGGACCAGGTGAAACCTGATAGAACAGCTGAGCTATTCTTTGAAGGTCTCTTTTTACATTTTGCCTGACGAATGTGTTTTGTGCTTTCTTTTCTCAGCATTCCTGACAACTTTTCTTCCCTTTTTTCCTATTTAAAAGAAAGCAAACAAGAAAAAAAGAATTGAATGCAATTGGTTTGTAGAAAGTTATGACTGGTGTGTACGTATGACATGTTAAAAGATAAAATGTGGGGGTTCAGTTTTCATGGAAATTCCCCTGGCTGCTAAATTCCAATGTATGAGCACTGGATATAGTTAATAAATATTGATGAAAATGTATTTTGTGCACATACGAAGGTATTCCTGTGCCCTGTAACTCAGTGGCCCCCAAACTTTTTTGAACCAGGGACCGGTTTCACGATTATTTATTCTTCCACGGACTGGTACCTGAGTAATGCGAGACTCCACCGCCATCGGGACGGCTCTTCGTTCGAAGCCTCCCCCCCCTTCGACAAAACTAAGGCGCGAGCACCCAAACGCCGCTTTCCAACTGAAAACCCGGAAGCATTTTCCAACCAAAAACCCGGAAGCAACCAAAAACCCGGAAGCGCCATTGAAACAAGATGGCAGCGCCCAAGCTTTGCGGCCCGGTAAAAAATGATCCACGGACCGGTACCAGTCCAGGGACCGGTGGTTGGGGACCCCTGCTGTAACTGATACCCATCCTTTAAGACTTTTCAAAAGCATCTCAGAAATAATTTAATAGTCTTATATTTTGTGTTAGTCAAATGTGTGCCTATTACACACGCACGCACACATGTGTGCACACGCACACACACACACACACACACACAGAGGGAGAGAAACCCTTCTTATATTGTCGTCTTGTTTCATTGCATAAATAATCAACCTAGTTTTTCCATTTGTATATTGAAAAATTCATCTCTTAAGATTCCATTGGGATTAGCAATTGAATTCTAGCATATCCTTGCAAAGAGAGGTGCACATGATTTTGTGAGTATATACCCGTGCTGACATAGCAGTGCAGAGGAACTACAGGATGTAAGCTATGTAAGGAGTATGATGTCAGGCTAAAGTGTTATGCATTGAATCCAAGGTGTTCTGCATTGAAATAGGTACCTGCTAGGAATGACTTGAGCTTGCTGGAATCTACTGCAAATCTTGATTTGTTCTGAGCAGTATTTGAAAGAATCTTCATTGATTGCCCTGATGAGGAAGTGTAACTTTACTTCCTTTGATCACTGTGGTTTTTGAAGTGCCCCAAGCAATGTTTGTCAACCTTGGTAACTTTTAAGATATGTAGACATTAACTACTGGAATTCCCCAGCTCATAGCTGGCTGGGGAATTCTGGGAGTTGAAGTCCACATATCTTCAAGTAGCTAAAGTTGAGAAACACTAGCCTAGAAGGTTGGCATAGTTGCTTGCAAGGTTGGTCCCTTTTGGAAATGATCATTTCATCACTGGCAGGAGTTGGTTTGTGTCCATATTCTTGGCTTGCTGTCCATATTCTATTAGCTCACAGAATCAAAAGTCACAGTGTCATAAGTGGCCAGGTCACAGAGCAAAAGTCAATTGGAGTTTTGCCACTCACGATCCCTATTTTTAAAGCAGGATAGACTAGATTAGCTCTTGTAAGCATTTCCCAGAGTTTGATCACTCACTGTGGAAGGGTTTAATCTTGTCCCTGTTACACAAAATTTAAAAATAAGGTTTGAACCCAGAGCAGATATTGGATTGAATTCAGAATTCTGAGAGCTGAACTGAAGGTGTTGTGTTGTCAAAACCAGCACCAACACGTATCATTACATTAACATTTCTCAGCGTTTAGAGCTGAATGCAAACCAATGTTGTGAAGACTTTGGCAGGCAGAGAATTTCATGGCCAAAAATCTTTTTCTCCAAATATGGAATTGAAGCTGCAGCATGACATATTGCTTGGAAGAGTCCCAGAAAAGCCATTGCATCTGCAAAACTCCAAAATAAACTAATTCCATTTGTTGCTTTGACGCAGGTCCCAACTTTGATTTCCAAATATCCTTCATGGAAGGAGATTCGATCAAAGTGTCATTGAACTGAAGGACTTTTTCAAAACAGCCCCGTTGGTAACTTTACTAATGCAGATTTTATACAGAAGTATTTTACAGAATACAGAATAACAGATTTGGAAGGGACCTTTGGAGTCCCAATCCTCTGCTTGGGCAGGAAACCCTAGATCAGAAGTCACCAATCTTTTGGACCTCAGGGACCACCAAACTCATAATTTTAAATCCCGCGGACCAGAGACCCTGGGAAAATTCCCCCAAAAGTCTGAAGGAAAATTCCCCACCCTGTTTTCCTACCAATCGATCATTCTTTATTTGGGATCGCAGGATACCATCTCCAGCTCCATTCTCAGGGGGAGAGAGAGAGAGAGAGAGACTTTTGGCTTCATGCAAGAAAAGCAGCAGAAGTCTGTCTTTCTCTCTCCCAAACTCCGCAGAAATGAGTCTTCGTGAGACTTATTGCACCGGCGCAGCCTCTTGGAGCAGGAGGCCTTGCAAGGTCCCAAAGACTCATTTCTGGCAGAGTTTGGGGGAGAGAAAGAAAGACTTTTGCTGCTTTCCTTGCATGCAGCCAAAAGCAGAAGAAGAAAGAAGCAGAAAGAAGCAGTCCGGTGGCCAGGCCAGGCGAGTGGGGCAAGTTTCCCACCCTCCACCTTGTGATTGTACGAGCCATGTGGGTGGTGCATCCTTGTGTTCCCACGCAACCCTGGATTAATTGCTTTGGGGGGTGCTTTGGGGGTGACATTTCTCTGCAGACCACCAAAATTTTCTCACGGACCACCAGTGGTCCCCAGTCCACTGGTTGGCGACCACTGCCCTAGATCATTCCAGACAAATGGCTGGCAATCTCATCTTAAATATTTCTAGTGATGGAGCACCCACTGTTTATGGAGGCAAACCACCCCGCTGAATAATTAATTGTTCTATCAACCTAGAATTTTTAGGTTGAATCTCTCTTTGATAAATTTCCATCCATTATTTCCTGTCTTGACCTCAGGTGCTTTGGAGAATGGCTTGTCTCCCACATCTTTGTGACAACCTCTCAAATATTGGAACACTGCTATCATATCAAATAGAACTAGAGAGAGGTGCAAATATAATGTGTTTAAACGCACTGTGTAATCCCTGCTAATTACTGGAGCATACGTCCTCTCCTCAATTGATATCTAACCAGAGATAACAGAATAACACAGTAAAAGTGTAGGAAGGGACCTTGGAGGTCTTCTATTCCAACACCCTGCTCAGGCAGCAAACGCTATACCATTTCAGACAAATGGTTGTCCAATCTCTTCCAGTGTTGGAGCATTCACAAGTTCTGGAAGTAAGTTGTTCCACTGATTTATTGTTCTAACTGTCAGGAAATTCTCCTTAGTTTTAGGTTGCTTCTCTTCTTGATTAGTTCCCATCCATTGCTTCTTATCCTGCTCTCAGGTGCTTTGGAGAATGGCTTGACTTCCTCTTTCGTGTCTACCCCTGAAATAGTGTCTTTATGTCTGAACCCTGCTATAATGTCACCTCTCGTCCTTCTTTTCATTAAACTAGATATACCCAATTCCAGCAACCGTTTTTTTATATATTTTAGCCTCCTAATATCTTTGTTGCTCTTCTCTGCATTCAGTTGCTGTTCGTTGCTCTTCCATACCCATATCAACTCTCACTACTATACTACTAAAACTCTCACTTATACTACTATTGGATTATATTCCCAATCTGATAAATGCTCTTCTTTTAAGCTGGTCAAATCCATCTTTTAACAAAAATTTACAAACAACTAAAACAGTTAAAATAAAAAAAAGAACAGGGCTCATATTGATTTTAGTATCTGAGCAGTGAATTAATAAGCGGTGCTGGCAAAATGTATTTTGACCTTAATCTGTCCTTTGCAAAATAGATAAACCCCGTTGTAGCTGCACAAGAATCAATGAGTTTGAAGCACTGGCTGTGATTATGGGATTTAGCGAGAGGCCACTGAAAATTTACTGACACGCAGCGATGTCTAAAACTAAAATGCTAATTAAGCAATCCTCAGGACCTCCATTTCAAATTGCCTGGGAGAGAGAGAAAGATTATACACTTTGAAATCTTATTTCCTCTGCTTCCAGTTGGAATGCAAATGGATGCTTCTTGAAGCCGCATCCTGAGTTATATTAAAGAAACAAAAAGTTGATTGTTTTATTCTGTTGCCTTTGAAGTTTCTCTTTCAGTAGCTCTTTTCTTGACCGGAGCTCCTTGTGTTTCCTCCTGTAAATAGAGAAATTGATAGGGATGGGATTTGTGGCTGGGAAAAAAACCCATCTTTGGTAACATATTGCCGTCAGTGTTATTTGTTTCATTATGTTGGTTAATGATTGCTCTCGCAACATGATGATGACCTGATTGTTATGATATTAGGTTTTTGCATTATGGGTGTTGTCATTTTTACAGTATCTTAATTGGCATATTGTTGTTTTAGTACTTGCTGTAGATGTTTTATGGTTCAAACATGGCTATAAATAGCTGGAGTCCTCGGAAAATTCAGGATATACCAAAGGGAAGGAAGGAAGGAAGGAAAGAAAGAAGGAAGGAAGGGTCAAACAAACAAACAAACAAACAGGTGGTAAAATGGAGATGAAGTGCCAGATACAATAAATACATTCCAAGTAGGGCAAGTTGAAAGGATGATTAATTTGAAGCAATAAACCAAATAGAGTTGATTGTTACTTCAAAGAAAGCAAATATATCTGGCTCATGTGTTCTAAGTATTATCATCAAGAGTTCCAAGTTACTATATTGTGACCCTGTATACAAGGGTGGATATAAATACATACAGAGAGACAAAGAGATACATATATATTCTCTCTCTTTCTCTCCCTCTCTTTTTCTCACCCTCTCTCTTTCTCTCTCTCACACACACACACACAGACACACACACACACACACAGAAAGAAGCAACAAAGCAACAACAGGCTCAAATCTTTTCCAGATCAGATTGAAGTCTTAAAGATGCAGATGCAATTTCGTAATGAACCTACAATTGATTTACTGTCCGTGGTGCCTATAGCATAAGCATGTATATAGATAGTCCTTGATGTACAACCATATGTTTAATAGCATTTGAAAGTTACACTGACCATGGAAAGAGTGACTTAAAATTTGTACTCATACTTCACAACCATCATACTAGTTTCCATGGTCATGTGATTACAATTCAGACCCCTGATTGTTAACAACTGACTTGCATTTGCCAACAATCAAATCAATATCTGAGGGGCTGCCAGAAAGAAGAGGGGGTCAACTTATATTCTCCAAAGCAGCAGAAGTCAAGGCAAGAAGCAAAGGGTGGAAACAAACCAAGGAGAGAAGCAACCTAGAATTAAGGAGAAACTTCCTAACAATGAGAACAATTAATCAATGGAACAGCTTGCCTTCAAAAGTTATGGGTGCTCTATCACTAGAGGCTTTCAAAAAGAGACTGGACAGTCACTTGTTTGGAATGATATAGGGTCTCCTGCTTGAACAGGAGGTTGGACTAGAAGACCTCCCAGGTCCCTTCCAACTCTATTCTGATTGGGGGAAAAAACTAGTTACAGTGTCCTATGTTCACAATTCATAACCTTATTTTGCTGATTTCTGGCAAACACTGCCCACTGGATTTGCTTACAGATATGTGGTTCACTTAACTGTGTGATTTATTTAATGATCATGATACAGGTAATGAATACTGTAAAAATTGTCATAAGGTTAAGTCTGATTTGACTTATGACGACAATGACTTAGAGTGGCCCCATAATAAGTCAAGGAATACCTGTAGATGCTTAATGAAGGATAAGGAATTGATTCAGTTTCTCATTCTTGCTTGCACCCTTAGCATTAAATCATGGCTTATGTCTGTTTGGGCTACATATTATATACACATAGCTTCATTTCTGTGAACCCTGGAATCCTGCAAAGTTGCTTTAAGGAAATTTGGCTGCCAATCACCCATATTCACTAGTGCAAACTTTCTATAATGCTTGCAAAAATAAACCTTAATGTAAATGTGTTCAGACTGCATTTGGCTTTTGTTGACTCTAATCCAAACCCCCAAAGTTCAGCCTCTGGTGCTAGCAAACTGTAGTCCTCAGGTTCTTAATCTTTCATTCCAATTCATTCCAATTCAGTTGCATCTTATTTTGAACGTAAAGTACATTTTAAAACCCTGGCAATGACATTTGCAAGCCGTTTTACTTTCTTTAGGCCTGGAGCCAGTGTGTGACTCCTTTTCCTTGCAATAAATCTTCCCCATTTCACTGATGCCTCACAGGGTCCGAAGCTATTAAAGGCTACTATCAAAGATAATAAAAAAAGTTTCTTCCAACATATAAATAACAAGAAAAAAAATCAAGGAAACAGTCGGTCCACTAAAGAGAGAAGATGGCAAGGAAGTAACAGGCAACAAAGAGAAAGCAGAACTGCTTAACTCATTCTTTGCATCCGTCTTCATGCAAAAAGAAACTATAGCTCAACCCACCAAAAACATAACTGTAAAAGACAGACCAGAAATAAAAGTTAAAATAAGCAAAAAAAAAAAAAAATAGTAAGAGAACACCTGTCTGATCTTGATGAAAACAAATCACCCGGGCCTGATGGATTACATCCCAGAGTTTTAAAGGAGCTGGCAGAGGTCATCTCAGAACCACTGCACCATATCTTTCAAAAATCCTGGAGCACCGGGGAACTACCAGAGGACTGGAAAAGAGCTGATGTGGTTCCCATCTTCAAAAAAGGGGAAAAAAACAGACCCAGGAAACTATAGGCCAATCAGCCTAACATCAATACCCGGGAAGATACTGGAAAAGATAATAAAAAACCAGATCTGCCAACATCTAGAAACAAGTAAAGTAATAACTAGCAGTCAGCACGAGTTTGTTAAGAACAGATCATGCCAAACCAATCTTATTTCATTCTTCAACAAAATGACTAAATTAGTAGATCAGCAAAATACTGTGGACATAATATATTTAGATTTCAGCAAGGCATTCGACAAAGTAGACCACAGCCTACTTCTTAGTAAGCTAGAAAAAAGTGGAATAGATAGCACCACCACTAGATGGACTCGCAACTGGCTGGCAAACCATATTCAACGAGTAGTCCTTAATGGGTCTAAGTCTACATGGAGGAGAGTAAGCAGTGGGGTGCCACAAGGTTCCATCTTAGACCCAGTATTCTTCAATATCTTCATTATCAACTTAGATGAAGGAACAGAAGGGGAACTTACCAAATTGGCAGATGATACTAAGCTGGCAGGAATAGCTAACACCCAAGAAGATAGGCTTAAGATCCAGATGGATCTTGACAGACTAGAACACTGGGCCATATCTAACAAAATGAAATTCAATGTAGAGAAAAGTAAAATCCTAAGGCAAGAAAAACCAAAAGTACACATAACAGACTGGGTGAAACCAGGCTCAATAGCAGTAACTGTGAGAGGAATCTTGGAGTCTTAGTGGACAACCAGCTAAATATGAGCCAGCAGTGTGCAGCAGCAGCAGCCAAAAAAGCTAATGCAATCCTAAATTGTATTAACAGAGGGAGACAATCAAGATTAAGGGAAGTACTAATACACTCTATAAAGCCTTAGTAAAACCACACCTAGAGTACTGCATCCAGTTTTGTTCACCAATTATAAAGATGTTGAGACTCTAGAAAAAGCACAGAGAAGAGCAACCAGGATGATTAGAGGACAGGAACTGGGCTTGGCTAGTCTAGTAAAGAGAAGGACCAGGGGAGACATGATAGCAGACTTCCAATATCTGAGGGGCTACCACAGGGAGGAAGGGGTCAAGCTATTTTCTAAAGCACCTGTAGGCCAGACAAGGAATAATGGATGGAAACTGAACAGGGAGAGATTTAACCTGGAAATAAGGAGAAACTTTCTGACAGTGAGAACAATCAACCAATGTAACAGCTTGCCCTCGGAAGTTGTGGGAGTGCCATCATTTGAGACTTTCAAGAAGAGATTGGACTGCCATTTGTCAGAAATGGTGTAGGGTCTCCCGCTTGGATGGGGGTTGGACTAGATGACCTACAAGGTCCCTTCCAACTCTGATTATCTGTTAAATCTCCAATTAAAAGAAATACCCAGAGCCTCTCAATAATACATTTTAAAACTGATGCCTCAGAGGACCAGAGCCTTGCAACCCAGAAGGCATTCGAGTTTGCTGCTGCGTTGGTCTTTTATTTTAATTTTTTATTTTTTTAAAATGTCCATTTTTTCACACTCTTTATTTATTTTTGTCAAGCGATTATAAGATATAACATAGTTATGAATAGATGAAATGGATACATATAAGAAAAATAAAAAAGAAACAATAGGACAGGGACAGTAGGCACGTTGGTGCACTTATGCACGCTACAGATCTCTTAGGAAAGGGGTGAGGTTAATAGTAGACAGTCTAAGGTTAAAGTTTTTGGGGTTGGGGGAAGAAACCACAGTATCAGGTAGAGTATTCCAGACATTGACCACTCTGTTGCTGAAGTCATATTTCCTGCAATCAAGTTTGGTGCGGTTTACCTTGAGTTTGTATCTATTGTGTGCTCTTGTATTGTTGTGGTTGAAGTTGAAATATTCATTGACAGGTAGAACATTGCAATATATAATTTTATATACTATACTTAGATTGGACTGAAGGCGGTGTAGTTCTAGATTTTCTAGGTCTAGAATTTCAAGTCTGGTGGCATAAGGTATTCTGCAACGAGTAGAGGAGTGGAGAACTCTTCTTGTGAAATATTTCTGGACTTTCTCAACTGTGTTAATATCAGATACGTAATGCGGGTTCCATACTGATGAGATGTATTCAAGTATTGGTCCAGCAAATGTTTTGTATGCTCTAGTTAGTAGTGTGATATTACCAGAGAAAAAGCTACGTAGAATTAGGTTACCAACTCTTAATGCCTTTTTGGCTATGTAGTTACAGTGGGCTCTAGCACTTAGATCATTAGAGATGAGTACTCCAAGGCCTTTGAAGAGATAAAAATGCTGTGCACATTAGCAGATTTGCTCTGTGGCACATTAACACTCCCTGAAATGTTTAACTGTAGAGAAATGTTCCAGCCTGACTAGGAAAGAAAGCGAGGGCGGAGGATGGAGAAGAAGCCCATGAAAATGAGGGAGGGACTGGGGAAGACCCTCGAGAAATGGGAGTGGGTGGGTGAGATGCCTCCAAATAGAGTTACCAGATGTTTGGCAAAAGGAGGACGTATCCTCTGTTTTATCCTCATGTCTTCCATCTGGCAAACTTATGAAATATCGCCTGGTTCTCTGAGCATCTTGCAGTTTATTTGGACTGTTTTCAGAGGGAGTCAAACTTTTACGTATGGCGATCTTGTCAATAGCGTTCTCCCTCCCTTTTCCTTAACTGTCAGCAGACTCAACGGCCAGCATTTACTATGCATTTAATTTATTTCCTGACTTCAGCAATCAGCTTCAATTCAGCCCCTTCCAAGATATAAGCCCTGTCCTCTGTAGATCCCGTGACTCATCATACGTTTCTAGGGTGAAATTCAAAAAGCACATTATCGTTGAGCCTATATTATTGCTAGTAGGAAAATAAAGACTCGTTGGAGAAATATTGTGATTGAAAAACCGGTCCTTCTGGATGGGGGAAGAAATAATTTCATGTACACATTGGCCTGAATATGTTTGGGTGTGGTTTTGCAATTTTGCACTATAATTTTTATTGCAGCTCTTAAGAAAGTTAAAAAAGTTTGCATGTCCTCCTTTTTCTTCCATATTGTCCTCCTTTCCAATTGTCCATGGCCTCCTTTATCTGTTCAGATACTTGGTATCTCTGGTGTTTCTTTCTTTTCTTTTTTTAAACTTGGCAATCTTAAGATATGTGAATTTCAACTTCATCCACCTCTGGAACCAGGTTTATCAAAATTGGCAACTTTAACATGTATGGATGTTAGCACCTAGAATTCCCGAGGCTTCCAGAATTCTGGGTGTTGAAATTCACCCATTTTAAAGACCTCAAGTTTGAAAAATACTGCTCTACTTACCTGTGGCCTGATCTGCTATCATCATGCCCCCAAATGCAAAAAAATAAAAATAAATGCCTCTTTGTGACCATGTATTTTAGAAGCCAGAGTTTTAAAAGTTTTTGTTGGGGTCTTGCTCCCTCTGAGTTAACTGAAACAGGACAATCTTTGCATCCTTCTGGCCGAGAAGATCCTGTTTCTCATTATGTCATGCAAGTTAGCCACTTTCCGGAAGGATGCCATGTTTTAAGCCAAGCAACCCACACAGTTTTATGCCTTTTTCCTTGTTGCTGTCTGGTGGTTTGTTCATGCAGACCGTTGCACGTTAATGTCTTCCACACCCAGAGCAACTGGCAAGGAAATCAAGGGAAATGTGTACCGCCTCTCACACTCATGAATGAATTCTGTCCCCTTCTTCCTCCATGTCCTACTGCGCCAGTACTAAATCTCCATCCCTTCCGTTCTTCCAAAACAAGCTTGGGTACCAGAGGGAGGGGCTACCTGTTTTCCTCTTGGAAACCAAGCCTCAACTTACGACCATAATTGGATTGTAATGCAACCAATTTCACTGTATACATGAAGTACAATGACAATAAAGGCTTTGAACTTTGGGACCAGAATTTCCATTACTAAGGAAGGTGGGCGCTAAGTGAAACACTGCAGATGTTAAGCGAATCATAGGGGGGGTCGTTAAACAAATTGGGCTCATTAAACAAATCTCACAAATGGCAATCACTGTGCTACGGTGGTTGGAAATACATGCCAGTTGCCAAGCACCCAAATTTTGATCACATGACTGTGCGGTGCTGTGACAGCTCTAAGTGCGAATACCTGTTATAAGTCATTTTTTTTTCCTCAGGGCCATTGTAACTTTGAAAGTCGGTAAATGGCTGGTTGTAAGTCAAGGACTAGCAGGTAGTCCTTGACTTACAACATTTCTCTTAGTGACCGTTCAAAGTTACAACGGCATTGAAAAAAAGTGAGTTATGACCGTTTTTCACACTTATGACCATTGCAGCATCCCCATGGTCATGTGATTGACATTTGGATACTGAATGACTGACTCACCTTTACAACGGTTGCAGTGTCCGGGGGCCATATGAACCTTCTCCATTTTGCAACCTTCTGACTAGCACAGTCAACAGGGGAGGGGAGCTGATTCACTTAACAACTGTTTGACTAATTTAACAACTGCAGTGATTCATTTAACAAATGTGTCAAGAGAAGTCGTAAAATGGGACCAAATTCACTTAACAAATATCTCACTTAGCCACATAAATTTTGGGCACAATTGTGGTCGTAAGCTGAGGACTACAGTACCTGTAACATCCTCATGTCATTTGGAAACTGGACCCTGGGGCGTTCTTCTTACAGAAAACATGGCGTCCCTAATGAACGTTGAAAAGCCAGCAGCAAAATTGCCTGTTCGATCCCAGGTTAATGTATAATAATATGACCTCGGTGCAATGCTTAACTAGCACCATAGTTCATTTTTCTTAGGCATGGTTCATAATAGTTCAGAATTGCTTAAACTCTGACATGCCCTTTGATTTAAAGCAGGTTTAAAATTTGGGCTTTGTAATAAATTCCTTTAAGGCATGACAGATAACTTCAGGCCCCAGAGTCATGGACAGTTTTTTAAGCACATAAACCCCAAGGTTTCCACTCTGGACCCCATGATTGTTAAAATAAGATGGCAAATTCCCTGTCATTTTGAGGTGGGAAATGTATGGCACTTTTAGCATACAGCCTAAAATAGGGATATTGGAACTGAAAATCAGACCAATCGGACATACGTGCTGGTCATTTTCGGCTCTAGGGGGCAGTGCTCATCTCCGTTACAAAGCCGAAGAGCCAGCGCTGTCCGAAGACGTCTCCGTGGTCATGTGGCCGGCATGACTAAATGCCGAAGGCGCACGGAATGCTGTTAGCTTCCCACCAAAGTGGTCCCTATTTTTCTACTTGCATTTTTTACATGTTTTCGAACTGCTAGGTTGGCAGAAGATGGGACAAGTAACAGGAACTTACTCTGTTACGCAGCACTAGGGATTCGAACTGCCGACTTTTCTGATCAACAAGTTCAAGGGGAACCAGTTTGGTGTGGTGGTTCAGCTGCTGGTTTAAAAACTGGGAGACTGTGAATTCTAGTTTTTCCTTAGGCATGAAAGTTACCTGGGTGACTTTCATCCAGTCCCTGTTTTTCAGGCCAACCCTCCTTGTAGAGTTGGTTCTGTGAGGGAAAAGAGGGAGAGCGTATATTCCGCTGCCTCGAGTTGTAGAAAATTGAGGCAGGATATAAATCTAATGATTGATTGATAAATAAATACGCTTTCCACTTTGCAACTCTCCACCCTCACCCACCAAATGTATAAATGTGGCATTTAGCCACAAAAATACAGTATTTCATTCCGAGTTTAATGCAACCTCAGCAAAGCCTTGTCAAACCAAGTCTTATGCAGATATTGCTGCTTTTTCACTATGTGTTAAATTTTGCAGACTGTATTGGTTTGGTAAGCAAAGAGAAAGGCTCATGGCTATATGCCTGGCACTAAGCTGTAATGTACAGATAGTCCTCATTTCACAAGCACAGTTGCAACCGGCAATTCCCTCACTGTGACACAGTCGTTGAGTGAAACATTATGAGATTATGATGGTCTTATGACTCTAGAAAGAGTGCAGAGAAGAGGCTAAAACATATAAAGAACGGTTGCTGGAATTGGGTATGCTTAGTTTAATGAAAAGAAGGACTAGGGGAGACATGATAGCAGTATCTCAGGGGCTGCCACAAAGAAGAGGGAGTCAAGCTATTCACCAAAGCACCTGAAGGCAGGACAAGAAGCAATGGGTGGAAACTAATCAAGGAGAGAAGCAACCTTGATATAAGGAGACATTTCCTGACAGTGAGAACAATTAATCAGTGGAACAACTTGCATCCAGAAACTGTTAATGCTCCAACACTGGAAGTTTTTAAAAAGATGTTGGATAACCATTTGTCTGAAATGGTTATAAGGTTTCCTGTCTGAGCAGGGAATTGGACTAGTATACGGCTGTCAAACTCGTGGCCCACGGGCCAGATGTGTCATGCACTGGCCATGCCCACACCTGG
The DNA here is from genome assembly GCF_049901735.1 of Notechis scutatus. Classification (NCBI taxonomy): domain Eukaryota; kingdom Metazoa; phylum Chordata; class Lepidosauria; order Squamata; family Elapidae; genus Notechis; species Notechis scutatus. Next base: position 69,233,155 of record NC_142014.1, on the reverse strand, counting down.
CCATGCCCCCCCTTCGTTAAAAGGGGGGAAAGTCATGATATGTCACATGATGCCACTGTGACGCCGCAAGTTTGACACCCCTGGATTAGAAGACCTCCAAGGTCCCTTCCAACTATTCTGTTATTCTGTTATGACCTCACTTCCACTGTGACTGTTAAGCAAATCACCTGCAGTTGTTAAGTGAGACATCATATGTCCACCACTTGCAATTTCACTGCTGACTTCTCCCGTTGACTTTGCTCATTGGAAACCTCTTGTGAAGTGTGCAAATAGCAATTGCATGTCCATGGGATGCTGCAAAAGTTGTGAATGTGAGAACAGGATTGTAAAGTTACATTTTCAGAGCCGTCATAACTTCAACCAGTCTCTAAACACATCAACCATTAAGCCAAGACCACCAGTAATATTACCTGTTATAGTGTGAATTGTGGGGTTTGCACCTCTGGAGGAAAAGATTTGAGACTTTCTTTCTGGTCTGCATAAGATATGTGTGAAGAAAGATCCAAATTCAATAGAAGTAGGCATATCTGAACATATGAAAAGCAGAACAGGATAAATAAAGTAACTGTTTTGCAGCTTTTCCTCTCTGATATGCAGAGCAAGTCTCCAGAGATAGTTGCCTTTTAAGGATCACTCTATCAGTCACTTTAGCAAAACCGAGCAGCCAGGAAAGGTGTTTGTTTTCACATGCACAGGAACAAACTGCTGATGTATAAACAAACTCCAGTCCTATTGGACCTGATTTGGGATTGGCTTAATTGGTCTCGAGAGTTAACTGGTTGGTTCTCCATGAAACTCTGGATTTCTGAAAACAAATGTCAAAACTGCCTCTTCGCTTTCGTTTGGTTGGAGACTTTCTCCACTTGAATCTTTGTCACAGACACACCTGGGCAGTCTATCTGTCTGACTCTTGGACTTACTTTGCCTTACCCTGATCTACAGGTAGTCCTCAACCTACAACCACAGGCAGATTCGTATTTATGTTTGTTTATTTATGTAAGGGGAAAAACGAATTCAGCAGCCAAATTCTTTCCTGCTTCTGAATAAGGAAGAATAATTATTCCTATTGAATAATAGGTTTCTCCTTCCTCTTTCAGAAGCAGGAAAGAATTTGGCTGCTGAATTGTTTTTTCTTCCATAAACAAACAAAGCTAAATACCAATCTATTTATAAAATGCTAGATAGCACTTGTCTGAATAAAAGAGAGAAAATATCCTTATCACCCCAAGGCGCGCACACATTCATATGGGAAAGTGTTGGTAAATCTTGTTATATTTACCACTTGTAGTAGCAAATACAACTTATAAAGCTATAAACACTCTCAAGGGGAAGATCTTGGGCCCTGTAGTATGTTATGCAGACATAATTAACAGCTATAAAGTTTTCAGAGGTGGATGTCTTTCTGTGCACTAAAGTTGTATTATTTCCCAAATCAAGAATTTTCTCCTTTTTTGTACTTAGTGCAACATCTCAAGGCGATGTATGAAACTTTTGTACACTTTGGGTTATGGCCAGAGGATCCTACATTACAGGCTGCTGTTGATCGTCATCATTAGCTATTCTTCTTCATCTTTTTTCTTCTGTACACAGTTGCGCCTTCTGGCATCACTTGTTGGCAAACACAAACAAGCTCCCAACGTTTTTGCTACATGAGGAGACATGCAAAAGTGCTGCTTCGTTTAGAGGACAAAAATGGAAAGTTTTGCCATCAGTCTGTAGGTTACTGACCAAGAATATCTTGCAGCTAACGAATCTGCTTAGTAAATTAGCACTTTTATGGCCTTGGGTGTGCAATGCAGTTCTAGAAGGTGAGATTTCCCAGCAAATCCTGTAACTCACTAACTTCAGTGTCTCCATCATGTCGAAGAAGCAGCTGATCTGTTACAAGAAATGTTTTTTTTAAAAAAAGGCAAAATAAACTTTGGTTTATATGGAGTAGGGAACAATGGCGTTATTAAGGTCTGTTGTAAGTAGCAGTCATAAGATACTATGCCTCCTTGCTTTCCCAACCTAAACTCACACCTTTCTTGGCTGTCTTTAGTTAGGATTCATCTTTATATATATATATATATATTAATCATAGTCTCCAGCAATACCTGTGAAGCAATAATCAGGCTAACCAGGTTTGCAAAGCTCTCATTCAGAAGGAAATTGCACAATGTTAAAACAGAGTTAAGAATTAATCTAGCCTTCCATAACTTGGCACCATCTCCATGTGTTGGGTCCACAGCACCTAATAGCAATAGCACTTAGACTTGTATACTGCTTCACAGTGCTTTACAGCCCTCTCTAAGTGGTTTACAGAGTCAGCTTTTTGCCCCCAATAATCTGGGTCTTCATTTTACTGATCTTGGAAGGATGGAAGTCTGAGTCACCCATGAGCTGGTGAGAATCGAACTTCTGGCGGTCGGCAGAATTAGTCTGCAATACTGCATTCTAACCACTGCACCGCTCGCCACAGTGCCCAATGCTCAACTATGATCAGGAGATGTGTTATTTCAGGGGTGTCACACTCATGTCACAGTGGTGTCACGTAAAGTATCGGGACTTTCCCCCACTTTGCTAAACCGGGCGTGGTCACTGCGTGACGTACCCGGCTCGCAGGCTGGGAGTTTGACAGCCCTGTGCTATTTTGGAAATTTCACACTCAACACACTTGTGGAGGCTGTGATGATGAGGAAGTAAATAATTCCAAGGGAGAGTGGCCATCCTGCAGTTAGATGGTACCATCAGAGCCATTGTAATATGGCAGTGAAGATTTGGACCTAGGCCTTGGGATCATTCAAGTTCCAAATCCAGATGATTTTTTTGCTCTCAGCAAAACTGACCTCACAGGAGGGATGCAATAGAGCAGAATAAGATCATGTATGCTTTCTTAACTTTCTGGAGACAATGTGGAATGTAACTCTTAACAAATTAGAAATAAATGCAGCCTTTAGCTTCGCCTCTCCCCACCTCTTAGTCAGGAAACCGGAAGGGGAAGTTAATTGAACATCTGAATTGGAATGACTGTGATGTAGGCGAGTAAACTTATCACAAACCACAGGCCTCAAGTGTTAACCGCACGTGAACCCACAGCCTGGTGTTAGATACGGCTGTGGGCCTTAACCACCTTCTGACTTGCAAATCAGGTCAGTGTAAAACAGTAGCAGCCCAGTAACCCGGCATCTGAATAGGTGGCCCGCATCTCCTTCCTTCGACTGAATAAACGTCCGTTTTGGCAAATGGCAAGTGCTTGACAGCTACACTTACAGCTCAGGGATCCCATTACATTAACTGCCCCTCTCGCCAAACAGGCCGCCAGGATGTCCAGCCTTATGGGAGGGCAGCCAGTGTGCTGGACAGGATGGCTGTTGGAAGAGAGAGACATCCGTCTTCCTCCTGTCCTTTTCATCGGAAAGAACAGGGCTCCTTGAATGGATTTCTTCTTTTGTTTGGTGTGGTTGCCATGGGGCTGAATGGGCTACTCCTGGACGTGTGACGTCTTTATTCTCCTGAGTAGAAAAGCTTGAACTGATTAACCTCGGTTTTTATGCAGACGCGAATACCTGCTGTCCTGGCAAGGTATTTGCTCCCCTTTCTTCCAGCTCTCCTGATCAGGGCAATGGGAATAATAATAGCCACAGCTGGGCAAATGGAATAATAAAACGATCCACAGAAATGGTAGTTTGTGCTGTATTAATTATGGTCAGCAGAGTAGGGTATTTTTTTTTTTTTGAGAAGAGCTACTGTAGTCATCTAGACTATAGGAGTTGGCCTTCTGAATGTTGTCCATGCGTAAAAGCAGGGATCTTCGAACTTGGCAACTTTAAGACTTGTGGACTTCAACTCCCAGAATTCCTCCTCCAGTCTTGTTAGCTCAGGAATTCTGGGAGTTGAAGTCCACAAGTCTTAAACTTGCCAAGTTTGAAGACCCTTGCGTAAAGGATAGCCCAAGCAACAGTGACGTTCCAGGGTATTCTAATCTTAATTAAATTATAAGTATATTTTGATATTTATAGCAATAGTAATAGCACTTAGACTTATATATCGCCCCAAAGTGCTTTACAGTACCCTTTGGGTGGTTTGCAACATCAGCATGTTGCCCCCAACACTCTAGGTCCTCATTTTACTGACCTGAGGTCAGTAAGGAAGGCTGAATCAACCTTGAGCCCCAGTGTTAAGCCTGGATTCCCCAACAGGTGTTAAGGAAAACAAACTAAACAGAATGTACAGCGAAGTCAGATAGGAAGACAGGTAAATGTGTGAGATAAGCCTTCTAGTTAACACGCAGTAAAAATACAGATACGCTTGTGCTATCAAAATTATAATTTATTCCATTTAAGAATTATAGCATAGTCATGTAAACAGTCCAGTAGTCATATATCAATTTCAGTCAAGTCTTGTCAGGGATACTCTATTTGCAAAGTCCGTGTTGAATAGCCAATGTCAGTACACTTACAATAAATCAGTCCAATCTTCTCTCCGTTGAGAAATATCAACACACTTCTTCACTCCCGTTCCAGCAAGAACGCAGTCTTCAATAAGCCAGCCAGTAAGAGCCAGAGAGTGCTTTGCTGCTTATATAGTACTTTTACAGCTGCACCCTTAATTACATTCCTTTAGCTTAAAGTCACATATACTTTATCTGACAAACCATGATTCATCATTTTATTATCTTTACCCAAAACAGTTAGGGTAAAACAATGTTATCCCTAACACCCATTAACATCAAACTCCTGGCTGTGGGCAGAGTTTCCCTGCAATACTGCGTTCTAATCACCAGGGTTCCTGGTGGCCCAGTGGTTTATGTATTTTTAGCAGCCTGCAAATGAATGTTCAAGATCTAAACACGGCAAGATTAAATCATATCAGCCTAGTTTCTAGTGCTATATTTTGTATACAAGTATCAGGGCCTCGAATCAATAGTTTTACATTTTGGATTTTAAAAGCATTTTTAATGAGAGGAAAAACTCATTGTGTCTATATGCAGATGCATCTTTCATATGTGAATCGATTTTTACATTGGTATTCATAGCCAGTCCATTTACAGAGCTTAAAACACATGAAATAGAGTTAAGGCTACCGGTTCCCAAGACAACCGGCAAGTTTTTGCTGTATCCTAAACTGGATAAATAGTTCAAGAATCAGAAGTCACCCAATGGAATAGAATCCTTGAAGAATCCGGAGAGACAAAAGCACTTTAATTTTTTTTAAGATAATTTGTGATTACCAGAGGTGATATTCAGCAGGTTCTGACCAGTTCTGGAGAACCAGTGTTAGGAATAACAAAGTTACCTAACATAGTTTGGGTAAAATAATAATAATAATATATGATAGTGAGTTTAAGTGTGTGTCACTTTAAACTGCAAAGCATGTAATTTTTGGGTGCGGCTGTAAAAACGCCATAAGAGGGAACAAGAGAACTTGATTGACTGCTGGCTTACTGGATTGCTTGCAGACGATGATGGATTGATGGTTTGATAACTGCGTGTTCTCTGCTGTTGCTGAAGGAAGAAAGGAGGTTTGACTTCTTCATATCTCTACTGCGAGGAGATATATTACTGGACTAATATTTGTAAGTGTACTGACCTCTTTTTCGACACTGGACTTTGCAACTGATTAATCCCCAGACGGACTGAACTAGTATATGATATATGGACTGTTTGACTATGCTAAAAATCTTACTGGAATAAGCTATTTAACTAGCACAGTGTATCTGTTTTACTGAGTGTAAGCTACAAAAACGTTTGTCTCACATATTTGCCTGCCTGCCTGACTGCCGTGCAGATTCTGCTAGGGTGTATATCCCTAACAACCAGTAGCGGAAATTTTGAGTAGTTCGGAGAACCAGCAAATACCACCTCTTGTTGGCCCTGCCCCATCTATTCTCTGCCTCCCAGCTGCTCAGCTGGGTCTTCCTTTGTTGCCCTGCACAGGAGAACGGAGCTGGAAAGCAGGTTAGTGGGGTGGGGAGGGAATCGGGATTTTGCGGTAACCTTCCCCTGCCACACCCACCAAGCCACGCCACGCCCACCAAGCCACGCCACGCCCACCAAGCCATACCCACGCGATGTGGAAAAGGTTAGCCATCACTGCTATAAGATGTCTTGGCTACCAGCTTGGCTGGCTTCAAAAAGGATTTGAATCAATTCATGGAGGCCATGGGGAACAGCAACTATTGGGAGAACTGATTGCTTGACCAGATGAGCCAGGCTGTGATCCAGCAGGGCACCGCTCGTGTTCCTATGTTCCATCTGGACAATTTCCAGATAGGAGACTAACTCCCAAAATTCTTAGCTGAGAATTCTGGGAATCCATGTATCTGGAAGTTAGGAAGCCTATGAATCATGGGTTCTCGGTTAGTGTTTTTCAATCTTGGCAGATTTAAGGTGTGTGTACTTTCCAGAATTCCCTGGCTGGTAGGAGAATTGGTCTATTGGTCTCAATATAATTTCTTCCTTTTGATAGGGATTTTTTTTTTTTTTTTTTTTTGATGCCTAAGGTGAAGATTTGGTATTATCAGTAAAAATGTAGTATGGAACTATATTCCAAATCCTCTTTGGAAAGGGTCAGAAGTGAACTTCGGATAATCTGTGCGCAAACCCCATGCTATGCTGCTGTTTTGGTGCTTTGGTTTCTACCTGTCGCTGTAGAACTTTTATTTCAAATCCCTTTTGTGAAGTTGAGACTTTTACAGGTAGCTAATCTATGTTCATTGAGTGTACTTTAACAGCTCAGTTCTGAGACAGATGGTTCTTATTATCTGTGCTTTGCAAGCAGCTATCAACGAGTTAGGTTTGACTCCTGAGAACTGCATGCATCTGTCTATGTGCATTACTAAATGTCTTACTAAAGACGTTTACTAAATGTCGGCACCAACTTGACAGCACACATTCAATCAATCACAACACCTGGTGGTGTAAACCATTTCCAGCAGTAACATGAATTTTTTCCCCCAAGGGCATTCCAGGAATTCCTTTGATCTCACCTGTCTACCTTATCTATGATGTTCCTCTTCTTTGGCTTCCTTCATCCTACATAGTTTTCTGTGAGAAACGAACATAAATCATTTAAACTTTCCCAGAATATGTGGTGGCTGGGCACCCTGAGACTGGAAGCCCACACATCATCTAGTGACCAAAGTTGGAAGCACTGCTATAGTCCAAGGGAAGGCAACTTAGTGAAACTAGAACTCCCATGAGCCCAAGCAAGCCTTGCCATTGGGTCAAAGATAATGGAACCATAGTTTGAAACAGACGTACAGGTTATCTCAGTCAGGGGCATGACTTACCCTTCCTCATGGCTGGTGACCCCAAGAAAACTTCCAGTGAGATCATCAGGATCTTTAGAGGTGGATATTTGGCAGGGAGGTAAGGTTGGGAATATAAAGTACTAGCTGGATATCCCGTACTTCGCTATGAAACAATTGTGGTCGGGCTTAGTTTTTGGGGAGGAAAACAAGGCGGGAGGGAAATTCTGCCTCTGCCTACCAGCATCCATCAGTATTCATGTGGCTAACATCCTCTCAGTGTGTGAGAGAGTTGAGGGCTGTTTTGAAACTGAAACAGTATTTGCTATGTGAGCAAGAAGGAGAAAGCAAGGAGCTTGGGCGTGGCTTAGCTCAACTGTTCTGTACTAAAGCTGCTTGGTGCTGTGAAACTAAAACTGAAACTGAAATTCCTCTCCTCTGCTTGTGTTTTGCATTTGGAACAGATTTCTTTTCAGGTGGGGAAGGGCAGTAGAACTCATTAGCATCAGAGCGTGTTAATAATAATACATGAAATACTAATGCTCTGATGGTCATTTTGAAAAATCCTTTCTTAGTGAGCACCTAGAAGCCAAGAGGAACATACGTGCCAAATTTCAAGTTTGTAGGCTTTACGGTTCTGGAGATTTTGTGATGATGCGTGAGTGATATTTCACTTTTACTGTATATACATACATACCTAAACTCTCTTTTCCATCTTTATTTTATCATTCTTGACTCCAACATCACACCATTAAACATTAGCTAGTTTGCCACTGAATTTTGGCACATCGATCTCAGGGGCTTCAGAAGTCTTGGCCTTAAATATTAGGTAGGCACAAAGCTACTCACCTGTCCTTAAATCTGTAAATACTGTGATTTCACCTTGTCTACATCAATCAAAAAGGGATTTAAGCTGCAAAGCTGTAACAGTTGTTGCCGCCAAAATTAGCTTTTTCTTAGTGGGAGCTAGAACGTTTGTAAGTGGTTAATATTGTTGAATACCTAGATGGAAACTTTCCTGCGTTATAAAAATGCCTAGGGAGGTCAAGAAAAATGAAAAACAACTTCCTATTATTATACTGTAAATGGTTTATATCCTTCCCTTAATGTATGATTAAAGGGGATGGATATTATTATTACAACATGATCCCATCTGTCTTGTCCAAATCTATTGAACAACAGAAAAATCTGGTAACTATCTGTGAGAAAGTCCTTGGCAGACAGGAGGGAGAGGAGGAGAAGGAGAAACTGTAGAATGGGTAACAGGCAGGTAAGAGGCAGCTTAGCCCACAAATGTACTTTCAGACTTGCAAGATTCTGTTTTTTTTTAATCATTACAACAAAGGTAGTGTTAGTACTTGTTAAGGTAATGAAAATTTAATAGCTGACCAGCTGCTGTAAGGCTGTAAGCCAAGATGATGAACTGAGGATGAGTCAGCAGGGTACTGCCGCTTTAAGAAGCTGTCTATATAAGCGAGACCATGTGAGGGCATCTCTCCCCCCCTTCTATCTCCATTGTGGTTCTCCGAGTAGAATTGAAGATTGCTTGCTTGCCTGGTATGTGACTAACACATGTATGTATATAGCAATCTTGTATATAACCCACTGTTAAAAGACAAAGTGCATGGTTCGTGCATCTTAACTACCTCAAAGGACTGATATCAGCTTTGCAAGTCTCAAACTGCAGTGCCTCTTCACTCTCTTTTATCTTTTTCTTCTTGTGCCATATTTGTCATAGGACGTTGGCGATCGTGTTGGCGATCCTATCTTTATCAAAAACCGCACGAAAAAGTGCTGCTGAGTTTTGTCCAAACCAGTCCCTTAGATTTTGAAGCCATGATGTTCTTCTTCTGCCTGGACCTCGTTTGCCTTCAGTCTTTCCCTGGAGGATTAAGTGAAGCATGCCGTATTTTTCCGGGTGTCGCATCACATGTCTGAAATATTCTAACTTTAGCTTTTTTATGGTTTGGATGGTTTCCTTTGGCTTTCCCAGGTGGCTTATCACCTCCTCATTTCTGATTTTGTCAACCCAACTTATACATAGCAGCCGCCTATAAATCCACATTTCAAATGCTTCTAGTCTCTTCGAGTGGCTTTCTGTCAGAGACAAACTGTCCACTCCGTAGAGCAGGATAGAAAAGATGTAAATCTGACAAGTCTGATTTTCAATCTTAGGCTTATGTCGTGGCTGCAGAAGACCATTTTTACAGTCCAAGAAAATAGGGAGGATTCGTTCTGAGGTTTGCTTTGCACTCTTCCAACTCTGTTAATCTGAACCTCTTATCTGACTCTTCTTTCTCCTGTCTGTTAAGAGCATCCTCATGGACCATTACAGGTCTCTACTTCAATGTTCTTAACAGTATAACTTGTATATGTTGAGAGTGGAAACACTAAGAACACGTCAGGATGGATTAGAATAATGGTTATCAAAAAGAGAAATAATGCAGAGGAAAACTGTTAGAACACCAGCAAGGAAGAGAGTTAACAGTTTTAAATAGGACATTCTGCCTTCGAGTCCATCATGATTTTGATCTTGTGCACATCAAAAGTTATTCAGATGTGGGACAATGCCCATCTGAATCAGTGAAGGCACTGTCAAGTCATCAATGTCATAGCCTGCTTCTCTAATTTCCGATTACGAACAAGAACTTGGCAGTGAAAAAATAGAATGTTTACGGAGTGTATTTTTTAAAAGTTTTATTTATAAATTACAAAAAAAAAAAGATCAATGTATATAATTCATGATATTTAAACATAAAGAAAAATAATAGAAACAAAAAAGAAAAGAGAAAAAGTTTGGGAAAAAATAAATCCCAAACTAAAAAGAAGAAGAAAAAACACCCCACTTTGCATATCATACTTATTACTAGTTTCTCACTAAGTGCCATAAATACTATATCATGATAATCACAAAATATAAAATATCATAAAATTTCTGCCATAGTAGTACATAGAAAATATTGCCTTTTTCAAAACTGATAGATCATATACTTCTGAAAACCATTCCTTAACATCTGGACTAATTTTGCTTTTCCAAATTCTCAATCTAATTTTTTAACCTCTCATATGCTGGATATTCTGTCATTTCTGATGAATAAATTCCATATATTAGCATTGTTAACACGATGTTCTTCAGATTGAAAGCACTTCAAACAGTTTTTCAAACTGAAGAATTTTTTTCAGTGAGAAGTGAAACATTTTCAAGCAAAACCCCAACAAACTCCAGTTGACTATTGGACAACCAGACAGCTTTGCCTAATATTTGTCTTCTCTTGCCTTATTCTTGGGATGCAGTACTTGGAATGCTACTCATTATAGCTTGAGTTGAGCTTTGCCTTGAAAAATGTTGTGCATCTCTACTATAACTTCTGTGCCACAGACTGAGCTTGTTGTGGGTAGAAAGCGTACTCACCATACATATATACCTGGTCCCATTCCTATCGCTGTCTGATGAAATTCAAAAGCTGTTGGTGCAGATAAATCAGATTTGTTCTTCTGCCCTTCTCTTCATATTATCTACAGGATAAAGAATGTACCTCCAAACAGTGGTGGGATTCAAAAAAATTTACTGCCAGTTCTCTGGGCATGTCTTGGTGGGTGTGTCATGGCTTGGTGGGCGTGGCTTGGTGGGCATAGCAGGGGAAGGCTACTGCAAAATCCCCATTCGCTTCCTCTCCACTCCTGGGGGAAGGTTACTGCAAAATCCCATTCCCTCCTTACCCCACTAACCTGCTCTCCAGCTCTGTTCTCTTGTACAGGGCAACAAAAGAAGACTCAGCTGATCAGCTGGGACTTGGGAGGCAGAGAATAGATGGGGGAGGGGACCAGTCAGAGGTGGTATTTGCCGGTTCTCTGAACTACTCCAAATTTCCGCTACCGGTTCTCCAGAATGGTCAGAACTTGCTGAATACCCACCTCTGCTTCTAAATCTCCATGGCTTCTAAAGCAACTAGCTCTCTGGTTCATGTTCTCTTCTGTTGTAACAGGTTGTATAGTGTTGGAATAGCTGAGTCAGCCGCAGTTTGTGATGGTAATCCTTGACGGACGAACAAGACTAATCCAGGTCTACTGTATAATTGGAGACCTTGAAACAGATGCCATTGTGGCTTTCAGTTGCAGTACTTTAAATATGAGAGACCAGTTCCTTTGAAGCTCATTGATCTTAAGTAGACTCCAAACTTTTTAAAGCCTAGAGAAGTGAATCAAAACAGCCAAATATAAGAAACGTCACATTTTCCATAAGCATCTAAGGCAGTCATTGCAATAAATTGTAAAAGAGGTTGTTTTTCAAGTTGAGCTAGATTCCTGCTGACTTCTTATAACGTATTTGTCATTTTCTTGATAACCATATCTAAGTGATTTTCTATTGCTCCCTCCTACATTCAAGACCTGCTCTTATTAGATTTTTTTTTCCTTAGATGACAATGATGACCATTGTCATATCCTTGCTGCTTCTGCCCCATTTTCTGTTGTGTAACTCAGATACAGGTAGAAGCATTTTTTATGTGTTAATTCCTTCAAAAGAAGTATCCTGCTGCAGGTTGGAAATTTCTAGACAATTAGCTATTGCAGAAAATTCCCAAACAATTCATTAGGCATTTCTGTCTACCATGTAGTTAACCTTCAGGAGATGCCATGACTCTTGCCTCATGTTGCTTCTGGCTCAATCAAAGGAGCAAATTAAGGTAATGAAATATTAATAAAATAGCACATACTTCCAAGGCATTTAATTTCAACTACTGCTTAAAGAAAAGACCTGCTGAGGTGTAAGACAAGGCTTATCACAAGCCAGTCAGTCCAAAGGATAGAAGATGCTGCTGGTGGTGGTGGAATACAGGTATCCGAAATATCCTATCAGAGGTAAATCTATCAATGTTCATTAACTTTGGTTCCTTCAACAGGAGCTGTGTTTACCACCTTAATATTCTGCTGAAACAATCCCTACTTAATAAATTATGGAGCCAAAGAAGCGTGTGGAATAAAAATTCTTTGATCTAATATGAAAAGGCTGTTATGAAATGGCCCTCGGGCATGGTGTATCGGCTTCTTATTTGTCATGTCTTGGATGAGATTACCTTAGTTCGCACTCCAGTCTGTGCATCTCATCCGCTTTACAAGCCAGCTTCAGAAAGTTGGTCTGTGCAGAGTTGCAAAGAGAGAATGCAGACTTCGCCGTCTGTCACAACATGCAGCCAAAGGGGGAGTGACATTGGAAAGGCCACTAGATCCAGGGATCTCTGTCTTTCCCTGAACAAGCCCCTGACCCATGACCCTTATTCTGGATTAACTGTTTGAAAATGTGCTAAAGCATTGCATCCATATAATGGCAGTCTGAAAAACAGAGGTGAGTGCTCATCCAATTTGCAACCATCAGCTAAGGGTTTACCAGCCTGATAGATCAACACGGCCTGTTGATCTAACATGCAGTTGTACTGCCGTGGATTCCCACAAATATAACAACCCCAATTCAAAGAGGTTTGCAGTTGGATTTTGAATGCTTAAAAATAGGGAAGAGTGTTGTGATTTTCTGGGCATTTTGCTCCTTCCTGTTTTAGCAAACAAAACGGCAGAGAGAAGGCTAAAATCAAAGCACATGAAGCAACTTCCTTACTGCTGGATTGAATATTGCTTTGGCATGGTTCAGTGATCCCATTCAATGTACTGAAAAATAAATGAATTTTCTGAATTTTCATTTTTAAAGGAGAAGTACATTTAAGTCAACATTTTGTAGGTGGGGTGTGCTTGACAATAGCAACAATTAATCAATTTATTGTTGTGAAAATAGTTTGCAACTACATGCATTGACCATAATACATAGAGTTTTGTGAGAATGTTTTCCTTGTATAATCATTTCTCTGGCATTCTTAACCTTGGTAAAACTTGCCACCTTGATAAATCTGAAAGGAGCTCCTCCCATGGTTTTGTTTTGTTTTTTCGAGATCAGAAAACAGGGTCAGTCCAGGTGAATGTAAAGTTGGGAGAAGGATATGTAATAGGAAACACAACAGCAACCCGGTGAAATAATAAAGTAAATTTAAATAATACCATTCAAGGAAATTCTAGAGTTACTAAAGAATAGGAGTGTGCAAAACTCCGTTCCAGGAGTGGACCATATCAAGAGCATTGTAAAGCCCTCCGTGTACTTAAAAAGTTATATAAAAAATAACCCACCTGCAGAACAACCAGTGTGGTTTGTTCTGGAAGGAAAATGGTACATTCTAAGCCCTAACAATGAGTTTTTACACTTAGTCAAGAGTATCTAAGACCAAAATAGAAATACTTAAGCCTCTTTAGCAAAGCTAGAAATGTTTCTGGAAACTAGAGGGTAGATTTTGAATTGAGCATGTTATGGAATCCAGCTTCCAGTAAGTTATTCTTGATGGAATCCAGGGCTAAGTATACCGTGTCTATCAGCTTTAAAGCTTATCAGATAGTTTACCTATTTAGTTTACTATTATTGATTTATCCATTAAGTCTGGTATTGTGTAGTAGTAGCTCTTCTGTCTTCAGCAGAACGTTTCCTCATCACCAGCAGCCAGTTTTTTTAACTGAAAGTGGGGAAAAATTGATACCAAGATTTCCCCCATCTAAGCTATTTAGAAGACCAAAATCCCTCTTCATGCAGGACTGCTGGGGAGAGAGAAGAACAAATTTCAGGCTCTTGATAGTGATGTGGTTATGGGATAGCAAATGATGTCAGAATCTGGACTGACACACCTCTCTGCCATCTATTAAGCCAGTCCCTTTTCAGCCTCTGGTTCACAGTGCCTACCTCGCTGTTTATCTTCTCTCAACATAATTGTCTGATAGTTTCCTTGGCAAAGAACTCGAAAGTTGACTCTTGGGCGGAGGTTGTCCTGCTGAACAAAAGGTGAGCTTTTAACAATAATGAGCAATGCAACATGGGCACCGCTCAAGGTGTTTTCTCCTGGAACTTTTCTAGGATGCTTAAAGAAGAACCAAGTAGGATTTCAAACAGTTACTTACATAAAACTTAATTTCAGGAGAGCTTGCTAGAGCTCTGAAAATTGTTTTTGTCAGATGGATTGACTGGAGTTTCTGGCAGCAGGGAAAAAGGGACATGACTCGAGGTTCAATGTAGGAATGCGGAACTGAGATTTGTGATATTCTTGTGGGTCTTCGTATTCTTGAATTCTAAGGAGTCAGTGGGTTTTGTTCGTGTTTCATTTTCCAATGGCAGCGAGATTATAGCTGGGTATATAGCACATAGTAAACTTAGTTTGTTTTGATTATGATTCATCGGATAACCCACAGTAGCTTGGATAATTCATTTGGCTAAGCCATAAACCATTGCTACCATTAAACTGGCATTTAAGCACCAACTTCAAGTTAGTTTCGAAAAGGAGCCGGGTGATTAATGGTTGTTATTCTTGATGGTTGTCTGCTACTTCCTCAACTGTACACAAGCACCCAGGAGAAGGCATGATGGACATCATATATATCCTAATTCAACAGTAATTGTGTAATTAACACTTGATGATCTGAATTATGTAACATTTATTGTAAATTATAAATGGTATGAATACATACGGTACATAATCCATACCATTTGAATGATGACCCCATTATGTACATGGTGGCACTTGTGACCTTAGTCTCCCATGGACACATGTTAAGACATGTTTACTGGAAGGGGACAGTGGAAAACCTTAGTGAGCTTCAGAAGTACATTTGACTGGCCACAGAATGACACATTGTGTTGGAACAGCACCCTACTTAAATTTTCGTCTTCTGCTCTTTATCCCATCATAGCTTGTCTTAGGATCAGTGATTTAGTTAAGATTTTAAACCAGGGGTCGCCAATCTTTTGGACCTCAGGGACCACCAAACTCATAATTTTGAATCCCGTGGACCACTATATGAATTTTGACTGACAGAGCCTTGCTGACGTTGGTGGGAAAGTCAGTCCCATATTCCAGAGCTGCAGTAATCACAGGACTGGCCCTTTGGTCATCCCGGAGCAGCTCCTCCAGTCCATGGCAGGCTGGTGCACCCAGATGGAGGAGTAGCTGCCATGTGGGCAGCGCAGGCTTGTGTTCCCTCACAGCCTGGATTAATTGCTTTGGGGGTGTGTGTGCTTTGGAGGGGACATTTCTCTGCGGACCCCCAAAATTTTCTCATGGACCACCAGTGGTGACCACTGTTTTAAACCACATTCTCTTGACTTTGACCTCAGATTCATCTCCCACATCTCCATTTTCTGTATGAATTCAAAGTGGTTTTGAACACTTTCATTTCTACCAACAAATGGAAGCCCACCGAGATGTGTCAATGTGAACTTTTATTCTAACGGGTACTTGCAAGCCATGGCAGCGATGTGATTTAGCTCCCTGGATGCTTTGAAATGCCTTCTGAAGACTTCTCCACTACTTCAAGGCTGCTCTGCGCTTAGTTTAGCTTTGCTTTTCGGAGAAGAGTCTGAATTGCTTTACAAAACCACTTCAAAGGGGTGTTTTGCTCAAAACACTGTTCAGATGGAAACAGCTCTTCAAAGCCGGTCCCTGTTTATTATCTAGGTTTTTTTTTAAAAAAAATATATCATTGCTCATCACACATCCAAATGCGGGATTTAGTTGACCATAAGAGCAATTTGTAGCCTAAATATATCAATAATACAGGAAGTAGCAAAGGAAGTCGTGGCTAAAGTGAGTTCCTTATGTATTTTAATTAATTTCCATCACAGGAAATTGTCGTTTTCCTGTATAAAATTTAATTGTGGGTGGGAGAGAATACAGCTGGAAGCAAGAAGAATTGCAAGTTTTGCATTTACCCCAAACTGAAACCAGGACTGTTACTTTTTCGATACCATTACTATAGTACCATGAGTATTTAAAATATAAATGGGCAATAGGAGTCGTGGGTGAGTGACAGTTCACCATGGAAAAAATAATTCGCATTTATATAGAGGTTTCGTTTCATTGACAAAGAAGGAAAACAATCTCCCAAAGTCTCATAGGATCCCTCCTCTCTTCTAGGGAGGTGTCCTTGGATGATCTGCCTGTACAAGTATATTGTTTACATAAATCAATCAGCTTGAATAGTAGCACATTATAGTGGAAATTGTGTATTTCCTGCATTTTCAATTCAGGAACAGTGAACTCTCTTTGTATCTCCCCTTGACCATTTTATGATCAGCGAGAAATCCTGCTGCAAGCTTGAGATAAGACCCTACATATAGGTAGTCCTTGACTTAGAGCCACAATTGTGACCTGCGATGACCCGGGGCATGGCACAAAGGCAACATAGTCAGATAATCAGTAGGAGTCCCTTTATTAGCTCCAACTTTGCCCCCAATGTCCTGGTTACCTTCTGGGCTAGAGAAATACTCTCCCAGGAACAGACTTGGGCTGCAGAGAATCAAGTCCAAACCTGGTCAACAAAAACTTGTAACTGTAAGTCCAATCAAGGCAAGATGAGGTAATTAGTCCCCCGGGGCGAGAGAAGGAATTCCAGACGTCAAGGAATGGCAGTAATTCAACATGGTTGGAAGGATGCCAGGAATGCAGATAACCAAAGTCAACACAAGATAAACTCATGTTTGTTCCCAGCAGACGCCACACTCAGCGTGCATCTCTTTTAAACTCTCTTCCCAGGTGTGACTAATGAAAGGAATCAGGGCCCTTTCTTCCCCTGTAAGCCACGCAACCCACGTTGCTCCCTTCTCCATTCCTCCCTGCGTGCCCTAGGATGAAGAGGGGCTGGGCCTGGGTCTTCCTCTGAATTCCCTCTCCTTTGTTCTACCTCTTCCCTGCTCTGCTCAGCCAGACTTTGCCCTTCCCCAGTTTCCTCCACAGCCAATGGAGCCACACTCCCATTCCCTGTCAGCTGTTCGTCTTCCTCCTCGGATTCAGACTCTGACAGGGGCACGACATGACCAGAAATTGTCACTAAATGATGTTATTATTAAGCAAGTCACCACGTGACTATACCTGATTTTTACAACCATTTTTAGCAATAGCATTTAGACATATATCGCTTCATAGTGCTTTACTGCCCTCTCTGAGTGTTTTAAAGAGTCAGCATATTGTCCCCAACAATCTGGGTCCTTATTTTACCGACCTCAGAAAGATGAAAGTCAAACTTGAGCTCTACCAGGATTGAACTCCTGGCTGTGGGCAGAGTGAGCCTACAATACTGCATTCTAACCACCGTGTTACCACGGTTCTTACCACCTTTTTACCCCAGTCGTTCAGTGAATCATATGGTTGTTAAGCAAATCCAGCTTCCTCAATTGTCTGAATTTTGTCAGCTGAGGAAACCAGCAAATGGCGATCACATGACCACAAGACACTGAAACCGTCATAAATGTGAGCCGGTTGCCAAGCGTCCGAATTGTAATCACATGACTGTGTAGGTAGTGCAAGGGATAAAGCTTTTGAGGACAGCTTTGTAAGTTACCTTTTTGGGAGGCAATGGTAACTTCAAACCATTGGTAAATGAACAATCGTAAATCAAAGACTACCTGTATAGCCTTTCTATGTATATTTGCTGTTAACCAAATGTGGAATTTCACAGGCTCCCTGCACAGTTTTCCGGTGTGTTTTTGTAACCATAAAAAAAGAGGATAGCATCTTCTTCAAACTGAATTTAAGCCGCAACAAATGAAGTGAAGTATACATGTCCCAGAATAACGTTGCAGGATCATGTGGAAAAGAATATAATTTTGACTTTGGGTTTGATAGATCAGATTTTTATAGAATTGACTTGTTCATATTACTATGGAAAAATAAAACGCTGTGGTTTCATACTAATGCCTTATTTTATTGCAACAGAGAGAGTCAGAAGTCAATGCTTCATTTTTTTTTTAATTTTCCCTACCTTTCCCACTTCTCTTCCCCCTTTCTCTTTTCTCCTCATTGTTCTTTTATTTACTTTTGTATTTTGTAATACTTATTAACCTAATAAAAATGTTTGGGGAAAAAAAAAGAATAATGTTGCAGGATTCAATCTAGATCTTCCAAGCTTTTGGATTCGTGCCAGAGCCCATCCTCAGGGAACTTTCTCTACCAGAATGGGTTTTTACACATTCCAGAATACATGCAACACATTCCGCTAGAGAGAAGTTCCCTGAGGATGCGCTCCAGCACAATTCCAAAAGCTCAGAAGACTAAACCTCTGGTCCCAGTGACCAAGCCAGACTGGTTTCTGGATTTAAGTCTCAGTGATTGCATAAATTCCTCCATAGAGTTTTTGGGGGGCAATAGTCTGGAATTGGTTTGCCAATGGAGTTCTTCTGGAATGCTTTACCAATTCTTAGTCTAGTCCCGTGATGGCGAACCTATGACACGCGTGCCACAGGTGGCACGCAGAGCCATTTGCGGGCATGCGAGCCACAGCCAAACTTACCTGCACTGCGCATGCGTGTGCCTCCCACTTGATTTTCGGCCTGTTTGAGCCTGTTTTCGCTTTCCTGGAGGCTTGAGGGAAGCCTCTGCAGCCTCGGGAGGCCGAAAAATGGGACTTCTGGAAATACCGGAAGTGCCGAGACGGCCCCATTTTCAGCCTCCCCAGGTTCCAGAGGCTTCTCTCGAGCCTCCGGGAGGGCAAAAATGGCCTCCCCTGGGCTCCAGAGGCTCTCCAGAGGCTGAAAATGGGCACTTCGGGAGGGCAATCAGCTGGGAGGCACGCACATGACCAGTGCAGGTAAGGGGGCGGGGTGGGGGTGTTGCATGCGCATGTGCAGGGTGGGCGGGGCGCATTGTATTGTGGGTGCCGGCACGCATGCACACTCTTTCAGCACACCACAACAAAAAGGTTAGCCATCACTGGTCTAGCCTGTGATCCTGGGATTTCCTGGAGATCTTCTACTGCAAGTAGTAACCTTATTCAAAACTCCTTAACTTTTGGATGCCTTTGCATCTAGATGCTATTTCTTCCAGAGACTGAGTATGCAACGTATTCATTTCTCAATCTATTTCTATGCGGGTATTGGTCTTGGAGAACCTCCAGTAACAACTGCAACTTGTGTGACTTCACCTTTTTCAAATTATCATATAGAGGCATTCTGGCAATTATAACATTTGATTACCAAAAGCCAGGTGCTTCCCAAACCTGTTAACATAACCCTCCAAGCACCAGCGTGAAGAAACCTTAAAATGGCTATTAGTAGGCAGGCAGGGTATTTTATCAATGTGCCACCATGTAGGAGGTAAGATTTGAAATGCCAAGCCACTATCAACAAGGAAGGCTGAAAATTGTAAATCCACAGGAGGGGAAGACTCTTCCTCACTTTTTGTTGACCCGAAAATTGGACTAAGACCTCGACACAGTGAATTTGAACAAGGATAGTGTGTTTGCTTTTACTTTCAAAGAAGTGAAAAGCTGAAGAGGTAGAAGCAAAGGCATTTATTAAATTCCAACCCTTAACTCTACATTTTGTTTTCCCTTGAGTTGAAATTCTTTCTATAATATTTGGCTTTCATCATTTGAAGTCCATATCATACCCATCCTGGTCCTATGCAACATGCTACAACGCATTAAATCTGTTGTATCAGATTTTGGACTTTAGCTATGCAAGTAGGAAGTGGGAATAAAAAAGTGCTCCATCTATAAGTTGGTATGTTTCTGACTTTCAGTATTTCTCCCTGTAAACCAAGTCCTATAAAGTGAAATATCTGGAGGCAATCCTATGCTAGCTATTGTCTGCAAACTTTTTTTTTGTTATTGTTACAAATAGTCCTAGAGGGGAGTATTGAAAAACTCATCTGCAGTATTGTGCCTTGCACTCTTTGGACTCAGAATAGGTTGAAGGTTTGAAGGCAAGACAAGAAGCAATGGATGGAAACTAGGAGAGAACAACCTAGAACTAAGGAGAAATTTCATGACATTGAGAACAATTAACCAGTTAAATGACTTGCCTCCAGAAGTGGAGGTTTTTAAGAAGAGATTTGGACAACCATTTGTCTGAAATGGTGTTATTTCCTGCAGGGGGTTGGATTTGAAGACCTCCAAGGTCCCTTCCAACTCGGTTATTCTGTTACTCTATTATTCTGCTGGATATGTGGATCAGGCTTCTCCGCCAAACTCATTTTGGGCATTGCAAGCAGACCTTAGTCATTTGTGATTCCTGCTATCTCCCTGTGCTTTTTTTAACAATATATCATTTAACTTAATGGATCAGTTTGCGTCCAGTACTAAATAAATCAGGGAGTTATGCAATCAAGCGTCAGATCAGCATGAGTTTCATCCCACAGCTCCATTCAATTAGATTTTTTCATGTTTACTGCAAACACATAGTTTTCCACTGCTTATGAGCCAGTACTCTGTGGCTTGCATTTGTGCTATAAATCAGATTTAAATCAGACTTGACACAAACTTATTGGTTCACGGTATCAATAATTTAGGAGACACGCAATACCCTCAGCTCTGCCCATGTCCTCATATCCAATTATGCCCTTCCAAAAAAAACAAAAAACCATCACATGTTTGAAATTCAATGAAGAATTCGTTGCAAGGACCACAGTTCTCAACTATGGCTTAATGGGAAGCTTAATTAATTGTGGCTTAATGTTCACATACTATGCTATAGCAAAAGCAGGCTTTCCCAATCACATACTGATCCCCAAACTCTGTTACCTCCTTTATGGTGTAGCATATCATTGATGTCCGGTTAACAAAAGTAGATATTCTACATACATGTTTGTATGAGTCCAGTTATTACTTTTCTACAAGAGACATCCAGATTTCTGAAGAATCCAAAGTATCTCTTCACCCACAGAATGCAGTAATCTTATTATATTATTTGCAGTTTATAATCTTGTCTGCTTACAATTATTGAGGTAACTCCCTCCTAATTATTCTTTTTCTTATCCAGTAATCTCATCATGCCTTCATTTCTTCACAGTTCTGGTTTATTCCAGAAATTTGGCTTGCTTTCAAATGGTCTACTGGAATGGTATAAAGCGCCTGCTTTGAGCAGAGGGTTAGATTAGAAGACCTCTGAAGTCCCTATGATTCTAGTAAACGTAGCAATTGATGTTTTTTCTTCCTTTTGAGATGATCTTTATGTAAACCTTTTTAAAACCCCAGACCTTTGAATCTTAATGACATGCAGCAATGACATTTCTTTAATTCTCTAGTTTATTGTTACTTACAGCAATAGTTCAATATTGAATTTAAAACAAAGTCCATCATACTTGATAGTTTACTGCAATAAAAATTCCTCCTGTCATACTTATTCCCCATCCTCAAGTTTCTAATTATTTCTGATCAAAGAGCATCTTGTACTGTTCATGATTAGCATGTTGAAACAATGACTTCTATCACCTTATATAGTTATTCCATAAAATATTACGTTAGCCCCCACCCAAGCATGTCCCAACTACATTGGACTATTCAGGTAGTCCTTGACTTATGACCACCATTGAACCCAAAATATATGTTGCTAAGTGAGACATTTGTTAACTGAATTTTGCCCCATTTCACAACCTTTCTTGCCACGGTGGTTAAGAGGATCACTGCAATTGTGACTGTAGGACTGTAACTTTGTCGCTTGTATCCTTATGATTTTTATTGACTGTTTCCTGGTATGATTTCATTGCTTATTAGTAACCTATAACTATCACCAAGTGTTATATCTTATGATTCTTGACTCTTGACGAATGTATCTTCTCTTTTTATGTATACTGAGAGCATTTGCACCCAAGACAAATTCTTTGTGTGTCCAATCACACTTGGCCAATAAAGAATTCTATTGTTAAATTAGTAACATGGTTGTTAAATGAATCTGGCTTCCCCATTGACTGTGAGAAGTTTGCAAAAGGGGATTGATTACATGACCCCGGGACACTGCAACCATCATAAATATAAGTCAGTTGCCAAGCAGCTGAATTTTGATCATGTGACTACAGGGGATCAACGGTCATAAGTCTGTAAAATGGTCATAACTTAAGTCACTTTTTTCAGTGCCATGATAACTTCAAAAGGTCAGTAAACAAGTGTTGTAAGCAGTGGTGGGATTCAAATTTTTTTACTACCGGTTCTGTGGACGTGGCTTGGTGGGCGTGGCAGGGGAAGGATACTGTAAAATCTCCATTCCTTCCCCACCCCACTAACCTGCTTTCCAGCTCTGTTCTCCTGTGTAGGGCAACAAAAGAAGACCCAGCCAATCAGCTGGGACTTAGAAGGCAGAAAATAGATGGGGGTGGGGCCAGTCAGAGGTGGGATTTGCCGGTTCCCTGAACGACTCAAAATTTCCGCAACTGGTTCTCCAGAACTGGTCAGAACCTGCTGAATACCCACCTCTGGTTGTAAGTCAAAGACTGCCTGTAATTCTCATCACCTCCAGCCCACAAGGCCCTCCTAAGTATTGATCAGGATTTTGGAAGAGTCTCACGCTAGGCTGACCTAGGTTGATGCCACATTTATATTTATTAAGGAAAAACAATGTAAATTAAGCCGGGGGAAATCTGAGAAAGTTCCAGCACCTCCTATAAATCTTCTGACTAGTTATGGAGTTAAGGTATTACGATAATTCCAAGTCCATAAAGGCAGGGCCTGTTTTTGCCATTTCCTCATGCTGTCAGTTTAAGATTGGGCTCAGTTTTTTTACAGTTCACCATTTTGCTGGCCTTGAGGATTACCAACTGGAAAACTTCTTCTTACTCATAAATCTGCCTCAGCTCTGAAACTGACCCTGGCTGACCTCAGAGCGAAACCTGGTTGGTTTTGGTTAGCGCTTTTATCGTATTTCTATTCGTCCACCTGGTTGCTGGATGGAGAGACCAGGAAGTTGCTTCCCATAATACTGCCAAGAAAACTGCAAAGATTCTGTTCAACTTGGCCCGAGGGGTGTTACTGTCTTTTATTGTTCACGCTCTTCACTTGCCTTGTTCCGGCTTCTTTTCGGTCCTTTCCTTTGTCATATGTCATTGCTTGTATCCTCCATTTCACTGGTCTCCACAGCTGTCCAACAGATGCTTTTTCTCAATCCCAATAAAAAAAAATTTTTTTTTCCCCTGGTCCTTCTGAGAACACACTTCCTGGATATGTATCTAAGCAGCATTTTTCTCCCTCAAATCCTTCCTCTTGGAAGTTTTTCCACCAGCTCTTTAACTGAACCCCTTCATGCTGATTCTCAATTTAGCACATTTTTAAAATGTGTATGAGTGAATTTTTCCAGACTCATCTTTTTTATCCCTCCTTTCACTTTCCTTTTTTCACTTCTGTTTTTCCTCTATTGCTTTTTTTCAATTGATTCATCACTGGTCCCTCCCTCCCTCCCTAAAACTATGAAGATGCCATTAGATAGGTAGAATTATTTATTGGCCAAGTGTGATTGGATGCACAAGGAATTTGTCTTGGTGCAAACGCTCTCAGTGTGCATAAAAGAAGAGATAAAATACTGGAAGAAGGAAAGCATACCGCCAGAAACAGATAATAAGGAAAATTATGGCCCGTGCAGAATCGGACAGAATTAAAAAACAAGGGGGAATCTGAGTACTATGAAACGTGGAATAAATTCTATCAGTGGTTGCATAGAAGAAGGCAAGTTCGGCATATAAGTAGCTATGACGATTAGAATAATTAGTAAACAATGTATCAAACAAGAGGATTGTAAATGGTAAAGTAAAATTTATATATGTATAACAGTTGTAATTCCAGAACGGATGCACTGTGTTGTATCCTTATAATTAAAATAAAAAAATAAATAGGAAGAAAGAAAAAGAGATACATTCGTAAAGAGTCAGGAATCATAAAGTACAATACTTAATAATAGTCATAGGGTACAATAATCAATCAAATCATACTAGGAGACAGTCAATATAAGTTGTAAGGATACGAGCCATAAAGTTACAGCCATACAGTCACAAGTGGGAGGGGATGGGAGATAAGGAGTAATGAGAAGATTAATAGTAATAGTGCAGACTTTGTAAATAGTTGGACAGTGTTGAGGGAGTTATTTGTTTAGCAGAGTGATGGCGTCTGGGGGGAAACTGTCCTTTATATTATATTGTATTGTATTGTATTGTATTGCATTGCATTGCATTGCATTGCATTGCATTGCATTGCATTGCATTGCATTGCATGACATGACATGACATGACATATTATCAACATTTGTTCCATGAGTGCAACATCATGATATCACTGAAACTGAACATCTGGAAACATGTAGGGGTGGTCTTTCCCAATTTGCTAACCTCGAAATGATACTGGATACTGGAACTGGCCAATTTTTGGTCAGTGTGCCCTTTCCTGGACCATTTAAACTACAGATAGTCCTCTAAAAAGTGAGTTTCCCTCCATTTTATGACCTTTCTTGCCACAGTTGTTAAGTGAATCTGGCTTCCCCATTGACTTTGCTTGTCAGATGGTTGCAAAAGATGATCACGTGATCCCTGGACACTGCAACCATCACAATAAATATGAGTCAGTTGCCAAGCATTTGAATTTTGATCACATGACCAAGAGGATGCTTCAAAGGTCGTAAGTGTGAAAAACAGCCCTCAGTCACTTTTTTCAGTGTCATCATAACTTTGAACGGTCACTAAATGAGCTGTTGTAAGTTGAGGACTACCTCGATGCTATATTTAGGACTGTAGCCTAAATTCAGTTCCTCACCCAGCCAGAAAGCTTATTCAGCTGTCTTAGACCACTAATCAGCTTTCACTTTATAATCCGGAGGCCCCGAATGTGATATTGAGGGATGTCAAAGTAACCATGGCAACCACCAGGCTGCTGGGCTACCTGAGTTTTTACAATTATTATTTTTTTTTAAAAAAATGAGAAGCTGATATGCTACAAAGGAAATGTAGCCCTCAAAGTTTTTTTAGATGGGAAGAATGAGGGGTGGCAGTAGTCCAGGGGTGGTCAAACTTAATTTCATTGAGGGCCGCATCAGGGTTGTCTTTGACAGGGTGGCACCTGTGGTGGCCAAGTGCTAAGGCAGGACTTCCCTCAAACCGTCCCTCACTCTCATTATAAACTTCCTTCCTTCCTTCCTTCCTTCCTTCCTTCCTTCCTTCCTTCCTTCCTTCCTTCCTTCCTTCCTTCCTTCCTTCTTTCCTTCTTTCCTTCTTTCCTCATTCTCCTTTTTTCTTCCTTCCCCTCTTCTCTTATTTTTCCTTCCTTGCTCTCTTCCCATCTTCCCATCTTTTTCTTTGCCTTTCCTCTTTCCCTTTCTCCTTTCCTGTCCCTTCTTGCACGCACAAACGCAAAAGGGGAAACATTTCTCCTTTCATTTTGTTTTTAGTTTGTTTTGCAAGCCATGTGCGCAGCCCCTTCCCCCGCCCCCGAGCTCCGTTTCCGGTGACAGGAGGCCATTGCAGCCGAAAACGGAGCCTGGGAGGGCCACGCGTGGCCTTCCTGAGCTCCGTTTTCTCTGGCAGTGGCACCATGGGCTGGTCCTTTGCCGTTTCCAGGAAGGCCCCGCGGGCCAAATCTAAGCACCCTGTGGGGTGGATCCAGCCTGCGGGCCTTCAGTTTTGACACTCCTGCCTTAGCCCATTGCTGTGTTTAGAAGTGTACCCAAGAAACGAACAGAGGTAAAGTAGGCCCTCAAAAGGATAATGTTTAGACTGGAGGAACTTGCAAGACACTTTGTGCTAAATAAGTATTTTGTAAATCAGCGTTACTTTTTGTGTGAGTCCCTCAGAGTGGCAATTTTTGGCAAGAATATCTACAAATGGATGAGTGTTCCAATATTTGAATAACTCCCACAAAGAAGAAGGGGGGTGTGTCAACCTATTCTTCAAAGCACCTGAAGGCAGAACAAGAAGCAATGGATGGAAACTACTGTATTTAAGGAGAGAAGCAACCTAGAACTAAGAAGAAATTTCCTGACAGAACAATTAATCAGTGGAGCCGCTTGCCTTCAGAAGTTGTAGGTGCTCCATCACTGGAGGTTTTTAAGAAGAGATTGGACAACCATTTGTCTGAAATAGTATAAGGTTTCCTGCCTGAGCAGGGGGTGGGACTAGAAGACCTCTAAGGTCCCTTCCAGGTCTGTTTTAGTCTGCTCTGTTATTCTGAGTCTGGACCAGGCTGCCTTTCTCAGGCCAACCCATCTCATAAATCAGCAAGGCAGGGATTACAGGAAAGAAGAACTCCTTGATATTGGAAATAACCTTGAATTCTTGGAGGAAAGGGGGTAGCAAAACAACCAACTTATTCTCAAAATCCAGAAAGGTTGAGGAGTGCAGAGGTCTCCTCAAGGGCTGAGGAGAGGAATTTTTTTCCCCCTCCATGAGCTTCAAGAAGAAATTGGACTGCAATTTTTCAGAAATGGGGTAGGGCAGGGGACTTCAAACTTGACAGCTTGAAGACTTGTGGGCTTCAACTCCCAGAATTCCTCCTCCAGTCATGTTAGCTCAGGAATTCTGGGAGTTGAAGTCCACAAGTCTTAAATTTGCCAGGTTTGAAGAACCTTGGTGTAGGGTTTCCTGCTTGGGCGGGGGTGGTGGTGGTGGTGGTGTTGGACTAGATGACCTACAAGGTCCCTTCCAACTATGTTAATCTGATCTGATCTATTCTAAGTACAGGGTGTAAATAAAAGAAATCCACATCGAAATCCTGCTTGTGTCTTCCCCAAATTTGAATCCCTCCCTCTCAGTTTTTGAGTAAGATAGAAAATGCAGTTCTCTGTGGGTGTATTTTCATTGTATATGTGTGTGTGTGTGTGTGTGTGTGTGTGTGTGTGTGTGTGTGTGGTTCTCTGTGTGTAGAATACTGTTTTTTACCAACAATAACCCACTTGATCTTCACTATGAAAGCCTGTCTTAAGTATCGAGCTCCTTCTTCATTCAGATCTGACATTTGTTTTGAAGTGGGAAAAAAATGTGGGTTCGTTTTATACACACAGCATGGAAGTTTGCATGAATTTGGGCTGTAAAATAACTCATCATCTTTAAAGAATCATTCTCTTCTCCCCCCCCCCCCAACGCACACACATACACACACAGAAGCTTGACATTTAAAATTATGTGTAATGCTTTGTACTGGCTACCGACGTTACAGTAACACAGCTCCACCTGAGTTGTTTTAAACGGCTTTAAACAGGTTGAAGATAGGATTTGCAGAGAGCAGAGATTGTTGTTTGTGAGCGGAAGAGACATGCTGGCCTTGTGTTTGGAGACCGACAGTGGGATAGACTCTGAAAAGTTTTGCATAATAAAACCTCTGCATAAAACTGATGATGGTGACAGCTGATAAGAAAATACGCAGTTCCATTTCTGGAATGTTTCCGGGTTTGCAAGCTGAATTTTATTTTGATCCTTTGCATGGGGGAAACTGAAGTCACTCAGATTAATAGTCCTTTGTTTTGAGAGGAATTTATTGTTTAAACCAGGGGTCCTCAAAACTTGGCAAGTTTAAGGCTTGTGGACTTCAACTCCCAGAATTCCTGAGCTAACATGACTGGAGGAGGAATTCTGGGAGTTGAAATCCACAAGTCTTAAAGCTGTCAAGTTTGAAGGCCCCTGACATAGACCATGGTGTCAAATGCTGGTGGAAACTACTAAAGAAATACATCAGGTAGTATCCCAAAGCAGCCATTCCTGTTTTCATTTCGTGACCAGGTCTGATTTCTGATTTGAAGGGATCTAGATAATCTCTTTCCTCTCTTTCCTCCAAGATCTTCTCCAAAAATCCTCCCCCAAAAAAGAAAGGATGGAAATTAGCCAGTAGTTGTCTAAGGTGGCTGCATCAAGAGGTGTCCCCTGCAGAGTTCAGTGTGGCTCAGATTTCCTTAATCAAGGAAATGATTAATACCTGAAACAGGTATTAATCATTTCCTTGAATTTACCCATGGATACCCTGTCCACGTATGCAAGGTGTGGCATGAGTTGAGCTTAACAGTTGGCAGAATTTTTGTCATGGAGAGCCTTAGCCACATCTCCAGTCCCCACATGCTCAAAAGAATTGCGAGCAAGGCCTGACTCATGTCAGTAAACAATGTGGTATCTAATCTGCAAGGAGTTTTGCATTTGTGACATGGAACCTGCAGGAGAAACTTCACACTTATTCATCCCCATAAGCAAATAAGTTACAGTGCTTTGAACAAAGCTGCTGGATGAAAATTTTCAGATACAGCAAGCAAATACACGTACTAGGCCACTCTTACCACCACAAAGTACTCCTGAGGAGGACGTCCTCCATTACCTGAAGTAAATGCCAGGTCGAACATATATTGTTCCTCAGATCTGTGACAGACAACATGGCCACTATGGATACTACAAGCTACCAAGCCCACCCAGATTCCAACCATTATGTTTGGGAGACTAACACATAAGGGAATCACCACCAGTGTTTTGATGACACCCAGGAGTTCAGGAAGACCTACTGCCAGGCAGTCAGGCCATCTGTACTAGCAGGAATCCCATCCTGTCTCAAAAGCCTAACACAACACAAAGCCAGTCATGCCCTCCAGCCATCTTCAGGGCAGCTCTTGTGTCCACAGCCAGAGTCTCACAAGCAGTCATCACCCTAGCCCTGACACCAAAGCCGTTGCAGTACCAAACTCCTGAAGGGAAAACTGAGGAGAGACTGCATCCCTTTCCTTGCCCAATGAAATCTCCCCGATGCAAATCAAATCCACTTACTCCATATCATGGAGGAACAAGATCTTATTGAAAAGGACTCTGTGAAGACTGAGGTCATGGTGAGGAGTTTGAGGCAATGGCAAACAGCAATCTTGTACTCTGTTCTACAGATTGAGGCTGGGGGTTAGAAAGGAGGACCATACCAAATTGCAAAAGGAGCATGGCGGCTCACATGGTTAGGATGCTGGGTTGGAGGTTAGTGATCCTGTGTTCGAGACCTGGTGGGGTTGAATTCCTGTCCTTCATTCCACTCCTGCCAGGGACATGAAAGGAGCCCTCAACTGGGCACCCCCGGGCAACGGTGATATCACCAGCTAATCCTTTCAAGCCAGAAGAACCTCCGTGCTTCTGACATAAGTGCTATGCTACCAAATTGCAGGTCGTGGAAAATTTTCTCATCACCTCCCATTATGTCTCTCATGACTTGTCCCCATAGAAATGCAACCCACACCATATTCACCCTGTTGGAAGAAATGTGGGTTCAGTTCCAAGTGGGAAGAAAAACACTGGAAACATGGTGACTGCTGGGAAAGATGGTTTAATGGTGGACAGAACCACATGGGTCCTGGGCAAAAAAAGCACATGGGTGAGAGAGGGAGAGAGATTTATATCCTCTGTTGGGCGTTGAACTTGCTTCCTGTTCCTGTGGCAAGAAATATATCCTGATTGGTTGTCAGACTTCCATGGGGCCGTAGGGGTAACTTTGTAGGTTGTCTTTTGAGTCCCAAGCTTGGTTGAATCTTGCTGGATGATGTAATGAAGGGGCTTTGGGCAATTCCTATTATGGCTTAATGGCTTTGCCCTGAAGGATCATGAGTGAGGGTATGCTTATGAATAGACCTAGCCATCTCTTTATCTCTTAAGTGCTGATATCTGCTATGGGTTATTGAGGAGGTTGGGAGCTATTAAAAGTGAGTCTGCTTCCTGCCTTTAAAAAAGCATGTTTCTCCATTTCTCATCCAGGGAAATATAATATTCTGCGTTTTTAATATTTCCTATAATATTTCATCCTTCTAGGAGAGGGGTGGGTGCTAACTTCCTACAACCCCAAGAGCCTTCCATTGCTACCCTCTCCTTTCTACTTAGAGCAAAACCAGCAATTGTGCGGAATAGATGTTGGCATAACCACTCCTACCGTTTTTGTCTGTTACAATCACATGTTTTCCAACCATTGCCTACGCAGCCCCGTATTGTAATTCTGGCTGGTGGGTTTTTCTCTGACATTTCCCCCAACAAGCTTAACCATGCACAGGCCTTCTGCTATACTCTGGAAAAGTTGAAAGCAGGTGTTGAAAGTGCTGACAAGACTTCTGGAGATGAATGTTAGTAGCTTGATCAGTTTTGCCCTGCAGTCTAAGCTTAGTAAGCACAATAATTTTTCAGAGCTGGAGGAAAAGGAATAGCGTGCAAAACAAACCAGGAAAAAACCCACAGAAAGAGAATGAAGCAGAGGAAACAAATGTCAGGGCAGCTTCCATTACCTCCGGAAAATAATAAGCTAAGCTAGTCATACATTTGACTCTTTTTAGGAAATAATTTGGAATACAGATACAGGGCTGTGGTTGATCCTATCTTCTGGGAGAACACTGGCAATCAAGAACATCTGACAGAAGATGTTATTAGTATTCCTGACATTGGGTCACAGAAGTGCTTTTAAGTTAGTAAAACCTTTGGCTTTTATGGGGGGAAAAAGACTTGCTGGTATCTTCCAGTTGTGTTGGGACAATCCCATAATTCCCATCTGTGGGATGTATAAAGTTCTAGTATAGCAAAGCTTTTTCCATAAAATTGCTTGATCTTCAGTGAATTGTATGAAATCTGGCGTGAATCCAAATGGGTTTTCCACATTTATGAACGGATCTGTTGACACATGAACAAATAATTGAACTCCCTTTTATTTTTTTTCCCTGCCTTTCAATGATGGGCTTAGCGTTTTTTAAAAATTGACTAAATACATTCAATTCTGAATGGAACTTTTCTGTGACTTTTGATTTTTTTAATGACCTTTCCCCCCCCCCAAGGCACACTATATGTACATTACCACTTCTTTCTGGACTGGGATTAGATTAGATTAGACCTGTATTTTAAACCTGTACTTGTGAAGCATCGGAGATCAAATACTTGCATTGAAGTCTATGAGAAAAATCCTATAATGATGAGCAATTAGCATTTATTTGGGACATCTGTCCCAGATCTTTTCCCATCTCACCTTTCTTCTCTTACTTCCCAGCCTCGGGACTTTTTCATCATCAAAGCTCTGCCTTTCCCTTGCAGAGAAATCTCAAAAGCATTTCATTATAGCAATTTCATTATGGATATAAATACGCGAGATTTAAGTTGGCTTTTTTTCCTCTGCTATTTTGAGTGAAACGATCTGTGGGGGAAGCCTAATTATTTCCTGTCTTCCGATGAATGTTTAAAAACCAAGCCTTAGGAAATGGCAGTTGGAAACACTTTTGGGGAACAGAAGAAATCAAAGTTTAAAAAAAAACACAGAAAAAAAAGGCTTATGCAATCAGACAATGCGACATGTCGACAAGGCCTAGCTGCTTAACATCTCTAGTTGGATCAAGGGAAGTCTCTACGCAGACAGTAGCAGGGAAAATTGACTTTTTAAAAAGAAATCACAAAGCCTCTATTTAGATATGGAGAAAATATGAAAAATCTTCCTTCTGGGTCGAAGCTGTGGAACTGGATTTGAGGGACAAAGAAATAACTTCTAAGCTAAATATCAACGCCAGTCACAGCGGTATTCCTGTTTGGACAGCTACAGGAAATTGCTGTTTGCTCCCCATTTCTGGAGCAGCCTCTGTTCAGTGTTGGTTCCGAATTCGAGATAATCACGGTGACAAGGATAAACAGGCTTGCTCTTCGTAATCTCGCCAATGGATGTTACACCGTGAGAAACGGATGCCTTGAAAGACGCAACACTTGCCATGGCGATAGAAGGGTGTTTTCCATTCTCTGCTTATAGCTCTCATGGTTTATTTATTTTTTTGCAGCTCCCAAGTTCCCATTGGTGGCTTGAGGGACCTATTTCACCTATGGGTTGATTGCCTGATATTTTGAGCGAGAAAGACACTGCAGCCTACACTGGCTTGTAAAACAAGCAAGAGCCCCCTCCCCACCAGAACCAGGACAGTCTACTTCTTATTTCTTTGTATCCTGCCTTCATTATTTTACTAACTCAAAGCAACAGCCATATCCAGCATGTCTTCCTCCTCCTCTTTTCCTCATAACAACAAACCCGGGAGATAGGTTGGGCTGAGAGAGTGTGACTAGCCCAAAGTCGCCACGTTGGCTTCCATGGCTAAAGTGAGACTTGAACTCATGGTCTCTTGCTCTTTAGCCTGGTGCTGTCATGCCCCTGGTGGAGACTGACTCTGAGGGAGAGGAGGAACAGCCAACAGGGAGTGGAAGTGTGGCTCTGGAGGTTGTGGAGGAGGCTGGGGAAGGGCAGAGGCTGCCTGAGCAGTCAGAGGACGACCCAGGCCCATCCCCTGTGCATCCTAGGGCACGCAGGGAGGAAAGGATAAGGGAGAGACATGGTCTACTCAAGAGGAGAGGGCCTTGGGCTGCAGCTGTGACAACTGTATAAGAGGATGGACATGCATACTGGCAAGTGCTGGAAACAAAGCGTGGAAATATCTCTAGTTTATTGTTCCTCTCTGAGTTTGGTGTCCTTCCCAGTGTGTGTTCTGATATCTGTGGAGGTCTTCAAGCCCTTATCTTGCCTGGTTTGTGTTGTTTTTTATTCTTTATGATTTATAGGCATTTTTAGTTTAAAGGGCATTTCCTCCTTTTCGTAACTGCTTGTGGGGGAATTTTTTGTCTTCAGTCAAGGATATTTGGAGCTTGGAAGCAAAGTGAAGGAATAAAAGGGGCTTTACCTGTTTTTTGTGACTGTGTTTATTTTGTATCCCACCCTGGGTCATCACAGGTGCCTTAACCAGTGCACCATACTGGCTCTCTTCCACATATTTCATGCCCCCTGCTTATTCTGCAGGTCATCAACCTTGCCTCTGCATCTCTTTGTCCTCCAAAAACTTTATAAGTAGTCTCTGGCCACCCTTGCTAACCTGATTTAAAGGCATAGCTGGTTGTGTTATTCATTTACCTGCTTGATTGTCAGCCTCTTTTGGCCTATAGTGAACCTCTATCATTGACATCCCAATCAGATTCCCCCTACCCGATTTTTTTCAAAGCAAAATTATGACTTATAAATAATGCCGAACCTTCTAAGAACTGCCTTGATGATTTAGATCAGGGGTGTCAAATTCACGTCGTCACGTCGGCATCATATCGGGACTTTCCTCCCCTTTTGCTAAACCGTACGTGGGCGTGGCCAGCGTGTGACGCATCTGGCCCGCGAGCCGGAAGTTTGACAGCCCTGATTTTAGATCAAGGCCTATTGAGTTTGTCATGGAAGCACAAAGACAATGGCCTTTTGGTGTTTTAATTCCATAATCAGCTATCCTCTTTCTAAACATGTGGATTTACTCTAGCTGATGTGGCATCAAAACAGATGTTGAGAGGAGGTTCTTTAATTAATTTGTCTACAGTAACTTGACCAACTTAGGGCCTTCCAGATATGCTAAGGCTGGGATTCTTCCAATTCCCAGTTAAACTGAAGTGCCTTCCAGATACAGTATGCTGAGATCACAGTTCCAGTTCTCAGCTAAACTGAACCACAGGGCTATAAAATAACTCTTACACTTATCCTGTTTGTAGATTAACATACTTTCAGTGCTGTTTATGGGGGACCAGACACTGGATATTAGCTGTAATGCTAAAGCAGCGATTAAATGCTAAAATGAGCTTAAGGATGGCATGATGCTGTTTGGTATCATCCTGAGGATCTGGAAGAAGGTTTTTCCAAATTACTGAATATATTTACTTTCTGAAATGTTAAAAAAGGATATGTCAGGGGCTTTCCTAAAATTAGGAAAAAAGGAGCAATGCAAACATGGAACTTTTAGGGGCTACAGAAAAAAAGAAAAGATCTAATGGCCCTCTATGGCCTACAGATTATAGGTTGTCTATACTGTGCTAAAAAAAAGATGTGCTAATATGAATAGTAATTAGAGCATCAAAACACATGAATTTGTTCTTGTCCTTTCTTTGTTTCTCTGCTATTTTGAAAGATTTTTGTATGGAATGGGATAGGATAGGATAGGATAGAAGAATAGAATAGAATAGAATAGAATAGAATAGAATAGAATAGAATAGAATAGAATAGAATACTTTATTGGCCAAGTGTGATTGGACACACAAAGAATTTGTCTTTGGTGCATATGCTCTCAGTGTACATAAAAAGAAAAAAAAATACAATTCGTCAAGAATCATAGGTATAACAATAGTCGTCTTAAGGGTACAAATAAGCAGTCAAATCATACTAGGAACCATAATAGTAAGCAAGCAAATCAAATCAAATCATACTAGTAAACAGTCAATAAAAAATAAGGATACAAGCAACAAAGTTACATTCATGCAGTCATAAGTGGGAGGAGATGGGTGGAAGGAAGGATGAGAAGATGAATAGTAATAGTAGTGCAGACTTAGTAACAGTGTTGAGGGAATTATTAGTTTAGCAGAGTGATGGTGTTTGGGGGAAAAACTGTCCTTGTGTCTAGTTGTTCTGGTGCGCAGTGCTCTATAGCATCGTTTTGATGGTAGGAGTTGAAACAGTTTATATCCAAGATGTGAGAGGTCCATAACGTATGGGTTACTTTAGATCTGGATGGAAGGGAGGACATTGCCCTACATAAAGGTAATAGGTGAGATGCTGAGACTTTTTTCAGATCATCTCAACAGAACATCTTCAGATGTTCAGCTAAATGGGTGGAGGCCAAAACCATACTTACATTTCCCTAAACTCCAGAGCAACTTTACATGGAAGCCAGAGACCTAAAAAGGTTAGATTTCAGATTATATATAGATAGCTTTATTCATACAAATCCAGCTTTTCTTAAAAGCTCAAAGTGAATGTTTGGAGCTCAGGGAGAGAAAAGGATGGATCTGCTACCTTCAGTAGAATTCCTGAAATGGGCTAATTTGGGGGAACTTCTCACTTAAAATGGACAGAAGAACATAGTTTATATGTTTGAAGGAGTTCCAGATTTCCCCCCTGAATCTCAATCTGTTGATTAGAGTAAAAATTAAGTACTGTATGCAGAATTGTGTGCTTTGTTTTATTTTTAATTACAAATGTAGTTTCATGTGGAGAGTAACATAAAACCAGAGCTTTTACAAATAATTTCTCAATTTTTTGCAAGCCTTTTTAATACTTACTGAGATGACACACTTCCTACATCTACTATTCAACAGATGGTGGCATTAAGCCCATTTTTTTTTATTTGGCAGCCATCAAAAACTGAAATTCAGGAATGCAGTTGGTACTTCTTGGAACTGTTAAAAATACTAAAGAATCATGAATGGGCATCTTGGTGTAGTAATATTATTTATTTAAAAAGATCACTACCTTTCTAAACATATTATGGCTGTCATGAATGTAATCTCAAAAAACAAACAACACTCACATTGTTCCATTTTGGATTCGATATGTTTGACTGGAAGAGAACTATAAAAAGTACATTGATTTATACATGTTGGAGAAGGAGTGGCAGAGCCTAGAGGTAGAGTCAAGAGAGGAATCAGCCTAGAATACAGGTAGTCCTCAATTTACAACAGTTCATTTAGTGACCTTTCAAAGTTACAATGGCTCTGAAAAGAGGGACTTATGACCATTTTTCACACTTACGACCATTGCAGCATCCCTATGGTTACATGATCCAAATTCAGATGCCTGGCAATTGGTTCATATTTATGACGGTTGCAATGTCCCGGGGTCATGTGAACCTCTTTTGCGACCTTCTGACAAGCAAAGTCCATGGGGAATCCAGGTTCACTTAACAGCCATGTTACTAACTTGACAAATGCAATGATTCACTTAACAAACGTGGCAAGAAAAGTCATCAAATGGGGGCAAACTCACTTAACAATTGTCTCACTCAGCAACATAAATTTGGGGTTCAATTATGGTCGTAACTCGAGGACTACCTGTATCTACGTTCCCACAAGGGGTCTAAGTCCAACCGCTCTTGAATTCCATTAACCCTTATCTAGCACAGGGGTCCCCAACCACCGGTCCGCGGAAGGGTACCGGGCCGCGGAACAACTCCTACCGGGCCGCTGGCTTGCTGGGCGCCGCCATCTTTTTTTCATGAAAAAGTGCTTCCGGTGAGCTTTTCCGGGTAGAAAGCTCACCGGAAGCACGTTTTCATCAAAAAGATGGCGGCGCCAGCGCTCGGTGAGCTTTTCCGGGTAGAAAGCTCACCAGAAGCACGTTTTCATCAAAAAGATGGCGGCGCCAGCGCTTCGGTGAGCTTTTCCGGGTAGAAAGCCATTTCTACCGGAAAAGCTCACCGGCGCAGCCCGCCATCTTTTGATGAACGTGCTTCGGTGAGTCACCGGAAGCACTTTTTCATAAAAAAGATGGCGGCGCCCAGCTGATGCAGTACCGGCCCGCGGCGCCCAGCTGATGCCGGTACCGGGCCGCGGCGTCAAAAAGGTTGGGGATCCCTGATCTCGCACCAAAGTAATGCTAACCATTACTTTAGATTCCTGTTCATTGGTATGAGCAATAAGTCAGTTTAACTGGAACACAACTTGTGCCCCTGCTCTTTTGCAACCTGATTTTAAAGTCGAATCTCACGCAAATTACAAAGGCTATCCCATTTGCACTGAGGAAGCCTCAGGGACTTTGGGCAAATTGCCCGCAGAAAACTATCAATATTGTCACTTGTCTGAAATGGCATAGGACAGTGGTGGCTAACCTTTTTGGGCTTCTGTGCCAAAAATTGTGCACGCGCTTGCACGCTCGCACTCGCGTGCCATCACCCAGAAGGCAATGCATGTCCCCCCCACATCCCCTATGCATGTACGTGTAATCCCCACTCACCCACGCCGCCCCCTTACCTGCACTGCACCTCACAGCTGATTTTTGGCTGGTTTGAGGCCTTTTTTGGCCTCCCAGAGGCTCAAGGAAGGCTTTTGGAGGTTTCTGCAGGCCGAAAACTAGCCCCGTTTCGTCACTTCTGGTATTTTCAGAAAAACAGGAAGTGATGAAATGGGGCTAGTTTTCGGCCTGCAGAAGCCTTCCTCAAGCCTCTGGGAGGCTGAAAAAGGCCTCAAACTGGCCGAAAATCAGCTGTGAGGAAGGCTTTTGCAGGTTTCTGCAGGCCGAAAACTAGCCCCGTTTCGTCACTTCTCGTATTTTTGGAAAAACAGGAAGTGATGAAATGGGGCTAGTTTTTGGCCTGCAGAAGCCTTCCTCAAGCCTCTGGGAGGCCGAAAAAGGCCTCAAACCGGCCGAAAATCAGCTGTGAGGCGTGTGCATGCCCAGTGAGGTAAGTTTGCCTGCAGCTCACGTGCCGGCACAAATGGTTCTGTGTGCCACCAGTGGCACGCGTGCCATAGGTTCGCCATCACGGGCATAGGATCTCCTGCTTGAGCAGGAGGCTGGACTAGAAGACCTCCAAGGTATCTTCCAGCTCTATTCTGATTGATTCTAATCTCCCAAAGCCTGGAGAACCCAACTGACTAAGTATCTACAGCATTTTTCTCCAACCCAAGTAATGAGACTTTACAAGTTCTCACAGGGATCTTTGTAGCTTTGTATCCTCCTCTTGGTAGGAAGATACTCAGGATCCAGAGAGGGAGAAAACTAGACAAATGGTAAATGGGTGAGAGATTTTATAATTAGGTTCCCATCTGTATATTATGTGGTTCAGTGGAGAGACATTTATGCAGAAGTTGCACTTATATGTGGGTTTAGGGGGAAGACGGTTTTCTAGGAAGCTGTGTTTTGTTAGCATGAGTTGCAGCTGTGTCTTTGTCTTGCTCCCTCTATATGTGTGCATGTGTTGGGCACATGCATGCATTTACTTGGGCCATTAAGACACCTCTGAAGATCTGTTTTGGGATTTAATGTGCCCTTAACTCTACTACCCCTACACGTCACATTTACCTAACAGTAAGTCACTTTGAGTTTCAGGGACAATTACTCATCAACGCATAGGAAATTTTCACAGTAATGTTCTTTAATTAGTATAGTGTGCTAAATATGGCATCTTATTAATCCAGTTGCCTGTCTTGTGCTGTGAACAAAGCATTTCTCAGCTTGGAAAGAAGCTGAAAAACCCAGCCTGTTCTAGATCCTGCAGACTTACCTGGCCAGTTTAAATGATTTGTACTTCTGTCCAGTGAATTTAAACAACAAACAAGGAACTTCAAGGATAACTTCACCTCTGAAAAACGCAGGACATGAAATACTTGAAGGCATATTTATGAGCAGGAAAGTACTGCCTTTAACCACAAATTGCTGGCTTGCTTGGTGCTTCCTGAATTCAAGGACATGTTTTAGGAATAAAGGTATCATGACTTTGCTGTATTGGGCAAGCCAGAATCTTTAAAACTAAGGAAGCTTGGTATTCCATTGTGTTTTATTATTTCAAACCAGAAATGTAAAATAAATATCTCAAGCACAAGTTGTGCAAACTAAAGATTGTGCCAAGGGAGTGCAATGTTGACATTATAGTCCATATACATGAAGGAATTCTTTCTTTCTTTCTTTCTTTCTTTCTTTCTTTCTTTCTTTCTTTCTTTCTTTCTTTCTTTCTTTCTTTCCTTCCTTCCTTCCTTCCTTCCTTCCTTTCTTTCTTTCTTTCTTTCTTTCTTTCTTTCTTTCTTTCTTTCTTTCTTTCTTTGATATGATTGATTATGGGCCATCAAGAGACAGATTTTTCTCCAGGATGAATCTATGCCCAACCTAAACCTTTCAGGTGTTGTACAAGTAGATCCATCACCACTATAAATAAGTCCATTCTCCTTGCTGCTATTGGTCATGTTCATCTCTATCATACCACCTTTCCTAGCTCTCTCTAGAGATGTTTTTAATTCTAAGTCTTTGCATAATGTTTTCAAAGTAAGACTGCTTAAGCTTACTGCAGATGCCTGCCTCAAGCAAGAATTCTGGGTTAATTTCTTCAATGTTTGTTTTCTTGGCTATTGTTTAATTTACTAAGGTTTACATACTGCTACAATAATGTATGAAGCTTACGAAGCTTCTCCTCCAGAAATATCGAATTGCTAACTAGAGCATACAAAACTTTTGCCAGACCAATACTTGAATACAGCTCATCAGTCTGGAATCTGCACTGCATATCAGACATTAATACAATCGAGCGAGTCCAGAAGTATTTCACGAGAAGAGTACTACATTCCTCTGCTCGCAACAGAATACCCTATATCACCAGAATTGAGATTTTGGGCTTGGACAACCTTGAACTACACCACCTGCGGTTAGACTTAAGCGTAGCACATAAAATTATCTGCTACAATGACCTACCAGTCAATGACTACTTCAGCTTCAACCACAACAATACAAGAGCACACAACAGATACAAACTCAATGTAAACCGCTTCAAACTTGATTGCAGAAAGTATGACTTCAGCAACAGAGTGGTCAATGCCTGGAATGCACTACCTGACTCTGTTGTTACATCCTCTAACCCCCCACTCCTTTAGCCTCAATAGCCTCAATAGCCTCACTATTGACCTCACCCCATTCCTAAGAGGTCTGTAAGGGGCGTGCATGAGCGCACAACCATGCCTACCATCCCTGTCCTATTGTCCCCAATTATTCGTACCTATTTCCTGTATTCTTACTCATGTTTATACTTATATCTGTTATCTTGTAAGCGATTGACATATCAAATAAATAAAATAAAATAAATAATGTATGACTCTTCTGTGCCTCGATTGCCAACCTTTTCTAACCCCTATCCTGCAAACAGCATTGTAAGAAATCTCAACTGGGGCTCCCTCAGTCTATTGTAAATAATCTTCATACATGGGAAAGTTTAGATGTATAACAGAATAACAGAGTTGGAAAGTACCCTGGAGGTCTTCTAGTCCAGCCCCCTGCTCAAGCAAGAAACCCTATCCCATTTCAGACAAATGGTTCTCCAATCTCTTCTTAAAAACCGCCAGTGTTGGAGCATTCACAGCTTCTGGAGGCAGGTTGTTCCACTGGTTAATTGTTCTCATTGTCAGGAAATTTCTCCTTAGTTTTAGGTTGCATCTCTCCTGGATTACATCCTCTAACCTTAAAAGATGAGACTCTAGAAAAAGTACAGAGAAGAGCAATCAGGATGATTGGGGGACTGGAGGCTAAAACATACAACGAACGGTTGCAGGAACTGGGCTTGGCTAGTCTAGTGAAGAGAAGGACCAGGGGAGACATGATAGCGGTCTTCCAAGATTTGAGGGGCTGCCACAGGGAGGAAGAGGGGGTCAAGCTATTTTCTAAAGCGCCTGTAGGCCAGACAAGGAACAATGGATGGAAACTGAACAAGGATAGATTCAACCTCGAAATAAGGAGAAACTTTCTGACAGTGAGAACAATCAACCAATGGAACAGAAGCTGCCCCCGGAAGTTGTGGGAGTGCCATTATTTGAGACTTTCAAGAAGAGACTGGACTGCCATTTGTCAGAAATAGTGTAGGGTCTCCCTTTTGGGTGGGGGGTTGGTCTAGATGACGTACAAGGTCCCTTCCAACTCTGATTATGTGTTATCTGCCTTCAGGTGCTTTGGAGAATAAGTTGACTCTCTCTTCTTTGTGGCA
Organism: Notechis scutatus; assembly: GCF_049901735.1. Lineage (NCBI taxonomy): Eukaryota > Metazoa > Chordata > Lepidosauria > Squamata > Elapidae > Notechis > Notechis scutatus. The sequence continues at coordinate 69,192,677 of NC_142014.1, read as the reverse complement.
GCCCCTTAGATATTGGAACACTGCTATCATGTCACTCCTGTCCTTTTCATTAAACTAGATGTGATGCCAAGGATAAATAATATTCAGAGGGTGATGGGCTTCTGGTTTCTTCTCATGTCCAGTGCAGCTATCTTGCTCATGATTTTAGGAAATACCACCATTTATTGAATGCTAAGCAATGTATTGTACCAAATAAGGAAAGGGAACAAAGAAGTCTCCGAAGGAGTGGAAAGTCCTCATCTGTTCCAGGTTCTTCAAAAGCTCGTTCTCAGTGCACTTGGTGTTTCTTCTCTATCATGCTGTTACAGCTGCAATGCAATATCTTTTGAGCATTCTTATACTGTAGTTAGATAGACTAGCAACCAGAAAGGAGCTTTATTTTCATTGGTTCATCAGTAGATAGGGCTTTTCAGTCAATCCTTAAGAATCCTCAAATCTTAGCTGACCATGGTATAGATTGGCCAGATTTTGTTCTTATTATCTGCTTTCCTTTTCAAAGAGACGGGACAAGTCATTTGACACCATGCTAAGCTGGAATGAACTACAATAGAACTACAATAGAAGGGGATAGATTAATGATTCCATTTCACCAAGATTATCACAGAAAGATGCAACATGGCTGTCATTAATTTATTAATTTATTTCAGCAATTAGTTTGTTGCCTACTCATACTTCCAAGGATCTGCCATTCTTTCCTTCTTCTAACATCAGCATTGCATTGAAGATGCTGTTTAATTCTTCACAGTATGAAGTAAGGTAGAATGTGATCTCATTCCATAGGATTACTGCAACAACAACGAAATGTCATCAGTAGTGAGCTCCTATGAGCATTTATCATTGTGATAATACAGGTAGTCCTCAATTTAGACTGTAATGGAGCCTGCCCATTATGGTTGCAAATCATGAGAGTCATTAGGCGAGGCACCATTGTGACCAAGACCCAGCAGGATACAATGGGGGAGGAAGACAGGAGGCTGCTTCAATATTCCTGCCGTTGGTCATATGAGCAGGGGGATTGCCAAGCATCCAAATTTTGTTCACATCACTGTAGGTGTCTGTGGAGATTCTCAGTCATCCAGGTCATGATTGTCCCAAGGATGCTTCCCCTCCCCACAAAAGGCATTTCGCTTCTCTTCCAAGAAGCTTCTTCAGTTCTGATCTGAAGAAGCTTCTGGGATGAGAAGCAAAACGCCTTCAAGGAAAAACAAAGACCAGTTGCCTTTTGAAAGGAAAAAAAAAAGCATATTTGGACATGTGACTGTAGGGGTAATTCAGGGGTGCCGGAAGCAAGGATCACAAGCCGCTTCATTCAGTGCCATAATAATTTCAAACGGTCGATGGATGAACAGTCGTAAGTCGAGGACTACCTGTAATCAGAAACATGCAGGTCTTCAACCAAATCATCCAGCTTGAATGGAAATATATATAGTTCTTTTTTTTTTAGAATAGAATAGAATAGAATAGAATAGAATAGAATAGAATAGAATAGAATAGAATAGAATAGAATAGAATTCTTTATTGGCCAAGTGTGGTTGGACACACAAGGAATTTGCCTTTGGTGCACATACTCTCAGTGTACATAAGAAAAAATAAAATACGTTCATCAAGAATCATAAGATACAACACTTAGTAATAGTCATAGGTTACTATGAGCAATCAAATCATACATAGATTACTAATACGCAATCAAAAGATACTAGGAAAACAAAACAATATAAATTGTAAAGATACAAGCAACACGGTTATAGTCATAAGTGGGAAGAGATAGATAATAGGAAGGATGAGAAGAATAATAGTAATACAATCTCACTAAGTAATTTGACAGTGTTGTGGGAGCTAGTTGTTTAGCAGAATGATGGCATTCGGGGAAAAACTATCCTTGTGTCTAGTTGTTCTGGTGTGCAGTGCTCTATAGCGTCGTTTTGAGGGTAGGAGTTGAAACAGGTTATATCCGGGATGTGAGGGGGTCTGTAGATATTTTCACAATTATAAAGAAAATTCAGAAACAAACTGGAGTTCCATTTCCTGACATCTTATAGATTAACTACTTTATAAAGAGTTCAGGAGATAGAATGGATGAGACCCAAAACCTGGTCTATCATCACTAAAAATGCTTTTTTTTTTAAATTCAAGAAAGAGTTACCCATCGGTTTTGACACAGTGAATCTGCTGACCAGCAACAGATTAATGAGATCTCCTCAGGAAGATTCTAATCTTACTTTGAGAAAGGGTACTTGTAGATAAGTTTCCCTTTTGAAATACTTCAAGGGAGGCTGGGCTCCCAACCTTGTCCTACAGATTTACAGTTTGAAATTATTTGTGGTCTCTCTGTTTAGCCCATCCCTGTAATTTCTTCTTGCCCTGGACAGAGAGATGACAAACTAAATGGCTGTAATTTTCTAACTTAATGTGCTATTATGGGAACTCCAAGGCCTGCTGGACTTCTATTCCAGAATGTTTACAGCCTTATTTAGCAAATGATTTTTAATTACTTGAGGAAAGAGTACATTTTGATTTGAACGAGAGCCAACAGCCTTGGCGTCGTGCCCAGGAACTCAGCCATAAAATGTTCTTTGACTGTTACCAGTCATGCACATAACAAAAGAGATTTTAGGTCAATCTTCATTTTTTCAGTTCAACTTGATAACTGTAGCTAGATTATTATATGCACAAAGATGGAAAGATTCAGCATTACCCACAATGGAGGAATGGTTAGTGAAGAAGACAGGACTTAGCTGAGGCACTAAATTAATTTTTTTGTTCAGAGAAAAGACAATATCTATGTTTATTGCTGACTGGAGATTACTTATATACTGTTTTGTATGTATGAAACAAAACATGATTTTATGATTTATGGTTGTGATGATTAGACAGACTGGATTATAGAAAGAAGAGAGTTGTAACCATTAAAGGTTAAATGATAACTATTATAATTATAATGCTGTAAAGGACATTGGAAGCCACTTCTTTATATCTTCTTTCTTTTCTGCTTTTCAACTCTTTATTTCCCTCCCCTTTCTTGCACTTTTAACTTTCTCTTCCTTTTTCTTGCTTAAATTAATTGATACCAGTTTTTATCTTCCTTTAAAAAAAGCATTGTTAATTTTAAAAAAAAACATTCTGCAGTTCAGCTGCTCTGCCCTAATACCAGATGCATGTTGGAATGAATAGCTAAAATCCATCAAAAAGGATTTTTCCAGAATTTCTGCACTCTTTACCTGTAACCTGGTTTAAATAGGAAGCTGCTGCCTACTTTTAAAATATAGGCAATTGAGGGATAGAGAGCCAGTTTGGCATAGTAGTTAAGTCATCAGGCTAGAAACTGGGAGGCTGTGATTTTAGTTCTACCTGAGGCACAAAGCCAGCTAGGTGACCTTGGGCCAGTCACTCCCTCTCAGCCCTAGAAAGAAGGCAATAACATACCACTTCTGAAATCTTGCCAAGAAAACTGAAGGACCTGATTAAGTAAGGAATCCAGGAATCAAAAACTGACTTGATCAATTCCGCTATCCCAAAAAATAATAGAGGGCTAAATTGGAAACCCCATAGGTCAGTGATGAACCTTTTCAGCACCGAGTGCCCAAACTGGAACATGTGCAGAGTGTTGAAAACCTGAAGACCAGCTGGGCAGTGTGCATGCGTGCACCGGCCAGCTAGTTTTCAAGTTTCTGGCATGCACATGCGTGCTGGCCAACTAGTCTTTGCGTGCACCGGAGTGCTAGGTACCTGAAGACCAGCTGGCCAGCACGTGCATGCCAGCTGGTCTTTGGGTTTCCGGCACTCCAGTACGTGCAAAGACCAGAAACCAGAAGAGCAGCTGGTGACAGTGCGCTTGCCCATAGAGAGGGCTCTGTGTGCCACCTCTGGCACACGTGCCAGAGGTTTGCCATCACAGCCATAGGTCGTCTTACAACAGCAGACTATTTACCATGAAGGGGATGGACCGTTGGAACTTCAAGTTGGGGTCGTAAATAGCCCCAAGGTTGGTCCGTTGTAACTTTTAATGGTTGCTAAGCAACCACTTGCAAGTCAAGGATTACCCATATGGCTTTTTAATAAAATAGCTCATATACAGCCCCAAAAGAAGTCCAAGTGTAACAGGTCATAGAAAAAAAATTCTTTTGCGATGAAGGAAAACTTTTGGGGAAATTAGGAGATTAATTTTGATAGATCAGTCTTTACTAAATTATGGCATGGAGCAGTGTATTTCGACCTTGGCAGTTTGAAGATGCATGGACTTCAACTCCCAGAATTCCCCAACCAGCTATGGGAGTTGATGTCCACACATCTTCAAACTACCGAATTCCCCAGGGAAAGAGCATGTGAAGGACACATTGGGGTGCACTGTGACACACAATGATACAACATAGACATGACCCCCAATGAAGCATCAATGATGTTATGAAAACTCAAGTATGTAATGAGTTAGTTGTCTTGGAAATTTCTATAAGTCATAAAAAGGCACCCCAGTTGGATTGCATGGGCAGTTGTGTTGTTTGAGACAACATTGAAATTTCAGTCTGCACTGTGAATTATGTTGCTTGTGGTTTTATTGAATAGTTAATAAATGCTGCCTTATTTGCTTGTTTGAATGGGACATGTCACTCAATGTTCTGCCAGGCACTATACAAATTCCTAAAAGGATCCTATAATGGCATTCCTGTTCGCTTTATTTTGTGATGAAATGTGTACATAGTAACAGGGTTGAGAGTAGGCAAGTTAATCCTTGAGAAACTTAGGAAATACTATGTACAGTAAGTATAGCCTTATTTGGATATGTACCCTTTATAGTTACCTAGGCCAAAAACCCAAACAAGAACAAAAATAATCACCCCGTGTTTGAGATTCATTAATGCATTCTATTAACAGTATTTTTAGATTACTTTTATCCCGCCTTTATTATTTTTAAAAATTACTCAAGTGGCAAACACATCTAATATTCCTCCATCCTTCTATTTTCCCCAGAACAACCCTGTGAGGTGGGCTGAGCTGAGAGACAGAATGATTGATCCAAAGTCAACCAACTGGCTTTCATGCCTAAGGCGGGATTAGAACTGAGACTCTCCTAGTGATTGGCCCAAAGTCACCCAGCCAGCTTTCGTGCCTAAGATGGGACTAGAACTCACAGTTTATTGGTGATTGATTCAAAATCAAGTCTCCTTATAACCCCTATAATAAATTGGTGTAATATATATCAAGATAAACATTTGTAATTCTCCTTCGTACTGTCTCCAGTACAGTTCAGAGGTATGTAAGCTTTTCCAGATAAGGACTTCATTTTGTTTTGAAGAGCTTTCGGGAATGTCCACAAAGTATGATCAAAAGAGACAAGATGGTGGCCATAATGATATGATCAAGGTTGGGCCATTTTTATGGCATTGTACATAAAAAAGAGGCAGAGTTTTAATCATGCTTTTTAAACTGCCCTCTCAACCTCTGCAGACATGCTTGCATGGGGCTATGATTTTTTTTAAAAAAGCTCCATTTGATTTAATTGAAACTGAAAATCAAATCACATTCAGTTCATCAAATGCCATTTAGCAATATTATTTCAATTTTATTTATGGACATGTTGACTGATTTATATTCCCCATTGCTTCTAAAATTTGGACTATCACTACCTCCTTCTTGAATTTTTACATTAGACTATTTAACATCATTCAGTGGCAACTTTCAGAAGAATTCATGTAAGAATTCTGGACTGTCAGAATCCTGACCCTTGAATTCTTGTTTGGATGACCAATTATATTAGCACAATTTCCTTCCCGCTCTGAAAAAATAACAGCCTTCAAGAGTTCAAAATTACTAACTTCTGACAGACTGGAAAGATCAGACCCACAAAGGAAGAGCCAATTAAACTGATTTATTGTCACTCATTCCTATGCACAGGAATATTCTCAATTAACGTTGCACCTGCTAAGAGCTAGATAAGAGTCAATGGAATTCAAGGGGTGTTGGACTTACTTTGTGTGTGGCTATGTAGGGATTCTAGACTGATCCCTCTTTTAACTCTGCCCACAGGTTCTGCCACTCCTTTCCCTATGTCATCTTCCCTATTCCATGGCTCCAAATTGTCTTTATGAAGCCTTGCCATTTTTTCAGCCCAGTTTCATTGTAATAAAAGAATTTGTTACCTAAATCTCTGCACTCTGTTGCCCCATAGTTATTTGAGCCAATTTCATGCAGTAAAGATTTGCTGATATTCTGTGGAAATACCACCTCCAACTTGGGCATTATCTAGAATAGATCAATGGTTTTGAAAATTAGAAACTTTAAGATGTGTGGATTTCAACTCCCAGAATGCCCCAACCACCCAATCTGGAAAATTCTGGGATTTGAGTCCTTACTTCTACAAGACACCCTAGTTGAAAAAGGTATTACAGATTGTCTTTGACTCACAACTGTAATGAAAACTGACCATTACAGTCATAAGTCATAACATATTATCATAAAGCAGGTCATAATGTGACCAACCCAATTTTATGATTATTAATTTTTGTACTAGGTAATAAGTACCTTGGGAGGGGCTTTTAACTTTTAACAGTAACTACATGGTAGGTTGTAAGTAGAGGACTACTTTTGTAGCTAAAACGACAGAGAGTTACCGTACTTTCTCTTTCCCAAAATACAATTTGTATTAACGAGGAAGGTATTATTTTTTTGTATTGGTGGCAACCTTTTATCAAAGACCATAGAATAGAATAGAATAGAATAGAATAGAATAGAATAGAATAGAATAGAATAGAATAATTATTTCTTGGCCAAATGTGACACACAAGGAATTTGTCTTGGTGCAAATGCTCTCAGTGTACATAAAAAGAAAAGACACATTTGTCAAGAGTCAAGAATCATAAAACACTTAATAACAGTATCCTGTTGGTTTGCCTAACAGAGTCTCCAGGTAGTCCTCAACTTAAAACAGTTCATTTAGTGACCATTCAAACTTACAACAGCACTGAAAAAAAATGACGGCCATTTTTCACATTTACAACCATTGCAACAGCCCCATGATCACGTGATCAAAATTCAGACTCTTTGACAACTGGCTCATATTTATGACAGTTGCAGTATCCTGGGGTCATGTGTCGTCTTTTGTGACCTTTTGACAAGCCAAGTCAATGGGGAAGCCAGATTCATTTAACAACAGTGTCACTAACTTAACAGTGTTTACTTAATAACTGTGACAAGAAAGGCCGTAAAATGGGGCAAAACTCACTTAACAAATGTCTCATTTAGCAACAGAAATTTTGGGCTCGATTGTGGTTGTAAGTCAAGGACTATCTGAATAGGTTCGTTGGTAGCATTTTTGCAAACATACATAAGGTTGACAAATTTTGATTGGCATCATTTTTAGCAACAGTAATAACAGTTTACATATCCAATATTGTTGAAAAGTACACCTTTGGACATAGCTGGGAACATAATGCAGCAAAAAAAACCACCTAAATTTTACTGTGTATTGTCAAATAAAAATGAACAAAAGGAGCACTTAGCTTAGCAATTTCTGTGCCTCCTTATTATTTTTTGAAAAACATGGATTATGGTGGATTTAAGAGACATGTTAGTCAGGACTGAGAGTTAATGCATCAGCAAAGCTTTGTCCATAGATGTGTTTTGATTTCTATCATTTTGCTCTTCTGCAAGCATTCATGAAAGCTAATTGTTTATTTTAAAAAATGGTGTTTAAAATATTAAATTAGAAGGAACATAGATGATATTAAACCATTTGGCCATTAGAATACTAGCAGATCTGCAGCCCCAGGCTTGTTCATCTAGCAGAAAAGATAATGGCCTCCTTCATGTAATAGATTGAGCCATCGAGTTTGTTTTTAAACAGTGCTGTGTGACTTCCCCCTGTTTTGGTTTATATACGGTACAGTTATTCACATTTGAAGTGCCATGACATTGAAAAGTCACTGGGTAGTCAGAAAAATGTAAAGGCTGTTTTGCCAGATTCCTCAGGGGTCTCTGCTAAGCCCAGTAGACAAAATTACGCTAATAGGACTGATAGATCAGCATTTGTAAATTTTTAACAGTTCCTATGGCTGACACGCAGCTAACAACTCTTTAAAGACGTCATTATTCCTGAGAGGATCCTGTTATACCTCCCCTGCTTCCCCTGATTTACCCACAGAAACTAATAATCTATGTGACAGTTGTTTCTGCTCATTGCTTTTTTTAAAACAGTGGCAATTTTTCATCTTCGTTAGCACATAAGGAGGGCCTTATTATTTATTTATTAAATTTATATGCTGCCCAACTCCCAGTGACTCTGGGCAGTTTATTATTTACATCGGAACATAAATAAGTGTAGCACTGTGAATAAAGTTGATGGCTGAGCTCTTGTATATAAAGAACAGCAATAAAGCCAGGAGTTAAGCCATCAGCCAGAAACAGAACTAAAACCAACCAATTAGTCCATCTGTTTAAATTCCAGTTAATATGGGAGAGACTTAGCTGTTGAGCAGATGGACAGATTTTTCTGGAATAAATATTTCTTGAGCACTGTCTTCTCAAGCTCAGGACCACCCTACTATTAAGCAAAGCAATGTTTCTCAACCTCAGCAATTTTAAAATGTGTGGAATGGTGCCTGAAGGGATTCTGGGAATGGAAATCCAGTCATCTTAAACGTTGCCAATGTTGAGAAACCCTGAGGCAGAGTGAGACAGTGTCCCCAAGCAATAAAAGCTGAGGTGCTCTAATGTTGACCTTGTGGTATGCTATAGGCTCCTAAATTAGCTGTTTGGTCATAATAATACAGTGTGGTTTGCTGTCCTCATTCCTCCATATCAAACAGTTTTTGGAGTTGAAGCAAAATATCTTAGGGCAGCCCTCCCCGGATGTTCAGAACATGAAAGAAAAGGAAATAAGCAAAGAAAGACAGAAATTCAGTTTGTCCCTGTTAACCTTCCTATGACAATGGTTGCTTTTTATTCTTCCAGAATTACAAAGTATGATGAGTAGACACAAAAACACTCCTGCCTGACTGTTGGTACAGGAAAATAACCTGTTGATTAGAATTGACTGTCTACAACTGTGATGGTGAGCCTATGGCACGCGTGCCTTAGGTGGCATGCAGAGCCATTTGTGCCGGCACGCGAGCCTCAGGCAAACTTACCTCATTACACATGCGCATGGCTCACAGTTGATTTTCGGCTGGTTTGAGGCCTTTTTCGGCCTCGTAGAGGCTTGAAAAAAGCCTTTGCAGGCCGAATAGGCCCATTTCCGGAAGTGACGAAACGGGCCTATTGTTTGACCTGCAAAGCTTGCTTCTGGGAGGGTGAAAAAGGCCTCAAACTGGCCGAAAATCAGCTATGAGGCACAGTGCAGGTAAGTGTTAAGTTTGGAGAATAATGGAGACCAGACATCTGACCAGTGACTTCAACTCTTTAATAACAGTAGATAGAACAGAACAGAGCAAGGCTATGGGCAGCAGTAACCCTTTTATAGGGTTGGCTGCTACCCTATTAACCAATAATACGTGCAACAAGTTCAACTAATACCCAATAAGAAGTGTCCTAATATTGGCCAATCAGGGACTTGTTATGGACCAATCCTTGTTCGTTGTTTAAGGACCAATCAGGTGTGCAGGCTTTCAAAACCCGCTTTGCATTTGGGCTTAGTTACTTTTTATTGATTCACAACAGTAAGCAATAGGCAACAGGGGGATTGCGCGCGCATGCGCAAGGGGCATGGGGAGGCCCGCACATTGCCTTCTGGGTGCTGGTATGTGAGCATGTGTGCGTTAGCGCGCACACATTTTTGGCATAAGAGCCCAAAAAGTATAGCCACCACTGGTCTACAATTTTAGCAGTTAATTAAGAGAATTAATTTCAATCCAGCAACTGGATGAAATCGAAGATCTTCCAGAGAGTTGCTTCTTACATATAGGTAGTCCTCAACTTACCACAATTAGTTATGAATACATGGATACATATAATAAAAATAAAAATAAAAGAAACAATAGGACAGGGACGGTAGGCATGTTGGTGCACTTATGCACCAATTTAGTGATCATTTAGTTTTCATTCAAAGTTACAGTGGCACACTGAAAAAGTGACTTATGACCGGTTTTCACACTTAGGACCATTACAGTATCCCTATGGTCACATGATCAAAATTTGGGCCCTTGAGAACTGACTCATATTTATGACTGTTGCACTGTCCCAACACCTTTTGCGACCTTCTGACAAACTCAGTGGGGAAGCCAGATTCACTTAACAAGCGTATGGCTAACTTAACAACTGCAGAGATTCACTTAACAACTGTGGCAAGAAAGGCCATAAAATGGGGCAAAAGTCACTTAACAATTGTCTCGCTTAGCAACAGAAATTTTGGGCTCAAGTGTAGTTGTAAGTCGAGGACTACCTGTACCTGGGAAGCACTTTTGTAAACTTAGCTATGTTGTCTGGTTGTAAAACTGTGATTGTAGTAGGAATGATAAACATTAGGTAGATCATGTTGGTTTTGGAGGTAAAATAAAGGAGAATTCAGGAAGATTTGATGCTCAACATTGTTTCCCATTTTGACAGACACACTTGGCGGGAGGAACTGTTATTCCTTGAGAAAGCAAATGAATGCTATCTGTGTGTGTGTGTGTGTGTGTGCGCGCACACACATGCATGCCTCTGTGTGTGTGTATACTGTGAAAAATAACAAACCACTATTTTGAAAAGGTCTCTGTTTTCCCACAGTCATAATTGGTTAATTCTGTAGGCTTTCATAATCGTTCTATTCTACAGCATGTCTTAAGCGATTCTCTCTTTTTACTATCCTTTCCCTATTTTTATTCCCACAGATAAAGTGGTGATCAGAATGAATGGGCACATTTCAAACACCCATCCCAATGTATACGGAAATTATCCTTCTCAAGTCAAGTAAGTATAGGATACTTTTGTCCTGTATTTAGCCAAAATAAGATGGTGGGGCAGGAAAAATACTGAGTACTTTCTTTGTCCTTATTTTTTTTAAAAAAAATACATCCCACAAACAGTTGATTTTTGAAGTGAAGCAAGTAAATTCTCTCTTCAGTGAAGGCTGAACCCTTGTGACAATCACATCCTTGTAGTTTTCTTAGCAATGGTGCAGAATGGATTGCTGTTGACCAATCCCAACTTGGGATTGGCCCATCCCGCTCGTGCCGGAAGAGGAGGCATGCTTATTTTGGCGAGCAGAGTCCAGGAGAAGGGCCTTCTCTGCTGTTGCAGTGCCCTATGGAACATCTTGCTCCCCCCCCATGTCAAAAGCTGACCCCAACCTTCCTGACCTTTCATAAGAGCCTAAAAAACTGGCTCTGCCAGTTGGATTAGGGCAGCGGCCCCCAACTTTTGGGATCCGGGGACTTATTCTGTGGAGGGAGGTTTTTCCACAGACTGGATGGGGCGTGGTTTCACATGCTATCTAATCCCACGGATGGGGCTTCCCTTGTTTAACAAGAGATCCCATCTCCCCCCCCCCCACCCTGCCCCCATCCTCCCCATTTGTAATTGAATCATAGACTTTGCTGGTATTAATTTACTGTCTGTCTGTCTGTCTATCTCTATCTACCTACCTACCTACCTGTTCTGACCCAGCCAAGTTCCCCGAGAGCAAACACAGATAAACTCAGTAACTCAAAACTTTCAGGGCTTTAATCTACAAATTCTCTTTGTAGATAACAGACGGCTTGCAGCCAATTAGTCCAATTAGAAAAACCTTGGCAGAAGTCTTCAAATAAATCAGTCTGTAATCACAACACTGAGTCCTTTGAAAGTTTTGCCTTTTGCAAAGGCAAAAACCGTTGGAAACCAGGCTTATATTCCCCAGAGGGAGGGGCCATTACACTGCATCCTTATTCCTGAGTCATCTGTGCAGCTTCAGCTGTTCTCTTCTACGAATCATCCTACACTCACAAGCACTCACAAGCACAGGCTCTTCTGGAACCTCCTCATCACTGCTGCCAGCCCCCACCATCCCTGAAGGCAGCAGTCCACTCCCTGATGGTCCCGGCCGCTCCTCTGAGTCCTCGCTCTCTTCCACCATCCGCACCTGCTGCTGGCTAACCACAACACTATCCATCTACCTACCTACCTACATCTATATATCTAAATATCTATATCCATATCTATCTATATATCTCTATATGTGTGCATACACACACACACACACACACACACACACACACACACAGAGTAAATTAATACTTATGTCTCTGTCTCTGTCTCTCCCCGCCCCCCTCTCATACAATCTTTTATGATTGTAAGCTGCCCAGAATTACCCTGTAGTAAGTTGGGCTGGGAATTTTCTTGAGCTCACTCTCTTATGTTTAACCAGTTCTCACCCAATTGAGTATTTTTGTGACTAGCTAAGGTTGGCATACTGTTGCTCCCGAGCCAGTCTTGGACCAATTTGCAAAAAGAAAAAGTGAATATAAATGTTGTGGTACATGAATCCACCTCTTGTGACTTTTTTTTTTTTAGTACTATCTCCAATGAACTTAATTTACAACTCCTGATCATAGTAGTACAGAACATAAGGTCTGGAAATGACTTTGGAGATCATCTAAATCTGTGTTTGCTAATCTTGGAAACTTTAAGGTGTGTGGACTTCAACTCCCAGAGTTCCCCAGCTCAGTGCTGGAATCCACTGTTGTAGTATTCCTGATAGATGGCCTTGATTAAACTCTATCATGCCACGGTCATCCCCATCTTCAAAAAGGGAGACCCCAGCCTAGTTGAAAATTACATACCAATCTCCTTATGCTGCGTCACCTGTAAAGTCATGGAATCAATTATTAACCAATCCATTATCCTCCACTTAGAGACAAACAACCTACTCTCCAATAAACAATTTGGTTTCAGGAAAAACTATCCTGTAATCTGCAACTCTTACACTGCAAAAACATATGGACTACACAATTCGATCAGGGCAAAGCAATAGACGCAATCTACATAGACTTCTGTAAAGCCTTTGATTCAGTGTTGCACGACAAACTACTCCTAAAACTAAAATCTTACGGTATCTCTGGACACCTGTATAACTGGATAGAAGCATTCCTGTCAAACAGACAACAAATGGTCAAAATTTGGGGTGTCCTATCAAATTCTGTACCTGTCAACAGTGGTGTCCCCCAAGGCAGTGTTCTAGGACCAACTCTCTTCATACTCTACATAAATGACCTCTGTGATATTAAGAGCAACTGCGTTCTTTTCGCTGATGATGTAAAGCTGTTCAATACCACAGACAATACTGCTACCCTTCAAAAAGATCTTGACTATGTATCAGAATGGTCAAACAAATGGCAACTTCAAATCTCAACAAATAAATGCTCTGTCTTACCTATTGGGGAAAAAAATCAGAAAATAAAATACAAGCTGAATAGTCAAAATCTTGTTGATGATCCAAACTCTGTCAAGGATCTTGGAGTACTCATCTCAAATGACCTAAGTGCTAAAGCCCACTGTAACTACATAGCCAAAAAGGCATTAGGATTTGTTAATCTAATCCTACGTAGCTTTTTCTCTGGTAATATCACACTACTAACTAGAGCATACAAAACATTTGCTAGACCAATACTCGAATACAGCTCATCAGTCTGGAACCCACATTACGTATCTGATATTAGCACAGTTGAGAAAGTCCAGAAATATTTCACAAGAAGAGTTCTCCACTCCTCTACTTGTTGCAGAATACCTTATGCCACCAGACTTGAAATTCTAGACCTAGACAACCTAGAACTACGCCGCCTTCAGTCTGATCTAAGTATGGTATATAAAATCATACATTGCAATGTCCTACCTGTCAATGAATGCTTCAGCTTCAACCATAACAACACAAGAGCACACAATAGATACAAACTCAAGGTAAACTGCACCAAACTTGATTGCAGGAAATACGACTTCAGCAACAGAGTGGTCAATGTCTGGAATACTCTACCTGACTCTGTGGTTTCTTCCCCAAACCCCAAAAACTTTAACCTTAGACTGTCTACTATTGACCTCACCCCTTTCCTAAGAGGTCTAACGTGCCTACCGTCCCTGTCCTATTGTTTCTTTTATTTTTCTTATATGTACCCATTTCATGTATTCATAACTATGTATATACTTATACCTATTATCTTGTGAGCGATTGACAAATCAAAATAAATAAATAAAAATAAAAAAATCTCCCAAGAAAATCTGTCCACCATTGAACGGCTCTCATCATTAGAATTCACTTCCTGATTTCCAGCTGGAATCTTTCTTTAAATAAAATCCATTTCTCCCTCATCTTTTGCAACTCTGAACAATAATGCTTTGTATAGGATAGCATTTCAGATATTTCACGGCAAGATCATATTGCCTTACAGTATTCCCCCCCTTTCCAGGTTAAACATATCTAATTCTCCAACTGTTTTTCATACATTTTTTTTTTATAAAAAAAGGTTCTCTATTGCTGGACCCTTTTCTATGCTTTCCCAAATTAATTTCTCATTTTTGTACCTAATATTTTATTCATTTAAACTGTTTTGCTTTTTCATTCCATTGAGGATCTCAAAGGTATCTTATAACATCAGATAAAAGCAGTTCAGTGTCATTAAAGATCATGGTCACAAGCGAGCAGCAAAAAATACTTAAATCCCAGATATTTAATCAAATATTTTCTCCCTTGTTCCACAAACTCTGTATGCAAATATCACAATGCATCACAGATCCACATGTACTCTGTTCCTTTAACCCAGCTTTGCCAGTTAGCGGCCTCCAGATTAGTTAGGAACAACATTTTTCAGAATGTTCATAGTGGCTCTTATAGCCACAACACAACTGATACATACCAGATGGGGCAGACTGCTTTAATCAATTGACAACTCTTAGAGACCCGCTGTTTTTTCATATGCCTGCTATAGATTTGGTCCTGTGTATTTTCATCTGATGTTGTTGTAATAATGAAAATCAAAGAACCAGCTTGCATACAGCAAAACACTGGCAGACTTGATAAGGAAGTGAAGGGTTCACCCAATTCCTCAGCGCAGTCTTATCAAGTTACAATAGGAGGCGCTGACCCAGCTGTTTAAATCCTCTGTGGTTTTCAAGAAGTCAAGGGATCAGATAAGAATGGGTGTGATCATCATTTGCAGTTGCGGCTTTGAATTCTAGCAGCCGTTCAAAGCTGGAAGAAAAACAGTAGTTTATACCAGGATTTGGGTAATGTTTTCTCCAGAAAAAGAAAAAAAAAGTTCCTCTTTTTTTTTAAAAAAAAAAAAGAGGGGATCAACTTACTTTCCAAAGTCCTAGAAGGCAAAGCAAGAAACAATGGATGGAAACTAATCAAGGAGAGAAGCAACCTGCAATTAAGGAGAAACTTCCTAACAGTGAGCACAATTCACCAGTGGAACAGCTGGCCTCCAGAAGTTGTAGATGCTTCATTACTGGAAGGTTTTTTTTGTGTTGTTTTTTTTTTTGAAAAAAGACTGGGCAGCCACCTGTCTGAAATGGTATAGAGTTTCCTGCTTGAACAGGGGTTGGACTAGAAGACCTCCAAGTTCCCTTCTATCTCTATTCTGATTGATAAATAAAAAGAAACAATTGCCTTACCAGTTTATGTACACTTGGATGGATAGCAGTTGATAACATCATATGCTATCAGTTGCTGGTGGCAGCGTCCTTCTTTTTAGAAAGCAGAACACTATTTTTCTCCCTTTCATTAAATGGGGGAGAGCTAGTGATTTCTGGCATCTGAACAAATTTATAAATGAGACTGGTGGTGTTTGTTGAAGCCAAAGTCATATGTAATTTATTTGTGTGTTTCATGAAGCAGAGAAAAAGTTGTTTACAAAAAGAAAAATAAAACAGAAAGCTGAGGTTCTTTTTCTTTCAGGTGTATGATTATTACACATATTGTTTCTATGCATTTAACAGTACAAACTACTTGGTTTTTGGTTTTCTTTTTTCCTGAACAACAGCCGTAATTGTTAGAAGCTTTCCTTATACACAGAAAACAAGAACAGATGGGTGCATGTGGGTGGCTCATGCTAAACTTTGGAATTCTGCCTTAATAATTATGGTTTATCTGTATATATTAATTGGTTTTTGAAAGAAGAAATTCAGATTGTCTAAACTTAAACACATTTCCAAGCTGCTTAGAAGCATACTCAAACAAAATTTATTTGATCTTAGCTTGAATAACCAGAAACAGTTATTTGTACATGTGAAAAAATGACAAAGCATGGTCTCTATTTTCATGAGTGTTTGAGGAGCAATTCTATTAATAGTCTCAGAATCTGCAAAGCTATTGTTGGAGGCCAAATCATATGATGAATGAATTAGGCATGTCTAATCTATCAAATCAAAATCTAAGGGACTGGTTTGGACAAAACTCAACAGCCCTTTTTGGTGTGGCTGTTGATAAAAATAGAATCGCCAACATGATCGCCAACCTCCGATGATGGATATGGCACAAGAAGAAGAAGAAGAACCTATCAAAAAGAAAAATTAGGAGGGAGCATGACAATTGTCTTCTAGTACAGTACTTGGGGGGGGCTGTCACAGAGAAGAGGGGGTTGACTTATTCTCCAAAGCATTAGAGAGGGAGACAAGAAGTAATGGGTGAAAGATCGTTAAAGAGAGATCCAAACTAGAAGTAAGGAGAAATTTTCTGACAATGAGAACAATTAATCAAATGCAACAGATTGCCTCCAAAAGTTGTGAGTGCTCCATCATTGCAGTTTGTCAAAAATAGACTGGACAACCACTTGACCGGGTTGATCTAAGGTCTTCGTAAGCATGGGGTTGGATTAGAAGACCTCTGAGGTCCCTTCCAGCCCTGCGGTTCTATGTTTTATGAAAAAGAGCATCTCAAGATTCTTTGGTTATCTGATACATGTTTTTCAAAGACAGAACTGAAGACAGATAAGCCACTAGTTCTAAAACTGGCCATGTAAATGCTAAATACCATGTAGCTGCATGTAAGGGGGCTGTCCCTAACTTAGTGTTCTCTAAAGATTTCTGATTTGCTCCCCAACTGTGTCTTCCTAGTTGTCTTTGAACCATTTAGAAAATACAGTTTGTTTCAGTTTATATCAGAGGAATTGTAGCTCATTGTCCTTATTTAGGTGTTCTGACCTAGGCTTCCCAAGATCATGAAGCAGACTCCTCGTCCCGATAAAACCCTTTTTATTTAGGATAAAGTGAATTCCTCTCCAGCAAAGTCTCGGCAAACAGTCTTTCATGAGTTTTCACAACTACAGACCTTTATCAGGCTTGGAGAGTTGCCAGACCGATATCTTCCAAATGCCACACTGTAGCAGCAATTACTTGGCAGGAAGTCAGGAACAGATCTTCACTCTAATGAATTGAACTGTTTGTCTCCTGCAAACAACACTTCCCTTTCGCTCCTCTTTATTCCCTATGGGAGGGGCCATTTACCGTCCACCTGAGCCTTTACTCCCAAGTCGACCCTTGTTCCTTAACTGTTCCCTTCTCCTGGCAGCTCTGCACATGCGCACACTGGGAACAAGCTCCAGCTGTTCTTCTGCCCACTAATCTCCAACTCCGAAGGCAGGTGATAACTGTTGGAAAGCCCTGGCCCCATCTCTGCCTCTGATGCAGAGCACACGTCAGTGCCTTCCCCAGACTCCAGGACTGGCCCATGTTCCTCCCCAACCTCCTCACTATCCAAGTCTGCCGCCAGCTCTGCTGGCCACTAATGAGCCACAACATTAGGTTTCTTTCCAGTTCCAGATCCAAAGTAATCTTGTAGCATAGTTTTAGGGCACATTATGTCTCCATCTCTCTAAAGTTGAGTTGATCCTTAAACAGGGGTGGGATTCAATTTTTTTAACAACCAGTTCTGTGGGCGTGGCTTAGTTGGTGGGCATGGCTTGGTGGTTATGTAGCTGGCTGGATGTGGCCAACTCAACATCACTCACATTGAGGCGGGCATCTCCTCGTCTGGCCTCTCGTGACTGTGGGGATGCTGCAACAGTCGTAAGCGTGAAAAATGGTCATAAGTCACTTTTTTCAGTGCCATTGTAACTTTGAATGGTCACTCCACGCAAGCAAAGTACCAGCAAAGGAGGGAAAAAAAACTCCAGAGACGTTCCTGAGGTAGGAAGTCTTGTCCTGCCAAGAATATAATAAGGGTTAACGGAGAGGCAGTTTCTGTAAGCAACACCAGAATGTTTCCTTCCTGCCTTCCTTACAGGATTAGGCCAGTAATTTCTTCTAACAACTGGTTCTCCGAACTGCTTAGAATGTTAACCGGTTCTAGCGAATAGGTGCGAACTGGTAGAATCCCACCCCTGTCCTTAAATTGTCTGGCGATTGATTATGTATACCCCCTCATTTGCATTTTTTTCTTTAAGTAGCTGAATGGTGAGATATAATTCCTAGTTTTTTTGGAATTTTCACTCAGCAAACACCTTATGTGGATTCCTTCACACTTGCTAAGCTGATCCACATGAACCGGAAACATGAAAGCCAAAATCCTTACATTCCTAAATTCACTGCAGTTAGTCTTTGAATTTTAGCTTGATTGTATATTGATTGATTGACTTTTCCAGAACACAAAAATGCACCTAAGCAATCTCTTTCTTACCTTACAGTGGATATGGATCGCCAACATTTTCTTCAAGGGACAAGGAACAGAGTTCAAAGACAAGCGCAAAAGCTTTGTACGGTAAGATTCACTAGCCAATGCAGAGATTATAATTGGATCATGAATGCAAAGTCTTAATTAAGCTAAGTAGGCTGAAGTTATGGAAAAAATGATTTAGAGCATGGGTCTCCAAACTTGGCAACTTTAAGACTTGTGGACTTCAACTCCCAGAATGCTGCCTGGAGAATTCTAGAAGTCCACAAGTCTTAAAGTTGCCAAGTTTGGGGACCTCTGATTTAGAGCCATCAGGCATTGTATTCTATAGCACAGGGGTCGCCAACCTTTTGGACCTCAGGAACCACCAAATTCATAATTTTAAATCTTGGGGACCACTAATATGAATTTTGACTGACGGTGGCTTGCTGATGTTGGTGGGAGAGACAGACAGAGAGAGAGAGAGAGAGAGAGAGAGAGATCTGATCTAACCACCCTGCCTCCCTCCCTCCCTCCCTCCCTCCCTCTCTCTCTCTCGCATACACACACACATACACACAGGCAGGGGTGGAATTCAAATTTCTTAACAACTGGTTCTGTGGGTGTGGCCTAATTTGTGGGTGTGGCTTGGTGGTCATGTGACTGGCTGGGCATGGCTTGTATGTAAATATTATAAATATTTATATAAATATTGAATTTTTTATAAAAAGGAGCAACTTTTACCCAAAATCAGGCAAAGCAGGCAGGCAAATTGAGTTGCTCACAGAATCACAGATTCATTCAGAGATCTATCTACCTGCTATCGGCTAGCTGAGTCTACACTGCTTCAGTCCTAAGGAAGGTTCGGCTCTGCTTAAAAGCAGAGCCGAAGATCTAAAGATTAGCTAGAAAGCAAGAAATCCAATGATTTCCTGCTTTTTAGCTAATCTAAATCTCCCAGCACAGCAGCACAGCTGATGGTCGGAAAAAGGAAAAATAGCAATTTAGCAGGCAGGTTTGCCAGATAAGGAGTGAATGGCGGGGAGGGTTTCTGCGGGCCATGTGGGCGGCGCAGCCTTGTGTTCTTGTGCAGCCTAGATTAATTGCTTTGGGGGATGCTCTGGGGTGACATTTCTCTGTGATCCACCAAATTTTTCTGGTGGTCCGCAGCCCACCGGTTGGCAACTGCTGCTATAGCATCTGTGTGTGTGTTTGTGTGTGTGTTTGTGTTTGTGTGTGTGTGTGCCCTAGAAATTACATTGCTATTCATTTATCTATTTAACCCATCCCATTCTAAAGATCCTGCCCTGTGTACAGGTGGTACTAAACTTACAACCATTCATTTACTGTTGTTTGAAGTTACAATGGCATTGAAAAAAAGTGGTTCAAAGATTGGTCCTTCACACTTACAACTGTTCCCATAGTCACATGTTCAAAATCTGGGAACTTGGCAACCACTTGTATTTATAATAGTCAATACTTGTGATTATTTTTGTGACCTCCCCAGAAAGCTTCCAATAAGCAGTCATTGGGGGAAGCTACATTCCCTTAATGATGGCAAGATTCATTCAACAACTGTGGTGGTTCGCTTAACAACCGTGGCAAGAAAAAGATTGTAAAATCAGGAATGGCTCTCTTAATTTTCCTAGCAAAGGAAGTTTTGTTCCCAATTGTGGTTGTAAATCAAGGACTACCTGTACAGCAAGTATACAAATCATATAGACTAACCAACCTCCTTTCTCCTCCCTTTCACACGATGAGTGTTCACCCAACAATGAATTAAATCTAAAAATACATCGGATTCCACAAACTAGTCTACCATCTAACTTTGATTTCATTGAGGGCCGCATCAGGTTTGTGTTTGACCTCAGGGAGTCAGGGTGAGTGTGGCCAGCTCAATGTCACTTGCTGTTGGGAGCACCTGTGGTGGCCGAAGGAGTCTGCCAGTGAAAACGGGCTTCCAAGCTCCATTTTCGGCTGCAACAGCTTCCTGCAACCCTCTTCCAGTGATCTTGGGAAGGCCACCCGTGGTCCCTATGAGCTTCGTTTTCAGCTGCGACAGCATCCTGAAAACCCCTGCCAGTGAAAATGGAGCTCCATTTTCACTGGCAGAGGCACCATGGACTGGTCCTTTCCTTTTTCCAGGGTGGCCCCCGCAGGCCAGATCTAAGCACCCCGCTGGCTGGATCCGGCCCTCACGCCTTGAATTTAACACCTCTGAACTAGCCCATACCTGACGCACTTCCTGGATGAGGAGATAATTCTCAGCAGGTCTTCTAAAGATGAATGAAACCAGACAGATGAATTTAATTTTGGCCAGAGAGTACCAGATATACGCTGATTCTAGGTTTATGATATAGGACTTTGTAAATAACAACCAGGCCTAATTTGATCCTCGAAATTGATTCTTATAAGCACATAACTTTGCCACAGTGTACTCCTTTTTCTGTTGCTTTGTTGTTAAATCCTTATGTGCATATAGATGAAAGTTCAAAGGCTGCCTTATATTTCCCAACCTTCAGAAATCTAGACAGAAATGGAACAAAAGAATTGAATTGGGGATCTTGTGTATATTGATAGAAAACTGCTAAGCAGTCTTGCTTGTAGTTGGACAAATGGATTACTGGCAACTATCAAGGGGGACACTGGGGCGCGATGGCTCAGCAACTAAGACGCTGAGCTAGTTGATCAGAAAGGTCGGTGGTTCAAATCCCTAGCACCACATAACAGAGTGAGATCCCGTTACTTGTCCCAGCTTCTGCCAACCTAGTGTTCTGACCCAAGCCTCGTTCAAATCAAACAAACACCAAGTATGTATAAAAGCAAATCTTTTTAATGCAGCGCTGTGAATTCACAGCCAAGAGTCATTCAAAACTAATTGTCCCAGATAAGAGCAAGCCCTTTCAAGGTTGTGAAAGGCTTCCAAGAACAAAAGACTAATTGCAGATAAGTATCCAAAACCAGAAGTTTCAAAAAACAAACTGGAGTAAGCAGGGCTTCAACAAGGATTCTGAGTAGAAAGAACTTCTTTGCTTCCTGCAAGGAAGCCAACCCCAAAGGCTGGCTTTTATCCCTTATGGGAGGGGCCATCACCTTCCAGCCTTATTCCCGAATTACCCGTGCTGCTTCAGCTGCTCTTTCCTTCGAGCAGCCCTGCGCATACGTGCACTGAGCACAGGCTCCCCGGGGTCCTCTGTGTCACTGCTGCTAGATTCCCCAAGCTCCGTAGGCAGCACCCCCCTCTCTGATAGTCCTGGCCCCATCCCTGCATCACACGCAGGCCCCTCATCTGAGTCCTCGCTGTCAGAGACCTCAGCTGTCTGCATCTGCTGCCAGTGAACCACAACACCTAGCAGTTGGAAAACATGTAAAAAATGCAAGTAGAAAAATAGGGACCACTTTGGTGGGAAGGTAACAGCATTATGTGTGCCTTCGGCATTTAGTCATGCCAGCCATATGACCACGGAGATGTCTTTGGACAATGCTGGCTCTTCGGCTTTGTAGCAGAGATGAGCACCGGCGCCTAGAGTTGGAAATGACTAGCACGTATGTGCGAAGGGAACCTTTACCTTTACCTTCCCTTATGTGCATATAATGAAAGTTCAAAGGCTGTCTTATATTTCCCAAGCTTCAGAAATCTAGACAGAAATGGAACGAAAGAACTGAATTGGGGATCTTGTATGCATTGATAGAAAACCGCTAAGTAGTCTTGCTTGTAGTTGGACCAATGGATTGCAGGCAACTATCAAGGGGGACAGCTGTAGGATTTTAAGGAGGACAGAGTTTTTCTAGTCGTAGGGTGGATTGGTTCAAGATCAATGTTAAGCCTGGATTCCCCAACGGGTGTTAAGGAAAACAAACTAAACAGAACGTGCAGCGAAGTCAGATAGGAAGACAGGTAAATGTGTGAGATAAGTTTTCTAGTTAACATGCAGTAAAAATACAGATACGCTTGTGCTACCAAAAATATAGTTTATTCCATTTAAGAATTATAGCATAGTCAAAATAACGGTCCATTAGTCATATATCTATTTCATTCAAGTCTTGTCGGGGATATTCTATTTGCAAAGTCCGTGTTGAATAGCCAATGTCAGTTCACTTACAATAAATCAGTCCAATCTTTATTTTCTCTCCGTTGAGAAAATAAACACTCCTTTGTCTTTCCCCGTTTCAGCAAGAACGCAGTCATCAATCCATCCAGTAATTAGGGATCAGTAAGCCAGAGAGAGCGAGCTGTAATTGCCTCGCTTCTTATATAGTGCTTTTACAACCACACCCTTAATTACATTCTTGCTGTTAAAGTTACACACACTTTAACTAACAAACCATGATACCATATTTATTATTTTTACCCAAACCAGTTAGGGTAAACAATGTTATCCCTAACAATCAACATCGACAATAATATTATGTATATGTAGGCGAGAAGCTATTCCCTTTCAGAATAAGCAACATTTTTGTAAAGGACAGATAAAAAATTATGAATCATAAAATACAGGAAACATCAAATCCGTTGTGGGAGCCTGCTTTTTTTGCCTGCACAGTTTTTAGCAAACACAGGTTGATTTCTATTTGATCTGCAAGCCAATCCTTATTAAAAGCTTGTGTCTGCATGCGTAGCATTTAATAAAGCTCTTCTTTCTTTTTTCTTTACTTCTTTTTTGTTTTGTTTTTTAGAGCTGTGTGTGACAACCAATTTTTCATTGCAAGTCTATATGTCAACACTCTTGCCTTGACATCTTCCCAAATGGAAATAATCACTGGGTGTAGGATTGATCTTAAATCTTCCTTCTTTTCCTTTCTTTTGAAAAATAATAATTCTCAGGAGCAGATGGGGTTTATTTCTTCAGATCGTAATCCAAGCAAAAAACCAAGAAAGGTAGCAGATGACAGCAGGTTTTGTTGCTGTGTGTGTGTGTGTGTGTGTGTGTGTGTACATGTGTGGGCATGTGCGCATGTGCGTGTATGCATGCACATTTTCAGTATGTGAAAATGGGGGGTGGGAAAGTCCGTGCAAATGAAAATATTTCAACATGTTGACCCAATCAAATGCTTCTAATATTTAATAATGGACACCAAAATGACTGAGGAATTTTCCGATGGGGCAAGTTTATGCCTCCTAAATATATGTGCAAGACAGGGAAGGATCTTATTACAGATTAACAGAGTTGGAAGGGGCCCTGTAGGTCACCTAGTCCAACCCCGCCCAAGCAGAAGACCCTACACCATTTCTTATCTGCTCGCCACCATCCAGTCAGAGCTGAAGAGGCTTCTTGGATGAGAAGCGAAATATCTTCAAAGAAAAAAACAGAAAGTCCAGTTGCCTCTTGAAAAAGCACCTTTGGGACTAAATCTTTGGCATGCTATACTTTTCAGAAAATAATAATCGAGGGCATTCTGCCCAGATCAGACACTGTGATCTTCTGAATTGCTATCATATCCAATACTACAGGGGTCCCCAACCCTCAGGGCACAGACTGGCACCAGTCCGTGGCCTGCCAGGAACCGGGCCAGGCAAGCAAGCGATGTCCCGTCCATGCACACACAAGATCCAGGGAACGTGTGAAACCACACTCAGCCTGGTCTGTGGAAAAATTGCCCTCCACGGAACTGATCCGTGGAACCCAAAAGTTTGGGGGCTCCTGTCACATACCATACTGGAGAAGAGCATGAGAATTATAGCTAAACAAGTCTAAGGCACTAAATTATGGGAAAACATAGTTTGAATATTTACTATATAACAGTACTTCTCAAATTTAGCAACCTTAAGGCATGTGGACTTCAATTCCCAGAATTCCCCAGCCAGCAAGGGAATTCTGGGACTTGAATTCCACATATCTTAAAGTTGCCAATTTTAGAAGCACTGCTGTAGCATAAAACTCAGGAGCCGGATCCTACAACCTTATTTTCCAGGCTCCTCAGTAGAGAAGATATATATTAAATAGGATTTAAATGTCTTGTGTAAAAAGCACATAAATAAGCAGGCATTGACAGCACTTTTTCCACCATGCCCCATGGCGTGATCTCACAAAAAAGCCCAAAAGGCACCAATAAAATATAGAAAGCTCATAACATGTTGTGAGACATCTTATAAAATTGCCTAGAAAATGTGAGTATCATCAAACATGGAAGACCTGAATTATTTCCTGACAGTTGAAATCTGCTACTTTAATTTGGAGGCCCTACGGGCATCATTTAGCATAGGTGCAGTTTTGGTGACGCTGGCATATCTCAATGCCTAATTGAAGATGAGGGGAAATAGCAACTTGGCACTCATGAAGAACTGCGTTGAAAAATGCTAAAAAAATAATTTCTCATAGAATGAAATAAAGAATGTGATATTTAGGTAGAATGCAACTGAAAGCCACATATTTATTTGATTTATAGTTCTCAAACAAAAATCAAAATAGACATAAATCACTACAGATTTGTCATTACATTAATCACTATAAATTTGTGATTTTTTTTAGTCACAAATACTTGACTGAACATGACAGTGTCCTTGTCTGACTTAACCTTCTCATTGTAACCAGCATGGCTTGAGCTGAACGTTTTTAATTTATACTATCAGATCTGAAACCCTTTGATATTATAGTATGTGATTGTCTTGGCCAGTTAAGGCTAAAGGTCCACCTTACATATGCTCTTGAGTTCAATTCTGTTGCCTCTTCTACTCACCATCTCCCTAGAATAATAGAAAACTGGCTGTACATACAGGTGGTCCTTGGTTTACAATCGCAATTGGGATCAGAATTTTCATTGCTAATTTCAAGGCAGTTGTTAAGTGAACCAGGGTGTTGTTAAGTGAATCTGGTTTCTCCCATTGATTATTATTTTTTTGTTAATCAGTTGGGTAGGCCGCAAATGGCAATCAACTAAGTGGAGAACATTGCAACCATTATAAATATATGCTGGTTGCCAAGCACCGGAATTTTGATCATGTCACCGTGAGGATGCTACAGTGATTGTAAATGCAACCATCAGTTGCAAATCACGTTTTTTAGATATGGTTTTAACTTTGAACAGTAGCTAAACGAATAGTTGTAAGTTGAAGACTACCTGTATCTCATTGTCACTAACTGATGGCTGCTTGCTTATACCAAATTTACACCTGAAGAAACTTTTGGGTAGGAAGTTATTTTTAGAAAATGATTATACCACCTCTAGTAATTGATGTTTAAATGCTATATTCAATTTTTGTGATGGAAACTATTTTCATTATGTTGGTTTTTTTAGAAAATAGATAGTTATTTCCAAGAAAGATGAACTTGTTATATTATCCATCCACATTAAAGGAGAAAAATGAAGATTTAAAAATATTGGATGTGGTAAAAGTCACATGTCAACAGAATTGTTGACGGAATCTTGTCATTGCCTTCTAATATGCTGAGAGGAATCTAGGACAATGAGGACACTACTGTCATCACCCATTGTTTCTCGGAGTATTGTTTAGTACTTTCCATTTCAATTATGGCAAACTTAATTTGAAAATATCTAGGAAAGCCCTGTCTTCCACTATTGACCTGATTTTATTATTAATTGCTATGAGTGCTGTGGTAAAAAGAAGTGATAATTTTAATAAATGAAGTAATGAATCAGAAATAACAGACTAAGGTTTAGGATTAAGGCCTGCAGAATTGATGCTATAGCAACTGATGAAAGAATCATTTATTAACTTTGACTAGCTATGGATCATGTAATGAAATATGGCTACTGTTTACTGAAAGGCTTTATATAGGAGCATTTATGCATACACAAACACATACATACTGTGTGAATGTATATAATACACAAACACACACACACACACACACACACACACACACATACTGGGGGTGGGTTGCTGGGGGTTTGCAGGGGTTCGGGAGAGCCCCTAGCTAAGATACTGTGCAGTTCAGAGAACTCCCAAATCCCACTCCTGGCTGGCCCTGCCGACCCCTCCCCTTCTAGGAATCCCTATGTGGCCCATTTTAAATGCAGGTAAGTGCAGGGCGTGCACAGAGGCTCAGGAAGGGCGAAAAATAGGTCTCCTGGAAGTTTGGAAAGGCTGGAAATGGGCCCATTCCAGAGAGCCTCCGGATCCTGGGGAGGCCATTTTTGCCCTCCCGGAGGCTTGAGGAAAGCCTCCGGATTCCAGGGAGGGCAAAAATCCCCCCCGCTGTGGTGTACCATGGCCGCACCCACTAAAGCTGACAGCCTGGGTTTGAGAGCTCCACGCAATTACTTGCCTCAGCTCCCACCCACCTAGCAGTTCAAAAGCATGCAAATGCAAGTAGATAAATAGGTACCATTTCAGTGAGAAGGCAACAGTGTTCTGTGTGACTTGGCCTACAGTCATGACCACATAAATTATCTTCGGACAGCGCTGGGTCCCTTGGCTAAGAAATGAAGAGCACCACCCCTAAAGTTTGACATGACTGGACAGGGGAACCCTTTACTTTTTTATTATATGTACATAGTGTGTGTGTGTGTGTTTAGGTGTATGTGTGTATACTGAATATATACTTCATATTTCAGGGACTTTTGCTTAAAAGTTTTCTCTAGTTTGTTTAATAACATTTGATGTATGTAAAAAAACATACAGAAAATAGTTTTGCGGTATACGCTTGCTTTGTCAGAAAGTGAGATTTCTCTTCCTGGATAGTGGATAGTGAAAACATGCCCCAAACATATTTCCCACTGTAACATGCAAAAAGTTATACATACATACATACATACATACATACATACATTTATATTTATATTTATATTTATATTTATATTTATATTTATATTTATATTTATATTTATATTTATGGTACTCAGCTTTGTTCGGGTATTTTCCCGCGTCATTATAGTTGTGCTTTTAAAGTTGTAGCAACGTTTCAGCAGAATATATATATATATGTATGTATATGTGTGTGCATGTGTATGTATGTGTATATATATATATATAGCACTCAGCTTTGTTCGGGCATTCTCCCACGTTACCACAGTTGTGCCTCTAAAGTTGTAGCAACGTTTCAGCAGAATCTCATCTGCCATCATCAGGCTTCTGTATTGTGTTCGTCTGTGAGTCAGACTTTCACAGCCATTTTAATTTTAAATTTGGGGCTAGCCTACTGCTGTTCCAGAATGGGTTTTATGAGCTGTGGATAGTGAATGGATAGTGAATGGATAGTGAGCTGTGATCCTGTTGTTTGGCTTCGCGTTCGGAGAAGGCGTACCGCAGCTACATCACTACCCGCTTCAAACCCCTCCGACCCTTGGGCATAGTATATGTCAAACCCCCAAATCCTGCAACTATACTTGGTTAATTCAGGTTTAGGGTTAAGTGTGCAGCGTGATTTCAAATAAAATAGTAAAAGTGGTTGGCTTGTGGAGTCATTTGCGTCTCCTTTGTTTGCTTTTTCCCTCCCAGATGGAGTGTTTCTTTTCAAATTATGTGTTGCATGTGAGAAGGCTGCTATTTTCATTGCTCATGAAAAGGCAGTGATGGATTCACAACCAGGCATCTTGGGAGGGTTGAGTTGCCCATCTTTGAATTTGGAGAGCTGCTGGCTTTTGATTAATAGGAAAGAGAATATCTGGTAAATTGGCCCTTTAAATCACGTTGAAGCTCCTGTATATGAAAAAAACAGTCCAGAAAGTTTCTGAAGTCACTATAAGCTGCTTTAATAAGGCAGTGCCTGGAAACCAGATGAAAAATACTCTACAATCTGGTGAAAAAATTACCAGATGGGTTTTAATTATAATTTCCTCTTCAAAACAATATCCTAGGTCATCCTACACTTACAATCACAAATGAGCCCAGCATTTCTATTGCTAAGCGAGGCAGTTATTAAACCAGTTGCTCCTCATTTTATGACTTTTTTTTTGCTATGATTGTTAAAGCAAATCATGCAGTCGTTAAGAGAAGCATGTGGTCATTAAGTGAATCTGGCTTCTCCCATTGACTTGGCTTGGCAGAAGCTGGCTAGGAAGGTGACAAATGGTGATCACATGACCCAGCGACTGCAATTGTCATAAATACATGCCAGTTGCCAAATTTTGATCATGTGATCATGGGGATGCTACAACAGTAATGTGAAAACTGACCATCAGTCATGTGATGACCCGGGGCGTAGCACAAAGGCAATGCAGATAATCAGTAGGAGTCCCTTTTATTAGCTCCAACTTTGCCCCCAATATCCTGGTTACCTTCTGGCTGGAGAAAAACTCTCTCAGGAACAGCCTTTGGCTGCAGAGAATCAAGTCCAAAACATGATCAACAAAAACTGTAACTATAAGTACAATCAAGGTAAAATGAGGTAATTAGTCTGACAGGGCAGGAGCAAGAATTCCAGACATGAAGGCACAGCAATCACTCAACACAGTTGGGAAGACGCAAGGAACACAGATAACTAAAGTCAACACAAGATAAACTCACGTTTGCTCCCTGCAGCTGCTGCACTCAGCATGCATTTCTTTTAAACTCTCTTCCTAGCTGTGGATAATGAAGGGAATCAGGGCCCTTTCCTCCCCCGTAAGCCGCGCAACCCACATGGCTCTCTTCTCCATTCCTCTCTGCGTGCCCTAGGATGAAGAGGAGGTGGGCCAGGGTCTTCCTCTGAACTCCCTCTCCCTTGTTCTACCTCTTCCCTGCTCTGACCAGCCAGACCTCCACAGCCAATGGAGCCATACTCCTATTCCCTGTCAACTGTTCGTCTTCCTTCTCGGATTCAGACTCCAACAGGGGCATGACCGGTCACTTTTTTCAGTGCTGTTGTAACTTTGGTCACTAAATGAATGGTTGTAAGTTGAGGACTACCTGTAGTGGGAATATTGCAATTTACGTTCATCATGAACGTAACTGATTGCATGCCACAATGGACAGTTCCAACTATGTCCATACCAAGCAAACTGAAAGATGTAGACAATCTGTGGAGTGTAGCCAGATATTTGGTTTATCACCTTAAGACAGTCAGGAAGTTCAATAGATAACCACGGCGATCTTGTTCACACACCTGGCTAAGCTGTGGCTTACTTAATTATGAGTTTTTTTTAATAAGCCTCAATTTATTGGATTGATCCAATGTGCTAAGTTCTAAACAGTTGACAAGTCTTGGTGGCACATTGCACTTAATCTATGAAGCCAAAACCAAAGTTTCTACTTTCAGCTGGTGAATCAATCCATTGTCTGAGATTTAAATTAGAATCAATAGATTAAAAGCCTATTCAGTGATACTTATTAACTTATCTTAATTCAGGGATAAGCAACTGGTGCCATCAAAGCTCCCCACCCACTGATATTTTTAAATAAATGTAGTATTCTAATATCCTCTTTTTCCATTTTTGATAAAAACCAGAGCAAAGGAAGAATTATGCACGAGACAGCATCAGCAGCATTACAGAGATAACGCAATACCATGTGGAGGTAAGATTTTTTAAAATCTTATTTTATCTTATTTTATTTATGCATCTCAAATATATCCATAGATAGAAATAGTTGGTTTTTCTGTTCTCTCCGTTTTATTTTGTAAACAACCTGTTTTGCTTTTCCAAAAAGAATCTCTCCAAAAGTTTTAAGTACCGTATATGCCGGCGTATAAGACGACCCGGCGTATAAGACGACCCCCAACATTTCCACTCAAAATATAGTTTGTTATATACTCGCCCCCTCTTCCGCACGCCTTCCACTTTTGCACTTTTTTTTTTTTTGAGGCACTTTTGTCTACCGTGGAAGCGAATCTCGTGAGCGAAAGGAGCAGCCAGCCTTCTCCCAGCTCCCAAGAAGCGAGGCTCGCACGCCCGGGCTCCGCTGAGGTATCCGGCTGGGGCTGTCAGGAGTTGTTACCGCTGGCGCGGCTCCGCGGCTCCAGTCCGTGTTGCCTCGGGAAGGGAAAGGCAAAAGGAAGAGCCGCGGCGGCGCTTTGCAATGGCAGCAGCGGCTCCTGGTTTTGCCTTTCCCTTCCCGAGGCAACGCGGACTGGAGCGAGCGCGAGCCGCGCCAGCGGTAACAACTCCTGACAGCCCCAGCTGGATACCTCAGCGAGCTCGGGCGGTGCGAGCCTCGCTTCCTTGGGAGCTGGGAGAAGGCTGGCTGCTCCTTTCGGCTTCACGGGATTCGCTTCCCGAATCAGGGCAAAAAGTCGCAAAAGTGCCTCAGCCGCGGGCAGCTGCAGTGCTTCCCAATTACTATTTGCCGGCGTATAAGACAACCCGGCGTATAAGACGACCCCCAATTGGAGGCATCTTTTTCAGGGCAAAAAGTCGCCTTATACGCCGGCAAATACGGTATCTGCTCTGATGATCCTTTTGTAAACATAGATCTCCTTCTTTTCTTTTGCCAACCTGTCAGCACCTCACCACTTTTGTTCTGGATCGGAAAGAAGCCATGATCACAGTTGATGATGGAATAAGGAAGCTGAAACTCCTGGATGCCAAAGGCAAAGTCTGGACACAAGACATGGTTCTTCAAGTGGATGACAAAGCTGTCAGTCTAGTGGACTTAGAATCCAAGGTAAAGACTCAGTAATAAGGTTGATGTGTTGACAGCGTAGGGTGAAGGTCTTAAGCAAGGTGTAGAGCAGGTGTGATGACCCGGGGCATGGCACAAAGGCAACACAGTCAGATAAGCAATAAGAGTCCTTTTATTATCTCCAACTTTGCCCCCAATGTCCAGGTTACCTTCTGGCTGGAGAAAAACTCTCCCAGGAACAGCCTTTGACAGCAAAAACTTAAGTCCAAAACATGAGCAACACAAACTGTAACTTAAAGTCCAAACAAGCCGAACTGAAGTAATTAGTTTGGCAGGGCACGAGCAAGAATTTCAGAATTGAAGGCATGGCAAAACTCACACAGTTGGGAAGACGCCAGGAATGCAGATAAGCCACGGCAACACAAGATAAAGTCATGTTTGTTCCCAGCAGCCTGCCTTTCTTATCAACTGCCTTCCCAGCTGTGGCTAATGAAGGGAATCAGGGCCTTTTCCTCCCCTCTAAGCCACGCAACCCACATTGCTCTTTTCTCCGTTCCTCCCTGCGTGTCCTAGAATGAAGAGCGGGTGGGCCTGGGTCTTCCTCTGAACTCCCTCTCCCTTGTTCTATCTTTTCCCTGCTCTGCCCAGCCGGACTTTGCCCTTCCACAGCCAATGGAACCATACTCCCACTCCCTGTCAGGTGTTTGCCTTCCTCCTCGGATTCAGACTCCGACAGGGGCATGACAGCAGGAGTGTCAGGCTCAAAGTCCACAGGCCGGATCTGGCCCATGGGATGCTTAGATCTGGCCAACCAGGAATCAGTGAAGGACCAGCAGTGCCTCTGCCAGCAAAAATAGAGTAGGTGCCCCGACACGAGTGACGTTGACAGATATTCTTCCGATTAAAATCGGAATTCCGATTTTTTTGGGAATCGCCCCCCCTTCCCCCTTCTTTTCCTCCTTCCCCTCCCCTCGGAGGCCCCGAGTCAGGAGTTGCTACCGCTGGCGCGGCTCTGCGTGGCTCAGTCCCGCGTTGCCTCAGGAAGGGAAAGGCAAAAAGGAAGAGCCGCGGCGGTGCTTTGCAACGGCAGCAGCGGCTCCTGGTTTTGCCTTTCCCTTTCCGAGGCAACGCGGGACTGGAGCCGCGCGGAGCCGCGCCAGCGGTAGCAACTCTTGACAGCCCCAGCCGGATACCTGAGCAGAGCCCGGGCGGGTGGTGCGAGCGGAGCCCAGGCGGGCGGGCAGTGCGAGCGGAGCCCAGGCGGGCGGGCGGTGCGAGCGGAGCCCGCTGAGTGGCAGGAAAAGGGAGCTGGGCAGCGATTTCTTGGCGCGCGGTAGGGGGGTCTCTTTTGGCCGGCCCCGATTTTTTTTTCAGAGGGGAATATCATGCCTGTGTTGAGCTGACCATGCCCACCCTGGCCACGCCCATCCCAGCCACGCCCATCCCTCCCCCCTGAGATCAAACACAACCCTGATGTGGCCTTCAGTGAAATTGAGTTTGACACCCCTGGTGTAGAGGAAATGGAAAACATTTTCAGAGTTTTGATGAGAGCCGGGCACACATTAACTGATGACAATTATCCAACCAATTAGTGAGCCGAAAAGTTGGACTTATGGACAATTTCTCTCAATTTTGCCAGGGCAGAAGAAATTATCCAGCAGTGAGAATTTCACTGTTGTTTTCTCCTTTGAAAAAATGTTCAAAAGCTAATTCTCATTCATGGAATACCATGAAAAATAATAGGGGTGGAAATCAGAGAATCCATCTTCCTGGCCTCCTCTAGTTTTATATTATTTTTCCTCACTTTGTTTCCTGTTGTCATATCTTGAGTCAATACCATGTTTCTCATAAAATAAGACCGGGCCTTATTTTTTTTTGACCCCCGAAAAAACGGCTAGGCCGTCTTTTTGGGGGTGACTTAATTTCTCTCCCCCCCCCTTGCATCCTCGGGCGGGTGGGTGGCGACGGCTTGGATGTTGACAGTGTTGGTGGGGCACTTTGTATCAGGAGACCTTCCACCAC
Organism: Notechis scutatus; assembly: GCF_049901735.1. Classification (NCBI taxonomy): domain Eukaryota; kingdom Metazoa; phylum Chordata; class Lepidosauria; order Squamata; family Elapidae; genus Notechis; species Notechis scutatus. The sequence goes on along the minus strand of NC_142014.1, from coordinate 69,159,690 downwards.
CGTTGCTTTCCCTTATCCCCGTGTTGCCATGGCGTTTAGAGCAATGCCGTAGCATTTGCCGCAGCCACGCGGGGCCGGCCAGGTCTCCTCCCTGCAACCGGAGCCCGGCAGAGATACTCGGCTTCAGCCGCTCCTGTCGCCGCCTTCCCGGGCATCGTTCAAAGGCAAAGCCCATTCTTTTAAAAACGACGCCCTACTACGACAAAGCCTCCCCTGCCCGAGAGGGCAGCCCAACCCCACGTGGGGAGGCTAATCTCCCGGGGCCGCAGCGCAGGATCGGCCCACCCCGGGAGAAGCGCCCAGCCACCATCCCTGCCTGGCGCTGGGCAGAGTGTGAAGAGCTTCACCTGGGGCGGCCAGCGCAGCTGATGGGGGCCCTCCTGCCCGGCGGCAGAGCTCTCGTCAAGGCAGCGAGCGCCTCCCCGCCAGGCCCTCTGTTCATCCCACCAGGGCCACACCAGAGCCAGGTGGGCTGGGCAGAGCCGGGAAAGTGAGCCGTGGGTGCGCGCCCACCTGCCAAGAGAAAGAGCCGGCCCGACCCGAGCTTGGCTTCCTTCCCACGTCCCTCCAGCCCGACCTCAAAGGGGCCACTGGGAGAGGCCGCCTGAGGCAGTGATAGCGCCCACCCATTCGTGGACAGGGAGGCAAGGCGACAGCCCGCGCCATATCCTCCTCCGAGCTGAGCCCCGCTGAGTGAGCGCCTCTGCCCGATGCCCGTGCCGCTGCAGTGTTTGGAGCTGCCGGCACGTTTGGAGACTGGCTGGGAGAGGGGTGGAAAGGATGGGCGGCTTCGGGCTCTCTCCACCGGACCCGCCGGCCAAGGAAGCAGCGCTGCTGTTACCTCGCCTCCCTGTGCGCAGACGAGTGGGCGCTATCACTGCCTCGGGCAGCCTCTTCCGGTGGCCCCTTTAGGTTCGAGCTGGAAGGACTTGGGAAGCCAAGCTCGAGTCGGCCGGGCTCTTTCGCTTGGCAGGCGGGCGCGCACCTGCAGCTCGCTTTCTTGGCTCTGCCCAACCCACCCGGCTCCGGCGTGGCCCTGGCGGGATGAGCAGAGGGCCCAGTGGGGAGGTGCTTGCCTTGGTGAGAGCTCCGCCGCCGGGCAGGAGATCCCATCTGTCAGCTGCTCTGGGCACCCCAGGCAAAGCTCTTCGCACTCCGCCCGGCCAGGCAGGGATGGCAGCTGGGTGCTTCTCCCGGGGTGGGCCGATCCTGCGGGAGATTTGCCTCCCCACGTGGGGTTGTTGTACAGGTAGTAGGGTGTCATTTTTAAAAGAATGGGCTTTGCCTTCGAACGATGCCCAGGAAGGCGGTGACAGGAGCGCCTGAAGTCGAGTGTCTCCACTGGGCTCCGGTTGCAGGGAGGAGCCCTGGCTGGCCACGCGTGGCTGTGCCAAACGCCGCATGGCTGCGCCAAATGCCGCGACATTGTTCTAAACACTGCGGGAGCATAGGGAGAAGGTAAAGCAACAGTGGCGGAAGGTCTCCCGATACGAAGTGCCCCACCAACGCCGAGGTCAACACAGGCAGCACCATATCCGGGTATGCAACAAAAGTACTTCCTAACGGCAACCCCCCCCCACCATTCCTCCCCATTTTGCATGTTTAATATAGGCCTTAATTTGGGGGGAGGGGCTTAATTTCATTTCATGCCTATAAAACATGCTGGGACTTCCTATTGGGGGAGGGCGTATTGTTGGAGTAACACAGTAGTATATTTGGGAATATATTGGGAAGATGAGAGAAAGGATTTGAACCATGTTGAAGAATTTTGTATCTCCCACTTCTTCCTCCCATTTACCTTTCAGAATGAGCTTGAGAACTTTCCCTTGAACACAATACAGCATTGCCAGGCTGTGATGAATTCATGCAACTATGACTCCATCCTTGCTCTGGTGTGCAAAGAGCCATCGCAAAGCAAAGCAGACCTCCATCTTTTCCAGTGTGATGAAGTCAAGGTAACGCAAAATACTGCCGTTGAACACAGGGAGTTAGAATATATTAGGCTTTTAAAAATTTGCTTGCTTATTCCATAACCTTGCTTGTTCCATAACCTTACCCCGCTGTCTTCAATCTATCGTCTTCTACATCTGTTGGATCTTAAATTCTGAGTTAACAGAAAATTCTAGCAGCTGTAGCATCAATGCACTAGGACAGTGATGGCGAATCTTTTTTGTTGTGGTGTGCTGAAAGCGCGTGTGTGCACGATAGCCCGAGCGTACCAGCACCCACAATGCAATGCGCGCCCCCCTGTGCATGTGTGCACAACACTCCTGCCTGCCCCTTTATCTGCACTGCGCATGCACACACCTCCCAGCTAATTTTCAGCCCGTTTGAGGCCCTCCCAGAGGCTTGAGGGAAGCCTCTGGAGCCTTGGGAGGCTGAAAACCGGCCCATTTCGGCACTTCCGCTATTTCCGGAAGGTCTGTTTTTCAGCCTGTTTTTCCCGAGGCTGAAAAAGGGCGAAAATGACCTCAAATTGGCCGAAAATCAGCTGGGAGGCGCATACATGCGCAGTGCAGGTAAGTTTGGCTGGGGCTCGTGTGCCCACACAAATGGCTCTGCGTGCCACCTGTAGCACATGTTCCATAGGTTCGCCATCACGGCACTAGGAGGATGGTAGGCTATGGAAAAGTTTAAATATGCCATTCAGACTTAAGAACTGAACAAGATCTTGTTCATCCCTTGGTTCTGAACAAGACCCATCAGGTCTACTTTAACCAATGCCAAGCACTGATGATGCTACCTAGTTGGATAAAATAATATCTGCAAATAAGCAACTCTCAGAGATCAGCAAGGATTCCTCCTTTCAACCCTGAGATACAAATTTTCTGTTCGGTTGGTATTCTGTTGGTATCTATTGGCACACAATAGATACAAACTCAAGGTAAACTGCACCAAACTTGACTGCAGGAAATACGACTTCAGCAACAGAGTGGTCAATGTCTGGAAAACTCTACCTGACTCTGTGGTTTCTTCCCCAAACCCCAAAAACTTTAACCTTAGACTGCCTACTATTGACCTCACCCCTTTCCTAAGAGATCTTTAGGGGGCGTGTATAAGCGCACCAACCTACCTACTGTCCCTGTCCTATTGTTTCTTTTATTTTTCTTATATGTATCCATTTCATGTATTCATAACTATGTCTATACTTATACCTGTAATCTTATAATCGTTTGACAAAATCGATGGGCTGATATGAATGTGCACCTAAGTGTTTGCCAGCCTGCCACCTATGTGAGTCAAGCTGCGTGCATGTGTGCTGGCTCACCACTTGCATGGCCCACTTCCAAATCAGCCGTGATCTGGTAGTGGGTCATGACCTGGGAATTGGGCACCCCTTCTGTACACCTGGGAATTGGGCACCCCTTCTTACCACAGAAGGTATGATCCACCCCCTCTCTTTTAGTCTTCAGGAAAGTCTTTTAAACCTATCTATGTAGATTCTCAATCATCCAGGTCATGATTGTCCCAAAGGGGCTTTTTTCCAAAGGTTAACTGGACTTTCTTTATTGTTGTTTTTTTTTCCTTTGAAAATGTTTCACTTCTCATCCAAGGAGCTTCCTCAGTTCAGGTACCAGGTGGCACGGCGTCTTGAAAGAGAAGGTGCTGTGTGGAGGTGGTTGATACACTAAGAGAGGAGGCACTAATTGAGGATGCATCCCACCTCTTTCCTCCAAACCCCTGCTTGCTTTTTTTTTTTAGCTTGTTGTCATTTTTGTAATTTTAATTCACTTTTACGTTTACAATCGTTGTTATATGCTATTTGTCCTGACGGAAGCTGCTCGGAATCACTTGAGCCATAAGATGAGTGGTAAATAAGTTTTAAATAAATAAATAAACTAACTAATCCTAACTAAAAATACTTAAAAGTTTTTAAGAAGATCGGATAACCATTTGTCTGAAATGGTATAGGGCAGTGATGGCTAACCTTTTCATCATTGTGTGCTGAAAGTGCATGCATGCGCATGCAACCGCCCACCCCCGCCCCCCTGCACATGCATGTTGTTAAGAATGATAGTCACCTAACAGTTGGGTTGGCAATATATAAACCAGGATACTCATTTAATACTGTTGTATCTTTAAGAGAATGCTGTAATTGTGATTGGCCGAGGTTCCTCTAACTGCCATAAGATGGAGCCAGAAACCTGGTTTGGTTTTTTTTGCATTTCCTGTTTCCTTTTGCCTGAACGTCATTCTGCTTGAATTGCTGTGAGTCTTGCAACTGTTCACAAACTCTGTTTACTGAACTTTGTTTATGATACTAGTAAAGAAAAGGAATTCGTTCTTGGATTATCCCTGGACTGATTGTTTGGAATACTAACTGCTTTAACCGTGTATGATTTGGACTGTTTGTTGGACTTTGTTTACCCGTTTACTGGAAGTAAAACTTACATTTTACTATTCAGTGTATCTGTGTGCTGGTTGTGTGTTATTCATCACCATTCTCACTATGTTTCCCTGAGTGCATTCATTCTCCTAACGGGGAATACCTCAACACACGTGCATCTCCCGTGCTCCCTCCACCCCCCCCACGCATGCGCGGCAGATACCTGACGGCTGGCAGGAGGCGTGCACACATGCACAGTGAATCAGTTCTGGGCGACGGCTTGCGTGCCAGCAGAAATGACTCTACGTGCCACTTCTAGCATGCGTGCCATAGGTTCACCATCATGGGTAGAGGGTTTTTTGCCTAAGTAGGGAGTTGGCCTAGAAGACCTCCAAGGTCCCTTCCAATTCTGTTCTGTTCAATTCTGTTCTGTCCTGTTCTGTCCTCTCCTCTCCTATTCTAAATAATCACCACTAATCTTCCACAGTAATTGCATGTGAAGGAAACTGATAGCAGCATTTATGAATATTCTTATATAAGTAATGTGATTTTCATAGCATTAAATTACCTTAAATCAGCTTGCTCTGTGACACTTCAGGAAGGCTTTGAGAAAAGCTATTCTGAGAATACTTACAATGGCTCACTGACACATAAATAAAATGATGATTGAACAACAGTAGGGAATCGATAAAAGATGCTGGAATCAGAGACCTATTTTAGTGGTTTTCTTCTCCAGACAGAATATAATGATATATATAGATTTGGTTTTTAGAACATGACTTGCTTGCTGAGGTGCTAAAGACGTAGTGGGCAATGTAATAATTTCAGCTCCTAAACAGACTTAATATTCAAATTCTTATTTTTTTTTTTTTAAAAAAAGAATAGTTATTCTGCATTTATTTGGAAATACAAATGCCTATGCTGTTGCTTATAGCCAATGACCCTGAACGGTACTTGACTTCCTGCCAACCAATATCCATAAATATTATGGATTTCTCTGCATAATAATCCCCCAGTGACACTTAGTGTATAAATGAATTGGAGCAATGAGTGGCACTTTGGAGTATAATTGAGCTCTCTAAAGAAACACAAATATTAAATAAGCAGATATTTAGAAGCAAGTGGATCCCTGCCAAACGAATGTGGAGGAATTCCTTAAAAGCTTGGTCAGCAATTGGCTTTCCCAGAAGGCCCTTTTGATATTGAAATAAAAGATAATGAATCACAGTAATGTGACTGAGCAGAAAAGGGTCTGGGACTCAGGATGGAAACCTTGGCAAAGTGTGCCACAAATGTAAACAAGGCAAATTCTGTGGAGGAAATCATTAGAATGTTGATTGAAAACAACACCTCTAATGCTTTTATATAAATCTGTGGTAAGGCTACACTTCCCAAAGGATTTTTGAGCAACGGCAGCGTAGTGGTCAGAGTGCAGTACTGCAGGCTACTTCTGCTGACTGCCGGCTGACTGCAATTTGACAGTTCGAATCTCACCAGGTTCAAGGTTGACTCAGGCTTCCATTCTTCTGAGGTGGGTAAAATGAGGACCCAAAATTGTTGGGGGGGCAATGGGCTGACTCTGTAAACCGCTTAGAGAGGGCTGTGAAGCACTATAAAGCAGTATATAAATCTAAGTGCTATGGCTATTTTTACAGTAGTGAAAAGAGTATCTAAAAAGAGGAGCAGCCAAAATGATTAGGGAACTTTCAGTACAGATAGGCCTTGACTTACAACAGTTCATTTAGTGACTGTTCAAAGTTACGGCACTGAAAAAAAGTGACTTATGACCATTTTTCGTACTTATGACCACTGCAGTATCCACTTGGCCATATGATCAAAATTTAGATGTTTGGCAACTAGTTCATTTTTATGACTGTTGCAGTGTCCCAAAATCATGTGATTCAATTTTGCAAACTTCTGACAAGTAAAGTCAACGGGGAAGGCAAATTCACTTAACCATCTGGCTAACTTAACAATCGTAAATAATGTCAACTCATCAACTATTTCTATGGTCTTTTTAGAGTTGCCAACAGAAAGGGAGGAGGGAAAGGAGTTTGAAAGAGCAGCGCTGCAGATTGGAAATCGAAAGTACATTCCAGAAATAGTTTTTCAAAGATAGTAACTAGGTGACTGAAGTTTCTGCTGTGTAAATATGTAACTGAAGAACATGATTGATGACTCTTGGCTATGGATGTGTCTCATTAGAGAATATGAATTATGATACACCCAGGGGGTGGGGGTATATGAATTATTAATAAATTATGTGTCTCAGAGTCGGCTACACCCAGGCAGTGCCAGACATGTTAACTCCCAATAAATCTTTTTGAAGTTTTGGAAGTTTGGCTCGAGACTCATGATATAATTGCCAGAATCCTGACAGATAGCCGACTTTGAGACACACAATTCATTTAACAAGAAAGGTCACAAAAGGAGACAAAACTCACTTAATAAACATTTCACTTAGCTACATCAGTTTTGGGCTCCATTGTGTTTGTAAGTCAAGGACTACCTGTAGTGGAGTCTTTTACTTCAGAACAAAAAACCGGAAAAGGAGATGTGCTTGAAATATATAAAAGCATGTGTTTTGGGGTGGGAGAAAGGCATGGAAAATAAAGTTATTCTGCCTCTTTCACAAACACAATGGAAGGACTAAGGAGTCCTCCAATGAAACAGGCCGCAAAGGACCCCAGGACCCTACAGGCATGATAAATACATGCCAGTTTCCAAGCACCCAAATTTTGATTGTAGGAACCCAAGGGATGCTGCAAGTGTTGTAAGTGCAAAGACAGGTCATAAGTCACATTTTTTTCAGCACTGTGATCACTAAATGAATGGTCGTAAGTCTAGAACAGGGGTGTCAAACTCAAGGCCTGTGGGCCAGATTTGGCCCACGGGATGCTTAGATCTGGCTTGTGGGGCCACCCTGGAAACAGTGAGGAACCGGCCCTCAGTGCCTCTGCCAGCAAAAACAGGGCCCCAAGCTCCGTTTCTGGCTCTGACAGCCTCCTGCAACCCTCCCAAGCATGCGGCCCTCCCGAGCTCCATTCTTGCTGGCATAGGGTTGCAGGAGGCCATCACAGCCAGAAATGGAGCTCTGGAGCCTGTTTTCGCTGGTTGCCACTCAGCCAGCGCACTCAGGCTGCCACAGGCGCCCTCGACAGTGACATCGAGCTGGCCACACCCACTCTGCCCCCCCAAAGGTCAAACACAACGGTGATGCGGCCCTCAATGAAATCAACTTTGACACCCCTGGTCTACAAGTACCGGTGTACGTCCTTCAGGAGAGGATTCCATAGCCTGAGAGTCCGACAGGAGAAGGACCTCTTCTGCTATATTAGATTACTGACCATTTGGCAGCAGAACATGCAGCTAGTTCTCCACTTACGACCAGTCTTTTAGCGATCATTCAAAGTTACAACTGACCCACCCAAAAGCTGCCTCGATGTTGAACTTATGGCTGCATGCCCACATACACCCACATGGCCTCAGGGTCAAATGTTGGGGGCTTAGTAACCAGCTCACCTTTGCAGACGCGCGCATTGTCCCATGTCCATATGATCGTGATTTTTGAAGGGGTTTTTTTTGGCCAATTTCTGGCACTTATTTCCAGTTCCTGGAAAAAAAGAAATGCCTGTCGGATAAAATGGATTTTATTTACAACCATGGTGTTTGCTTGATGATCATGGCATTCACTGAATGATCACTGCAAAGTGCACACCCCCCCCCCCAAAAATCAGACCAAATCACGTGATGTCTCGGCTTAAACCGCTATGACTTATTACATTATTCTGGGCTCCACTGTGGTCATAAATTAAGGACTGCCTGTACTTGGAATGCATCACTTCCTGATTTAAAATAACAAAGCAACCTCATAGGAAGCCTGGGTGAATTCACAGAGAACCTTGTGATTCAAGGTTATACTCTTTTTTTAATGTTTGCGTGTTGTGCTGGAAATATGGAAAGCTTGTTTAAGCACCAGTTTCTAAACAACCATAGTGGAAGAAGATAGTCATGTTCCTCTTTGTTGAATGCATTAATATGGACACTGTATGACACAGGTTTCTGGGGAAGGAGGCTGTTGGCTAGCTTCAATAAGGCTTCCTTGTATCTCCATATTTTAAGACACCTAGCACATTCCTTCCAATTAGCTAGCATAGACAGATAACATGAATCCATTTAGCAGCTTATTATTGTTTGCCCTGATTTGATCCCCAAGGTTTTAGACAGATCTTTTTCATCATTTGACTATGTTCTTTTGAATTGGAATCACACCTGGCCGCATGCTGGATGTTTTATTGCTACGTTCTGTTACAAGCCATATGATTCCACTATAACTATTAACTCAACATGGATAGAAAAATAAAATTAGAGTGTCCATCATCTAGGTGTCTAAAATATGAAAAGGAAGGTCTTTGCTGCATCTCGTGTTATTTAAATTCCCAAATCATCTAATGAAGTTGATTGGCCACTGTTTCTGGACAGATAAAGAGAATAGAATAGAATAGAATAGAATAGAATAGAATAGAATAGAATAGAATAGAATAGAATAGAATAGAATAGAATAGAATAGAATTCTTTATTGGCCAAGTGTGATTGGACACACAAGGAATTTGTCTTGGTGCAAATGCTCTGTGTACATAAAAGAAAATATACATTTGTCAAGAGTAAAGAATCATAAGGTACACATCACTCCACTAAACAATGATTCCCTCAACACTGTCCAACTATTTACAAAGTCTATTGTACTATTACTATTAATCTTCTCATCACTCCTTATTGCCCATCCCCTCCCACTTTTGACTGTAGGACTGTAATTTTGTCCCTTGTATCCTTACGATTTATATTGAGTACAAGTGGAAAGTGAATGTTACGGAATTTGCAGCTATAAGATATGGTGGCAACTCTACCTATAAAGCCTCGGTGCGTTCAATAGATCGCTTGCTCAAGCGTTCAGCAGTGCATCAAATTAATTGCTTCTGCTTCTGTTCAGGCCAACTTTATCCATGAAGACATCGAAAGCGCAATCAGCGATAGCAAAGGAGGGAAACCAAAGCAGAGACTTGAAACACTCAGGTAAAACCAAAGCCTTGCCTTGCAAATCTTTCGTAGTGTTTCTGGTAGGGCGTGCATTAAGAAACTGGTCATGCAGGCAATATATTTGGCCTGTGCAAAGCGAAATGGATTCACTTTGATGAAGTGATTTGGGCTGTGAAGGGAACATGATTCACTGATGAAGCAAAGAGATTGTCCCATTTATCTCAACAAAGGAAATCAGGTGGCCTCACATTATTTCAGATCTGTGCTGTGGGAGAAGAAGGCTGGCTTCAGCTCTCTTCCCCGGTGCATTAGCTGAAGTGCTTCCAAAGCTGCACATAAGCTTTGGGACTGCACATAGTAATGTGTGCCAAAGCAACACAGTTGGGTACACTGAAGATGCTGAGCATTTGCTGAAGCAACTCAGCATGGGAGCCTTTCGGCCAGTGCTGAAGCAGCTTTGAGTAGCGTTTGATCCAAAGTTTCATCAAAACCTGGCATCTCTTCAGAGCTTCATACAATTCCACTGTATGTAAAACCTCCAATAACAGAAGCTGTAGCTCTTTCATTCCTCTTGCTAACAACTTCAATAGAAGAATGTATTGTCCTCAGGCGTTGCGTGTCAGTTTCCTACTGGTGCCTGGCTGGTCACGGTACAAACAGAATGCTGAAATGAACAGATTTTTTGGTCTGATTCATGATGGTTCTTGTTGTATTCTAGTAGATCCAAAAAGTAACTAATTAAGAAACACACTGGGGAGAACCCAGAAGTTTACAAAGTTATTCAGTGCCTCTCCCTCTCTTTTTCTGCCAAAGTAAAACAAAAGTAAAAAAAAAACTACTCAATCCGGCGAAACAAGGTAGTCGTAAATGGCCTTGTTTCCAATTCTATACAGCTTGTGTTATTGCAGAGGAGAAAATGGTTATCCACTGAAATGCCTAGAAAGAACAGTTCTTGTAATGTTAAAGAGTGCAATAGAACATTTTGGTCCAGTTTCCACTTGGGTTAATAAACCAGCACGTTTTCAGCATTGTCCTTCCTTGGGCTTTTTTCAAATGCTGTGTACAATATTTTCTCTATTTTGGCCATGAGGTCTTTAAAACCAACGATTAAAACCAACGATTCGAAATTCCACTGCTGACATTTTGTGCACCCTCTGCTTTGCTCATCTGTTATTGAAATCTGAACTTCAGTAACTAATACCTCTAGCACCAGGGTGTCAAACTCGCCTCGTCATGGTGGCGTCATGCAACACATCACCACCTTTTTCCCCTTCGCTAAACCCAGCGTGGGCGTGGCCAGCACATGATGCATTTGAAGTTTGACACCCCTGTTCTAGCATAAGAGGGCAGGAAAACCTCTATATTTAAAATAGTCAAGAGAAAGGTAAACATTTTTCTTTATTTTCCTTCTACTGGTTGTGCCCATCTCAGAGAAAAATGGTTTATGTAGTCACAAAGAATTGACACCAACTCTTGACACCTAGTCAAATCCAGTTAAGCGGGTTCTGTGTTTTTACGCGATTCTGTTCTAAATAGAAGGTAGTTCTACAATGGAAGGATATAAAAATCTGACGGTGCAATAAAATGCAGTTTTGCAGGCAAACTCTGCCCACGGCCTGGAGTTCAATCCTGACGGGGCTCAAGGTTGACTCAGCCTTCCATTCTTCTGAGTTTGGTAAAATGAGGGTCCAGATTGTTGGGGGCAATATGCTGACATTGTAAACCAACCAGAGAAGGATATAAACCACTGTAAGCCTAAGTGCTATTGCCAAAACTCAGCTTCACCAAAAGGTGGATGGATGAACAGACAGACGATGAACGGATGGACAGACTGACAATTGATCACTATGGCTACATGCCATGACAGAGTCATGTCAATACAGATTGGCCAATAACAAGCAACTGAAAGAGGAGATCTTGTTTTCTTGATGTTTTCAGTGTTCTATCATTATTTTTCCCCTATCTAGGATGATTTCCAGAGCTGAGAGTGCCATTCCTCCACCTCCCAGAGCACCAGCTCCTGTCCCCCCAGGGACTGTTACACAAGTGGATGTCCGGAGCCGGGTGGCAGCTTGGTCTGCGTGGGCAGCTGAACAGGGAGATTGTGAGTGTTGCTGAAACTTTGAGATGTGATTCAAAGACTCTAGGTGTTCTGCTCTGGACATTATGGAGCCTTGCCTTAGGGTGGCTAACCTTTTTGGGCTCCTGTGCCAAAAATTGTGTGCTCGCACTCGCGTATTCACATGCCAACACCCAGAAGGCAATGCCCCCTGCACATACATGTGTAATTCCCCTGCCGCCGCCCCCTTACCTGCACTACACCTCCCAGCTGATTTTCGGCCTGTTTGAGGCCTTTTTTGGCCTCCCAGAGGCTTGAGGACAGCTTCTGCAGCCTTTGCAGGCTGAAAAATAGGCCCGTTTCGCCACTTCCGACATTACAGGAAGTGATGAAATGGGCTTATTTTTCAGCCTGCAAAGGCTGCAGAAGCTGTCCTCAAGACTCTGGAAGGCCGAAAAAGGCCTCAAACGGGCTGAAACGGGCCTCAAAAGGCCTCAAACAGGCACATGTGTAATGAGGTAAATTTGCCTGCGGCTCACGTGTCGGCACAAATGTCTTTGCATGCCACCTGTGGCTTATGTGCCATAGGTTCTCCATCACAGCCTTAGGGCAATGTGATTTGTTCTCATACAGTAAGTATCCTAGCAGAATAAATTGAAGGTATTCTACTCTCATTTAGCTCATGTTTCAACAATTGTTTTAGTTTGCTTTTTAAAGAAATATTTTGACCCACATCTGGGAGGTCACTCCATGGTGTCTAGAGTCTTGAGTATGACAAGACTGTTGAACAAGCAAGCTTGTAGTCAAATCAGGTATGGACAAAGACAGCAATTAACATTAAGATTAAGAAGCCATGCCAAGTTTTTTTTACAATGTTTGAGCATAAAATAAGGTGTAAGAACAAGTCAAAGTGCCATAAATGGTAACCAGGGCAAGTTTAAAAATGTAAAATCAGCAGTTGACAGGAAAAAAAATAAACAACAAATATTTACTGACATAGCATTTCCAACGCTAGCTTTTTAGGCCTAAAATTTGACAAATTTTGATTGTGCATCATCAAGCATTTCAAGTGTGCTCTTATTTGATTTAGAAATTATTTCTAATTAGCCTTTCACTCCTGAATAGCACCAGTCATGATATCTATTCTTAAGGCACCTATTTTATGGGATTGCACATTTTATTAAATCATAAACTTAACCATACAGAAAGATTCAGATAATTGTTGGATATTTCGTGGTTCAGTATATCATGTGAATACAATCACCATGCATTCCTTAGAGCTTGGCTGGATTTTGGCCAAATATTGTTTCCCAAATCTCAGCCCCTTGTGGTGGATCCCACACTTTACAGCACAGAAAGTCTACATTCCTCTCCAGGTGTCTCCATTTCAACCGTCTTAGGCATCAAGGCTAGAGAAAACCTGACACAAAAGTCTTCTCTGCAAGCATCGTATTTGGATGACATAAATAAGGAGATTAAAAATGGATTTCTAGCAAAAATAATGGGAGCATCGCTCCAATTCATGTTTAAATGTGTGGATTTCTTTGCAAGAATATTAGCAAAATTATGCTTTGTAGCTTTAGCAAGCTGAGTGTGTATTTCTGTATTAGTTTAGTTTACTTTATTGTCATTGCACCTCGTACAACAAAATCAAACACCATCTTCAGTGCACATTATGACCATATTGACAATAGGAGACTGTTATATTCTCAAAATGACTACAAGGTCCTTATGTAAGATGCTTTCTGTATTCCCCCAATATCTGAGATATCTGTATAATAGGGCCAAGGGCTTCTATTATGATAGTTCTTTAAATACTGGGTATGCATTTTGGGTGGGGCACTAGACCCTGCTCTCTTCTTCCAATCCCATTTACATTTTCCAAATATGTAACCATTGATGGTTTATTTCAGCTTTCATAGGCCAGATTCATTCATTACTGAATTAGTATATTTTCCAGTTCACATGATAGATTGAATGATAGGCATATCCAATCGCGTAGGTTCTCGCAAAACCCTAAGCCACAGTCATCACATTTTTTACACTTGGCATTGGTGGCTAAAATTTTGCCAAAGTAATGGCCTTGAAATATGCAAGGACTAAAAATTCCATGATATCCATTGAGTGGGATGTTGAGTTGGAAGAAGCTGAAAATCACAACACCAGTGAAGAAAAATACCTTCCAAATCACGCATCATTTGCTGTCTGTTGAATGGTACAGACTTTCTTATTTCATTCAGAGAAAAGCCACTCAAATCTTAGTACATTGTGCAAATATGGATGCTACATTTTTCAATAAAATTGGTGGGGTCAATCCCAGCCACTGTGTCTCTCCCCTGAGGAAGTTTCACTTCATCTCCTTGTTTCTTTAGGTGAGAAACCAAAGCAATACCATGAGCATGAAGAAACAGCTGAAATGATGGCAGCCAAGATTGACCGAGATGTTGTAAGTGGCCAAGGAGATTGTTTGGGAGAGGCTTTGATGTTTCTCAAACTGGATGGGGCAGTAAATATTATCCACTCATGATTTTTTTTTCTCCCAGCAGTAAAGTTCAGGGCTGTGAAATAGGAAGACATTTAATGGTTACTAAGCTCATTTTTTTCCAGAATTCCATCTAGAAGCTGCCCAATACTTCAGTTTATGGAGAAGAGCTTAAATAACCACCTGCCACTACTTCCTTTTCTTCATGCTGGTTTCTGCTCAGTATTTAATAATCTCGGGTGCTTCCCTGCCTCTTCCCTAATGAGCAACATGCCTCATTTAAAAGGCTTTTATTTTTTTTTCTCAACCAAGTCCCAGCATTGATTGCCCCCTTGAGTTTTTTTAAGGCTCTGATTCCATTTCGTTACCGGTCTGGCCAGCAGTGGGAGGCAAGCGATATCTTCCCAGATTGCAAGAAAAGTCCAACAGCAGGCAATATTATGAGTTGTGTTTATTTTGATTAAAACTGAGTTTTTTTTTCAGCCGTCAAGGGTGTAAAGAAGGAAGGTGCGGAATCTTGATTTGCATAATTTCTGGTTAAGTTTGAGGAACTGGGTCTCCTTTTCGTGCTTTATGTTTACTAGGCTGTCTCCTTCTGCCACAATTTCTTCCTAAAGTGTGAAGTAACCCAGGGAGTCCGATGAAAAAAACATCCTTCAGTTGCCTAGCAACTGTAGTGTGATTGTCTGGCACCCTCTCAGAACTAAGGAATAGCTGCACGGAGAGTGTTAGTTGAGGTAGGGAAGAGTGAGGTGGAGGGTTGTAATCCTGGTAAGGATGGGTAGAGGGTGTGTGGGGGGGTTGTTCCACAGGATATTAGCATTGGAAAGACCAACGTGCTATATTAACTACTGACCAGTAGGAGGCATCACATGACCACTAAAATACCCCTGTGTACTATACATACAACATCTCAAGGGTTCAACTCCTGAGGGTTTAATTCCCATTGAAAGGTTGTACATAGAGTACCTAAGAAGCTGTTGCCTTCTTCTTAGAAGAGCTAGAAGAACTCTTCTATGTCTGAAGAGTTCCAATTCACACAATAGATAGGTGTAGTAGAGTGCGTCCTACTGGACAAGTAGCTAATACAGCATCTAATGCTACTTACTGTAGGCCAAGTAATGGAGGTGGCCTTGAAGCCTGTAGCATGAAAACAGTTTGAAGGCATATTGGGTGGAAAGGAAGGTGAACTGGCTTAGGTTCTTTAAGATCAAGATAACCACCTTCTGCCCTTGAACAGTGGTTTTCATATCAGAGCTTATCACAAGGAGTTTACCCCCAGCCCTAGACGTCTTTTTTTTCATGTTGCTGATGATAATCCTGAGAGCATGTACTTAGACGAACTGGGAATCTTTGTGTACTTAGGGTGCTGCCACACGAACTGGGAATGCAGTTTATGATTCATATAACAATTTCCTTTTCCAGGTGTGGATTTCAGAGAAAGATGGATAGAGGTGTTGGGGGGGGGGGGGGAATTGGATGGTCATCACTGATCATTTATTTCAGAAATTCCTGATAAATTTTCGAAGATTCATAGGGCTTCCACAGCAAGGACAGTTGAAAACTTAGTGCCATAAATAACAACATGGTACAATGTAGTTGGGTTGTTTTTTTATTTTATTTTATTTTGTGCTTTCAAGTGAATTTTTGACTCCTGGTTACTGGTCTGGACAAGTTCCTGCAGTTTTCTTGGCAGGATTTCAGAAGTGGTTTGCCACTGCCTCCTTCCCAGGGCTGAGAGAGAGTGGCTGACCCAAGGTCACCGTTGTGCCTAAGGCAGGACTAGAACGCATGATTTCCCAGTTTCTCATTTGATGCCTTATTATTATTATGGTTGGTTGAAAAGTCAGCCAGATGTTTAGACTGGATATGGCATTTTTATCCACCTATTGAGTTCTTCCCAAAGACCTGTGATAGCCAGATGTTTGCTAGTGGTATTAAAGGGACCATCGCAGGATGCGAGCTGTTCCAAGTAAAACTGCCTTTTGCAATTGATTAATGACAATTTCTATCAATGTTGATGGTATTCAAGTGGAACTCCAGTTGTTGTGGGATTGCACCTATTGTTATTAATACTATATTTATTATTATTGTTATTATTATTATTATTATTATTATTATTATTATTATTTAATCTTTAGTGAGATTCATAGCCTTTGGGGCTGGTTGGTAGCTCAACAGCTCAAGTCCTAACCTAGGACCTGTTCAGGTAGCATCGGAGGATATAAGCTGTTCCACGTAGGGTGGTTTTTTGTAGAATCAGGGTATTCAAGTCTGATAAATTTAGAATTTCCAAATAGTAAGGTAGCCCCTTAGGTATTGCTCCAAGGGCACTAATTACAATTGGGATAATACACAATTTATTTTTCCAAAGTTGCTCAACTTCAGTTTGTAAGTCCCAATACTTTGTGATTTTTTTTCTTGCTGTGTGTCTTCCTAAGTTTTTGTGGGTATCTATATGTATGGTATTCAGCTTTGTTCGGGTATTTTCCCATGTCATTATAGTTGTGCTTTTAAAGTTGTAGCAACATTTTGGCAGAATCTCATCTGCCATCATCAGGCTTGTGTATTGTGTTCATCTGTGAGTCAGGCTTTCACAGCGGTTTCTGTTTTAAATTTGGTGCTAGCCTACTGCTGTGTTAGAATGTTTTTTTTTTTTCATCCTGATTGGTTGGGAGTCTTGGTCTGTGTTTATTGGTCTTGGAGTTTGCTTGATTGGTGTTTCTAATATCTTCTGTCTGTTTTGTAGCATTTTTTGATTGGCTGGCAACATTGTGTTTCCTGTATTGGAGGCTTTTAGTGTGGCTTGGCTCTGGGTAAAAGGACGGCTATCATTTATTAGGAAGCTAGGTTTCATCTGGGTGCCTGGTTGGGGTGTGTTTGAGCTGGAGGTATCGGGGGAGGTCTGTTTGTGCCCAGGTGTTTGCTTGGCTTGTGGTGTGGATATTTTTTTGTTTAAGAGTGCAGGCTTCCAGATAATTGACAGTCTGGTGGAGACATCTCTTCTATTCATGCTTTCAGGTCTTTTTTCAATCTCTATGGCTTCTCTGATAATTCTGTGGCTGGGGTTTTCTATAGCGGCTAGGTTTTTCGTGCCATTGAAGTCGATGCTATGACCTGTGGCTTTCATGTGTTGGACTAGTGAGGAAGTGTGTTCCAGCTTTTTTACTGCATTTTTGTGTTCATCCAGGTGGGTACTTATTCTTCTATTGGTCTGTCCGATGTATGTGGCAGGGTATGATGCACAGGGGACTTCATATATGCCTTGGTTTTCCAGGTCAATCTTATCTTTGGGGTTTCTTAGGATGGCTGCTATTTTTCTGTCTGTTTTGAAGGCAGTCTTGATGTGATGCCTGTGTAGTATCTTACTGTAGTACCTCTTATGTAGGGCAGGACAGCTGTTCCATAGGTCTGTTCATCTTCTAGGTCTCCATTATGTCTCAGTGTGTTTTTGTGGATCAGGCCTATGATTTTGCTTTTGTGGAAGCCGTTGGCTGTCAGTACTTTAGTCAGGGTGCATAGTTCAGTCTTTATGTGTGTGTTGTCTGCCAGGCGTTTGGTTCTGGCAATTAATGTTTTGGCCACTGAGTTTATCTGTGCTGGGTGATGGTGGGATTGGGCGTTGAGGTAGCGGTTGGTGTGTGTTTTCTTCTGGTATATGGTGTTTCCTTGTGCGCCTTCTGTTTTTTTGTAGATTAGTACATCTAGGAATGGTAGTTGTTTGTTTCCATTTCCATGGTGAATTTGACACCCCCAAATCATTTTATTAGGATTATAGTGCAATATTTCCCGCATCTCTTCCTCTTCTCCCTCCATTTTATTGTCCTAAGAACTTCCTTAGTTATAAAAATAATGTTCAAGATAGTTTGTAGAGATTCTCAGTCATCCAGGTCATGGTTGTCCCAAAGACACTTTTTCAGGAGGCAACTAGACTTTCTTGTTTTGTTTTTATTTCTTTTGAAGAAACCTCTTCTCATCCAAGAAAAATCACTTTTGGGGCAACCATGACCTGGATGACTGAGAATCTCTACAGACTTTCAGCTATACAATTTGGGATGAATACCCTTGGAACGATGTGGGAATAGGAATGAATTTCCAGAGGAAAAATTGCAGACTACGGGAACCAGGAACACCACTCAGGTGACTCTGAGGACACAGATAAACTTCCAAGTGCTTCAAGGACCCTCTAAAAGGATGCAAATGACCAGCTGTCTGCAAGGAATATAAAACTTTCCAACCTCCACTATCCTGTCAGAGCTGAAGAAGCTTCTTGGATGAGAAGCGAAACATCTTCAAAAGTCCAGTTACCTCCTGAAAAAGCACCTTTGGGACAATGTGCAAGATAATGCACATTGTGCTTCCTGGATGATCTGAGAGTTGAACATGAACCTGCTCAGCCAATTATAGGACCCCCTGATTTAGGAATAAGGAACAGTGGCCATCAAGGGGTTGCCAAACCATCCTCAACAGTTTTAGCTTAGCTGGCTGTAGTGCTGCCAGTTCTATTTTAGCAATATCTGTGTCAGTGTTCCAGAAAGACTAAACTCCAACACTTGGAGGGCTACACATCCTCTCTCCTCCTTCTGACCGTTTTTCTACTACGGATCATGAATCAGAAAAGGAAGTTGATAAACTAAGGCTGAGATAGGTATTTGGAGCCTATAGAAACTTAATTCAGGACCGAATGAAAAGAAAGGAGGCGGAGTAGTAACTTTAGAACTACATTTGCATGTACCTTGGAACTTCACCTACCCAAGGCCTTCAATTGCTCTTTGCACTGAGAGCTAAAAATACTTTTAAGTGGATCCAGACTCTCATTTTATAACCATGTTTGGGGAGGGGGTGAAACCCCAACTGTTAACTAGAGCAGAAATAGTTTTATAAGTTCATAATTGCTTGCCATAAGATAAGGCTAAAAAAAAGTCTCTCTAGCACTCCAGAAAGAATACATTTAAGTCAAGATCGTGTGTGGGAAGATCTCGAACAATCATGCTCCCATCTTAACCAAGCACAGGGCTTTTATGGATGCTAGCTTTAGAACAAAGGGGGAAACATCGACTCGAGTGATATGGTAATATCAGGTAATATCCACTTTACATGGTGTCACTTTTTGTAGATAAATGCGCAGGTTCTCTGCAATGATTCTCGTTCTTCATAACTAACACTACAACATTTTGGGTGACATTCCTTACGTTCATAAATGACACCCACTCTCCATTTCCTTTAGCAAATCCTGAATCACATTCTGGATGACATTGAATATTTTGTCACCAAGCTTCAAAAAGCAGCAGAAGCTTTTACAGAACTTTCAAAGCGGAAGAAAAGCAAGAAAAATAAGAAGAAAGGACCAGGTGGTAAGGAACAGAACCATTTCTTCTTTCAGTAGTTTTCTGATCACATTTCACTTGCTGAACTGTTAAACGTTCCTCTATTTAGGTAGGTAAGTAGTTGCATTGGGCAGAGTTTAACAGACCTTACCATTCAATCATTATCTGTTTGTTTCACTCCTATCATGTTTGGGGCCAGATTTATGCTTAATGTTTGACTAATGTTGAAAAAGAACAGGCAGCTGATCTTTCCTCTATTCTGTCATTCGTTTGCATACATACTCAGCAGAACAAAGAAAAGGAGTATGAAACAACATTTTTTAAAAATGGAATTTCCGTAAGGCATCCATCTTGAGTCAATTAATTCTTTTGTCTGGATTAAGGGTGTGTTAGTTTGGAGTATGAAATCTTGTGAAATGTTCCATTTCAAGTGCAAAAGGGACTCTTTCAAGTGTTTTAGAAGTATTTTTTTTTATCCAGGAATAGAGATTATCTCTTTCAAACTCTACATTTTGAGATGGAAACAGTCCATCTCATGCTGGAGTTTCCCGTTCTTGAAGTGGGATTTGCAAAAAATTTCAGAACAAAATAGTTTGCATCTAGATGTATTAGATGTATTAAGTATTTCCCCCCCACCTGTGTGTGTTGGGGGGGGGGGAGAGACAGCCATTGGTGTGAGAATCCTGGTGGTATAGTGGTTAGAATGCAGTATTGCAGGCAAACTCTGCCCACAGTCTGGGGTTTGATCCTGACAGAGCTCAGGGTTGATTCAGCTTTCCATCCTTCTGAGGTCGGTAAAATGAGGATCCAAATTGTTGGGGGGGAAATGCTGACTTTATAAACCACCCAGAGAATGCTGAAAGGCACTAAGGGACATTACATAAGTCTAAATATTATTGTTATTGCTATTGTGAAGGTGCAGGAATGAGGAGATTCATGCACAGGTGCTAGCTGCCAATCATTCACTCTCAGCCATAGACGAAAGTGGAAAATTATTGATATACTATCCCACATTGGTCCAGTGTGGTAAATCAGTGTTTCTCAACCCCAGTAAGCTATGTAGACTTCAACTCCCAGAATCTCCAGCCCAGCATGCTGACTGAGGAATTCTGGGAGTTGAAGTACATATGGAGAGTTCTAGGAGTTGAAGTACACGTTAAACTTGCTGATATTGAGAAACACTGTAGTGCAGGGGTGTCAAATACGTGGCCCGGATGACTCACATGCTGGCCCCAGCCCCGCTTGGTTTAACGAAGGGGGGAAAAGTCCAGATACATCACATGATGACACCGTGACACCGCGAATTTGACACCCCTGCTGTAGTGGTTTACATCCACAATCTTCAATGAAAACATCTTCATTGACTTGAGCTGATCTCTCTCTCTCTCTCTCTCTCTCTCTCTCTCTCTCTCTCTCTCTCTCTCCCTCCCTCCCTCCCTCTCCCTCCCTCCCTCCCTCCCTCCCTCCCTCCCCCCCTTCTCTCGTGTTTTCAAGGGTAGATATGTGTTGAGGCTTGGGAATATTAACAGTCATGGGAGTTGGGAGAAGCAGTTTCAATGCACTAGAGGACACCCTCTTGGGGGCAGGTTGGTTATTACCATTCTACAGTGTGAGTTGCTGGAGAATAAATTTGTATGAAGAATGGGCTGCCAGTTTTAAAAAGTTTCTTCCTGACCATACTTTCTCCCATTAGCCAAAGGACTGAGCAAGGACTCCATTGCTTCTATAGTTTATTGAGGACCTTCAAAACGATTCTTGAAGCTGCACAGTCCCTTTATACATCACAGTCAGTCTAGAATCTGATCCTCCTGTTTTGCCAGTGATGAAAATATTTCTATAGGCACTCCTTTAATTTTTCTGTTTTTTTACCAGAGGGGGTCTTAACCCTTCGTGCAAAGCCTCCATCTGCAGATGAATTTGTGGACTGTTTGCAAAAATTTAAGCATGGTTTCAACCTTTTGGTAAGTGAATATGAGCTGGCTACTCCAAGCTGTGCCAGTTTTTTGTTGGAGCTTGATAGCAATAGTCTGTTTGTTTTTAAAACCTGTTATTACATCTGCCACTGTGAATTTCATCAGCTTTCCTGTAAATTGCAACTTAGATTTCCTTAACTGAACACACTATCTTAGCAATTGTACAAACTGCTTCTGGATTGTTTGTTTTAGAACAAAAGGGAAATGATCTGAAGGGCTGATTAAATTGTGGCGTTATAGCTCACTTTCTTTAGAGATATGTTTAAAAAAATCATCACACTCAGCTAAAAAGTATTGCAACTTCCAGGACTGAAGTTTTTTGCAGGATTTTTTTTCAAGCTACAACACAAGAATCTTTCTAGGATGCTAAGGCAATATTCAGAGAGTATCAAGAATGCATTTAGATATTCCTACTTCCACCCTCTTCTTCCTTTTCCTCCAAACTTCCAATAACTTCATTTTGGGTTTTTTTTTTTTTGATTCACTGATTACACCATGTAAACCAGGGGTCCCCAAACTTAACAACTTTAAAACTTGTGGACTTCAGTTCCCAGAATTCTCCAGCCAGCTGGCTGGAGAATTCTGGGAACTGAAGTCCACAAGTCTTAAAGTTACCAAGTTTGGAGAGTCTGGTGTAAAGTACCACTGTTACAGATTCTAGAGCATAGAAAGAGGACTATTTTAATAATATACATTATAATGATTGAATTGTTTCATCTGTGTGTCAATGCCTAGTTTAAAATTTGCAGGATGGATATCAAAGAACTAAAACATTAAGGGAGCCAATAAGGACTAGCTCTCAAAAAATCTTCATTTTTTAAAATAATAAAATCTTGAAAATGTTGCATTTAATAAATAAACCTTGAAATGATGTTTATTAAGAAATTGGATCCTAAAAACATACTTACTGCATCAGAATGATATGATCCCAACTAGCCTTTGTTAAGTTTCTGAAGGTTTCTTTGCATAAACCATTCATTTTCTCATATCTAAGTCAATAATTCGTATTTATTTGTGGCACACATGATCTCTCTCTCCCCCCCCCTCTCTCTGTCTCTCTCTCTTTTGTGTTTTGGATAATGGTAAAATAAACAGATAGAGAAAATGCCAGCAATGAACAAGTCATGACTGCATTGCGCATTGGCTATGGTTTATTCAGAAAACTATGGCTTAAATACATCCTTATTTAGTTTAAGAAATTTTTGATTAGATTGAGTAGATTAGATTGATCAGAGGATTAGTCTTTATCTATCTATCATTTATTTATTTATAACAACATTGTATATGTATAAATGTATAAACTTTTGAAATTTTAGCTGACTTATTATTATACAAATGTAATTTATCTTTTATTAATAACTGAGTTCTGGCATGAACTGTGTTTGAGATATTCCAAATGCCATTATGACTTACTGAACTTTATTCTAATAAGCTTTCTTCCATCCTCTCCCTTTTTACCTTTCACAGGCTAAATTAAAATCACACATCCAGAATCCCAGTGCACCTGAACTGGTTCACTTTCTGTTTACACCTCTAAATATGGTAAATCTGAAATATTATTTAATATCTAGGGGCTCAGTTTATTTCTCTGAGTGCGTCAAAGCCTAATCCATGATGAATTTGCAGTGTTGAAAGCAGAGGGTGTGTATCAAGATATAAAAACCTTCCTTTTTATTGGCTTCCTTAAAGCTAGCTTACTCCATATTGAAATAAAAAGCCTCATCTGTTATAAATGGCTTGATGGTATTTTAGTCAATTTTACCAATTCCAAGGGTTTTATTTGGCCCAGAATCAAGAAGGAGCTCAAAATTTTGAGCTTACATTTCAAAACTCAAAATGCACGTTTAATCTACAGAGTCCTCAACTTTTGGAATTTTAATCCTAAATCAAAAAATTCCATAAGCCTGAATTTTGCTCATAGGTCATAGTCATAGGTCAAGTCACCACATGATCGGATTCAATTATACAACCATTTTTTACATTGGCATTTAAGCAAGTTACTTTGGTCATGAAGCAAATCACGTGATTATTAAGCAAATCCTATGGTTGTAAGTCCAAATCCAACTTATCCAATGGGCATTTTTGGTCAGAAAACAGCAAAAAATGTAAAATGCAATCACATGATCACAGAATTCAGAACTGGTCATATATGCAGATTTTGAATGACCAATCATGAATTCAAATCAAATCAAATCTTTATTGTCAATGCACAACATGTGTACAGTGAAATTGAATGAGCCCGTAAGAAATTGAGACCTATCTGTATGCATGTCTGTGCAGATTCTCCACAGGGTGGATTGCCATGATTTTTCCAGAAGTGCTTTTTCAAGAGACAACTGGACTTTCTTTATGTTTCTTTGAAGACATATCACTTCTCATCCAAGAAGCTTATTCAGGTTCTTCTTCATTTCTGAAGAAGCTTCTTGGATGAGAAGTGAAACGTCTTCAAGGAAAAACAAAGAAAGTCCAGTTGCCTCTTTAAAAAACACCTTTGGGAAAACCTGTATGCAAGGCAAAGGATCTTGTCCCTTTTAAAATGTACAAAAACCAAAACTCTAATCCACATATACATAGATTTTAAAAGGAAAACCAGAAATGGTATTAATCCTACCCAACTACCTCTGCTAAATAACAGGGCATTATCACTGCATACCACTACCAGCTCTATTGTGCAAGCAACCACATTATCTCAATGTGCATTTATTATTTCTCATAGGTGGTACAATCAACAGGAGGCCCTGAGCTCGCTAGCACAGTGCTCAGCCCCCTTTTGACAAAAGACACCATCGAGTTTTTACGCTGCATTGTCACAAGTGAAGAAGGACAACTCTGGGTATCTCTAGGGAATGCATGGACCAAAGCCAGGTAACAATTGAGTCGAATGTCATCTATTTGAACTGTGTAAAACTTCATGGGTGTATCTTCTTCTTCCACCAATCTGCACATCCTTCAGAATAGAATGGAATAGGAATAGGAAAGACAGAGTTGGAAGGGACCTTGAAGATCTTCTAGTCCAACCTCCTGCTTAGACAGGAAACCCTATACCAAGAGTCTTCAAACTTGACAGCTTTAAGACTTGTGGACTTCAGCTCCCAGAATCCCACCTCCATGACACGTTGGCTCAGGAATTCTGGGAATTGAAGTCCATAAGTCTTAAACTTGCCAAGTTTGAAGACCCTTGCCCTATACCATTTCAGACAAATGGTTATCTAATCTCTTCTTAAAAACTTCCAGCGTTGGAGCATTCATAACTTCTGGAGGCAAGTTGTTCCACGGATTAATTGTTCTAATGGTCAGATAATTTTTCCTTAGTTCTAGTTTGCTTCTCTCCTTGATTAGTTTCCATCCTGTATAAGTTCAAGAAAATGTTTACATTCTTGGGTTTTTTTATTCCGTTACTAATGTTTCAGTTTCTTTGTTGTTGTTTTTCCCTGATGCAATTCAGAAGTCTCTTGGCAAGGCCTCTCGATATGAAGAGACTCCTTATATATCAATTAACTGTTATCAATTAATTGATCATACAAATCAATAGCCATTTTGCACAGATGCTCACAGCTTTTATAATGAAGAGTAAACCCGGTTGGTTGAAGAGTGACACAAATCAGTGATCATAATTACATGATTGTCAGCCTGCATTAAAGCAGACCCATACAGAGATAATTATGCATGTGTAATTACAGCCATTAATACATTTTGAAATGATTGAAGGTGTTGTAAATAGATCCATTCTTGACACTGGTGATTACAAGAAACACAGGCGAAAATGTATGAAGTGGTTTTCTGTACAGGAAAAAAAAAAAGAGTAAAGCCAAAAGCATGCGATAAGAAGGAATTTCCACCACAATTCTTAATTTATGCAGTAGGCATGTGGTTTCAGGATGCAGGTAGCCCTTGACATATGACCATAGTTCAGCCCAAAATTTCTCTTGCCAAGTGAGACATTTGTTAAGTGAATTTTGCCCCATTTTATGACCTTTCTTGCCCCGGTTGTTAAGTGAATCACTGCAGTTGTTAATTTAGTGACACGGTTGTTAAGTGAATCTGGCTTCCCCATGGACTTTGCTTGTCAGAAGGTCACAAAAGGGGATCACATGACCCCGGGGCACTGCGACTGTTATAAATATAGAAACAGTTGTCAAGCGTCTGAATTTTGATCATGTAACTATAAGGATGCTGCAACAGTTGTAAGTTTGAAAAAATGGTCATAAGTCACTTTTTTCAGTGCCATTGTAACTTCAAACAGTCATTAAATGAACTGCTGTAAGTCAAAGACTATCTATAATGCTTCTTTTTTTTCCAACTCCACTGTAATATTGTCTGTCCAGAAAATTGCCCTTGATACAGAGAGATCCTGTAGAAAACCTGCCCCAACTTCTACCCTCCAGATTAGTTGATCTGGAATGTTCCAGAATTCCAAGCTAGTATGGCATTTGGAAAGGGACACAGTGGCTCAGTGGCTGAGACGCTGAGCTTGTCGATAAGAAAGATCGGTAGTATGGCGGTTCGAATCCCTAGCGCCGCGTAATGGAGTGAGCTCTTGTTACTTGTCCCAGCTTCTGCCAACCTAGCAGTTCGAAAGCATGTAAAAATGCAAGTAGAAAAATAGGGACCACTTTGGTGGGAAGGTAACAGCATTCCGTGCACCTTCGCCGCTTAGTCACATGACCACGGAGACGTCTTTGGACAGCGCTGGCTCTTCGGCTTTGTAACGGAGATGAGCACCGTCCCCTAGAGCCAGAAATGACTAGCACGTATGTGTGAGGGGAACCTTTACCTTTACCTATGGCATTTGGAATTTGGGGAGTTGTAGCCCCAGCCCATCTGTTGGGGAACCTTTTGCTGAAGGATCCCCACCCAGCTGTGGTTATTGAGGGAAGAATACAAATAAGATTGAAAGTTCTCAGGGTTTTGAGACTTTACGCCCCTTCAGATAGAAAGTTCATTTTAAGGAGACCACTCAAAAAGCAGAGACAACATCTTATCTCCAGGTCTTTCCTTGTCCCTCAAAGTAGTTAAGAACCAAGGAGAGAAGCAACCTAGAATTAAGGAGAAGCTTCCTAACAGTGAGAGCAATCAACCAATGGAACAGCTTGCCTTCAGAAGTTGTGGGTGCTCCATCACTAGAGGCTTTCAAAAAGAGACTGGACAGTCACTTGTTTGGAATGATATAGGGTCTCCTGCTCAAGCAGGGGGTTGGATTAGAAGACTTCTGAGGTCCCTTCCAACTCTGTTACTCCATGTTCTAGTATAGGGTTTCCTGCTTGAGCTGAACTAGAAGACTTCTAGGGTCCCTTCCAGCTATCTTATTTTATATTCTAAGTTCAAGACCTAAAATGGACACCTAACATCAAAAACGTCATCAAAAAAGCACAACAAAGAATGTTCTTTTTGTGCCAACTCAGAAAGCTCAAACTGCCCAAGGAGCTGCTGATCCAGTTCTACAGAGGAATTACTGAATCTATCATCTGCACCTCTGTAACTGTCTGGTTTGGTTCTGCAACCCAACAGGACACACACAGACTTCAGAGGATAATTACGACTGCAGAAAAAACAATTGCTACCTACCTGCCTTCCATCGAGGACCTGTATACTGCACGAATCAAAAAGAGGGCTGTGAAAATTTTTACAGACCCCTCACATCCTGGACATAAACTGTTTCAACTCCTACCCTCAAAACGATGCTAAAGAGCACTGCACACCAGAACAACTAGACACAAGGACAGTTTTTCCCGAACGCCATCACTCTGCTAAACAAATAGTTCCCTCAACACTGTCCAATTATTTACAAAGTCTACATTACTATTACTATTAATCTTCTCATCGTTCCTTCCACTATCCCCTCCCACTTGTGACTGCATGACTGTAACTTTGTTGCTTGTATCCTTATGATTTATATGGACTGTTTCCTAGTATGATTTGATTGCTTATTGTATGTACCCTATGACTATTATTGTGTTGTACCTTATGATTCTTGACTAATGTATCTTTTCTTTTATGTACACTGAGAGCATTTGCATCAAGACAAATTCCTTGTGTGTCCAATCACACTTGGCCAATAAAGAATTTTATTTATCTTCTACTTCCTCTCAGTTCCTATTGACGTACTGATTTTGAAATGGGCTAGGAATGAACTTTAGGACACAGAAGATTCTCCCACTCTATCTCTTTGTTGCCCTTGGTTGTCACATACTTGGTAACAACATTCCCCTCTATGGGGGTGATGGGAGATGTTCTTCTCCCAGGTGTTGCTACTATTTCAATCTGATGAGAAGAGTTTCAGAGTGTTTTTAGCCTCCGGTGTTGACTTCCAAGCTCGCTCGGGGAAGTTTCATACTACTTTGAATAAGGAGAGGATGAACATTTTATTGAAGAAATTGTATTAGTTTGAATGAACTTGAAGGCCAGCGAACATCTCCCCCATTGCCATCAAATGCGACAACTCTTTAAAATGCCTTCCCACCTTCCCATCCATGCTTGTAAATGAACAGAAGCCATGCCAGCATACAATTAATTTTGGCTTTTCCTTGAGCCTAATTGGCATTTGTCGCTTTTATTCATTTTTGAAAATAATGTTCTGCATATCTAGAGACCGGGATATATATGGAGGCAGCAGTAATCAATGCCATGGCATTTTTGTGCAGGGACTCTGATAATCTGGCTTTCTAATGCACAATCTCAAGTAGCAAGAATGGGCTGATCTCAGTGGAATATTTTTCACCGATTTTTTCACCTGAAATAATTGTCTAGTTGGAAGCTGTTGACATCTGATCTCATAAGTATAAGAAATGTGGGAGTATAACCATATTTTTCATTTGGCTGTACAGATTTTCTTTTCCCATAAATTGAGGGCAAACATCAACATACATTCTCAACTCATTCCATATTTTTTTGCTCTAATGCATTCAAGCTCTATTCCATTCCATTCCAAAATATCTAATGATGTAGTATGCCAGAGATGCATAGAGTTCTCTAATATTGGAAGATTTTAGTCACAAAAGCGTTATTGCTAAATTTCTTTCCATATCAGTATTGAACCTTCTGATCCCAGAATTCTCCAAACACATTGGAATATAAGGCTAGATAATTATTGGACATGTAATCTCATATCTCTATATCTATATCTATCTATCTGTCTGTCTGTCTGTCTGTCTGTCTTATCTATCTCTCTATCTACATTAGGTTGAAAAAGACTTGGGATCTTAAGGGAAATTGTTGCCTAGTAAACGTAGTCCTTGACTTACGACCACAATTCAGCCCAAAATGTCTGTTGCTAAATGAGAAAATGGTTAAGTGAGTTTTGCCCCTTTTTACGACCTTTCTGGCCACCGCTGTTAAGTGAATCACTGCAGTTGTTAAGTTAGTAACACAGTTGTAAAGTGAGATTCTTTTGCCCCATTTTACAGTCAGTCTTGCCCCAGTTGTTAAGTGAATCATTGCAGTTGCTAGTAATACAGTTGTTCAGTGAATCTGGCTTCCCCATTGACTTCGCTTGTCAGAAGGTCACAAAAAGTGAACACATGACCCCGGGACACTGCAACCGACATAAATATGAATCAATTGCCAAATATGAATCAATTGCCAAATGGCTGAATTTTGATCACACGACCAGGTGGTGCTGCAGTGATCACAAGTGTTAAAAACAGCTGTAAGTCATTTTTTTTCAGTGCCGTTGTAAATTCAAATGGTCAATAAATGAAAGATTGTAAGTGGAAGACTACATTTGTAACAAGAAATTGGAGCCAGTCTCCTTAGCATTCTTTTTCTTGCTTCCAAAATGCTATTTGGAGCTACAGAGAGGCTGGAATTCATGTCTCTAGTCCTCTGTGTGTGTGAGAGAGCTTGAATTCAGATTTCCCTTACCACTTGCTCCGAAGCCTCTGTAGGAAATAGAATTAGTGGAGTTGCTTTCTCCAGCTAGCTCAGGGGTCTCCAACCTTGGCAATTTTGAGACCTGTGGATTTCAACTCCCAGAATTCCTTCAGCCAGCAAGGCTGGCTGAGGAATTCTGGGAGTTGAAGTCCACAGTCTTAAAGCTGCCAAGGTTGGAGATCCCCTCAGCTAGATGGTCTCCTGATCTTTTGGGTTAATGCTCCATCCACACCCAACCATCATGATCACTAATGGCTGGAAGTGACAGGGCTTGTAGTCCACATTTAGAGAGCATCAGGTAAGGGAAGCTTGTCATCATGAGAAAAGAACAATCCTTTGTGTAATATAATGCAAGTGTGATTTTCTACTCCAATTGTCGCTTTACTGCCGCTGGTGTAAAGCTTTTAAATGATGATGTTACCTTTGTCTTAAATGCAGAGCTGAGTGGCCCAAAGACCACTTCATCCCACCCTATGTGCCACGATTCAGGAATGGCTGGGAGCCTCCTTTGCTGAGCTTCATGGGGGCCCCAAATGAGCAAGAACTCAACCAGTTGGCCGAGTCTGTGGCCAACGTGGCGGAACAGCAGAGGAAGCAAGAGATGAAAAGATTGTCAAGCGAGGTACGGAAATCAATCTATTTTTGTTCTAAAACAGTCCCAACTTGCAGAATGGGTTTATGTCGAGGACTGGGCAATTGACCCACAGTGTGGCGCTTACGTAACCCTTGGATGGCATTTATGGAATCTCAAAATTACATAAAGTCTCAAAAGGCCACACTAAACCTTTGCTGTTCTTCACAAGTTTTCTGACAAGAACGCTCAACTGTCATGAGGTTTGGGTCATTAAAAACTAACAAACTACTTTTCGGAATTCAGAATCTCACTCCAGCACATGATATTGTGCCATAGCACCTGCCACCCGAAAAGTGACAATGTGTCAAAGTGTGGCTTGTCTTGTGAATCCTTTGAAACAGTTATGTGATGTTTTATGGGAGGGCCTTCTGCAGCCTGTCACCTTTTAGATGGACTACAGTTTTGAGAACACTGAGAATTTGAGGCTTAACAAGTATGATGTACCTGGAGACATTCAGCTGAGAAGCCTAGTTTATGATTAAAATAAAAAATAAGTATGTTTACCTCCTTCAGAGTGAATAGGGCAGTTATTTTTGACAGGCTTGGAAAAGGAAATTAAATTCAACCTGACAAGGAAGAGAAGCATGTTATCATCTCCCTGCCTTTCTTATTTCTTCTCCCTTTGTTTGTTTATTTGTTTATTTGTGCATTAAGATCAGTTAAGTGACCTTGGTTGATCTGAAAAGCCATGCAGCTTGCTTGATTGGCACTTAGATAGAATGAGTTGGCGTGGAGGCGATCTGAAATACAGGACTGTAAACTAGATTGGGAAGTCAAAAGAAATTAGTCCCAATAAAGCAAATGTAAATCAAGAAAATTTCATGGATATGAGTTGTCAGGGTTTGAACTGGACTTGAAGGCAATTTTGCTTTTTTATGTGTTAAAAAAAAGCATTTTTATTCCTTATTATTACCTTTAATGTCAAGAATACAATATGTGTTCAATGAGATTGGCTGAGCCTCCCTTCGAGCACCCCCCCCCCATACACACACAACTCACAGTGAGAACAGAAGTCCCTAATCCAGTTGCACACTGCACCGGCCCCACAAGTCTATCATATTATGTTGACATGAAGTTATTTTCCGTTCAGAAGTCTGACAGCCCACAGGTAGAAACTGTTCTTCAGCCTGTTGGTGCGGCTGGCTATTCTTCTCTATCTCCTACCCAATGATAGGAGAGTGAAGAAGTGCTGACCAGGATGTGAGTCATCCCTGAGGATTTTCCTCACTCTTCTAAGGCAGCGAGCCCTAGGGAGGTCATCCAAACTATAATCAGGATGAGGCTGATGGGCCCCATATTCTGCTTATCTAAACCACTTGGTTATGCTCAGATTCTTGCTCATGATGTTGATGAAGCCTTCCTGAGGATGAGTAGGACTAGGGGTGACATGATAATAGTCCTCCAATATTTGAGAGAAGAGGGAGACAACATATTCTCCAAAGCACCTGAGGGCAAGACAAGAAGTAATGGATGAAAACCTAACAAAGAGAAGTCCAATCTAGAACTAGAGAGAAATTTCCTAATAGAACAATTAATCAGTGGAAATGCTTGCTTTCAAAAGTTGTAGATGCTCCAGTACTGGAGATTTTTAAGAAGAGAATGGACAGCCATTTGTCAGGAATGGTATACTATAGGGCATGGGTGAGTTGGACTAGAAGACCTTCCAATTCTGTTATTCTGTATTCTGTGAGTTTTTAAGATCTCTTTCTTCCATAAGTTTGGTCTAGTGGTTAAAGCACCAGGATAGAAAGTGGAAGACTATGAATTCAAGTCCTGCCTTAGCCAGGAAAGCCAGGTGAGTGACCTTGGGCCAGTCACCCTCTCTCAGCCCAACTTCCCTCACTGGGTTGTTGTTGTGAGGGAAATACAAGGGGAAAATAAGAGGAAGAAGGAGTATTCTGTATGTTCTGCATCTTGAATTATTTATGAAAATAATAAAGGCAGGCTGCAAATAAATTAGTAAATAAAAAATAAGCATGGCAAGGTTTGAATTGAGAGGCAGGAATAATGCAAGTACATTATTATTTATTTAGGAACTGCTGTATAAATAGGTAAATTATTCTGAACTTTAAAAGAGCCATGTTTGTTTAAGTTGCCTAGTTGTGACACTAACGATGCAAAGGCAATTACATTTTAGATAGATAATGGTTTTAGGGAGAAGGTTAGCCAAGTTTCTATTGGTGAGGAAGATGTCATTAGCATTCCATTCATTTCTAAGGACAGCTGCATCAAGCAAGGGAGATGACCTGTAATCATTAAATTCATTTGATGGGCAGAAATAATGTTGTTCTGGATTTCCTTCATTGGGGGTAGGTGCTACCAAATTGCTTTGCATGATAGTTTTGCTACCACAGATGATGAGTAATAATATTGCTGAGTAAGATGCAAAGGTATTCAGTGGCTTGATGCTGTGCCATCGAGCAGTAGAATATATTTTCAGTATCTTAGATATTTTCAGTATCTTAGATAATGCAAGCTCAAATCTTCCATTAAGGCAAAAGCAAAGTTTACCTAAATTTTCCTTGAAAAGTTCCAGGAATTTGCTAAGTTTCACATTATTTTTATTATAAACTTTTTTAGTGACGCCAAGATGATGAACCTCTGCTGGTGGTTTCACTAGGAAAGAGACCTGGACAATTGAAGTTCCAGATCTCCTAATTCAAAATGCACACAGATTTTCTAACATTTGAATGAGCTGTCTTCCACCTGCTCCCCTAAGGTTGTCTCTTCTACAGAAACAACCATACTTCCCACCCAGAATCTATATTATCTGTGGAGAAATATGTTCCGCTTATGCAGTAAGAGCTTCTGCACCGGAGACAAATTCCTTGTGTGTTCAATCACATTTTGCCAAATAAATCTATTCTATTCTATTCTATTCTATTCTATTCTATTCTATTCTATTCTATTCTATTCTATTCTATTTTCTATTCCATTCCATTCCATTCCATTCCACTCCACTCCATTCCGTGAGAGTCTTGGATAGGAGAAACAAATAAGCATAAATTTTCTTAATCATATCACATTAATAGTGTATGATAACTGATTGTAAAACCTATCTTTGCGCTCAATGATAGGAGAAAATGCCAATACAAAAACTTTCTAGCCTTCCTTTTGTATTCTTTGGTTGAAGTCTCATGTGTATTGTGATTGAATGGTGGAAAAATATCAGTATATTCTAATTCGGAGTATTGCCTAAAAATGCCTTGTTCTTACTAAGAAAACTGATTCTTTTCCCTTTGTATTTCAGAAAAAAAAAGCATCCTTGAATGAATTAGCAGCATGCATACTGCTGCCATGGTTACACTGCTTAATGCACAGAGCTAAGCGTTGACTTCAAATCTAGGAAATTCTGTTTTTTTGAAAATTAGTCCTTGCTTAATCTTTGCTGAGCTCCATTGTGTGCTTTTCCCTGTCTTCTGAGCAGGTCTTAAGTGTGCCTTGCCATATCGAAATATAAATTGGGCTTGAGAAGTCCTGTAGCACTGATTTAAGGTCATTTTGTGGTTTAGGATGTCTGGAATGGTGTCCATTCCTCCATTTACAAGGCTGGCTAATTAGTTTATGTAACTATAGCAACCTGTGTGACAGGTAGATCCAATGGGACCAAATAATTTGACAACTGAGTTCTGTATTCCCCCTTCTAAAGGCGATCATAGCTCAGTGCTAAAACATTAAAAAAAAAACCAGGTTCAAAACAATACTGATAGATAAAGAAGTATCATGGACACGATGTCCTTAAGGGCTGGCGAATGCATCACCAACCCCACCAGGTTCTGGTTCTTCTCTTTCTCCTTTGTCTTCTTTTTTTCTCCTTCCTCTCCCCCTTCTCCTTCCCCTTTCTCTTCTTCCTCTTCTTCCCTCCTTCCTTCCTCCTCCTCCTCTTCCCTTTCTTGCTTAGTCTATATCATTTTGGAAAAGAAAAACTGATTTATTTTTCTGTACCGTAGTACATTGCAAACTTTGTTCAGCACTAGATGGACTGGAGATTCTATGTTCTCATATACAAACAAAGGGACTTATTTGTCAGTTCCTGTATAAAACTGAATGAAGGACAATTGCTTTTAGGAGTTGCTTGTTCTGTTCTTCACAACCCAACCCCCCTTTCTAAACCAATTGGCAACCCCTCTTCATTTTTCACAATCGTTGCCTTCACTTCTGGGAGATCTGAGCCCAGATGAAACTATTGAGGGTAGCCTTCCAGAACTCAAAGTTTCCAGACTTTCTGAAGAATCACTAGAAATCTAACTAGTTGGAAGGCCAATGGTCAAACTTAAGCTAAGACTGTGCCATGTGCCTAATCTTGTAAAATATTCCACAAGGAACTTGTTTGTGGATAGCAATCTTTGAAGGAAGTAATATAATCAATTCTTGGCAAGACATTGGCTCTGGGCAATACATCTTGAAGAATGCAATGACATGATTTTTCCGATCTCCATATTCCTTGTATCTGCAGTAATCGTCATGCTGGCCCAGGTGTCACTTTCTCTACTTAGTGGCTGGGGAATATTTACATTAATTAATCTTTAAATCAACCACTCTCATTGAAGATTATCCTCTCTTTTTACGCAAACACCCATACAAAACCACATACTGTCTTGACTATCTTTGCTTAATCCTTTTATGCTCTGCTAATCTCAGTTTCACAACTGTGGTATGCTGTTGGTAGAGATAGCTTTGAGTAGTCCCAAACCTTCATTCAGTTCAGATTCCACAAGTTGGCCTCTTGAAGAACTCAAAAGAGACCTGGCTGCCAGGTCATCCCAGCTTCCGGATGACAAAGAAAGAATTGGTTATTATTTGGGCTGCCAAAGACCTCTCCTGCAGGTCTGGTCTTTGAAAGACCCCCTTGGTGGACACAGGGGCACTCTGCAGGCCCTTAAAGCAGGCATATATTTTTCCATAATCAAGCTGAATTCCAGTTACTGCAATGCTTTACGTAATTGC
The DNA here is from genome assembly GCF_049901735.1 of Notechis scutatus. NCBI lineage: Eukaryota > Metazoa > Chordata > Lepidosauria > Squamata > Elapidae > Notechis > Notechis scutatus. The sequence goes on along the minus strand of NC_142014.1, from coordinate 69,125,035 downwards.
TTGTCAGGCTCTTAACTCTCTTTCTCTCGATCAAACAATTTTGCTGTCTCTTGATCCTCTGGAATGCAGCTCCTCCCTTCTGGGAATCCAGACTGCATTCCACTACATTCCTATTAGATCATTCAAAGTCTTTGATATTTTGGTTCAGACTGAGAAAATCCCATTCTCTTTTTCCCCTTAACACCATTTGCAGAGATTCTTCTATATTTACCCCTTGTAACACACCATTCTTGTGGGTTAACAATCCTCTTCTAACATTACCTTAGTTCTTCAAAATGCAATGCCGTGTCAGATTGGGACCTTGACTTCTTTGGAAAAAAAGGCCTAAAACATGGTGTAAAACAAAGTCTTTGAAGATTTGAATGACTATTCGTTTTAATTGCCCCAGGTTTTATTTTGGTTTTTAATTTTTTAATTTAATTTTTTTTGTTTTAAATTGCAGAAAGATCTTGGCAGTCAGTGCTGTAATATATTAAATAATTAATTGGGGTAATGTAACAGAAATCAAACTCCCATGTCAGAAGTCAAACTTCCATGCCATTGTGAAGAGGGTGAGAATGAATGTGGGGTCGTCCAACTAGCTATGTTTGGTAACAGAATACAGTTTTTTTTTAAAGGTCCACAGGTTATAGATGATGTATGCCAAGTTTATTTTGATCTGTAGGACACATTTCCTTCTTTAAGGAATGATGATTTAATGTGGTATTGCCCGGTTGTTTGTAAGCTTTTATGAATTTATAATTCATCAATTTCCAGCTCCGATTTCTTGGGATTCAAGGAGCTACGAGTATCATTCCATGTACCAGTCAGAGCATCGGCCTGATAGCTTTTCCTTGTTAAAATTTCCAGGCCATTCCATGTTAAAAAATGGAACAGACTCAGCTTTTCAGGTTGCAACAATGTCATGGCAATTCTGTTGAAGATATGTAAAGAATGACTGTTCATAATTTATCAATGAAAGACCACTGGCAGGCTTTATGTAATCGACAACTAATCTCATTTGTTTTTCTTTCTTCCAGCATCCCAGCATCTCAGATTATCCTCCATCTGAAGGGTATGCATTCAGTAACACGGCTTACAAAAGAGGGCCTCTGCCGGACCAGGGGGCAGCTGTGGCTGCTTTTAAGCAAAGTGTTAGCCGACATGTAGATAGGTAACTTTACGTGGATGTCATGTGTACAGTTATGGAGAACTGTCCCAGCTGGTGGCTTCTAGCATGGAGGTGGCAGTCTCTTTTATACATCTGTTACTCTTCACTGGCCATAGAAGTAGAGATCCTTCTCTGTGCTAAAACTAAAACTTCTTTTTTCCCCCCTTCTTTTTTTACTCTGCTTTCTCTAAGTGCAGCTGACACGTTCTGTTTAAACACGCTGTTATAAATAGAGATAACAGAAATGGGTTGTAAAGTCTGAATTGGAGCTTGGAATCTTTTCCTACTTACAAACAAGCAGTTCCCTTGTTCTTGGCCAAGGTCAACACAAGGTGGCCATTTTCTCTGTGGGTTTACTGTTCACTTTTGCCAAAGGAGACAGAGAAGAGAGATGCTCCCTGTAGCTTTCCATACAAAATCAGCTTCCATGCTGTTGAATCAAATGGAGAGAGGATTAAGTTCCATGGATTTTTCCAGGTCTTATAACCCCCAACAAGAACATTCTTCTCTGCCTTATTACTAGACAAGTACATTTCTGAGTCTAATAGTAAGAATTTATGTAGCTTGGTGTTGAACTGTTGGGTTCCTTGCATCCTTGAGCTTGACTGTTTTCCTGTAGACATATAAACCCATCAACATATCATTGACAAGATACAACAATAAACGGGAAACAGCATCAGATAAACAGTCAAAGACGAAGCAATAATCTAATCAAGGAACCATCAAGATTGACAGAATAAATTACTATATATAAGCAACCAGCAATCTCTTATTCTCCCTTTCTAATGATGTCACCTAGTTTGATAATGAAACATCTTTTGGAAAACAACTGAGCTCAGATATTATCTAGAACCAACACATTTCTGGTTGCCTGATGGTGCATGAATAAATTACATGATTTTGTTGTACTCTAGCGCATCTCCCATCCTCAACATCTGTGCCCCACTGCTTAAAAAGCCTAAAACCTTAGGGCTGGGACTGTATTTTCCTAATTCTAGACCAATAAAGCAATTTGTTGGAGAATTGGAAGCAGGGAGAAATTACACTTTTTAAAAATGAAATGTCACAATGCCCAATTAGGGAACAACGTCAAATAAACAGCAGACAACTTAGATTTAACTGCCCATTTTAACAACATGGGCTTTTTACTGTTTTGGTTGGTTTGGTTGGTTGGCTGGCTGGCTGGCTGAATGGCTGAATAGCTGACTGGCTGGTGACTGGCTGGTTCGTTGTTCAGAGGTTTCATATGTAATGCAATGCCTTAACTTTTCTGAGAAACTTAGAAAAATAAACACCATAATAAACACTGCTTTGATTAGTCAATGCTATCCAGTGTGACCACAGAAGCTTGCCTTCACAGTAGCATGTCCATTTTGAGTTCTAGTAGCTCCCACCCTGAAGGAATTCCAGATGGTCTTAAACACCTGTCTCTAGGATAGTTGGACCTCCTTTTGTGTGTGTGACATGTTTGACTGGTTGACTGGTTCTACCATCCAGTTATTTCTGTAAGCCCTTTTAATTTTATATTTGTTGTCTACGCTCTGAGCCACCCAGAATCCATAGCAGTTAGACGCTGCCCAAGTTAAGGCAAAAAGCAAACTACAAAAATACTTTTCCGCAAATGACCAATAGTAAACCTTAAAAATGAAAACAATAAACAATAACTTTAAAATGCCTTTCCTAATAATTACAAAGGCAGATTGTTTCATAATATCTGCCCCACTCAAAAGGAGAGCAAAGTTGACTGAATGTCAAATAATTTTAAGACGAAGCCAGTAAGAAGGGACGTGTGAATCTGGGACTGATTACACGAAAATAGACATTCCTGTAATCAGGTTTTATAATTCATTGAAAGCCAGTTTCGTGTAGTAGTTAAGGCATCAGGCGAGAAACTTGGAGGCTGTGAGTTCTAGTCTTGCCTTATGGACAAAGCCTTATGGACAAAGGGAACTTCAGTCAGTCACTCACTGTCAGCCCTAGGAAGAAAAAAAAAGCAAGACTTTGAAATCTTGTCAAGAAAACTGCAGGGACTTACTTAGGCAGTTGCCGGGAGTTAAGACTGATTCAAAGGCACAGAAACAATTAGAATTCATTATTATCCATTGTCTTTCTTTATAAGTTTCATTTAATAAAGCACTTCCTTGGGAAAATTTCATTTCTTGAATCACAGGGAGTTTGCAAACTAGAGTATAAGTTAAATTACCTTCTGTGTTGTAATGTTATACATGCATACATCACAGCAACCATGTGAAAACTACATTGGATTTTTATTTTATTTTATGCAACCATCTTTTTCCACTGAGTTCTATCCTGACAATCAATTAGCTTTCTCCAATGTTATATGCTTTCAATATATGAGATTACCCCACCACCTGGAAATTTTGGAAATTGTAGTCCCAACATAACCAGAAGACATGATGTATCTTGGGCTTTGATGGCCTCTAAACTGATATGGCCAACCTCTCCTTTGGCAAAAGCAAATGGTCATGGAGTTGTGAGTAAGGCAAAATTATCCAGGGATCACATCACATGAGTTCCAAAAGCAATATGTAAAATAACGATTTTTATTAGAGCACAACAATGAACCTGTAAAATGTTCCAGGATTTCTGATCAGTTGAGTCCTTGGGCACATAGTGTTTGTCCTTCTTGTTTCATCAAAATGTGATCTTTGCTTTCAGCATCTGTGTATCCTCAACCACGTCTTTTTAAATCTCAGTGATTTCAACCTCATTTATCTAAATGGCTTAGGATCAAGAACGCAGAGTATATAAATAGCCAAAAAGGTTGGGAAAACAGTGATGCAACTGCATAGATTATATGAGCCATTGCTTTGGAGCTGAATCATCATGCATTTGGGATAATCAAGGGTTGGTCAGTGATAATTTTCTGGTGTCCTTTTTCTCTTCTCTTTAAGTTGTGACAGTTCTCCACAGCTAATCAACTAGCTAGTTATTCAAGCACCTAAAATGGGAATGTAATTGGTTTAAAATATTTAAATACAAAACAGAAAACAAGAGTCTACAAGTACCTTTGTAATGTGATTACTTATATTGTTGTATTCTGCTTCTAATCATGTAGCAGCTTTCCTTCATGGTGATTTTGTTATCAAGTTGCAAGGGCATAGCTAATCATTTTTAAGCTTTTTAATATCACCAGTTAATAAAACTTCAAATCTAAAATCATTTATAGCTAACACTATGAATCAAAATGGAGTGTGCTAAACTTGGAGAATAAAAAGTAAATAGATTCATATTTTTCCCCAAGCCAAGGCTCTAATAAAACTGGAACTAATTGCAGTTAATGGATTGCTTTCCATGCATATATCATCTTTTTCTCTCTATCATATTGCAAAATATAAATTGATGACAACTTTTTAAAGGTCCTTTCTGGGCCACATCTAAAGCTTTATGAGGCCACGTATATCTAAGATGCCCCAGACTATTTTTTAATTTCTAACTAATCTCCTTCCCTGGTGTCAAAATTCTGTTGTGGTAAAAGAATCCTCTGCGCATTGGCCTCAGCTTACTTCTGTGATCTGGATCAAAGGATGTAACTCTTCAGTTGAACATGTGCTTTGCAGGCGGGAGATCTTGGGTTCAATCCTTGGCTGAAAAAAGCTTATCTCAGGAGCTGGGAAGAGATAGGACAACAGTGAGCTAATGAGTCATTGGCCTGATTTCAGAATGTGTTTGTTTTCTCCTTGGTGAAAATCTGTCCTTTGTTAGTACATAACAGGGGTGTCAAACTCGATTTCATTGAGGGCCGCATCAGGGTTGTGTTTGACCTGGGGGAGCGGGGGCCGTGGCCAGGGCAGGTATGGCCAGCTTGACATCACTCATGTCGGGGATGCCTGTGGTGGCCCAAGTGCTCTGCCAGTGAAAACGAGCTTCTGAGCACCATTTTTTGCTGAAACGGCCTCCTGCAACCCTCTGCCAGCGAAAACAGAGCTCACGAGGGCCGCACGCAGCCTTCCGGAGCTCCGTTTTCACTGGTAGAGGCACCAAAGGTAGGGGCACCTTTCCTGTTTCCAAGGTGGCCCCACGGCCCCAGATCTAAGCACCCCATGGGCTGGATCGGGCCCCCGGGCCTTGAGTTTTACACTCCTGATATATAATATACATCTAATTATGTGTGCATGGGTATTGACTGAATCTGTGGGAAATTATATTGTAAAAAAGTATAATTTACAAGGTGTCTAGATACCATGTGATTTGGATATTAAGAGTTATATTCGATAGAGTGCTGTGATAGCATTGTCATGTTGTCCAGTCTCAAGGTTTGCAGAAGGAGGAACTGTCACCATATCACTCACATAACAAAAAGGCACATAAAGGAAGACAATTGTGGATAAGGAGCCACAATTTTGTCCCCTGGTCACAATTTTATCCCCTGTGGGAATACAGATGGCATTACTCAAAGGCCGGTGATGTCATTGAGATGGATCATTTCTAGGGTATTTGGGGACCATGAAGGGATGTTAGGATGGAGATGAGAACAGGAAAGGATCAGAAGGCAAGCTGTTCCTATTTCCACCTTTAGAAGTTGACTGAATTTCAGTGGCAGGATTTCAGTCACTTTGGGGGCAGTGGGGTTAGTGAGGTAAATTCCGGGTGGAAATGGATCCAATTTCCTTTCTCCTTTCCTCTTTTCTAATGTGTAATAAAAGAATTGGGCTCCTAAAAAATCAGAAATTTTGCTAGCCTATTTGGACAGGAATATCTAGTGATGTTGAGAGACTGGATTTTGGCTTGTGGGCTATACATTACTCACCCCTGGATTGAGTAAGGTTCAAAATTCTATGAAACCAAGACATCATCTCTGGATATTTTGGTTTCATAGAATATCTGGGTATATTTCACATGTATGGCCTTGAAAGGAACTATGTTTGTGAAAATGCACTTAATCCATTAATCATAAATTAACTGAGCAAGCATGGTTTACCCTGACTTAAAAAATCCTACACACGATTGAAACCAAATGTAGTACTATGGAGGAATCCAACTGCTAAGTCTTTAATGGCCTGATTATGTTGAATGAGCACAGTTATACTGATAGCTAAAGATGTTACCAATGATGTTGGTTTCATAGTTAAAGGTTTATCACCAATCCTGACAGGGCAAGCTACTTGTATCTAATCAAACCACATTCCTTTCTAGAACTGATGATATTACCTAGTTGGATAATAAAATGTCTGCCAGAAAATCACCAAGCTCAGGGAGCTCTAAGGACTCCTTGGTTTACCACTATTTTATGTATGTCCAACAATGCACGTACAAAAGAGGAGCATTTAACTCACGACACCACAGCCACCATTTTGCAAATTTTAACACCCTGCTCTCCGCAGAACACATCTCTGCAATAAATGGCAAATTATCACCAAATAATCATAACCTCCTTTCACCTAATCTTTTAAATTAGAAGATCAGGTTTATGGCTTTCAAAACTAAGAGATCGAAATTGTGGCAAGGGTATGCTTCTCTTCTAGATAATGGGACACATCTGTACATCCTTTAGAGAGGCAATTTCTTTACGCTTCCTTAAATACTTCAAATGGATGCCATACAGTTTCCCACAGATTCCGTGATATAATCGCCCCACACCAAGTTGAAGCCTACTCATATTGTACTCCGTGCTGTGCAGAAGCATTTATATATTTATGATAGTGGCCTAAAGTCATGTACATGAGATGGGCAGCTACAGAAATCGAATAAATAAATCAAGCATGTCATGAAAGATGTGAGCAAGCCAATTGATATTTGCAACTGCCTCCATGGGGAACAGGGCTGGCTGGCCAGGGCAGCCATCTGCTATCATGATGGATCTCTTAATAGTTTTTGCCTGGTAGTAAATCCTGAGCTAATTATAGCCAATGACAGGCAAAGCTGGCTTCTCTTCTCTTTTTGGCTATGCTAATCCAACAGGAGAGCTGGATAACATTTTGGCTTTATTTGTTTTTGTAGAAATTATGAAGCGCATAAAGCCCCAATCAAGAAATACGCCAAAACCAAGTATGACTTTGTGGGAAGAAACCAGAGCGAGCTTTCTGTTCTGAAGGATGACATTTTAGAGGTAACAGTGCTGCTTTACACACACACACACACACACACACACACAGGTAGTCCTCGACTTATAACAACAATTGAACCTAAAATTTCTGTTGCTAAGTGTAACAGTTGTTAAGGTTTTACGACCTTTCTTGCTATTATTGTTAAATGAATCGCTACACTTGTTAAATCAGTAGCAGAGTTGTTGTGCAAATCTGGTTTCCCTGTTGACTTTTCTGATCAGAAAGTCGCAAAAGATAGATCACATGATCCCCGGGACACTGCAACTATCCTAAATATGAATCAGTTGCCAAGTGTTTGAATTTTGATCACCTGACCATGGAGATGCTGCAGTGGTCGTAAGTGTGAAAAATGGTCACAAGTCCCTTTTTTTCAATCCATTGTAATTTTGAATGGTCACTAAATAAATGGGTGTAAGTCAAGAGCTATCAAAAGACCTATTTCTCTGCTGTTGTGCTTTGGATGAGCTTCTCATGGTGACTCCGGCAGCTGAGCAACCCATGTTATCACTCAGAAAACTGGGTGAATTCAAGTCATGTGTGAAATTTGTAACTTTGATATCAGGAGGGCCATTCACCGAATAGCAAAATTATCCATCTCTATTTGCTTCTAACTATTAACAAGAAATTTTTGTCCCTGAAAGTATATTATTTGTGCAAAAGGAAGCCAACATATCCATGAAAGAATGGATTCTTCTGACAGAAACACTTCTCTTTCCTTTGGAGTTGGGACTTCCTTCCCTCTTATACTACTCAGGTCATAGTCACTCTGGAAGTAAAACATCTATATCAGAATCAGTGGTGGGATTCAAATTTTTTTTACTACCGGTTCTGTGGGTGTGACTTGCAGGATACTGCAAAATTTCCATTCCATCCCCACTCCTGGGGGAAGGTTACTGCAAAATCCGCATTCCCTGCCCACCCCACTAACCTGCTTTTCAGCTCCGTTCTCCTGTGCAGGGCAACCAGAGAAGACCCAGCCAATCAGCTGGGACTCAGGAGGCAGCGAATAGATGGGGGCGGGGCCAGTCAGAGCTTGTATTTGCCAGTTCTCCGAACTACTCAAAATTTCCACTAGTGGTACTCCAGAACTGGTCAGAACCTGCTTAATACCACCTCTGATCAGAATCCCTTTTAGTTTAGGGGACTATTTAGTTTCAGTGACCTATTATTTAGATAGGTCTATATGAAGTCAGACCGGTTCCTTGTGACAAGATTTGTTTGTTTGATTTTCCAGATTCTTGATGACAGAAAGCAATGGTGGAAAGTCCAGAATGCAAACGGATTGACTGGATTTGTGCCAAATAACATCTTGGAGCCTCTCAGAACTCCAGAAGGTGTCTGTACAGAGCCAGCATATACGCAGACTATACAGGTATCTCCAGTTCTTTTAAACAATTATCAGGAGCACATTGGCAGGACCTTTGTCTTCAGAGATTGAATAGCCTATGACAAGGGGTGTCAAACTCAAGATGTGGCCCGCCCTGGAAACAGCAAAGGACCGGCCTGCAGTGCCTCTGCCAGCTGAAATGGCGCTCGAGAGGGCCACGTGGGGCGCCCAAGCTGTTTTCCCTGGCAGAGGAGCTAACAAAACAAACTGAAAACAAAACAAAGGGAGAAATATTTCCTCTTTTGCATTTGAGCATTCAAGAAGGGGACAGGAAAGGAGAAAGGGAAAGAGGAAAGACAAAGAAAGAAAAGGAAAGATGGGAAGAGCAAGGAAGGAAAAAGAAGGAAAGAGGGGAAGGAAGAAGAAAGGAGAATGAAGAGGGAAGGTAAAAGAAGAAGGAAGGAAGGAAGGAAGGAAGGAAGGAAGGAAGGAAGGAAGGAAGGAAGGAAGGAAGGAAGGAAGGAAGGAAGGAAGGAAGGAAGATTATAATGAGTGTGAGGGATGGTCTAAGGGAAGCCTGCCTTAGCACTTGACCTCCACAGGTGCCTGCGACATGAGTAATGTCAAGCTGACCTCACCCACCCTGGCCACACACACACACACCAGTCAAACACAATCCTGGTGCGGCCCTCAATGAAATTGAGTTTAATACCCTTGGCATATGAGGTACCTAAGAGAATCTAGATATGAAGCCCTGCAGAAGGGTAGACTAGGAAATTGGGACTCCAGATAGCCTGGTGGTCTTGCATTTGATTTCTGTATGGTAAAAGTACAAAGAAGGTAAACATGTCAGATGGACACTTTGGTGGCAGTGAAGGAGGGAGAGCCCAATACGGAAGCTCTAAAAGAGGTTTGTAGAACTTCTAGTTGGACCACAGCTACTGCTATTACCACTAGCTCGGCTGATTTTAGCTGACGGGAACCTCACCTAACACAAGAACCACACGTTCTCCATGCCTGCATTAAGCTTTTGCCCATTTTTCAGAGGCACCTTTTTTATTAATTTAACTTGTTTATTTATGAAACTGGTGCATTGCCTTCGCCCAGACTGAGCTTCAGTTCTGCCTGCAAAGTGTTTCTAGGTTTTCTAAGAAGCTTGTTAAATAGCCTTTCGGTTCAATCAGGTAACAGCAGAATGACGAGCAAGAGGAACATCAGAAAAGTCAGGCGGCTGAGCACCCAGGAGCACGAGTAGCTCTTCTATTAAAAGACATCTTACAGCATACAAAATAAATTGATTTAATTATTAATAATTCCAGCATTGTTTCTCTGACAACATGAACTCTGCTCTTTTGATATTTCCTTTTTATTGCTGACATTCGTAGTTTGGTTACCATGCTTTGGGTTCTAATTCAGCTTATGCCTTTTTTATTTAAATGCTTGTCATGTCTTGATAGTTATTGATGTCAAAGAAGGAATTTGAATTATTTAAGGTAGGGAGTTTTCTTTTCATCCAAACTATCCCTATTCAATTTCCTCAAATTTCTTTTGGGTGTGTAAAGTTACTTCCATTGCACTTTGCATGGGTGTGAATTGCTGGCTTTTCTATTGGTGTGGAATTCTCTACAAAAAAAATGTAGAATCAAAGTTTTGTAATAATATGCAGCCTTTGAGTACCATCGGTATATGCATATTATGACCCTTTTTTATTGTTTGGTATGTTGAAATGAAGTGGCTTGATTTTATTAGTACTCTGAACACAAGTAAGTCATCACTATTCGAATAGAAAGTGGGGTTGTATTCAACTCAATTCCAACTTTTGAGTCAGCTGAAAGATCAGTCTATTTTAAATGTTCAGATCAATTAGCAAAACCAAACTGGAACACCTGAGCTTATTTGGTGAGGCCTTGATTTAGCCTTTTAAAATAACATCTGTGCAAAGAAGGAGGATGGTTGAGGTGTTGGGCTTTTTAAAAAAATGCTTTTTAATGCTTATTTGTTTTATTGCTGTTGTGAGCCACCCAGAATTGGGGGGTGGGGGGGTTGTTTGAAGACAGATGATCATGTAAGTCTTTTAAATAAATAAATCAATTGTTTGGAGGAACTGATTTGCTGCATGGAACATTCATTCAGGCAGCAGGCAGGCAGGACATAGAGAGTGAAGGAAGGAAAAGGATACAAAAGGGAGGGAGGGAGGGAGGGAGGGAGGGAGGGAGGAAGGAAGGAAGGAAGGAAGGAAGGAAGGAAGGAAGGAAGGAAGGAAGGAAGGAAGGAAGTCTTCCTCTGCAGGATCTAAATAAAGAGAAGACCCTGTCTATCTAATGATTCAAGAATTGCACTATTACCTGAAAGACGACTATCAGTCATAGAAGCCCATTACGTTATTTTGGACCGATTGTTCTCCTCTCCACCTACCCAAGTTTTATTTCAAAGAATTCTATGGGATAGGCTTGGCTGACTGGCTCCAGTTTACCCAGTAAATTCCCCCTTGCTAAAGGTTACTCGAACGAGGTGTCTCTTATTTCACTGCACCTCCATGACCCTCTTAACAAGATATTTTTCTTAATAGCTATAAAATCCACCAAACAGATATTAAGACTGTGGGGAATTCTTCAGTTTCCAAGTTATGTGTTTTCTACCCTGTTCGGGTTGTGCTTAGACATGACCTTTCTTTTATTCCTGAAAGCAAATCAAATTCTCTTGTTCACAGAGCCCAGGAATTTCCTTCATCCGGATCCTTCTTGACCTGAGAGGATTATTTATATGTAGTCCTCTCTTAATGACAGTGGCTTAGCGAACATTCGGAGTTGCAGCAGACCTCTCCGGATCTATTTATGAGTCATTTTCAAAATTATGACAACGGCACACAACATCCACCCTGCAGTCATGTGGGTGCTTGGCAAGCGTCTCACAGCATCCCACAGTCACAGGACTGCAATTTTCAGGATTTTTCCCCAGTTTCTGCCATTTACTTTTGATTTCTGACAAAAAAAACCTCTGTTGGTGAAAATGAGTTTGCTTAATGACTGCAGAGATTATTTAACCATAACAAAAAAAGATCATAAAGTCAAATGTGGTCATATGGTGACCTGCTTAATGAACACTACAACTTAGGACTATAATTCTGAGCTCGATTACAGTTGTATTTCAAGGACTACCTCTACATAGGATAGATGTATCTTAAGTACATAGTTCTTGTTTGGGTGGAGTCTTAAAACTTAGGAAAGGTTTGTCCTCTTTCCAGGTAATTATAAGGATACTAAGAATTCCATCCAATTCTTAGCATCCTTATAATCAGCGTCCCTGTAGCTTTGAAGAAACAGTTTTCTTGGACATTGTGGACACAAAGAAAATTCACAGCTACAGCAACCAGGGAAGTGCCAATAGAGAAGATTTAGAAAGTTGTACCAAGGGAATATATACTTCTGTTCTCTAAGCATGCCAGAGTAGAGAAATAGGTACTGTGTTGGCTGCTTCTGATAGTCACATCTTTCAGGAAGTAACACTAATGGTGTCTGCCTGTTGTAGGCGGCTGTTTTTTCTCAGATTCTGCTTTGTCAAGATGGCACATGTCTCCCAAAGAGACATCTCTTTCCCTCAGCTGTTTTTCTTCCTGTGAGGAGAAACGTGGAATTTTCTTAGCTTCAGTTTCTTTTTTTTTTTCAATGGACTGGGTGACAGTGGATACCATGGTGGAGAGTGGTATCTGGACTTATTCCCCATATATATTTTTTGTTTCCTTATTATTTTCCTGATATCTTACATTCTACCTATTAGTTTATGTTTCTTCATTGCCATTTGACTTTCATTCATGTCTCCAATCTGGCCTGAGAAGCAGGACAGAATGTTCTCCTGGAGGAGGAGGAAAGGAGACCACATAAAGTGCAGAATGTTTCAAAGATGATAGATAGATAGATAGATAGATAGATAGATAGATAGATAGATAGATAGATAGATAGATAGATAGATAGATAGATATAGATATAGATATAGATATAGATATAGATATAGATATAGATATAGATATAGATATAGATATAATGTTTTCATAGATTTTCACGGGTACAGGTATGTAAGTCTTGGTGTGTTCGGGTCTTTTTCCATGTAAGATTGAGAGCATCTTGGTAAAGTTTTGACGAGGTCCCACTCGCCATCTTCAGGCTGGTGTTTTCGGCTTCATGCTTGTGCGAGCAAAGCATGATCGGAGCTGCCGTCTCCCTATATATACTGGTGGGGAGGTTGGCTGTGTTGTCATTTCTTGATTGGTTGATGGAGTTGATGTTTGCTGATTGGCTGGCTTTTTCGTAAGAACATGTGTGGCTGAGGTATTTGCTGTGTGTCTATCAGCCTCCTGTGTTGTAACAACCTGGGTAATGGGCTGTGTGATGACCTTCTGAGTTCTATTGTTTTGACATCCTGGGTCTTGTGCTGTAATCTCCTGGCTCGTTGGCTGTGTTGCAACATCCGGAGGTATTGTGGTGTAACCTCCTGAGTTCTGTGATGTGATATCCTGAGCGGGTGGCTGAGATAGATAGATAGATAGATAGATAGATAGATAGATAGATAGATAGATATAGATATAGATATAGATATAGATATAGATATAGATATAGATATAGATATAGATATAGATATAGATATAGATATAGATATAGATATATTCTTCCTATGGGAGATTGATTTCCCAATTTGGTCCTGTTGGAAGAAAATATCCATCTGGGTTCAGTTCCAAGTGGGGAAAAAGACACTGGAATGATGGAAGTTGCTTTGAAAGAAGGTTTATCGATGAACAGGATTACATGCCTTGGAGCTCTTGGACAAAGAAAAAGGGAAGAGATGCTGAGAGTCTCTGGGTTTTATGCCTTCTGTTGGGCTTTGAATTTGAGCTTGTGTGCTGGTTGGTTGTCAGACTCCCATGGGGCCATGCAGGGGCAACTTTGTAGGTTGTCTTTTGAGTCCCAGGCTTGGTTGACTCTTGCTGGGTGATGATGTAATGAAAGGGCTTTGGGCAATTCCTATTATGGCTCTTCCTGAAGGAGGTAAATCTTTGTTATGTAGAGTAGGCTGGCCCAGGCCTTAATGGCCCATGAGCAAAGGTTGGGGGGGGGGCTGAGTTTCTGCCTCTCTGAGTTTCTACTTCTCTTTTAGGGGAAATATTCTGCATTTTTTAATATATCCTAAAATATTTCATTTCTCTAGGAGAGGGATGGGTTTTAACTTCCAACAGTCCACATAGTGGGGCTGATATGGGTGTTCTTTTGATGAAAGGTCATCAAAAAGAGTTATTATTACCGTCTTCATACTAAACCCCAGTCCGAAGCCCAGTTGAAATGAGTCCAGATAATCCATTTCTTCCAAGATGTGCTGGAGCTGTAACACAAGCCCCTAATCAACAACTTTCCCTTAAAAGGGGTAAACATTTATTTATTTTATTTCCCACCTTTATTATTTTGATACGTCACTGGCTCATATTTATGACGGTTGCAGTGTCCCAGGGTCATGTAATCACTGTTTGCAACCTTCTGAAAAGCCAACTCCATGGGGGAGCCAGATTCACTCAACAATCCAGTTACTCACTTAACAACTGCAGTGATTCGCTTAACATCTGTGGCAGGAAAGGTCGTAAAATGTGGCAAAATTCATTTAATAACTGTCTCGCTGGGCAACAGAAATGTTGGGGTCAATTGTGGTCGTAAGTTGAAGACTATCTGCTACTATTTTTAAACCCAGTTCATGGAATACAGTGATAGCTGCAGCCTGTTGATTGGTTATAATAAAGTATCCCGGGCATGGTGATTTTGTGTGGGTGAGAATAAACTTTCTAAATCAGGGGTTGCCAATCTTTTGGACCTCAGGGATCACCAAACTCATCATTTTAAATCCTGCGGACCAGAGACCCTGGGAAATTCCCCCCAAAAAAGTCTGCAGGAAAATGCCCCATTCCGTCTTCCTACTGACCAATCGTCCTTTATTTGAGAGAGGGAGAGACTTTTGGCTTCATGCAAGGAAAGCAGCAGAAGCAACAGAAGTCTTTCTTTCTCTTCCCCCAAACTCTGCCAGAAATGAGTCTTTGTGAGACTTCTTGCGCCAGCGCAGCCTGTTGGAGCAGGATGCCTTGCAGGGTCCGAAAGACTCATTTCTGGCGGAGTTTGGGGGAGAGAAAGAAAGATTTTTGGTGCTTTCCCTGCGTGCAGCCAAAAGCAAAAGAAAGAAGAAGTGGAGAGAAGCAGCCCGGTGGCCAGGCCAGGCGCATGGGGTGAGTGGGCAAGTTACCCCCCTCCGCCCTTTCCTCCCTCTCCTCACTACCTCATGTTGTGCGCAATGCAAGTGACGCAAACCTTGTGTTCCCGCGCAGCCTGGATTAATTGCTTTGGGGGGGGGGGCATTTTTCTGTGGACCACCCAAATTTTCTCGTGGACCAGCAGTGATCTCCAGCCCACTGGTTGGTGACCACTGTTCTAAACCTAATAAGGCTAGGTGAAAAATTGGCTATGCTTCCTGAAAAATATAAAGTGCATTGTTATAGGCTGCAGCATTATACAGTAGATATAAAGCCCAACATTTTGGCTCCCTCCTCAATATTTCCAGGCAGTGCTAACTATCTATTTAAAAAACAGAAAATTAGAAAAGTACATTTAGAAGATTTATGCAGGAGTGATAAAAAAAAAAACACCAGGTCAGCAATCCTCATGCTGTGATCCATAAATTAAAGAAAGTCACAAATTCATTGTCTACAGCTGAGAGCCAGCTTGTACTTTCCTTGTTCTGCATGCCTGATTTGATGTGTGAAATGAGGCACATAGTTGGAAGACTGTCGGATCTCTCCAGTGTTGATCTGTTTAACTTGAATGCTCTCTCCTTTCGTTTGTCATTTGTCACATTTTGGTGCTCTCTTTCTTGCCTTATCATTGCCATAATTATGAATTCGAAGTTGCATGGGACATTCGCACTGGAAAGACTCAAAACCGTACTGTGAAAAGCAATGCCATCCTAAATCTTGCTGGTTTACGTCTTTGCCTCATTCCCAAGAAATACTGTGGACTAGCATTTTTATAAAAGTAATAGTAAAGCATTCCCCTGTCCACTCATGTCCAACTCTGGGGGTATGTGCTCATCTCTGTTTTGTAGCCAAGAATTGTCTGAAGACATTTCCTTGCTCACGTGTCCAAAGTGCAGGGAATGCTACTACTTTCCCACCGAAGTGGTACCTATTTATCTACTCGCATTTGCATGCTTTCAAATTGCTAGGTGGGCAGGAACTGGGACAAGAACTGGAATTCACCCTGTCATGCAGCACTCGGGTCTCAAACCTAGGCTGACAGTGTCTTTAAACCACTGATTCATCGCCCCACCCCACCCCGGTATTTTTATTGTCATTTGCAAAAAATATATATTCAAAGTTAAAACTTGCTAACATCGTTGCATTGATCTTAAAATATTTGACAAACAACCTGAAATACCTATTGTTTTAGGAAGGCACGTTCTACAGCAGGGATCCCAAATCCATAGTGTCAGGATTCCGGCACTTAACCCCATTTAAATCATGAGTCTCAAGCCAAACTTCCAAAGCTTCAAAAGGATTTATTGGGAGTTAAAAGGTGCAGCATTGCCTGGGTGTAGCCAACTCATTTCCCCCATCCCCTGGGTGTTTCATAATTCATATTCTCCAATGGGACACATCCATAGCCAAGAGTCATCAATCATGCTCTCCAGCTAGAATTTTGCACGGCAGAAACTTCGGTCACCTAGTTACTATCATTGAAAACATTTATGGAATGCAGTTTCAGTTTGCAAGCTATCACACTGTTCCCCCCTCCCTTTCTGTTGGCAACTCTAAAAGACCATAGAAATATTTTATGAGTTGACACACATGGACTGGCACCGGCCCACGTCAGGCCAGCAAGAGGCCAAGTAAAAAAGCAAAGCCCCATCCACGGGATGCAGGCAGCATGCAAAACCACATCCCCTCCGGTCCGTGAGAAAACCTTTCCCCACGGAACTGGCCCCTGGTGCCCAAAAGGTTGTGGGGCCACTGTTCTCGAGGTTGATCTTAAGAATTAGGGTCAAGAATTGGGTCCTTCTCTGAAATACTAATGAAATTTGCTTCTGGCCAAAAACTGGCTGGGAAGTCATCTGGGATCTCCCTTGTCTACCGCAGAGTATTCCTCAGAAAGTGAAGAATTTCACAGATGCCCACGCTTCCTCCCATTCCGTCACAATCTGCCTTCTCCGCAGTCAACGCCGTTAGCTGGATTCTGCCAGGGAAGCAGCAAGAACTGAGTTCCTTTCTACTTTCTCTCCCCCTGAAGCCAGAAACAAGGAGCAAGTGCCAAAGTTACAATGAAACGCTCCCCATTTTCCCCCCCTTTGCTCTACATCTTTTCCATTGACGGGTCATTGGAGATTGGAAGCAAATGGGGGAGGATAATGTTCTTCTTTAAGCCATGTAAGATTGGCATTCCCTATTGACCGAGCCATGACAAAGGATTCTAATGAATGAAGAGGCTGCATGGCTGGGTAATTAATGTGAGCTAGACAAAAAGAGAGAGCTATTGTGGCTGTTCCGGACCTTTTGTATCATTTACAAGCAGAGTTTCATCAATATAGATCTCTGAAATCGAATGTTTTACCAGGAGCCGTGATTGACGGGACCCCTGAACCAGTGAAATGGAGGATTTAGCTATTTTTAGTCAGTCTTTCCCTACCTGAGCAACCAAAGGTTTAAACCAAGAGGCTTCTGCTAATGTGCTTCAATGCTAGATTTCAGGTAGCCTGCAACCCAATTTCAAATACAGGCAGTCCTCAAGTTACAACCACAATTGAGCCCAAAATTTATGTTGCTAAGTGAGAAATTTGTTAAGTGAGTTTTACCCCTTTCTAGACACCGTTAAGTTAATCAGTGCAGTTGTTCAGTTAGTAACATGGTTGTCAAGTGAATCTGGCTTCCCCATTGACTTTATATGAGCCATGGTTGTGCAGTAGTTAAAATGCAGTACTGCATTCTATTTCCGCTGACTGCCAGCTGCCTGCAGTTCAACAGTTCGATTCTCACCGGCTTGAGGTTGACTCCGCCTTCCATCCTCCCAAGGTCAGTAAAACAAGGGCCCAGATTGTTGTTGGGAACAATATACTGACTTTGTAAACTTCTTAGAGAGGGCTGTAAAGCACTGTGAAGCGGTATATAAATTTAACTGCTGTTGCTACTGTGTTTCTCCAACAAAAGGGCCTCCCCCAATAGGAAGTCCCAGCATGTTTTATAGGCATGAAATGAAATTAAGCCCCTCCCCCCAAATTAAGGCCTATATTAAAATATGCGAACTGGGAATGACGGGAGGGCTTGCCGTTAGGAAGTACTTTTGTTGCACACCCAGATATGGTGCTGCCTGCGTTGACCTCAGCGTTGGTGGGGCACTTCCCACGTGGGGTTGGGCTGCCCTCTTGGGCAGAGGAGGCTTTGTCGTACCGGTAGTAGGGCGTCATTTTTAAAAGAATGGGTTTTGCCTTCGAACGATGCCCGGGAAGGCGGTGACAGGAGCACCCGAAGCCGAGTGTCTCCACTGGGCTCCGGTTGCAGGGAGGAGCCCTGGCTGGTCGCGCGTGGCGCGGCAGCACGGGGAGAAGGGAAAGCAACAGTGGCAGAAGGTCTCCCGATACGAAGTGCCCCACCAATGCCGAGGTCAACATCCAAGCCATCGCTGCCCATGGATGCAAAGGGGAGGGGGGAATTAAGTCACCCCCGAAAAGACGGCCTAGCTGTTTTTTCAGGGTTCAAAAAAAATTAAGACCCGGCCTTATTATATGAGAAACACGGTATTGCTTGTCAGAAGGTCGCAAAAGATGATCACATGACCTGGAACAGTGCAGTCATGATAAATATGAACCAGTTGAATTTTGATCTCATGACCATTGGGATGCTACAGTGGCCAGAAGTGTGAAAAATGGCCACCAGTCACTATTTTCAATGCGGCTGTAATTTTGAACCCTCACTAAATGAAGTGTTATAAGTCAAGGACTATCTGTACTAGCTGCAAAGGATCACTTCCGACCTTTGGTAAAAGGCACCAGTTCCTTCCCTGCCTGAGAGGGACGAAGAAATGTGCTAGAAAGGCCATAATGTGAGTTTCGGCGTCAGAGTTTCCTACTTTGGGATCTGGTTGTATTTATGCAGCTTCAGCCCTTCCCAAGAAGTGACTTCAACAGCTTACTTCGAACTACAACAACTTACTTTGAAAATTGGTCAGTCTCTTATTTCTAAAGCAATATAGGTAGTCCTCAAACTAGGACCGTTAATGGAGTCTGCCCATTAATGTTGTAAGTCACGATGGTTGATGGTAAAATGACTTGGTCTTGTTTATGATCTTTCTTTTTTTTGCTGCAGTTGTACTATGTACTGTTCTCTAAGCATAGCAGAGTAGAGAAATAGGTACTGCGTTGGCTGCTTCTGATAGTCACATCTTTCAGGAAGTAACACTAATGGTGTCTGCCTGTTGTAGGCGGCTGTTTTTTCCTCAGATTCTGCTTTGTCAAGATGGCACATGTCTCCCAAAGAGACATCTCTTTCCCTCAGCTGTTTTTCTTCCTGTGAGGAGAAACACGTGGAATTTTCTGAGCTTCAGTTTTTTATTTTTTCAGCAAACTGGATGTGACAGGGAATCTCTCTTTGCTTAATTCATCACCTGGACATTTAGGGGGTTTTCTGCACACGAAGTGGATGGTATCTGCACTTACTCCTCATAGTTTTTGTTTCCTTATTTGTTTGTGTTTATGATTGTTTTTTGCTGCAGTGGTAAAGGGGTCGTTGTGGTTGTTAAGGAAACCAATGGTTCTCGGTGGGTGTGTTGGAAGTTTGTGTTGTTTTTTGGCAAAACCATAATAAAATGCAATGACAAGACCATGGGGCACTGCGAACGGTCATGAATGTAGCTGTGCTGCCGAATAGACAAAGTCCAGTAACATGACCATGGGGGAAAACTGACCGTCGCAACTTCAACAAAGATGGTTAGGGGACTGGAGGCTAAAACATATAAAGAACAGTTGCTGGAACTGGGTATGTCTAGTCTGATGAAAAGAAGGACTAGGGGAGACATGATAGCAGTCTTCCAATATCTCAGAGGTTGCCATAGAGAAGAGGGAGTCAAGCTATTCTCCAAAGCGCCTGAAGGCAGGACAAGAAGCAATGGATGGATAGTAATCAAAGGGAGAAGCAACCTAGAACCAAGGAGAAATTTCCTGACAGAAGAATTAATCAGTGGAACAACTTGCCTCCAGAGGTTGTGAATGCTCCAACAATGGAGGTTTTTAAGAAGAGATTGGATAACCATTTGTCTGAAGTGATGTAGGATTTCCTGGACTAGAAGACCGCCAAGGTCCCTTTCAACTCTGTTCTTCTATATGCAAATCTGGTCATAGCTAGGTGCAACATAGGTCATAGGTCATAACTTTGAGTAGTTGCTAAGCAACCAGTCATACGTCGAGGACTACCTGTATACCAATTTGGCCAGTTGTTGCTCCCTAATGTTTCTAGAAACTTATAGGCTGGGGATACACAAACTGAAGGCCACCCTTGGCATTTAAAAAGCATGCTTGAGGTCATGCAGTACTAAACATAGTAAGTAGTAAGTCATGCGGTACTAAACATATAGTGAAAAGCTATAATTGACATGATTTAATCTTAACAAGACTTAAAACTATGGCTTCTTAAGCTACGAGTTTGTCTTTCATTTTAATAAAAATTGCAATTCAGTGACGACTGTGCAGTGGACTTAGGGAAACCACATCCCAGAGTGTCTGCAGAAGGAATCAAAATTTAAGTCACGATCAAAGCCTGGACTCTGCAATCAAAGCTTAATGTCTGTAGGTTGAAAGGTCAGGGCTTCCAAATTCCAGAGCTCTGGCTGCCATTTTGGTTCCACCTGTGACCACATCCAAGGTCTACAAGTGCAGTTCTGGGGGCAAATCATTCACAAATGAATAATTCTCTCCTGAAAGGCCACTTCTCTTTTCCCTTTTCACTTCTCTTTTCCCTTTTCACTTCTCTTTTCCCTTTTCTGGGTCTTGCCCATCTTCACCAGGAGATGTTGAGAAATCGAGACACTGACCCAAATCTGCATTTCCCGGAGAAATTGTGTCGATCAGACATATTCAATGACACCATTTGGATTTTTCACTTCTCAGCTTAAATTACATTTACAGTTGCGTATTCTCAGAGAGGACAACTATTTCTATGAATAGAATGAAATTTAAAATACAAAATTAAGTGCAGGTTTTGTCTAGGCTTTTCCCCTAAATGACAAATAAATGTGGAATCAGAATAGAAGAAACAGATGAGATGAGGACTCATTCAAATGATACAAGCTATAGACTGCCCTCAGTGTATACCTCAACAAACTACCTCAGAACCTTTAAATGCTGGCTTCCTTTAACTACAATTGGGATTTGCACTTGTTCCGTCCTCTCCAGAGTACCCTTGGCCATGAGTGCTTCCAGGCAAACAGTGAATGCCAAGTTGAGTCTCTTTTCTCTAAGACACTACATTCTCCTAATGTTCTTTGGGACTGTGCAATAAATCTCTCTTGGAGGAATCACAGTCTTTTCTTTCACACGTTTTGCCCACATCTCCTGCCAGGACACTTCATCCCCAGTCCCACGAACTGCCAACTGCCCTCTTCATTTCCTCTTTCTCAACTGCCTGGGAAATGTGTTAGCATGAAAGAATACCCTGGCTTATTTCCATTGGCCACAGTAGTTACAAAGTCGTTGCCAATGAGGTAGTTGTGTCAGTAGGTCTGGAGACCCCAAACAGCTAGTGAAATATTGAGATGGCTCCCATGTAATTAACACCTGCTCTTTGTCCCAATCTCTCTTTTTTAAATTCTGCTTTAGTTTCGTACTTTTAATGATGTTTTTAATAGAAATTGATATTATTTATTATATTTCTTTAACTTTATTGTACACCACCCAAAGGCATTTGATGGTGAGATGGGTGGCTTATATAAGTACAGTACAATAGATAGGTAGGTTCTCCATTACTGAATGGAACGCTCGATCGAGTATTCCATGTCCATCACAGTGAGAGAGAGTGCTCCATCATTGGCAACCATTTGACCAGGATGGTATAAGATCTTCTGCCTGCAGCAGGATCTTGGAGTAGGTCCCTTCCAGCCCTATGATTCTAAGTTCTATAGATAGATGATAGATTGTTGGAAGGAAGGATGGATGGATAGATGGATAGATTAGATAGACAAACAGATGATGGACAGATGGACAGACAGATTCCCAGAATTCTTAGGGGGAATTGGCTAAATGGGGAATTCTGGGAGTTGAAGCCCACCTATCTTAAAACTGTGAAGGTTGAGGAACACTGATCTAGAGATGCCTATGGAGATTCTCAGTCATCCAGGTCATAGTTGTCCCAAAAGTGTTTTTTTCAAGAGGCAACTGGACTTTTCTGGTTTTTCTTTGAAGATGTTTCGCTTCTCATCCAAGAAGCTTCTTCAGCTCTGACTGGATGGTGGGAAATGGAAGGATTTAAATCCCCTTGGCAGATTACAAGAGGCAATAAGTGGCACAAGAGAATGAATTTGAGGTCTTGTCTCTGCACGCCCAGTTCATGCTTCCAAGCAAGCGACTTGGAATTTACAAGTGTTGGTGCCTTTTGCTAAAAATATGCCAGAAGGAAAGAGTGCTACTAGGTTCTTCTGACTGGGTATCCCTGATCCAGGTAGTGAATATCCATCATGTTCCCAACTTAAGCATTCATCTAATTCTCTTCTTGGATAAAGAAGAGTGTGTCTTTCCTAATTGCACACGCGCTGCTTGAATTCCCTTTTAAGAATCAACAGTTCTGTTTTGAAAATGTTTTGATTTCCAGTGGCCCCACTTACAGTCTTTGCAAGCATCTCATAATATTCCTTGGCTGGGAAAAGGGTGTTTTGTTACTTCAGGATGTGGTAGGGAAATACAACATATAGTGTTGTATTCTGTTTTAGTTCAGTATACCATAAAACATTTAATTCTATGTTTGTGTTTTAGCTTAATGTGACATAGGCAATATCAGTTTCATTTTATTTCTTGGCACATAGTAATCACTGGTAATCATAAAGATACCGCTATTTAAAAATTATTGAGCAATCATCACGATCTAATGAATAAGCTAGTGAATATCACTTAAAATGCCAAAGGTTGTTTGAATTATGATGGCAGCTCTAAGGTGTTTTTTTGTGGAACTTTTCTAATGTTAAGACTAATTTGCATTGATTGACTTTGTTTCCCTCATAGCAGTTACTAGGAGAACTCTCTGAGGTAATTCACATTGCTTGAAATGATAACATTTTTTAAATGACTTGGAGAAGATTGATAATTAAGTGTGCTTGAGTTCTTGATATCATTTTTTTTTTCTGTCTCCTCCTACATCAGCTTCTTATAACTTACAATCTTACCTATCCTATTCTTACATTTCAGGGGAAGCATTGGTGGGCAGAACACATGAAAGAAGTATGAAGTCATAACCCAAAAACAATCCATTCATGACATGAGTAAAAGAAAATGAATCACAGCTAAAACTAGTTTACCCCAGCTCTATGGTCTATGACAATTTGCTGTGGCCAACTCACCATGGCCAACTTGCTGTGGCCAACTTGCTTCAGGACAACTAGCCACAGTCAATTTGGTGCAGGACAAGAGTTACACTAATATCAAAGAAATCTATACATATAAAAGCAAAATACCACTCACGCATCATCACAAAATCTCCAGAACTGTAAAGCCTACAAACTTGAAATTTGGCATATATGTTCTTCTTGGCTTCTAGGTGCTCACTAAGAAAGGATTTTTCGAAATGACCATCAGAGCTTTAGTATTTCCTATATTATTATTAACACACACTGATCCTAAGGAGGTCTAGTCCCCCTCCCCACCCGAAAAGAAATCTGTTCCAAATGCAAAACACAAGCAGAGGAGAAGAAGTTCAGTTTCAGTTTTACTCTCACAGCAGCAACCAGCTTTAGTACAGAACAGTTGAGCTAAGCCACACCCAGGCTCTTTGCTGTCTCCTTTTTGCTCACACAGCAAATACTGTTTCAGTTTCCAAACAGCTCTCAACTCTTTCATACACTGACAGGATGCTAGCCAGATAAATACCAATGGATGCTGGTAGGAGAGCCAATTTTTTCCCCTTATTTTCCTCCCAAAAAACTAAGCCTGATCACATAATTTCATAGCGAAGCATGGGTATTGAGCTAGTGGTGGAATAAAATCATTAAAGAAAGGATGCAAAAAGAGGAACAGAATGAAATGTGAACTGCAAAAATTAAAATAATGTTTTATTTATTTTAAATAATTAAATAGAATTGTTAAAATTGTACTGCAGTGAGTTGGCTGTGGCGAGCTGTCCTATTCCATCAACACTATTCACTCCATCAATAGAAGAAAATATTTGTAGCTCAGGGATGTGGGGTCCTTAGTGTTCTCTGCACTAGGTTATTTTCTTGCAGATGTTTCATTACCCAACCATCAATGCTGGAAAGGAGTGGGGTTTAGATAGTCTTTATCTCTGAGCATCTTAGACCAAGCAAAGCTAAGTCCAAAATTATTAGAGAATTTCTGGAAGCCTGGCATTCCCCCAAATGAGCCATCCACAGACACATAGAGATAAACAACGTCTACATACCATTCAAAAGAGATAATCAAAAAACTAAGAGACACAACACCTGCTGGATAGCAGTCAACAACCAGTAAATGCCAAGCAGTAAAAAAAAAAAATACCTCAGTCAAGGAACTGCCGTCTTGGTAAACAAGAGCTTAATCAAAAGAGCCATCAAGAACACCCCCCACCAACATTGACAGGGAAAACCATTCTATATAAATAGAGGGCAAACCCCATTCCTTCTACCAGTAGTACTGATAAAGTTTATCTATTTCTGATAATGAAATGTCTGCAAAAAGAGACCACCAAGGACCCCACACTATTAACTCTACTTCTCCATACCTTTTTATCCCACCCAACCATTTTACATTTCATCCTATCCATTCTTTGCTTTCTTTATAGAAGGATCCAGATAGTTGGGGGGCAATGGGCTGACTCTGTAAACTGCTTAGAGAGGGCTGTGAAGCACTATGAAGCGGTATATAAGTCTAAGCGCTATTGCTATAATTATTCTGTAATAATGACAAAGAAATTTGATACTGTTATGTGCTTGGAGTTATAGCCTGATTTGTTTGTAAGGACAACCTTGTAAATGGGTTCCTATTCTTTCTTTTTTTCTTTTTTAAAAAAAGGGGGGGTGGTTTAAGAGATAATAACAGAGCAGCTTGGACTTCATGGTTTCATTTCTTTGCCTTCCCCTGAAATTTGTAGAAATGAGCGTGTGTTGCCTTATTGTGTTTCTCTGGAGATGAGTAGGTTTGGATGGTTAACACAGCAAACATCTGCTTGGGGAAATGCAGATTTTTTCCCCCAAAAAGATTTTGAATTAATTCCCTCCACCCCCCCCACTTTGGTAAATGAATCTTCCCTTCTGTTGTGCAGAAACAAAGGACGGAGTTTGCTCCAAAGCAGCCAGACCCCACGCCTGCTGCTCCTTCACCTCCGCAGATGCCGCTTCCGGTCCCTCTCCCTCCCTGTGTCCCTGCTCCTGTCCCCATTCTGGTGCCAAAGGTCCCTGGGGCCATCAGCCGCCAGAGCAGCACATCAAGCGATGGTGGCCGGGATGGCCAGAGGCAGAAACTGTCACCTGTTGACCGTGAGTTTCTCTCCAGGTTCATTCTTTGTTTCTTTCAGAATAACAGAGTTGGAAGAAGGGACCTTGGAGGTCTACTTCCAACCCCCTGGCTCAAGCAGGAAACCTTAAAACATTTTAGACAAATGGTTATCCAATCTCTTCTTAAAAACTTCCAGTGTTTGAAGTACCCACAGTTTCTGGAGGCAAGTCGTTCCACTGATGATAGAGAAGCGGGGTCTGATGGAGGGGCGGCAAATTCCTTGCCTCTCAAGCAAGGAATCTCCTTCCCTCCATCCCTCCTTCTCTCCATCCCTCCCTCCCTCTTCCTTCCCTTCCTCCCTCTTCCTTTCTCCTTTCCTCCCTTCCTCCCTCCATCTCCCCCTCCTTCTTCTTTCCTTCCTCTCTCCATCCCTCCCTGTTCCTTCCTTCCTTCCTCCCTCCCTCTTCCTTCTTCCATCCCTCTTCCTTCCTCCTTCCCTTCCTCCTTCCCTCCCTCCCTCTTCCTTCCTTCCTTCATCTCCCCCTCCCTCTTCTTTCCTTCCTCCCTCCATCCCTCCCCCTCCCTCTTCCTTCCTCCCTTCCTTCCTTCCTCCCTCCCTCCACAACTGAATGTCATCTGGAAAAAAGTTGCTTTTTTTTTTAAAAAAAAATGACATTCAGAGGATGTCTGCTTTGTTTAAAAGCCAAATTCCTAATTCTTGTAATAACAGGGAGAAAACATGATGATCTCTGCTGGGTGCGTGATTAATTGTTACCAACGGAAGGCAGAAAGATTACGTTTTAAACATTTAAAAAAAAAAACATTGCATGTTATTCCCACACGATATTTGCATATGACTCCAGAACTTTGTGGTCATCCTCCTACTCCCTGCCTTCAAAATGCGATATACTTTGGAAATGAGAATTATTCTTATTCCAAATTCAGAATGGCATCATAAAAGTAGGCAGACTTGGCCAGTTTTGCAGGTCGTGGCACAGAGAAGAGGGGAGGACAAAATTGATTGCTTCCAGTTTGAATGGAGACATATCCAATTCTCATTTTTGAAACTTAGACATAAATTAGATCCCAATTGTACAGGCAACCTGATACACAGTTTGATATATAGTTTACAACTGAATGCACATGCACAATATATGGAGAAAGGTACATACAAAGAGGGGCATATTAGAGGAGAGGGTGCAGAAAGACATCATGTAGTAAGGAAAGATGATCGAAAAGAAATGCTCATGCAGTACTCAGAGCAGTGCATGTGTGCCAAGATCCTGCACATGCTAACATCTCTTCAGATTTTTCTTTTTTAAAAAACCCACAGAAACAGATATGAAAACAGTACAGGAAAGACTTGAGATTCAAAACCCCCAAGCATGATAAAGTTGGCAGATATGTTCATCCCTAGACAGATCTTGCAAAATGGGTCACGTACCAGGTTGTCTTTCCTTGCGCTTATTCCAATCGATGGGTACTCAGGTACGGGTAAATACTGTAGGTCAGGGGTGTCAAACTCAAGGCCCGAGGGCCAGATCCGGCCCACTGGGTGCTTAGATCTGGCTCACAGGACCGGCCTGGAAACAGCAAAGGACCAGCCTACATTGCCTCTGCCAATGAAAATGGGCTCCCAAGCTCCATTTTTGACTGCGATGGCCTCCTGCAACCCTCTACCAAGCTCTGTTTTTGCTGGCAGAGGGTCGCAGGAGGCCGTTGCAGCCAAAAACAGAGCTTGGGAGCCCATTTTTTGCTGGCAGAGCCTTTGGGCCACCACAGACACCCCCAACACGAGTGATGTCGAGCTGGCCATGCCCAACCTGATCCCCCTGAGGTCCAGCACAACCCTGATGTGGCCCTCAATGAAATCAAGTCTGACAACCCCTACTGTAGGTCAATAGTTCTCAACCTGTTCTTCACCGCAGACCCCCCAAGACTTAACTCAAGATTTAAATCATAACATGTCTTCAAGCCTTCATGGACGCCCTGTTGATAACATCACACCCTTCCCACAGGAGTCCACGGACCACAGGTTGAGAACCACTGCTGTAGGTGTTTCTTTTCTTTTGGATTGAACTAACCCTGTCCGTCATGGAGTATTGAATGTGAACCATTGACTTGAATGGCCAATCTCCTCCAGTTCTCTTGCTTTGCCCTCTTCCCAGGAAGGAAATCTCAGATGGAGGAAGTTCAAGATGAACTCATTCACCGTCTCACCATTGGTCGGAATGCTGCCCAAAAGAAGTTCCAAGTGCCACGCTCCAGTGCCCCTGTCGTCAATATCAACTACGATTCATCTCCGGAAGACATTAAAGTTTGGCTACAGGCCAAAGGATTCAACTCAGTGTAAGTCCAAAGGAGTAACCAGCTGTTCTGAATTAATTACAGCTTGGACAATGTATGCTTAGATAAATGACTTTGGACCTGAGAAGGTATAATGTGAAAATAATTTTATTTTGAGTTACATGAATGTGTAATTGCGTTGTTTGACAACATGATTGGGAAGTTATTGCCATGTAGGAGATGACCAGGGGCAGCCTGAGGAAGGGGTCAAACACATCATCAGTCATGAGTCCCTGCGTGCCTTTTTTATCTCCCATTCATTTCCCTTTGACTGTTAGTAATTCAGATTCTTATAGAGAGCTTGAAATAAATCTTTATACTCATTTGAACTGCCTGAATCTCCTGATTTCCCCGGTGTTTGACATTCCATTTATTTAGTTATTTATTCATCAAACAAAAATGACAAATTTGAATGAACAAAATGAAAAAACTAAAAATGTAACAGGGACAATAGCCACATTAGTGCACTTACGCACGCTCCTTTGGCAACCTCCTAAATATGGGATGAGGTTCACATGAGGTCTACATGCTGTCCGAATCCAATTTTTGTCCTTCCCAATTAGCTTGGTTAGGGAAGCCATGGAATAACGAATTATAGCACAATAGCACCTGAAAGATCACAGGGTCCTTCCCTCGTCTGCTTCTGTTGACTAATTAGCATCTATTCTCTCAGCTGTAAAAGGGTCATTGCTCACATGTTATTGCTACTCATGCAGGACCGTGAACAGCCTTGGAGTTTTGACTGGTGCACAACTGTTTTCCCTCAACAAAGATGAACTTAAATCGGTGTGCCCAGAAGGTGCTCGAGTCTACAGCCAAATTACTGTACAGAAGGCAGCCCTAGATGTAAGTCCTGAACCACTTATTCATCGACCATGCTGTAGCACAGGATATGGATTGGAAAAAAAATACTACCGGTTCTGTGGGTGTGGTTTGGTGGGCGTGGCAGGGGAAGAATACTGCAAAATCCCCATTCCCTCCCCTAACCTGCTTTCCAGCTCTGTTCTCCTGTGCAGGGCAACAAAAGAAGACTCAGCCAATCAGCTGGGACTCAGGAGGCGGAGAATAGATGGGGTCGAGCCAGTCAGAGGTGGTATTTGCTGGTTCTCCGAACTACTCAAAATTTCCGCTACCGGTTCTCCAGAACTGGTCAGAACCTGCTGAATACCACCTCTGGGTCATCCTGTGCAAAGAAGCGTTCATGGAGGGAAATTCACTCTTGAAAGAGAGACGGGTGGCATTTAAATTTAAATGAATAAATAAAGGAAGGAGTTTGCCTACCTTAGAACTTAGACCAGGGAGCAAGAAGCCGTCTGCATGTGGGAACCCATCATATGTTTCGGCCTTTAAGGGCTCTAGGGTAGGGATTTTCCAACCTTGGCAACTTTAAGACTTTTTTTTTTTTTTCGCCTTTCCTCATTTTTATTTATTTTTATTTATTTTATTTGGTTTGTCAATTGCTTACAAGATAATAGGTATAAGTAAAAACATAGTTACAAATACATGGATACATATAAGAGAAATAAAAAGAAACAATAGGACAGGGACGGTAGGCACGTTGGTGCGCTTATGCACGCCCCCTACA
The DNA here is from genome assembly GCF_049901735.1 of Notechis scutatus. Taxonomy (NCBI): domain Eukaryota; kingdom Metazoa; phylum Chordata; class Lepidosauria; order Squamata; family Elapidae; genus Notechis; species Notechis scutatus. The sequence continues at coordinate 69,095,861 of NC_142014.1, read as the reverse complement.
GACCTCTTAGGAAAGGGGTGAGGTCAATACCGTGTTTCTCCAACAATACGGCCTCCACCAATAGGAAGGCCCAGCATGACTTCTAGGCATGAGGTGAAATTAAGCCCCGCCTCCCAAATTTAGGCCTATTTAAACCATGCGTTTCCCGCCATTTCTCACATCGTTCGTTAGAACTACATGAGGTGAAGAGAAATGGGGGGGAAGGAGTGAGATGGGTGGGGAGAAAACTTGCCTTTAGGAGTGCCCTGCAGGTAGCCTAGGCTAGAATACCCGATAGCCGATAGAAGCTCCCGAAGGCAGAGTCCCCAGCCGCTTCAGGGCGTGGCGTGGCGTGACTGCCCGTGTCCCCTTGCCTTTAGGCAGTTTCTTTCGGGCGATGGAAGCTCCCAAGTGCAGTCACCAGCCACTTCAATCGGCCGGTAGAAGCAGCCTCGGGGCAAGGGAGTGTGTGTGTGCTCACCCTGAGGCCACTTCTACCGGCCGATCAAAGTGGCTGGTGACTGCACTTGGGAGCTTCCATCGCCCGAAAGAGACTGCCTAAGGCAAGGGACACAGGCAGCCAAGCCACGCCCTGAAGCGGCTGGGGACTCTGCCTTCGGGAGCTTTCGTCGGACGATAAAGCGGCCTGCAGGCGAGTACATGCGTAAGGGCCGCTCTAGGTGGGGGAAATTAAGTCACCCCTGAAAAGACAGCCTAGCCGTTTTTGGGGTCAAAAAAAAAAAAGGCCTGGCCTTATTTTTGTGAGAAACAAGGTAGTAGACAGTCTAAGGTTAAAGTTTTTGGGGTTTGGGGAAGAGACCACAGAGTCAGGTAGAGTATTCCAGACTTGTGGACTTCAACTTCCAGAATTCCTCAGCCAACAAATTCTGGGAGTTGAAGTCTGCAAGTCTTAAAGTTGTCAAGGTTGGAGACCTCTGCTCTAGGGTATTAATGTTATTGGTGCGGATGGAGCCTGGATTTTCTTCCCGTTTTTTCAGGGGAGGGATAAATGTTGAAGAAGTTAAGTTTTGGAGAGACATTCATGTTACTTCATTAAGTGCCTTCCTCAAGAGAGCACTAGCTTTTAGAAGTCTTGGAGGTTTTAAAGCTACCTCCATCCTTTCCAAACATGAAGGCAATCTCTTTTTTTTATATACTTTATCATCCACTTCAAAGGCTGAAAATGTGAGGTGGGCTGGAGGTGCTTTGGAGACAGCAAGCTCAAAGTCGGCAGATGTTGATTTTTAACCTATGTTTAATATGAATTTTCTATGTATAATGGTAAACTATGGTTTAGTGTTGCATCCAAACCAGCCCATTGAGTCATACATGTAACCATCATACTTTTTGCTTTTAGAGCAGGGGTCTTCAAATTTGACAGCTTTAACCCTTGTGGACTTCAACTCCCAGAATTCCTCATCCAGTCATGTTAGCTCAGGAATTCTGGGAGCTGAAGTCCACAAGTCTTAAAGCTGCCAAGTTTGAAGACCCTTGTTTTAGAGGTTGAATAGAATTAAATTTCCAGGCATTAATGTCCGTCGAGAGCCTCAATCATCCAGGTCATGGTTGTCCCAAAGGTGTTTTAACAAAAGGCGAATGGACTTTCTTGTTTTTTTCTTTCTAAAAACAGTTTGCTTCTCTTCCAAGAAACTTCTTCAGCTCACTGAAGAAGCTTCGTGGATGAGAAGCAAAATATTTTCAAAGCAAAAAACCCAAGAAAGTCCAATCGGCTTTTGGAAAAACAAATGTGGGATTTCCAGGTTTTGTACTGTATACTCTGTATACTCTTCCAAGCTAAATATTTCTGCAAAAAAATATATACATTTTGTCTATTCCTACAGAATTCCAGTGGAAGTTCAGAACTGCAGGAAATCATGAAAAGGCGGAAGGAGAAACTTAACGCAGCTGCCACTGATTCAGGAGTCGAATCTTTCGATGAAAGCAGTGGTCATTAACAGACTCGTCTACAAATGTTTTGTGGTTATTGTCGAGGGGGAAGGGGAAACCCATTTGTTCTTGGCATTGTTCCATCATGCTTTGTTTTAGGAAGCCATGAGGGGGAAATGTCGGGGGAATGTCTCTATTTATGTAACTAGGATATTATGCCATTAAGGGAGCATGCAGTTGGGAGCCAAGAGGGAGAATGCAATTGCTATTTTGCCTCTCCCTTGATGGAAAAAAAAAAAATAGAAGAGTATTCCCTGGAGGGGTTCCTTAAACCAGGCATCCCAAGAGAAATTCATGCTTTGCTCATCTTTTTTCCACAGCCTAGCAAAGTCACATTGCAATTTTTTGAGTTGTCCTCAGACCGAGCCATCTGATGAAATGTGTTGAAATCTGCCGTCGAGCAGAAAGTCCAAAAGGCAGAAAGTCCAAAAGGCCAGCGTTGATTCTCTTGTCCAGACCCCATTGATTTCAACCAAAAAAAAGTGAAATTTTAAATGTCTGCCATTGAAATCAACAGGACCTCAAATGGTTTTATGATGGCACAACATTCCTTTTATTCATGCCATCCATACTGTTTTGCCATAATTACGGACCACGGCTTTTCTTATCCTCCAGCACTTAAGATTTCCACATTTATGTAGAAGTTCCCAGATGTATTTTTAATTATTCGATCAATGACTACGCTAAACTTACAAGCACAGATTAAATTCTTCTAACGGCATCATGTCATGATTTCTTAATGGAAGTGTACATAGCAATGTAATTTATTCTGCATTTCAATTATTTGTCTGTTTTTGGGGAGGAGGGATAAGTTACGAATCAAGGAAAACACTAATACAATAAACAATAGCACAAATTTTTAAAAAGTAGGGTCATTTAGGTCTTATTTTGATATCCATGTGGTAGTTCACAGTATTATTTCTTAATAGCATTGCATTTTTTAATTTAAAAAAAAAATATTTCACTTCACCAGACGAAAAGGGGAAAAAAAGGGGGGAAGGTGTTTATCAATGTTTTTTTTTAAAAAAAAATCCATCAAAATTCCATCTTGATTTGCAATTTAAACCTTTTTATAGCCAAAATATTGCAGTAAACACAGGAGTATAATTTTTTTTTTCTGTGCAAAATGTTCTTTTCTGTCACATGGCACATCAAGACAAAATAGGGGAAAAACTGAGTCCTTTGATTTTCATGGTGCCTTTTTTTCATGACTCTTCAAAGTCTGCAATAAACACTGATGTACGTGAAGTGCTTTGCATTGTCTGTTATGAGAAAAAGGGTGCAAGTTTTTCCTTTGTGGTCCAAAGAACAGGTGTGTTTAAAAGAAAAAAACCATCAGCAGAGGGTGATGGAATCATTCCACAGTAGTTCTACCACTTCAAATTTGAAAACATCTTTCAACTTTGTACAAAATCTTCCCACTCTCAGTTCAGGAGGTTCTTTTTTTAAGGATCCCTCTAATGTACCTGCTAGAAATCAGTGTTTCTCCAACTTAGAATACAGTAGAGTAGAACTGGATGGGAACTTGGAGATCTTCTAGCCCAACCAAGCAGAAAACCCTATGCTATTTTAGATTGGTAGCTATCCAGTCTTTTCTTAAAAACCTACAGTGATGAACAGGGGTGGGATTCAATTTTTTTAACAACCGGTTCTGTGGGCGTGGCTTAGTTGGTGGGCGTGGCTTGGTCATGTGATTGGGTGGACATGGTTTGGGGGTCATGTTATTGGCTGGGCGTGGCCAACTCAATATCACTCACATCAAGGCACGCATCTCCTCACCTGGCCTCTCATGACTGTGGGGATGCTGCAACAGTCGTAAGTGTGAAAAATGGTCATAAGTCACTTTTTTTCAGTGCCATTGTAACTTTGAATGGTCACTCCACACAAGCAAAGTACCAGCAAAGGAGGGGGAAAAAAACTCCAGAGAAGTTCCTGAGACAGGAAGTCTAGTCCTGCCAAGAATGTAATAAGGGTTAACGGAAAGTCAGTTTCTGTAAGCAACACCAGAATGTTTCCTTCCTGCCTTCCTTACAGGATTAGGCCAGTAATTTCTTCTAACAACCGGTTCTCCGAACTGCTTAGAATGTTAACAACCGGTTCTAGCGAATAGGTGCGAACTGGTAGAATCTCACCCCTGGTGATGAAGTGCCTACAACGTCTGAAGGCAAGCTCTTCCACTGGTTAATTGTCATTGTTAGGAAGTTTCACCTTAATTCCAGGTTGCTTCTCTCTGATGAGTTTCCATCCATTATTTCTTGTCCTGCTCTTTGATGCTTTGGAAATAAGTTGACCCCCTCTTCTTTGTGGCAGCCCCTCAAATACTGGAATACCACTATCATGTCACTCCTAGTCGTTCTTTTCTCTAGACTGGCCATACCCACTTCCTGAAACCGTTCTTTATATGTTTTAGTCTCCAGGACTTTAATCTTCTTAGTTGCTCTTCTATGCACTTTTTCCAAGGTCTCAACATTGTGTTTGTAATGTGGCTACCAAAACTGATATGTTATTCCAGGTGTGGTCTTACTAAGGATTTATAAAGCAGTACTAATACTTCACATGATTTTGATTCTGTGCCTCTGTTTATACAACTGGAGATTGAATTGGCTTTTTTGGCTGCTGCCACACACTGCTGGCTCATATTTAAGTGGTCGTTCGCTAGGACTCCAAGGTGCCTCTCACAGTTACTATTTTTGAACCCGGTTTCACCTAATCTGTACCTGTACTTTTGGTATTACCTGACTAAGTGTAAAACCTTGCTTTTCTCCACGTTAAATTTTGTCTTGTTGGATAAGGCCCATTGTTCAAGTCTACTAAGATGCTTTTGCATCCTGACTTTAAACTTGGCAACTTTAAGATATGTGGACTTAAACTCCCAGAATTCCCAAGCTAGCCCGCTGGTTGGGGAGTTCTGGGAGTTGAAGTCCCCACATCTTAGCATTAGCCAAGCTGGAGAAACACTGGGCTAGAGGATTTTGAGAGAACTTGGAAAACATTTCACACTCCAAATTCTTGAGTTCAGTGTCCTGTTTCAAGCTCAAAACAGTTATTTCGGGTTTGAAGTGGGTTCAACTCACCTTAGGTCAACCCATTCTGTTTCATTCTGAACTGAGCTTGAAATGGTCGTATTTTAAGCAGGAAATGGAGCTGCTTCAAATCCAAAGCACTTCCACATTTGTCAGAACTAGCCCTTTGGGAAGAAAATAATGTCGAGATAGTGATAAGATTGAAAAAGACATGGACAAAATAGGGGATTGAAGGGATAATCAGCTTGTAAATATCCATTGAAAGAGGATCAGAGGTTACTTTTGAATTTTGAATGTTTTGAATTTTGTTTTACTTTCTTTCATCTATTGCACTTCTTTTTTCCTTACTCTTTTCCTCTTTCCTTTTTTTTAGATTTGGCTTTTATCTTATAAAAAAATCTGAATAAAATATTTTTTAAAAATAGTGACTCCCCAAGGCCCTGCCCTTTTTGTGCATGCATTTGATACTAACACACATATAAAATTGAACAGTTACAATGGCCATCTTTATTCTTTGTATCCCTCCTATTTGGCAGACAACCTTGTCATATCCACATCGGAGCAATTCCAATAAGTAAGAGCAACCTATTTCAATTCAGAAGATTTTTGTGTACTTCTAATTATTTAGATGTGACCCTCCAGTTACACTGGTACACTGTATATATTTTCAGCGGGATTCAATGGATGATTCTTCAAATAACCTGGAGGCTTGCACCAAGTTATTTGAAGAATCATCTTTTCCCAATTACATCAACCCAACTCACCTGAGTGGGAAGACAGGGTGTGTTATGGATCCCCACTTCTTAAGGAAGTCCATCTAGTGGGACCAAGGAGAAGGGCCTTTTCTGTGGTGGCTCCCTCCCTGTGGAACATCATCCCTGAGGAAATATTGGCCACTCACATTGATACTCTCTTGAAAGACCCTGAAGACATGGTTTTGCCACAAGGCCTGGAGACTCCAGGGTGATATATAGCTCATCAAGTGGTGTGATAGTTGTCATTAGGAAGATGGAAGTTTATTGGGTTTTGTATATGGAGTTTTATTTCTAAAAGCCCCCCAGAATCACCATGAGTGAGTTGAGAGGTCATGTTTTTTCTTTTAATTAATTTTTTTTTAAAGGTAATATTTAAGAGTTTGATTTTTATGGAGTAAATTTTACACCATTGTGAGACTTTTCCCACGTTGAGGAAATAATTATTCAAGCCTTTCCCAATTTGTGAAGATGTTAGGTCTCACAATTCTCAAGAGTGGCCCTGGCAGATAGGAATTATGGGAACCTCTCCATGCATGTGAGAAGGCTGAACTCTTAAATGAAGCTTCATCATCAAATGGAGCATCAGATTTCCCATCTGGTGCCAGTATGAACAGACTGGACCCGAAAGATTCCCTCCCTTTCAAGACAACTCCAAAATAAGAAAAGTCAGATATGTCTATCTCTCATCTGGAGGAAATCGGAGCTGATGCAAGGAACAAAATGCTCATTTTTCAGAGATCCATGACATGGACACAACAGTGTCTCCACTTCTGTGTATGTCAGGATGCTGACAATGTAATACTTCATACACAATGCAGTGAGGAATCCAGAATGAATTTTATATTTCAAAGCAAGTTTTGCATCCTGCTGCCTCACTTGTGGTCAATATCATGTTGGCATATGACCTATTAAGATTAGGGGGATGGAGGCTAAAACACACAAAGAACAGTTGCAGGAATTTGATATATCTAGTGAAAAGAAGGACGAGGAGTGACATGAAAGCAGTATTGCAATATTTGAGGGGCTTCTACAAAGTCGAGGGGGGTCAAACTATTTTCCAAAGCACCAAAAGGCAAGACAAGAAACAAAGAAACTAATTAAGGAGAGAAGCAACCTAAAACTAAGGAGAAATTTACTAATGGTGAGAGCAATCAATCAATGGAACAGCTTGCCTTCAGAAGTTGTGAGTGCTCCATCACTAGAGACTTTCAAAAAGAGACTGGACAACCATTTGTCTAAAATGGTATAGGGTCTTCTCTTTGCGAAGGGAGGGTTGAACTAAAAGACCTCTGAGATTCCTTCCAAGTCTGTTGTTCTATGTTCTACTGCTGAGGGATCCCAATATAAGATTCACTCTATATTTGCGTTCTATTTTTTTTCCACAATTTTTTCCACAACTTTTGAAACTGATGGCTGTTCTCCTTAATTGTTCTGCCTCCTCTCCCCTTCTCCTCATTCCTCAATCACATTCTCCAAATAAAGAACAATGACTCTGATAAGGCTTGAGCAGATTTTTGCAAAAGTATCAAGTTTCTTCTACATTTAATCGATTCATCTTTTTTTAAACCCTTAGAAATTTTCTTCCAGAAAAGCTAAAGCTATCTGACGGGTGTTTTTCACAATAATATGAAGTGTGTGCAGTTTTACTGTTCCAAAAATCTGTCAAACCAGATGCACCGAAAATCATTTTGCTAACTTCTCAAGTTTCCTTTTCTCTGGCTTCAGCATCTATTTGTGCACCTGCTAAGGATATGTTTTTCAGTGTTGCGTTCTTTCAAAGGAACGTGGCAAGGAGAAGACATCTATGTTGCATTTCTGTTCCAGAATAGTCCTGGGGAAACCTGCTTCCACAGCAAGTTTTCTATACGTGGATGAGTGCTAATTATGTAAAAACCTGGAAGTAGAAAATCCTGTATTTGAAACATGAATTTGTTATGAATCATGGAAAGAATCCAGTATGAGCATTCACAATCTCAGCAAAAGCCATGGGCTTAAGTGGAAATGCACAATATGGATAGGCATATTTTGAGTTGATGCTATAACGCAGGAGAACCAGTTTATTGCTCTCTGAAAACATGGCTAGATAAGCTCCTAAAATTTACTTTACTGCCCCTTAATCACATGTAAAGGCAGATATTCAAACTATAAGGTGCTCTGAAGTATAAGATGCCCCTAGCATTTGGGGAGGAAAAGAAGAAAAAAAATATCTGCATTTGCCTCTGCCTCCTAGCAATTTGCCTCCTTGCAGCAAACAGCAAACAACCTGGTCAGCTTCAGCAAAGCCTGATTTAGCACAAGCAGCTGATTGTTGGTTGGATCTGCCTCTCGGAATAACGATGATCAGTTGCTTCAGGCTTCAGGGATCACTGTCGCCTACAGCCGCCTCTGCCTGCCCCATTTTGTGCCTCCATGCGCCACATTTTTGGCCCGTTCCAATGGTGGGGATTGAAATGGGACGAAAATGGGACGAGCTTCTGCGCGGGCCCTACACTTACCTGGCATCCAAAATGGGCCATGTGGGCAGGGTTGCCAGATCGCAGCTTGGCTCTGCGGCCAAACTCAAGTCAAAATACGGCCAAATTCGGCCAAATTATTTTCTCTCAAGGCCAAATTTTCCGGCCAAATTTTTTTATGCAATATAACATGAGGATATATTGTTTTTTTTGTTTTTTTAACTGTTTTTAAATAATCAAATCATAAAAAATAGTCTCTCGGTCACACATCCAGGATTTTCCGTTACGCCGCGCGCCGGCTGGTGAGACAACAATCCAATACTGAGATGTTTACATCCGGGTTAACATCCGCTTATATTACGCAGCGCTGTTCACAGTCAGGCGGCTTCGGCCTGTGTATCGCGTAGTTTTTCAGAGGTTTTCAGACGATCTGACAGTCATTTTCATGCGAATATATTGTATTGAAAACTGGTATTTGGCCAAAATTTCGATTTCACGGCCAAGCAACTTTCATACGGCCAAATATATTTGGCCGGAGACATGATTTTTTTCACGGCCAAACAGATTTCTATACGGCCAGATTTCTCGAATTTGGCCGGAAAAATGGCCAGATGGCAACCCTGCATGTGGGAACTCCTGGGAGGGGAGGGGCAGGGTGGGCGGGGCCAAGCAGGGGCGGGATTTACCGGTTCGGTAAATTAAAATTAAAAATGATAAAATTAGTGAACCAATAGCAGGCCACCCCCTGCTGATGCTGTTACCTAGTTTGGGTAATGAAACATCTGCAAGAAAACAACCAAGCTCAGAGAGCATCAAGGATCCCTCATTTCAACCCTGAGCTACAAATATTCTTTATTGGTATCATCTCTAATTACATCTGCCTATCCAGTAAGTTCTAATGGCACGATTTGGATCCTATTGCTTATCCAAAAAGACAAAGGAAGGATGTTTCCTCTGCTGCTGGTCCCATCCTCTGGAATAGCATCACCACTGAGATTTGCTTAGGCCTAACCCTGCCTGCCTTTCCCCCCACCAGGAAGCTGTCTGGGATTGGCATGATCTGTTGAATGGACTTTTCCCAGCCGTTCTGTGTTTGTACAACTGTGTTTCACTTTGCATCGTGATTTTAGGCAGACAGAGAACTCGGAGATCTAGCAAAATGAGAACAACACCAAGATGTAGCAACTTGAGCAGAGATCCTCTTTGGCGGGGGTCTCCCATTGAAACAATCTCCCATACAGTCCGCTCTATTTGCTTACCTTCATGAAGCACTTTTTATGGGTCCCGCCATGGAGAATTTGCCATCCACAATCAGTTTCGAGTCCGTATGGGTGGGGTTCGTGAGAAGTATGAGGTCATTTGAGTAAAGCTCAAATCTTGGGGACTACATGGACAGATCCATACGGTTTTCCTGGCAACAATGTAGAAGTGAGTTTCCCTTCTCCTTTTTTCATTTCCCTGTCTATCCAAATCCTTGGGATTTTCTTCTTAGCCACGTAGGCCCTTTGAGATCAGCTGAGTAATAAGAGTTGCATGGGAAGACAGATAGAATCAATTGCCAGTTTACAAATCAGGACTGCTTTGAGGAAATTGGGTGCCTGCTAGGTTTGGATACCCCAAAAACCCATCAGCATGACTATTACAAGTTTTTGCACTTCCACTCACCCATAGCTTGCCTCCATCTGCCATAGTACTTAGGAGATACCAAGTTTTTCATGGCCTCAATGGAGCTGCATACACTGCTGTCCCCTTAAGAGGATCTTGACAATCCCCTTCCTGTTAATAGTTTGGAGGTACATTTATAGATACGGATCTTTAATGCCCCTGCTTTATCGATTGTGTTTTTAATTGTCTGCTTTAGTACAGGTAGTCCTCAACTTACGGCCACAATAGAGGCGACTTTATTGTCAGAATATATTCATGAACTGGAATAGAGCATGATAACAAGCTCAGCCAATGAATAGGCATAGCAACTAAATCAGCCAATGAGGACTGTTTTGGAAACTGAAACTAGAAGTAGCCTAGGCTGGAAACTGAAACTAGAAGTAGCCTAGGCATGGCGCTATGTTAAGCTCTGAAACTCTGCAGCTATATTGAGCTCTGAGTATGTCTATTGAAGATGAAACTAACTTGCTTGCTTGCTGGAGACTGGAACTCTGCTCTGAACTTGCAACATGTTTCTGTTTGAGTTTGCTCCGTCTTGGAGAAATCTACAACTGTTTGTAAAATCTTACGTTTATAAAGATGTTAAATCAGCCATCTGTGTTTATTTTTCTGGTGCTGAATTATCACTGCAAAACTCTCCATATTTATGTTGCTAAGTGGGACATTTGTTAGTTTTGTCCCATTTTGGGACTTTTCTTGCTACATTTGTTAAAGTGAATCACTGCAGTTGTTAAGTTAGTCACACGGTTGTTAAGTGAATCTGACTTCCCCATTGACTTTGCTTGTCAGAAGGTTGCAAAAGGAGATCCAGAGGTGGGTTTCTACCGGTTCTGTCCACCTCTGTAGAACTGGTAGCTCTGAAGAGCAACAGACACAGAACCGGTTCTATGTCTGCTGATGTTTTTGCCCACCTGCCCACCCGAGGTGTTACCTGATCTTTATTTCCTGATTTTTCAACTTCAGCTGCCGAACGAGGCACAGCTGCAGTTTAAAAAAGCAAGAAAAGAGGGCTGTTTCAAAGGCTGCTTCTCAGCAGGTGGGCTAATGATGTGCTAATGATGATTTATGATGATTTACAGGTGTGCCAAGCAGGGAAGCTCTAAATCAGGGGTGTCCAACCTTGGTAACGTTAAGCCTGGAGGACTTCCAACTCCCAGAATTCCCCAGCCAGCAAGCTGGCTGGGGAATTCTGGGAGTTGGAAGTCCTCCAGGCTTAACGTTACCAAGGTTGGACACCCCTGCTCTAAATCCTGAACCAGTAGTTAACCCTTTCGTATCCCAACCCTGAGGAGATCCCATGACCTCGGGACGCAAGCATCATAAATGAGTTGTCAAGCATCCGAATGTAAACCATGTGACTATAGGGGGTGCTACAATGGGCATAAGTGTGAGAAACACTCATATAAGGCAGGACATAAAAATGTATTAATTTTAGAGAAATAATGATACAAGTTTTATAGAGCGTGAAATATGTGGTATTAGCAAGAGAAAGAAGGAGGAAGTGGTGAAAAGCCAAACCACAAGGATCATCTATTGGTCACAAAGTCATATTTGCCAAGAAACCTTGTCTCGCTTGTAACAAAACCACAAGCTAGGGAGTTTAGCAAGATGGGTTTGTGACATTCAGTCATCCCAGCCTAGCAACAGGGGAGGGGGAAAAGCTGTGTTTCAAGTAACCAATGAATGACTGACAAGTTATATTTCTGTGTTTTGCCCCTTTTGAAGAAATATATAGGCATGTGCTGTTCTATAAGAAATTTGTTCAGAAGTAGCTCTGGCTAAAATATTCTGAACCTGTTTGCGCAAATAAAACCAACTTATTTTTGGATTCCAAGGTCTGAGTCTTGTAATTTCCTGCAACACATAAGTCACTTTTTTTCAGTGCCGTTGCAATTTCAAACTGTCACTAAGCGAACTGTAGTTAAGTCAAGGACTCCCTGTATAGCTTTTCCATGTCTGTATGGCTGTATTTCGTAGGCTTCGTGGAGCAGTTAAAGGGAATGTGTGGCAAATTACCTTTCCAAATAAGTATGTATACTTATTCCCCCAAGATTGCTTCTAATTTCCTGCTTGCACAAATTAAAAACAAATCAGTTTTGCAGAGACAATAAGACTTCTCCGCTTTGTAGTCAGCAAGCAGTGTGGAGATGTTCCAGCTTGGCTTTGGAATGGCAGGCGTTCTGTGATGGTGCCAGGTATCCTTTTGCACAGGAGTTAGGGGAACAAAATGTTCATGGACAGTCAGGGGTTATATATCCTCCAATCTTACCTGCTTTGCATGTGGATCAGAGGTGGGTATTCAGCAGGTTCTGACCAGTTCTGGAGAACCGGTAGTGGAAATTTTGAGTAGTTCGGAGAACCAGCAAATACCACCTTTGATTGGCCCCGCCCCCATCTATTCTCTGCCTCCCGAGTCCCAGCTGATTGACTGGGTCTTCTTTTGTTGCCCTGCATAGGAGGATGGAACTGGAAAGCGGGTTAGTGGGATGGGGGAAAGAATGGGATTTTGCAGTATCCTTCCTCTACCACGCCCACCAAGCCACACCCACAGAACCAGTAGTAAAAAGTTTCGAATCCCACCATGCGCTTCTTCGTGTTGTCAGTTGTATAACTGGATGACTCATTGAGAAGGCATTTTACTTCTTCTGTGATTGCTAAACTGTACAGTAGGTGAGGGGTTGTTAACGATTATGCACCATGTTATCATCTTCAGGCCCTGCCCAAATTAGATTAGTGGTCTATGCAAATATGATATCTTGTACTTGTTTCCACACACTCAAAGCCTCCAATGACACGCATGGACTTTCCCTCTTTTAAAGATATGGCTCTGAATATCAGTTGTTCCAAGGACATGGCTGCAATTTATGCACAAGATTAAAATACCCATCGTTCACATGACATGCTGGGGTCAATCAAAAATGTCTGATGCGTACTCGTCTATATGTTGTTCAATTCCAGTCTGCCTTGACATCCTGATTGACGTTCATGGCCTTATTGGGCATTGTGTATGTGTCTCTTTGAGTCAGTGTTGACTCCTGCAGGCTGCCTGGATAAATAGTTTTCTTGGCAATATTTCTCAAATGGCTTGCCCTGGTCTCCTTCCTAGGACAGAGGGGGAGTGATTGGTCCAAGATCACTCAACGGGCTTAGTGTCTAAGGCAGGACTAGAACTCACAGTCTCTTGGTTTCTGTCCTAAGAGAAATAGAATAAATATGAGCCATAGTGGCACAGTGGTCAGAGTGCAGTACTGCAGGCTACTGCTGACTGCCGGCTGACTGCAATTTGGCAGTTCGAATCTCACCAGGCTCAAGGTTGACTCAGCCTTCCATCCTTCCGAGGTCGGTAAAACAAGGATCCAGATTGTTGGGGGCAATAGGTTGATTCTGTAAACCGCTTAGAGAGGGCTGTAAATCACTGTAAAGCAGTATATAAGTCTAAGTGCTATTGCTACTGCTAATGCCTTAATCACTAAACCAAGGTGACTATCAAAGGGGTGTTATTCTCTTAGCAAAACTTGATAGACTAAAGAACGCTACCCTTGGGCTGAATAGCAAGAATCCCGATGATGTATATAGTATTGACAAAGAGAAGGTTCATTTACAAGAAATCTCCAACCTGAGGAATAGAGATTGTATCTAGGCTAAACTTGTGTGACATTACTGAATAAGCTGCCCAAGGTGGCCTTAGAGGGTGCAAGAGGTTTTTATAATGGAGGTAGCTACTAACTTGGGTTGCTGTAAAAAAAAGGATTGATGAATTCATGGAAGATAAATGCATCAGAGCTATTGAAGGCGCCTTGCTAACGCCTAGGTTGGGAACAGTCTCCTGTCAAATACTTGGTGAAGAAAACAGTAGTGGTGGAGATATATTATACCAAACTAGGTATTGACATCAGTGCTAGAAAGGAACAGGATTTGCTCTTATTTTTATATACTAATGACTTGCATATAAAGGAGAATATTTGTAGCCCAGGGTTGAAATGAGAGGTCCTTGGTGTTCTTTGAGCTTGCTCGCTTTCTTGCAGACATTTCATTACCCAAACTAGGTAACATCATCAGTGCTAGTGACTTGCCTTGTCAATTTTAATGGGAGTAGTCTTGGTTCCTTGATTGGGTTGTTTACTGTTAGCTTGTTTGTCTGCATTGGTGATTCCTTGATTGGGGTTTGTTTATTGATTATTAGTCTAGTATTGATGTTAACTTCTGCTCTTATGGGTGTTGATAGTAGGGAGGTGTTTTGGTCTTTTTGTTTCTCTTTTGGCTTTTTGATTGTCTCTTTTAAGTGGTATGTAGATGTTCTTTATCTCTATGTGCCCATCGATGGCTGATTTATCTCAGTGCCAGGCTTCCTGGAATACTCTACCATTTTTGGGCTTAGCTTGATCTAGGATGCTCACAGTTTCCCAATTGAAACCATGATTGATACTGCACATGCTGTGAAATTAGGGACTTTTCATCATGTCTTCTAAATGCTAGTTGGTGTTCATGGAGGCACTCTGCTTGTTTGTCCTACATAGTAGCTGTTACAGTCCTTACACTCTGTGTTGTATGCTTTTTTTCTTCTGGGGCTAAGATAGATAGACAAAACTAATCAAGGAACTACCAATGTAGACAAATAAGCTAACAAGAAACAAAAGCCTCATTAAGAATTCACCAAAACCTCCCCCGCCAACACTGACAAGGCAAGCCACTAGTATATAAAATAGGAACAAACCCTACTCCCTTTTAGCACTGATGATGTTACCTAGTTTAGTAATGAAACATCTGCAAGAAAACCACAAAGCTTCAAAGAGCATCAAGGACCGCACAGTTCAACCCTGAACTACAAATATTCTCTTATATCAAGAAGTATATGATAATTTGTGACCATTTTGAAGAGTATATGAAAGTTTGTGCCCATTTTCAGAGCTTCTATAGAAAACCCAGGGGCCCATCTTATGCAAATAAATTCAGACGGTTTCATGAGTAAATAGAGATTGTAGATCAAGTCGTTTCCATCCTAGTCCGGTGCTTTAACATGGCGCCCTAATACAACACAAGTATACATTTGCTTCTATCGTATAAATCCAGCACATCCCTTCTTGGCATATTTAATGTTCTTTCCTGTAGACTCAGGACTCATTTCAGAAGTTTTCAATGAAATGGAAGTTAAACCAAAGAGCGGAAAGCAGGTCACATCAAAAACACCACCAATGCCTTCGCCGAGAGCATTCATATCACAACAAAACGACACATGGAATTGATACAAAAACCAAAGAAAAGGGGACAGCAAACCCCAGAGCTCGTCACATTAACTTTTCCAGGAGAAAATTTATGCCCTGCAATAAACCGAAGCCTGGCACTTGATAGTAACGGTTGAACGAAGCAATCATTTGCATGCACCAAGCACGCCAAAAGAAACCCTTGTTAGTATCCTTTGACATTTTTTTTCAGCATGTTGGCACCATTAAGTTGCATCCTGCATGGCACCTTTTCTCTCTGCCCCAAATGACAAGCATCTTATTTTTCTTTTTCTTTACACAGAAGCGAACAGAACCAAACAAATGGCGAAAGTCTATGCAGCAAAGACAACTAAAAATCAGTACACCCATGGTGCTCATCCTTCCAGTGAGTCCTACCTAGTATAGCACCTTGTGGCTATCCATAGTTCCACTCTGAATCTAAGGGCACAGGAATTTCTCTCCCCACTTGGCAGTATAGGTAAAAGAACACTTTGATTCAGGGCTTCCCAAATCGCTGTGAAAGGATAACAGTGACCTTTGACCCTTTAAGAAGTTGCAGTTAATGCTGAAATCTGCTCCTTCAACTTCTAGCTTTGGAGTAGGCGAGTTTTAAGGGTGTACTCTTTCTTGAGTCTCCTTGCTGGGGAGTTCTGCCGAGGATGTTGTGTCAGTAGCAATGTTTCAGCTTTTCTTCCAGCTTCTACAATCTTCCTTGCTTGCTAATGAGTTATTATCTCAATGCTAACCCTGTCTGTTCCTGTGTTTGATAGAGTCCATCCACGTACATGGAGAAAGCCCGCGGCAGTTTGGACTGAATCTGGAATAATATTGCACATTCGGTAACCTTTAAGTTTAACCTGCGCATTAAATTAAAACATATTAAACAAATTTGTTTCAGAAACAACAGAAAATGATCCAGAGCATGTTACATTTATGCACATCATTAGATTGTCCCTTTGAGGTGCTACCCCAAGTTGTTTGGTCCTGTTATTAACTTTAAAAAAATTGATCAAGAGTCCAGACAAGACACTGCAGGTCCCTTAAGGCTATGTTTCCCCAGAACTTCTGGATGTAAAATATACTTTTCTTTTCATTTGTCCACGTACTGCAAAGCAGCTCTTGTCCATGGCAAATCAGAAAGCAGTTAACAAAAACCAAAGAGAAGGGGGAGAGAATTAAAATTTGAAGCCGAGGAAGATGGATGCATTTCACAGCTTCATCTGTAAGAAAGAGAAAGAAAGAAAAAAGGAAATAATAGTAATAATTTGGTCCCCTTTGGAAGAACAACAATACTTTAATATTGATAGATCATCCACCTGTTATTAAACAGTTATACAATTCAGTGAAATCATTCTCGGGTGATTAGTTAAATTTTGCAGATTCATTCCTTAAATCAGTATTTCTCAACCTCGACAACTTAAAGAATGTGTGGATTTGAATTTCCAGAATTCCCCAGACAGCCATACTGGCAATTCTAGGAATTGAAGTCCACACATCTTTAAGTTGCCAAGTTTGCGAAACACTGCCTTAAATAAACCAACATTTTTGTAAAAGAGTCTTGAAGGTAAAATAGCCTTTGATAATGTATGAATGTATGAATGCTGCACATAGACACCTTGACATATATTCTTCTTTCCTGAAAGTAAATTTTCCCTCAGCAAGCCTGTTGCTGCTAGAGTTTTACAAATATAGAAGCTCCAGTCAGATTTTAATCTTTTGAACACACAAACCTATTTGCCTATCACATGCTCTCAAGCTACTTATTCCCATCTTTGCATGACCGGATGTAGTTTTATTCACCCAGTTTTTCCCTTTCAGAAGGGAACTCAGAGCACTGTATTGGTTTCATATTTAATTTACCTTTTGTATTGATACCCATGTTAATTATTTTCAGCTACTTAAATCCTTCTGTTGGGAAAAAAACATCTTTGCAAGCTTCCAATTTGCCAGTATCTTGAACAGAAGCTCGGAGAATTCTAACTGGCTCTCTACAACGTATATAGTACATGTATGCCACTTTGAGTTCTTGAATGAAAGGAAGGATACCCATCCAATTAATCAATCGGTTCAGTAAAAGATGAATAGGCAAAAAAAGTTCAATGGGATCCATTTTCCACCATTTTAAAGAAAACAGGACTAACTTGTAACTTTCCAACATGGCCTTTGGGAGGTATTTATTTATATCTTATGTTGGTATTTGTTACGAACTAAGCAAACGCATTGGTTTTGAATCCTAATAGTTTTACTTCCACAGCAGGCTCGTAATCCTGCACTTCTCATTGGCCCGCAGTTAGCAGATCGTGATTGGTCGTCTCTGGCTAATCTGATTGGCTGACAGTGGGTCACCACCAATTGGACGCTTCCAGCGCGGCAAACTTGAATCATTGGACATTGTGACAGCAGCCAGCTCTATAAAAGGAGCTGCTGCTGCCCAAGCGTTGTTCTCTTTCTGAAGTCACTAATAAAGAGTTGAGTCACTATTCGATGTCTTGTCTCCGTTCCTTGCGCCCACTCCTCCAGATCTAACACTGGCGACGAGGATGGGATGCGGAGACGATAGAGCTGACTGAGCACTCGCTGAGCACCAAACAGAGCACGTAGCTAAGAGCGCACCCGCTAGCGACAGAATGACCAGCAGCGCCATACCACCCGCTCCATTTGACCCGGCTAACGAAGACTGGGACTCGTATATGGACAGGTTCCAGATGTTCCTGGAGACCAACCATCTAAAAGTTGCTACGCCTGGCAAGAAAGCGAGCTGTATTCCTGACCCATTGCGGGCCTGCCGTTTTTAAAATGGCAAAAGCACTTGTGAAACCGGCCGAAGTCAAGACAATGGATTGGGACAACCTCGCGCTGATCCTCCGGGCCCATTATGCACCAGCGGTGCCAACACTCATCAGAAGACACGAGTTTTACCAGAGGGACCAACAGAAAGGCGAGAGTGTTGGAGACTTCATCGCTGATCTCAGGAACCTGGCGGGACTTTGTGGCTTCGCAAACCTCGAGGAAGCCTTGAGAGACCGAATTGTTCTGGGCCTAGAAGACCCTACGACCCAGAGCAAAATTATGGCGAAGGGTGACATCGGCCTCGCAGATGTCATCGCCGATGCTACTGCAGCAGAAGCAACCAGGAAATCAGCCGCTCGAATGTGCTGAGCGAACGCACCGCACCGCCAACTCGCCAGTGACACTACGCCTTTCTCCGAGAAGCACACAACGACCACCCACCATGAAGACCTCGAATCCTCATCAGAAAGCGAGGAAGAGGAGGTCAACCGCCTCAGGTCAGAACGCGACCAACGAGACCAGCGGAACCCTAAATCTTCGCGGCAATGTGCTGGATGCAGGGTAATCACCTGCGGTCAGACTGCAAATTCCTAGACGCACTCTGCCATTTCTGTGGAAAGAGGGGCCACATCGCAAAAGTATGCAGAAGCAAACGAGGATCCAGCCCAAACCGAAGAGAATATAATTTTTGGCAGACAACAGGCACCCCACCAATAACTCGGGACCGTCTAAACAACCAATGGAGCCACTACCACTACAGAAATAGAGCACCTGCCAATTCAACTAGACAAGAAGAGACCCATCAAACCATCACCATTGGCCACGCTTCATCCCTGGATGCAAGGAAAATCCGAGTGAAGGTCACTATTGCAAATCAACCATGTGTTATGGAGGTCGACTCCGGGTCATCCTTATCAATGGTCTCTTGAAAAACCCTCAAACAGCTGATCCCTGACATCCGTCACCAGGACCTCAGCACTCAAAAATCATATTAAAGACTACCAAGGAAACAGAATCCCAGTTGCCGGTACCAGCCACGTCCAAGTATCTTTCAAAGACCACACTGCAACTCTTCCTCTTACCATCGTCGATCGAGATCGGCCCAGTTTGCTAGGCTTGCAGTGGTTCGTGCCGCTAGGAATTGAACTAGCAGGCATCCACCAGACCGGAAGCGATGACTGGGAAGCAGCCCTCGTCCAGGAATTCCAGGACGTGTTTACCGAGGAACTAGGCAAGTACAAAGGATCCCCCATATCGTTTAATCTCAGCCCTGGTGTTGCGCCCATTCGCTTTAAGCCTCGTCGAGTGCCATTTGCACTCAAGCCAAAGATTGATGAACAATTGGACAAATTAATAGCCCAGGGCATGTTGGAACTGATTGACCACGCCCGATGGGAGACCCCAATTGTAACCCCATAAAACTTGACGGATCCTTGAGAATTTGTGGGGACTACCGGGCCACCCTAAATCATGCGCTTCAGCAGAGCGCTTACCCGTACCTGTGGTCCAACACCTTCTTCATTCCTTGGGAGGTGGAAAAATATTTGCAAAATTGGACCTAGCCCAGGCGTACCAGCAGCTGCCCGTAGATGCACAGACTGCAGAAGCCCAGACTATAGTCACGCACAGGGGTGCATTCAAGTGTAATAGACTCCAATTTGGAGTGAGTGTAGCACCGGCATTTTCCAAAGTCTGATGGAGAGACTGTTACAGGGCATAAAAGGGGTTGTGCCCTACTTCAATGATGTCTTGATAGCTGCCCCCACTAGAAGCCTCTTAGAAAAACGACTCAGAATGGTTCTCCAGAAATTCAAAGACGCTGGCCTGAAGGTCAAGAAAGACAAGTGCCCACTATGTACTGAGAGGGTTGAATTCCGGGGTACCTTCTTGACAAACAAGGAATTCACCCTACTGAGAAAAAACTAGCTGCCATAAAAATGCCCCAAGACCTAGGAATAAAACAGATCTCCAAGCCTTCCTGGGACTCATTAATTTTTATAACATCTTCTTGCCCCAGAAAGCAACCGTTGCTGAACCCCTGCATAGGCTCCTCGACAAGAAGGCGTCCTGGATCTGGGGACACCGGGAAGAATGAGCCTTTCAGCAAGTTAAAGACCTTTTAACTTCAGATGCTGTATTAATGCAATATAACGAGACTTTACCTTTAACTGTCACCTGCGACGCCTCACCGTTTGGAGTAGGAGCCATCTTGAGCCACGTCCTGCCAAACGGAACTGAGGCACCTATTGCATTTTTTTCAAGAACCTTATCTAAAACCGAGAGAAACTATAGCCAACTCGATAAAGAGGCTCTCGCTATCGTGTCTGCGATCAAACGATTCCATGAGTATGTATACGGAAGACCCTTTGCCATAATCACCGATCACAAACCATTACTTGGCATCTTAGCGGAGACAAACCAACTCCCACATTTTATCACCCAGAATGACACGTTGGTCAGAGTTTCTGGCTGCATACAATTACCAACTACTACACCGCCCGGAAAAGCCATTCCCCACGCTGACGCCTTGAGCCATTCTCCGCTTCCAGAAGTCATAAGCCCCAACTCCAACCCTAGCTGCACTACAAATAGAAACTCTTCCTTCACCACCCCTGACTGCATGGGACATCGCCTCGGAAACAAAGAAAGATCCTTGTTTGGCACGAGTCCTCAGCTGGGTGGAAAGAGGTTGGCCTGACAATGAACCCAGCGACGTCCTTAAGCCTTTCAAAAACTGACAGACAGAACTTTTCTCCCAAAAAGGATGCATCTTGTGGGAGAAAGAGTCATAATCCCTGAGAGACTACAGCATAAAGTTCTAAAACTCTTGCACGATGGACACCCAGGCATCGTGCGCATGAAGGCACTGGCAAGGAGCTACACATGGTGGCCAGGTATAGATAAGCAAATAGAGACCTGGGTGGCCACCTGTACCAAATGTCAGGAAACTCGCTCAGCTCCACCAAAAGCCCCACCGACTGAATGGGAAACGCCTCGAGGTCCTTGGTCCCGTATCCACATCGATTTTGCGGGACCCACCAAGGGACACACATTTCTTATAACAGTAGATGCCTATTCCAACTGGCTGGAGGTCCACAAAATGAAGAGCAACACCACAGAAGCAGTTGTTTAAAAACTAAATAGACTATTCGCTACGCACGGGTTGCCAGATGTCCTGGTCTCAGATAATGGCCCCCAATTCACTGCTCTAGCATTTGAACAGTACCTAGCAGACCGGGAATACTCCATGCTTTAACATCGCCAGCTCACCCGGCGGCCAATGGCAGGGCTGAGCGCATGGTCCAATTCATAAAGAAAACGCTACACAAGATGGAACATGGGGACATCGATGACAAGGTGACCAGGATGCTTCTCCTCCAGCATATCACCCCAAGCAGCACCACAAACAGAACCCCAGCCGAACTGCTCATGGGCCGAAAACTTCGCTCACATCTTGATCGCCTACACCCTGCCTACACGCCGGAAAAGGCCCTGGGGTCCAGCAGCAGGTGTCGCACATTCAAGGTAGGCGACCTAGTCTTTGCAAAAACTTTTCCGGTGACCCATTGTGGGTCCCTGCTACCGTAACCCAACCTACGGGCCCTCGATCCTACCGTTTACAAACTGATGATGGGAAAACGTGGAAGCGCCACATCGACCAACTTCGCTCCCGACTAGCACCTACCCCGTCACAAGCCCAGAATTTCAAACCGGG
This sequence comes from Notechis scutatus, assembly GCF_049901735.1. Classification (NCBI taxonomy): domain Eukaryota; kingdom Metazoa; phylum Chordata; class Lepidosauria; order Squamata; family Elapidae; genus Notechis; species Notechis scutatus. Next base: position 69,074,312 of record NC_142014.1, on the reverse strand, counting down.
GGAGGGAAACCGAAGGGACCAGAAGAGAATTAGCATACGACCCAGTAAGCGAAAACCAGCAATCAGCACAACCAACCCGGGATACTCACCTGCCGAAGGAAAACCAAGCCAGATGATCGCCTCACCACAAAGCAGTACCGCGACTGAAGCAAATCCAAGGAATCCGAATGACAGCCGTGACAGAAGCAGAGATGACAACCCCGAGTCACCCAGCGAAGAGGTTGGACTATTGTTGCCATTAAGTTCAGCACGCAGCCCACCGGAACCAGAGCCAGAGCAAAGACCGGTGGAGCAACGCAGATCGAGTAGACAGGTGAAGCGACCTGCCTATTTGGAAGAATACATCACCCCACCCTCAGACGGAACCTAGGGGGAGGGTGTTTACGAACTAAGCAAACGCATTGGTTTTGAATCCTAATAGTTTTACTTCCACAGCAGGCTCGTAATCCTGCACTTCTCATTGGCCCGCAGTTAGCAGATCGTGATTGGTCGTCTCTGGCTAATCTGATTGGCTGACAGCGGGTCGCCGCCGATTGGATGCTTCCAGCGCGGCAAACTTGAATCATTGGACATTGTGACAGCAGCCAGCTCTATAAAAGGAGCTGCTGCTGCCCAAGCGTTCGTTCTCTTTCTGAAGTCACTAATAAAGAGTTGAGTCACTATTCGATGTCTTGTCTCCGTTCCTTGCGCCCACTCCTCCAGATCTAACAGTATTCTAATTAGGTTATAATCCTGTTGCTTTTGAATTGACTTTCAAACTATTTTGATTACCTGTCTTGGATAGAAACAGAGGTGGTATTCAGCAAGTTCTGACCAGTTCTGGAGAACCGGCAGCGGAAATTTTGAGTAGTTCAGAAAACCGGCAAATATCACCTCTGACTGGCCCCGCCCCTATCTATTCTCTGCCTCCCAAGTCCCAGATGATTGGCTGGGTCTTCTTTGGTTGCCCTGCACAGGAGAATGGAGCTGGAAAGCAGGTTAGTGGGGTGGAGAGGGAATAGGGATTTTGCAGTATCCTTCCCCTGCCACGCCCACTGAGCCAAGCCACACCAACAGAACCGGTAGTAAAAAATTTTGAATCCTACCACTGGATAGAAAGCAGGATATAAACAAATAACACAAGAGAAGCTTAAGCTCTTTAACTCAGAACTGAATCAAAGTCCATTTGGGTAGACATTTATATACTTGCCCATCGTATGGCTCCCTCTGATGGTGACCATTATGGAAAGGAGCCATCTTTGCTAGGGTCTTTCAGTAGCCAGACCTTTTAATGGTCCTTAAACATTTCAGGAAATTGCTTTGTGGTTAATTTGGCTGCTCATTAACAAATGCAAATCGACAATGTACTGCGTTAACACTTTCTTTTTTTAGCAATGATCACTGCTGTTGCTGTGCTAATGTTTTATGTCGCCTACTGGAAGATTTTTTTAATAGATTAGCTGTTGTCCCCTTAAGAAATGTAATAATATAAATATATCATTATATATTGCTTTTTGAAGTAAAAAAAAAATGGATCCAAACAGGCTGCCTTGATGCAGGTTTCTGGTCTCTGCCAGGTCATAGCAGAGTGTGGCAGCAGCCCCCCCCCCAAAAAAAGGCAATGCAATCATAGGCGGCATTAACAGAGGGATAGAATCAAAATCACGTGAAGTACTAGTACTGCTTTATAAAACTTTAGTGAGACCACACTTGGAATATTGCATCCAATTTTGGTCACCATATTATTAACAAAAGGTAGACACTCTGAAAAGAGTGCAGAAAAAAAGCAACAAAGGTGATTAGAGGGCTGGAGGCTAAAATATATGAAGAACAGATGCAGGAATTGGGTTTGCCTAGTCAAGTGAAAAAGAAGGGCTAGCGGGGTGACATGATAGCAGCGCTTCAATATTTGAGGGGCTGCCACAAAGAAAAGGGGGCTCAATTTTCCAAAGCTTCTGAGGGCAGGACAAGAAGCAACAGATGGAAACTAATCAAGGAGAGAAGCAATCAAAACTTCCTGACAGTGAGAACCATTAACCAGTGGAAGAGCTTGTCCTCAGAAGTTGTAGAGGCTCCATCACTGGAGGCTTTTAAGAAGAGACTGGACATCCGCTTGTCTGGAATGGTAGAGGGCAATGATGGCTAACCTTTATGGCACCGAGTGCCCAAAGTGCATGCGCATCCCCAAAATGCAATGCGCCCTGCCCATGTGCATGCCCCTCGCATGTCCCCCTCCCCCACATGTGTGCACACATCCCTGCGTATGTGTCCCACCCCCTGCGCATGCACGGCAGAGACCCGAAGACCAGCTGGCTGGTGGGTGTTCCGTGTGCATGCACAGCTGAGCTGGGGCGACATCTTGCACGCATGCCATAGGTTTGCCATCACAAATATAGGGGCTCCTGCTCATGAAGGGGGGTTGGATTAGATGACCTTTCCAACTCTGTTATTCTGTAAAGGGCAGCCTGTAGCTAAGGCTTGTTTATGGAGCTTCTCTGCAAAGCCCAGAAAGATGTATATAAAGACCTCACAGTAATATGCATGGCTGCAGTGGCCTTTGCCTAAGCAACACGCATGAGCCCATGGGAACACAACCAGAAAAGTAAAGGTTCTCAACTTACCACCTGTGACCTGGAATTATGACTTGCTGACATTCTCATATATGACATCGCTAATGCAAAACTGCTGCTTCTTCTTTAGCCACATCAGTTGCACACACTGGTGAATAAAAATGTATTGTTCCTGTAGAAAGAGACCCAAAACACCTCCAGTCACCCATATATATTTATGGTAGGTCCCCTGCTTTCCAATACATTTGGGCTGCTGTCCTTTAGTCAACTTTATTACAGGATTTTTCATCAACGTTCCTAGAATTGTCAGCATCAAAAACAAAACAAAAAAAATCTTGGCTTTATTTCCTCCAGAATTCAGATTGGAATGTTAATTAATTAATATCTGAATATTAATATTCAGATTGGAATATTTATGATTTTATTAATGTTCTGATCTCTTTAATTATTGTGTGTGTAAACCAGCATTTCCCAACCTTAGCCATTTTAACATAGGTGGACTTCAACTCCCAGAATACCCCAGCCAGCATTGCAAGATTTGCAAGACTGTCTAGGACAGGGGTCTCCAACCTTGGCAACTTTAAGGCTTGCGGACTTCAACTCTCAGAATTCCTAAGCCAGCAAAGCTGGGAGTTGAAGTCCACAAGTCTTAAAATTGCTAAGGTTGGAGACCCCTGGTCTAGGAGATATTACAGTTTTCAGGGACTTCAAAAATGTCCTTCGAAGTGCCCATCTACTATTTGTGAGCTCACAACATTTGCTTCTGTTTCATCAAGGAGGCTTATGAGCCACGTGGTGAACCAGGAGGATTAATTTTCCACTGTATAAAGAAACCTGAAACCAGGTGGAAAGAGAATGATGTTTGCTTTGCAGGTTTATATTGAAATGAATTCAGAAGAGCTGCTCTGAATTTGCTCCTGAAAGGGAAACTGACATCTCGTGGCCAAATAGATGCATTTTCATAGCTTGTGCTGGACATGAGAACAGATACGCTATATTGCATGAATAAATGGATTAGGAGGTTAGAACAGGGGTCCTCAACCCCTAATCTGTGGACTGACACTGGTCTACAGCATGCCAACAATTGGGCCATGCAAACAATCAAAGTCCCATCCACAGGATGCAGGCAGCACACAAATCCACTCCCTGTCTGGTCCACGGAAAAACCTCTCTCCATGGAATCGATCCCTGGTACCCAAAAGGTTGGAGGCCACTGGGTTAGAACACCTTTTCCAATTTTGTGTCATTCTAGATCTAGAACTACCATATCTCAACTAGAAAAAATCAGATGACCACCAGGTGGCAGCCAAGAAATACATTAACTCTTTACTGTCACCACTTGGTGGTTCTGAATATTTGCAGCCCACATCCGAGTGGTGATCTGGCACTAACGGGCTTGTGTAGAGGTGGTATTCAGCAGGTTCTGACCAGTTCTGGAGAACCGGTAGTGGAAATTTCGAGTAGTTCGGAGAACCAGCAAATACCACCTCTGACTGGCCCCGCCCCCATCTATTCTCTGCCTCCCGAGTCCCAGCTGATTGGCTGGGTCTTCTTTTGTTGCCCTGCACAGGAGAACGGAGCTGGAAAGCAGGTCCGTGGGAATGGGATTTTGCAGTAACCTTCCCCTGGAGTGGGGAGGGAATGGAGTCTTTCCCTGCCAGGCCCACCAAGCCACACCCACAGAACCAGGAGTAAAACATTTTGAATCCCACCACTGCAATTGAACTGTCACGCTGGGAAACAGCTGATTTGGAATTCCTGCTGGAATGTGGGACGAATTCAATAGGGCATTAAACAGAAGTCTTATCCTAAAAACAAAACTCAGGAACAGTAAACCTGTACATCTTAGTGTTGGGGATACAGCTTCCCAGATTGTAAGCTGTGATAAAGCATGCTTTTAAATTCCTCTCCAACTCCACAATTTTTCTTCTACTACCCCGAACTGGCCAGTCCAACGCATCATATATCCTGCTCTTCGGGGTTTCGTGCTGCCAGGCATTTGGGGCATTCCATACTTGATTTGCTGAAGCATGACAGCACCCTACTGTGGTTGTGTGTAAGGAGAGAAGGAGGCAAGGCATAACATTGTTATGCCAGAGGAGCAGGAGGTTTGACCAGCTGGCAAACAGCAGGGTTTCAGCATCCCTACAGAAGTTGGCAATATCTCATCCGTGGATATTTCGGAAGAAAAGTTAATTGAGAGCAACTCAACAAGCAAATGGGAAATGGAGGTATCTAAAAGGACCAGCGTCAGACCTGACCTTCAAGGTTGCAACAATGACTTGGATGCATAAGGACTAGCCAAGAGAATTGTTTTGGAAAAGTGGAAAAGTATTATTATCCCACGTGAAATACTGGATTCAAGGAATTTTTATCTTTTTTTTTTTTTTTGAAAAGGCTATTTTAAAACCAACACAATATATTTCCCTCTGGCCCGGATTTTGTAGTATTTTACAAGAATGAACAATTTTATGCCTAACTTGATACAGTCTTATGAATATATTTAACGGATGTATATCAATGTAATATGTCCCTGTTTACTTTTTTTCCCTCCTATTTGTTTGCGTGGGTTTTTTTTTATGCTGGATGGTTTTGTAACTAAACAAATAATTGAGTTGTTGGGTTTGTGAACTCATCATTCTATACATTGTTGTCTGTAATTTTTAAAAAATTGTAATAGAATTATTTTTTTAATAAAAACACTTGGATTACGATGCAAATAGCAGTGTAAATTTGCGGCTGGACTGTACCATCTCAGATTGCAGCGGGTTTTTTTTGGGAGGGGTGGGGGGTTAGGGTCATGTTTGAATTCTCTCTCAGAAATTAACAACTGCTCATAAAAAAATAGCACGTCAAGGAGTTGGTTCTAGATTGTGTGTGTATGAACTGTATGTCTGCCCACACAGATATACATGACCCAAATCCACCTCAGTAATGAACCGTCTTTGCATATTAACCCTTTGAGACAGCCCAAGAAATAGGCATGGTTCCTACCAGGGTTTTTATAGTTGCAGGGTAGAATAACAGAACCTTGAAAGCCTGCCAGAGTTTCTTTCTGCCCCATCTTATACCTCTTTTTATACCAAATCAAAGTGGGGTTCTTGAAGTTCTGTCTCATGTTTTCCTCTTTCTTAGGACTGAAAGATCTTTCCTAAAAGTTGTCTCCCTTAACGGTTCACTCCTTCCTTCTGCATTCCCAAGGCTAGGTCTACATCCCTTCCCACTGCATGATTGAGGCCGTTTTCTCTCAGCCTGACCCACCACCCAAGACTGTTGAGGTAGAAGGAACACTGTACATTGCCTTGAATTCCTGAATGAAAATTGGGATAAATCTAATAAATAAATAGGCAAAAAGGATAGTGATGATGCTATGTTTGCACTCTCACAGATGTTCACCCTTTGTAGGTACAGCTGTTTTATCTTCTCCCCCGGTTTCAATTCTTCCCATTTATGCCAGTTATTTCTTTTATAGTGTGATGTTCAATATTCTACATTTTCTAGTCATCATTCTAGCCATGTGTCTCAGGAATGAAAGGAAGCCTCAAGCAAATAAATGAATTAAATTGGCTGTTTAAAACATGCGTAAGTAAAAGTCATACCTCTGTCTGAACCATGGACATCCGATAAGACCTCATATCGGACACCATTCCCAATATATCTACAAATTCATGATCGTGAATGTGTTGTAAAAGCCGGTCTAATGCTATGAAGGTCCCAGTTCGTCCCACACCAGCACTGCAAAACAAACATAACATTATACACCATTGCTTCTGAGGTGAGAAATATGGCTATTCCTATTTTGTTCTGGGAAATCTTATAAACTGCATAAGAATAGAATACTTTATTGTTACTTTGAACGTATACTAATTGGCATACATTAAAATAAAATTACGTTGCATACAACTCTCAAAGGGTCTCCACCTATAATATAAACATAACAAGATAGATAGATAGATAGATAGATAGATAGATAGATAGATAGATAGATAGATAGATAGATAGATAGATAGATAGATAGATAGATAGATAGATAATAGATAGATAGATAGATAGATAGATAGATAGATAGATAGATAGATAGATAGATAGATAGATACAGTATTATGCATGTACCCACATATATGGAATGGAGAAACAACACATAAATATCCATCATCACAGCATACCATATATCCTGCCATCTAATGTTCGTTACTATTACAACATATTCTTTGGTAAGTGCTAATGATTTTTAAAGCATTTCTCCTAATAATACACAACAGACGGAGAAAACTCTTAAGTATTCAATAGTGTCATGATTAAAGATGGAGACTGGCCATGCCTATAAGAAAGTGATGATCTTCCATCTTCCAGCACATCATATCTGAGGAAAAGAATAAATCTGGCTGGTTTGACTTTCAAATTTGCAGGTTCCATGTGCAATTCCCTCATGTTTTTCAACATGTTTTGGAGCAGAAAAAGATAAACTCTAGTCCATGCTGTTCAGCACATTCTGATAACCAGTTCCCAAATCCATGGTAAGTTTTATTTTATATTGCTCATCCATCCTTCTACTGCAATTCAACGCCATCTGAAGGAGGGCTTTGGTAGCATTTAAGTCATTCCTTAGAGTTACATCCATGAGCTACTAGACTTCCATAGAAAATTGTGAATCTGAATTAATGGATTTTCTCCTCTCACTGTCAACTAAAAAATACTTCTTTGGTCTTTTTAGTTGCCAGCAGAAAGGGAGTGGGGGAAAGTAGTGCATTCCTCAAATGCTTCAGATAATTGTTAGGTAGCTGGAGCTGTTGGCGCGCAAGATTATTACTGGAGAGCATGATTGGTGACTCTTGGCTATGGATGTGTCCCATTGGAGAATATACATCCAGGGGGTGGGGGGAAGACTAGGGTCAAGGGGGAAATGAATGATGTATCTTAGTGTCGGCTGCACCCAGGTAACTCCAACATGGCCACTCCTAATAAATCATTTTTTTTATTCTGAGAAATGCGGCTAGAGACTTATGATTTGAATGGGGGTGGATTTGTCGGAGCCCTGACACTCACCCAATCTCTTTCCTGACTGGATCATATATTTTCATCTACAGATCTATGGGCAGGAACATTTTGTTTCTGAATTTTGTAAGTTAACCTGACCTTTAGAGTCTCATGATGACAACTATTTTATGTAAATGAATGAAATTGGAGAAAACTATATTCAGACACTGATGGATTATGACTGTATAGGATAATAATAATTAAAACAGACTCTGCTGGATTACAGTATTTTCAGGAGGAGGAGGAAGAAGAGGAGGAAGCAGAAATCTATTTTTTTCTATTCAAATGTAACAGAGCTTACAGACTTAAGTTTAACCTGAAACCACAGAAGCGGATAAAGACATATAGAAATAAAATTCTGGGGTTTTCAGCATAGTGAAAGGATTGCCATGTCCACAATTTATCCCCAAATTAGGAGCTATACATAATGGCACCCTTAAAATGAAGCACTGGTAATATAGGAAGAACTGAGGTGGCAAGCGACAACTTGCAGTGAAACTCCCATTGAAGGATCTTAAAAGGGACAGAAACAGCCTGTCAGTGGAAGAGCCGTTTGACCAACAAGTTGGAGACATCAATGAGTTCTCTACCAAACAGAATGCAAGTTCTAAGAAGGAAAGCTGGCACAGAAAACATATAGCCCTCCGATTCCCCTTCACTGCAAAACAACAACAACACATATTTGGTACTATGCAAGAAGCAACACACAATTGTTCTTCTGGCTATGTTATGTCCACATCTTCCACATCCAGGGGGCAACAACCTACCTGCAGTGTACAACCATGGGCCCCTTGCTTTTCACTGCCTGCTGCCTGACCATCTGTACAAAGTGCAAAATGCTTTCTGCTGCGTTGGTGGGAGGAACACCATGGTCAGGCCAAGAGGTGTAATTAAAATGCATCACGTCCTGCACTTCATCTGCCTGAGTGGAAGGGAAAAAAACACAAAGGTACCAGAATAACATCAGCCTATCGCCAGCAAGTGCTCACTTACACAGGTGAAAATCATCAATGCATAGAGCTGGGTAAGAGTGGAGAGGGTCCAGTCCAACTTTCTACTTTGCAGGGGATAATTAATTTATTTTATTTACATATTAGACTTGTTGGCCTCCCATCTCACCTAGATAAAGTTGCTGGCTAATTAATAAATGGGGATATTTTGTTTTGTTTTTAGCCTGGAGACTAAAACATATGAAAAATGGTCGCAGGATTTGGGTTTGCTAGTCTAGAGAAAAGGACTAGGAGGGACATGATAGCAGTATTTGAGGGGCTGCCACAAAGAGGAGGGGGGTCAATTTATTTTCCAAAGCACAAGAAACAATGGGTGGAAACTAATCAAGGACAGGTAGCAAACTGGAATTAAGGAGAAACTTCCTAACAGTGAGGACAATTAACCAGTGGAACAGCTTGCCTTCAGAAGTTGTGGGTGCTTCATCACTGGAAGTTTTTAAGAAGAGACTGGACAACCACTTGTCTGGATTGGTCTATAGTCTCCTGCCTGAGCAGGAGGTTGGGCTAGAAGACCTCCAAGGTCCCTTCCAGCTCTATTCTGATTCTAGGTAGTCTCAACTTACAACTACAACTGAGTCCATATAAGACTGTTGGGAATCCAGGAATATTCTAATCTAAGAACTGAATGGCGCACTCATCTCTCCCTATAGCAACAGCACTTAGTCTTATATACCGCTTCACAGCCCTTTACAGCCCTCTCTAAGCGGTTTACAGGGTCAGCATTTTGCCCCCAACAATCTGGCTCCTCATTTTACCCACCTTAGAAGGATGGAAGGCTGAGTCAACCTTGAGCCTGGTGGGATTTGAACTGCCAAATTTCAGGCAGTCGGCAGTCAGCGGAAGTAGCCTGCAGTTACTGCACTCTAACCGCAGCTCATCCAAATTTGCTTTATTTCTGCAGTGTAATTTCAACCCAGAGGGAAATAGAGATGGTAACACCCAGGCAACCTTGGCTGATCTTGGAAAAGCAAACTAAGGTCAGATCTACCAGCATGAGATGATTGTGGAATCCCAGAATAATAGACTTCACACTGGGAAATTGAAGGACCACAAAGGGCTATGAGGGCCGTATAATTACTTTTTTGCATATTCAGCGGTATTCGCTGATTTGAAAAAAGACCGTCTGAAGTAAATGAAAACTTAGATGAGCAGGATGTTGAATAGAAACCTACATACACACACACGTCATAGAATGTACAGGTAGTCCTTGATGTACGACCACAATTGGGACCAGAATTTCAGTTGTTAAGCGACTTGTACTCCATTTTACGGCCTTTTTGCCACGGTTGCTAAGTGAATCCTGTGACCATTAATCAAATCTGGCTTTCCCCCTTGATTTTTCTTGTCGGAAGCATTCTGGGAAGGTAGCAAATGGTGATCATATGAGACACACACACACACCCCGGGCACTACAACCATCGCAAATACACGCTGGTTGCCAAGCGCCCAAGTTCTAATCACCTGACTATGGGGATGCTGCAATTGTCATAAGTGGAGGACCCATCGTAAGTCACTTTTTTCCAGTGCCATGCTAACTTTGAGCAATCACTAAACGAATGGTTGTAAGTCGGGGACTACCCGTATAGGGGATTTAAAATTAAGTCCTGAAAGGTATTAATGGAGCAGAATTCCTAACAATTAAAAGCTGCATGATGCCATTTACATTGACCTACATAGCTGATTCTGAAGTTCCTGAACACCCAATCGGCTTGCTCTTCTTCTGACAGCATCTCCACCGTGATGTCTCCATAAAGAACTGGCTCTTCTGCAAAAGGCCAGTAATGGTCACATTTTACCTGGAAAGGAGGGAAAACAAAGCCAAATTACAACCGAGAAACAAATCTCTTAAGAGGGTTTTCCTTTGGCAACCGTCAAAGTTGATGCAGGAATCCAAGGACGGGACTGCAAATCTCTCTATATAAAAACACCACTCATACATCATCACGAAATCTCCAAACCGTAAAGCTTACAAACTAAGAAAGGATTTTTCAAAATGACCATCAGAGCATTAGTATTCATTTCTAACTCGTCTCTACTACTCGATTCTTCATGGCCTATCAATCGTTCGTAGAATTCTTGGGCTTTTTCCACGGAGTCTACTTTAATTTTTCTTTCTTCCCAAGTGATTAGCATTCCCTCTGGGATTAGCCATCTAAATATGATACCTTTTTGGTTTAAATGGTTTGCCAAGAATTTATAATCTCGCCTCTGCTCTCTCACTCTTGGGATTTGTTTAAGCACCAAGATTTCTTTCCTTTGTATGTAATTGTTTCTTCTCTAGAAATTTTATATATAATATCTCGAACTTTCCTTCTGGCAAATCTCACATGGACCTCTTTTTATGTGGATGTTTTATGTTTATGTCGTCTTGCATAATTTGTGCTCACTCTGTATACTTTGTCTAACTCTTTCAGAATATCGTCCCTATCTTTTTCCAATAGGTCTGCTAATATTCCTGCCATCACTTGTTCTAAGTCCTCTTCTTTAGATTCCATTATATTTTGGAATCTTAGATATGCTGCGGCCTTATCCATTTCCAAATATACCAAGGAGTCGCTCATTTCTTTACTCACATTTCTTAATTGCTGACTAACCATTTCCAGCTTCTTTTCCGTTTGTTCCGTTCTTTTCTCAACCTCCTTTATTGTTGATTCATTCCTTTCTAGTGCTTGCTGTATTGTTTCAAGTTTTTGATCCAGCTTTAGGATGTCTAGTTTCATTTCTGCCTTTAAGTTTCTCATCTCTTCTTTTAGTTCATTTGTGTCAGCTCTTGATTCAATATGATTTTTTACCACTATTTCCTGAAGCTTCAGCATGGACTCTTGTAAAGTAAGAAGGGTCGATTGAATATTGGCATTCGTGATGATAGGTTGTTTTTCTCCAGATAAAGTTTCTTCAATTGTCTTTTGTGCCATCACTGAGGTTGATGGCATTGAAGTTGTTTGTATTGAAGAAGTCTTCTTTCCAGTTTTAAGCATTGTATTAGTGACGGAGGTCATTTCTTGTAAAATTTGTTTTTGTTTTTGTATTATATTAAATATGTTGTCCCAAATTAACATTCACTATTAAGAAATATCAACTATAAATGGCCACTACGCTAAATAATATGATATGTTACAGGATTAACCTCTCTTATCAAGATATATATATTTTCCAGAACACTTTTACAGCTAATTTCTAAATCAAATATCTGGATTTGTAATTCTTAATAATATATCAAATTCCTCTATTTAAATTTAAATAATATTAACCTGTATATCTATAAATACTATAGAATCCCAAATCTCAAAATAGCGTTATAAAATAATATTTCAAATACTTAAAAATCTAAATATAGATATATCAACCTTACTATACAATAATTAATTAGTTAATCTATAATAATCACAATTAATCACAATTAATTATTTAATTCAATCTACTCAACGCCTATAATCAAATATCTATACCTAAATAATTAATTAATTATCACCTCCCTTTTTTATGTGTGTTATAACCAAATATAAATATAATATTACTAATGTATCAATTAAATATATATAAATTACATTTACCACATTCAAAAATCAGTTAAGTTGGTGTCAAGAAATAATTGTTGCAATCCGCAAATTTAAAAGCTTAGTGTCTTAATATAATTGTTCAGTTTTTCAAGATTCCTTCACTGAGCGCACCGGAAGTACAGAGTTGCTGAGTAATGTCTCTGATTTCACTATCTCACCACACTTTCCGCTGTAGTCGTTCCTCCTTTCGTTTGAAAGTTTAACAAGTCAATTTTTAGATTCAAATAGTCTCTTTCTTTAATAAATCTTCTCCACTTTAATAAATCTTCTCCACAGTCCAAAAATCCAAAAGGAGACTAGTAAATTATTCAGTTTCGTTCGTGGAATATTTAAAGTTGTAATTTAATTCCTTACTTCAAGTCTCCCACCATTTCAAGTTCGTCCTTCCAATTTTCCCCAAAGTCCACAATTCAAATCCTTCAAAGTTCCCTTAAATTAAATTATTGGTCTTTCTTTCTTCTTGTTTTCTCTCTCCCCCAATTATTATCAGTCTCTCAGATCCTTCCGATTCTCTTATCTTCTCTGTCCGATCACTCGCGTCCTTACCCTCTTCCGTCTCATGAGCCCTTTCGCTTTCACCGCCGCTCGTATCTGCTTTGGCCGCTGTTTTCGGGCTTCACTCCGACTAAGATACTCCAATATTCAACGCTCAATCAGGATCACAAATTCTTTCACTCACACTCTTCATTCACCACAGTCTGTCACTCACTTGCTTCCTCTTGTATGCAACGATCAAGGCTTTAGGACCGCCATTGCTGACAGTCTCTTGTTGTCGGTCTCCACAGGGTTTCTCTACGTCACGATGAGAATCGCCTTTTCCACACCACGACTTGAGTCTCCCCACACTGGCACACTTCTCTACAAGATGTGTGCACCCCTAAGGGTCACTCCAACAGCAAGAGGAGATAGCATGAAACCCAGAGCGAGCTTCAGCACCTCCGTTCGCCCATATCTCGTCACCGGAAGTCTCTAACGCTTTGCTAAAATTTTTGAAGCCCACCTCTGGCCAGTCCCTCTCTCTCAGAACTAAAAACACTTCCAAAATCTTGTTGAGAAGACTGTGTAGGCAGTTTCCAGTAGCCAAAAATGACTTAAACGGACACACACGGATAATGCTAGATGTAGAATTCTAGTAAGACTCCATGTTCCAAGAGGCATGAAAGAATCTAGAATCATAGAACAGGAAGTAACCTCAGATATTACTTTAATCTAATGCCCTGCTCGGTCTACATACCCTTCTCTTCTCATTGCATTGAGTAAGCATAACAATGATTTGTGACTTCTGCTGGAGAACCATCTTCCAAAAGTCATTCCTTGTCTCAGGGAGTGGTCCTTGTGTCGCAATATATTCTTGTGGGCAGTTATAACCCTACAAAAGAAAACGCTTACTACAGTATTATTTTATCGATACATCCTCTTTAAATAAAGGTTGCCTTTTAAGCCACATCAGACTATAGTTTCTTCCCAAGGATACCTGCAGTGATGATTAATTCTTATGTAACTGCTACCCTTATATTTGGTGTGCATTGCTTAAGCAGTCTGTCAACCCTGAAGCTGGTCTGGCCAAAGCCATCTTGGAGCTTCAATGATGCCACACTAGAGCTGAGGGATAGGGCCCTTCCCTTTCCCTCAGTGGTAGTATTCTACTGGTTCACCCCGGTTCTGCCGAGCCGGTAGCGCCAATGAGCAGCGGAGACCAAACCGGTTCTCTCTGCCGTTCTGCTGTTGGGCCCACCTGCCTGGGCTCCCATACTCACCTTTATTCCCTGCTTTTGAAGTGCAGCTGCTTTGCGCGGCACAGCAGAGTGCTGCCCGGCAGCTGCTAAAGCGACGGGGAGAGTGCAGGCTTGCAGGACATGAGTTGGAACGTCTCTGCACCTGTGCAAAGTGCACATTTGGCGCGTGCGTGCACGCAAAGTGTGTGCACGTGTGCAAAGCATGCCCACCCAAGCCATGCCCACCGAAACGGTGGTAGACAATTTTGAAACACACCACTGGGAGAAGGGATTAGAGCAGTGATGGCTAACCTATGACACGCGTGTCACTCGTGACACGCCGAGGCACTTTGACTGACACGCCTGTTGGTGTGGGGAAAACCTGCACATTTAGAGGCTGCCTGTGCTCTGCTCCAATCCCTGCTCCCTGCTTGTTGCGTGGAGGCGTGGTGTCGCCGCTGCCGCAAGATCTTTGCAGCAGAGAACCAGTTTTAACCGCCATAAACTGAGGTTTGTCAGTTTCATTACCTCAGGAACACTACAGGAGGAAAGGAGATCCATGAGGTTCACAGCCCTGTAAGGTGGCCTTCCGATCCCCACATCCTGCACCTGTAGCCCTGAGACCAGGGAGACAAGTTTCACAGCCCTGTGTGATCACCCCAGCCCAGTCCGTCATAAACCAAATTATTGATATTTCTTGAAGTGACACACGACCCGAGGAAGGCTCTACTTTTTCCCGATTTTCAACACACCAAGCTGAAAAGGTTAGCCATCACTGGATTAGAGATTGCTGGGGTTGTGCAAATAAATAATAAAATTCTTTCTCTTGGGAACCAAGGATGTTCTCATACCTGGCTGGAGGAAGGAGGAGTGATGTCACCAGAGCAGCGGATGCTGCCTTGATTGGGCCATGTGACTGATTGTTTGGGATTGCGGGGGAGACTTTCACTTTTAATTAGGCGAAAATCAAGGGACCCTTCAGAGTCGGTTTTCACCAGATCTGTGCCAATATGATATTTCCAATTAAAGCTATTCTTTGAGGAATAGCTACCTGCCTCGGAGTTTTTGCTTGCATTGGATCTATTACTTGGAACCCTGACATAAGCAGAATCAACATGCTTATGTTTATATGACCCTGTTAACTTTGGAGCTAATTGGCATGCCATAAACTAAAATTGCTATTACAAGGAACCATTTTAACTGTTTGCATACATTATAAGAGCGGTATGGTGCAGTGGTTAGAATGCAGCATTGCAGGCTGACTCTGCCCACTGCCAGGAGTTCAGTCCTGACTGGCTCATGGTTGACTCAGCCTTCCATCCTTCCGAGGTCAGTAAAATGAGGACCCAGGTTGTTGGGGGCAATATGCTAACTTTGTAAACCACTTAGAGAGGACTATAAAGCCCTATGAAGTGGTATATAAGTCTAGGTGCTATTGCGATTACATTCTAGATAGTACTTTCCACTTATCTGAGTCCAGGTTACTTACAGGGATATAGTTGGCATTAATGTAATCGGAGCCTTCTTCTTCATTCATCGAAACCAACTGAACACGGCTGAAGTCATCTGCAAAAAGACAAGATATCCAATGACAAATTCAACATAAATACATATCACAAATTTTGGAATTGAGTCTCTGAAAATTTATGCGTGCATTTGCACGCATTTGGGAAAAAATCAAGAGCCAATCAACTTTCAGTAGCTGATATTTCAATACATTCACAGTTTTGTATACAGGCAAGGGAAAGTACTTCATGACTACTACCCAGAAAAACCCTTCACTACTGGATTACCAGGAACATATTACATATCAAGGACCATTTTGGAATATGGTTTTGTATGGTGTATCACTCTATGCATTGGTGAACATTGCTTAAAAAGTAAAAAGCTAACCTTACTCCAGGAAGGGAGGAGGGAAGGAGGAAGGAAGGACGGAAAGAAAGAAAGAAAGAAAGAAAGAAAGAAAGAAAGAAAGAAAGAAAGAAAGAAAGAAAGAAAGAAAGAAAGAAAGAAAGAAAGAAAGAAAGAAAATTTTCTATGAGTTAGATTTAAATATAGAAAAAGCTAGCAGGAATGTAAGAACATAAGTTACAGGAGTTCTATGTTTTCATGCTCAACAAAAGGTAGTTGTTTCAGTTGAATTAATAACATAATACCATGCGGTAAATTTACTCCTTTCTGTAGTTCAGAAGGAAAGAATAAGTTAAGCAGGCAAGGAAGGTACTAGAAAAAGCAAGCTGCTCAGAGTACATGATGAAAAAATATAGCTGATAGTTTCCCAACAATGCTACCCTTTGGTGCTGGCATTCCACGTCACCTGGATGCCAATACAAAGTCTGGTATTAAATACAGCAATTCCTTCCTAAAATAACAACTTACAAGGCAGGATATTTGTGTATCGGTTTTTACTACGATTCATGGGAAGATCCGCTGCAAAATGTGGGGTTTCCAGACCAATCAGTTTCAGTTCCTGAGTGTGACACACAAACACACACATTATGCTTAGACATCTTTTGTATCAGCATATTTATCATTAGGCAAGATCATAACAATATTATAGTCAAGGCAAACCATTTGTTTTCAAAGAATAGCTGGGCTAAACTCTAACAAGGGTGGCAACTGTGAGAGTGAACCATTATTTTACGTTGATTTAATATTTGTTTGCTTTTCTTTCCTTCATGGGACAAAATGGACAACATGAGGGCAAACAAACAAAAAAGGAATAATACAATTAAGTAAAAGAGGAATTCAGAGTAGGAGAAATCATCTTTGCGAATGAATACTTACTTATCTGGAAAAAATAAACAAAGTAACATTTTTTATCTGCATCAAGCATTAGTGAGATTATGTGGAAAAGAAATTTCTTCATTCACCCAACCTACATTTGCAAAGTGTACACTACAATATCTTGGGACGTGGTTGACCATTGCTGTCTTCTTCCAAGGGCTGAAAGAGAGGGATTTGCCTAAAGTCACCCAGCTGGCTAAGTACCCAAGGGGGACTAGAACTCACAACTTCCCAGTTTCTAGCTGGGTGCTTGAGTCATATACCAAACCATCTCTCATCAGGAATAAACACACACATACAAATACCACAGAAATGCATGTGTGTATCACATATATTTGAGTGTCTGCTTGTCGGGCTGGCCAAGATAACTTATTATGGTAGTACCTTGGCATTGAACTGCTTTGAAACTCATTCAATTTGGTACTCAATGCATTTTGACACAAAAATTTCACCTGGGTTCTCATTGTTTGTTTGGTACCTGATGCACAAGCTAGAACTTGTTGGTTTCGGCTACCTTGTGATTCGCTACATTATTCCTTAAGGAAAAAATCTGTTTGGTACTCATTATTTTTGGTACTCATTGTGCTACCTGGAAGCAATTAACAATGAGTACTAATACCACTGTATTAGGTCTTTTCTCCCATAATAAAGAAGAGATGGCTATTCATTTATCTCCCTGCTTAAAGGAAAGTATGAGCTCTCTCTTTCATGCAAGGAAAGTTTTTAAAAGAAATGGAAGGAAAAATGATATTTAAGAAGTAATAATCCCTCCGCTCCTGGCCCACTTTGAAATGGAAAAGTCTAAATATACTATCTAGTCTTTTACTCATTTACTTCCATAGAATTTAAATAGCCAATATCTGAACTGGGATTACCTCAAATTGCAGAGAGAATTTGTAATCAGAATCTTTGGCCATATCCTTGACGTAGCTGTCAAAATCATCCAGCTGGACAGGGCTTTTTAAAAAATGCATACAGAAAGAAATAAAGAAAATGATGTCATTCACAAAAGTCACCATCTGGTAACTGAAACCAGGAAGCTGAACAAGTAATTTATGTCCGTATCCAACTAACTTGGAACTGGATGAGAGAAACATCAATAAAATACGATACATCAGATAGATATTACAGAAGTGATGCCAGAATGGTTTGCTTTTTTAAAAAAAAATATATATATTGCAGAGATAGCTAGACAAGTTCAGCATCCTCATTCACATGTATCTCTTCTTAGTTCATGTCTTATCTAGAATAAGATAGAATAAAATAAATAAAAGCCAGCCCTCCTTCTCACAAATAGGTGAGCTGATAGTATTTGAATTACCTCATGCCATACCACAAGAAGGGAAAGGCCCCTCACCTGACTGGATTCTGCACCCCTCCCCAGGCATGTGTCACAAGCCACAGTGATATCAAAAGTGGGCCATCACTCCACAATGCAATTTGTGTCACAGCAGCTGATGAAAATCTTGTCTTTTGCATGCCATGATACACCTGTCTTTTGCACTGTCTTGCCTTCCCCTAAAGACATCTAAGGTCTGTTCCTCGTATTTATGTGAAATCATAGAGCAGGAGGTCTGGAATCCCTTTCCCCAATATTTTATTTTATCCCTCAACAATTGGCAGGAGGTAAAGGAACCTTCACATGTGTTAATCCTACTACCTGAAACATTGCAGTCCAGACCAGGTATATGGCACCTCATCTACTATTAGGAAATGTCAATGTTTTGTTGATTATTTCCAGCAGGACTCAGTCTCTCAAAAACTTCTCACAAGGTCAGGATTCCATATTGTTGTTCTAACATTTCCTGAATACAGCTAGTCCTCAAACTATGACCATATGGAGGCAGGAATCACAGTTGTAAATTGTTGCAGTTGTAAATGGAGGCATCATGTGATCAATTTATTTATTTATTTTGTGGTGGCCATTAAGCAACTGTCATAGCTGTTGGGTGAACACTATGGTCATTAAGTGAATCCATTTTACGGGCATGTAGATGCCAGAAACAGGCAAAAACATTGAAAACTGCAGTCATGTGACCACCAGAAGTTACAAAATGGCCGGTTGTGCTGGTTGCCAAGTTCCCAAATTGTGATCATGTGGCTGTAGGGTGTGTGTGTGTATATCACTGGTGGTATTCAAATTTTTTTACTACCAGTTCTGTGGGCATGGCTTGGTGGGAGTGGCATGGCTTGGTGGGCATGGTAGGGGAAGAATACGTCAAAATCCCCATTCCCTCCCCACCAGAGGTGGGTGTTCAGCAGATTCTGACCAGTTCTGGAGAACGGGTAGCGGAAATTTTGAGTAGTACAGAGAACCGGCAGATACCACCTCTGACTGGAGATATTACAGTATCCTTCCCCTGCCACGTGCACCAAGCCACATTCACAGAACCGGTAGTAAAACAAATTGAATCCCACCACTGCTCCCCACTCCTGGGGGAAGGTTACTGCAAAATCTCCCTTCCCTTCCCCTCCCACCCCACTAACCTGCTTTCCAGCTCCTTTCTCCTGTGCAGGGCAACAAAAGAAGACCCAGCTGATCAGCTGGGACTCAGGAGGCAGAGAATAGATGGGGGCAGGGCCAGTCAGAGGTGGTATTTGGCGGTTCTCTGAACTACTCAAAATGTCCACTACCGGTTCTCCAGAACTGGTCAGAACCTGCTGAATACCCAACTCTGATGTGTATCTGTGTTGTGTACACCCATCGTAACTTTGAAATCAGGTTGTCTTAGGGGAGGCATTATAACTTTAAACGGTAATTAAACGAACAGTTGTAAGTCAAAGACCACCTGTAATGAAGAAAAACAAACCATTCTTCTTGTATAATTTCTGGTGCTCCAATTTGTGAAGATTAGAGTACACATATTAAGTTTCTCTTCCTTAAAGCAACAAAACCCCAAGAACCTGTTTCTTATCAACAATTAATTACCGCTGTTTACCTGCTCTCATTAATGATCCAGTGAATAATTAGTAACTGTGTTGAGTGATGGAACAGTTTGATAACAGGAATGTTCCTGGGTCCCCCCACCCTTCATTTCTTTCACGCTTTATGAGAGTCAACCAAAGGCAAACCCTCTGGGGAATTGTTAACAAGAGATAATTGATTTTTCCCCAGTGCTTAATTTTTCCATTTGTCAAGAATATTTTTATCACGAAGGATCTACTGTGAAAAGTAAATGGAAACCTACAGTTTCTCATGATGGAATGTCACTTTCAGCGACATTCCAGTTTTTGGACAGTCCTTGACCAAGGACGAGGCAGTGCAGGTTTCAAAATTGAAAGGATGCTTGCAGGTCTGATCATAGAAATTTTGGCAATTGTAAAGTCATACTATGGTGCCTTCTGTGGTGTGGCTCATCTTCTGATTTTGTTAGGAATTTCAAAAAAGCGCCCCCTTCTTTCTTTTTATTCTTGAAGTTTTTGAGCTTTTATACTTATGATTTTCAGCCCTGGAAAACTTTTTTTCCCCTTTTTTCTTGGACGTGTCCACCCTAATACCGAACTATTTCTATAACCAAATGCATGAGGGAAAAATACGGACACACGTTAATTAAATAATTGATATTTATAAAATGAGCATACTTGGTCAGCTTTCTCTTCTTCAATCCGTTTTTACTCCTGCAAGAAAAAAGACAAAAACATTCCATAGTTATGCCTCAATTCCAGTTCTGTGGCTATATATTTCTAATGTATCCTATCTATCTATGTGGTTGCTAACAGTCAGCACTGACTTGGTAGCACACAATCACATAATCTTCCTAATAACAAAAATGCATTGATGGCAACATTTTAAGGTGCATGTGTGAACAGTCTTGCCTCGTATGCTGCAAGAATCTGGCTTGTTCATGGATTGAACTGGGCAATGAAAACTTGCTTATCTACCTCCTTGCTCCCACTGTCTGCTTCAGAACCAGCCCTACATTTACACAGGATGAAACTCCTGATTGTCAGTCCCAAAGCAGAGACAACTTTTCAGTCATATATTTACTTATTTTATTTATTGCAATATATATTTGCTTAAACCAAGGTGGATGTTTAGGTGAAGAACATGATGTGCCCTATAATCACATTTATACTAAATCAAAGCACGTAAACATGCAATGATAAGATTCCATGTAACTATATCCAGATTTTCTTAAAGTAAAAAAAACTAGATTTGGTTTGTCCAAAGGTGCTTTTTCAAGAGGCAACTGGACTTTCTGGTTTTTCTTTGTGGTTGTTTCACTTCTTATCCTGAAGAAACTGAAAAAAATTCTTGAATAAGAAGTGAAACATCTTCAAAGAAAAAACAGAAAGTCCAGTTGCCTCTTGAAAAAGCCCCTTTGGGGCAACCAAAACCTGGATGACTGAGAATCTCCATAGATATTTAGATCTGGTTTGCAACACTTTTTAACCTTTTTATTTCAAGGAATAAAATGCAGTCACACTTGGGAAAATTCAGATTAATTAATCAAACCTACCAAGAAAGGAAACTTGTTTATTCAGCCTTCCCCAGCCTGGTGTTCTGCAGATTTACATCTGTCCGTGCTTACCAGGGGAAGTTGGGAATAATGGTTGAGCACATCTGGAGAACAACAGGTTGGGGGAAACTGGCTTTGATTACTGTTAAGCAAAAGAAGATCATGTGACTTACCAAGGGTTAATATAAAATGCCAAGAGATAATCAGTCCAAAGGCAGGAGGGTAACAGAGTTAGGAAAGCAAAGACACTCCTACGCCTGTGAGTATTAATAGATAACATAGAGAGATTTTTTTTTGTCAGAAAAAAAGCGAGATTATTAATATGGCAAACAGAAGTCAATACAACAATTTTGTCATTTGTTAGACTTGGGCAGTCAGAGATCCCAGCAGAAGTAACAGAGAGCTTAGAGCTCCCCTAAATTTGGTTGGTGCTGAACTCTTCATCAGGCAAAGAAGTCTACAATTGGAATTAAGGCTACGTGAGGGGAAAAAAAGAGAAAGAAAAGATGTACCCATTTTTTTCAGGATGCAGCAAATGTCTACATTTAATTCCTTTGTGTATTAAACGAATTTGAATGTCTGCCCGTTCCACCAAAAGCAACTCTGGGCAAGCCACAACAATCATTTGTGCCGTTTTCTGCTCAAAGAGAAGCGTAGTTAGCAACTAAGTGAAAGGCTGACATCCTTGAATGTCCCAGACACTCCTGCATTATGACATGAGCGCTAAAAGAAGGAAAGGAAGGATGGAGAGGAGAAGACATTTCATGAGCTCCATACATCAGATTGCCCAGACTTTCAAGCAGTATGTGTGGGGTGTTATTGAAAAAGGTGTTGTGAGATTAGATGGGTATCGTATGATATCTCAAACAAGATCATGACTCGGAGGGAGTTGAAATATAAATAAACAGTTATTCCCCCCATATTTTTACTTTATTTGATGGGATTAGTCCAGTAGCTACTTTAATGCTCACATGTGTAATATTAGCAAACTTTGAACTCTTTGGGATATGAAGGAGAGAGAGAGAGAAGGGTGGGTATGTGTTGAGAGAGAGGGAGAGAGAAAGAAAGAAGTATGGTAATAGCCAATGCCTTAGTTTCTAGGTCCATATAATGCCTTATGGAGATTTGGAACTGTTTCCTAGCCTAGTTTCTTTTTCTTTCTTTCTTTCTTTCTTTCTTTCTTTCTTTCTTTCTTTCTTTCTTTCTTTCTTTCTTTCTTTCTTTCTTTCTTTCTTTCTTCTTTCTTTCTTTCTTTCTTTTCTTCCTTCCTTCCTTCTTTCTTCTTCTTCCTTCCTTCCTTCCTTCCTTCCTTCCTTCCTTCCTTCCTTCCTTCCTTCTTCTGTCTGTCTGTCTGTCTGTCTTTCTTTCTTTCTTTCTCTTTTTCTGTCTGTCTGTCTGTCTGTCTGTCTCTTTTTCTCTCTTCCCTAATCAATCAGGATAGAGCTGGAAAGACCTTGGATATCTTCTAATCCCATTCCCTGCTCAAGCAGGAGACCCCATACATACCATTTCAGACAGGTGGCTGTTCAGTCTTTTTTAAAAAACCTCCAGTGATGAAGCACCCACAACTTCTGAAGGCAAGCTGTTCCACTGGTTAATTGTCCTCACTGTCAGGAAGTTTCTTCTTCATTCCAACTCCTTGATTAGTTTCCATCCATTGTTTCTTATCTTGTCTTCTGTTGTTTTGGAAAATAGATTGATCCCCTCTTCTTTATGGTAGCCCCTCAAATACTGGAATATTGCTATCATGTCACCCCTGGCCCTTCTTTTTTTAGACTAGCCATACCCAATTCCTGCAACTGTTCTTCATATGGTTTTTTTTTTGTCTCCAGGTCTTTAATTATCTTAATTGCTGTTCTTTGGTCTTGCTAAGGATTTATTTATTCTCATTCTCTCTCCTTCCTCTCTCTCTCCCTCCCTTCCTCCCTCTCTCTGGCCATTAGTAAGCCAAGGAGTACCTGCATCTCTTCTCCCACTCTGACACCCCTAATTACATTTCTCTTCATTTGAATTGTTTATATGAAGTATACTGTATATTGTAGCACTGGGTTGTTTAGTTTTTAGTTCTTCTTTAGTTCTTCATGTCTGAGTCTTTAATTAGGATTATGTTTGAACTTCTGACTTTGATGCAGATTAAAACCCACTTTTTCAAAGCAACCCAAAGGAGGTTAATGATTTCTGTGAAGAGTTTTCTGCTTCTGGGAGCTCAAGGAGGAAGTGAAGGTTGATTAGTTAATTAGCTACATCAATATTTACAGGGAAAACTGGTAGCCGACATTCAATTTGGAAGTTCATTACCGACAGATCAGCTTCAATGCCATATCAAATCAATTTAGCTATTTGTGCCAGCTGATTGCACCCCATAAAACCCGGAGAATGGCTTCCAAATTTATCCGGTCTTTAATTTAGCCATTAAATGGTCACCCCTGAGTATAGAGTCAATGCCTGATGGAATTTTTCCTCCAATCGGAATAACTTTCCCTTTTCTTTTTCTCTCTGTCAGATGAATCTGCCTGGTCTTTTGAAATATTGGCCATTCAATAAGACATAGTGCAGAGACAGGTAAAAGAAATGAGATGTTTGCCCTCAGGTGTTATGTGAAAACTTTTTCTGTTGAAGCCATATTTCTACAGAGAGGCTGGGAGCAAATGCCAATAATAGGCAAAATCAGGGGTGGGATTCAAATTTTTTAATAACCGGTTCTGTGGGCGTAGCTTAGTTGGTGGGCATGGCTTGGTGGTCATGTTATTGGCTGGGTGTGGCCAACTCAACATCACTCACATCAAGGCACGCATCTCCTCGCCTGGCCTCTCATGACTGTGGGGATGCTGCAACAGTCGTAAGTGTGAAAAACGGTCATAAGCCACTTTTTTCAGTGCCATTGTAACTTTGAATGGTCACTCCACACAAGCAAAGTGCCAGCAAAGGAGGGGAAAAAAAACTCCAGAGAAGTTCCTGAGACAGGAAGTCTAATCCTGCCAAGAATGTAATAAGGGTTAACGGAAAGTCAGTTTCTGTAAGCAACACCAGAATGTTTCCTTCCTGCCTTCCTTACAGGATTAGGCCTGTAATTTCTTCTAACAACCAGTTCTCTGAACTGCTTAGAATGTTAACAACCGGTTCTAGCGAATAAGTGCGAACTGGTAGAATCCCACCCCTGGGCAAAATCAGAACAAAACATGGGATGAGATTTAAAGCATGTATGATTTCTCTTTCAGTGCTTCTCTTTGGAGCATCTTCTCATTTTCCATTCTGTCCATATCCAAACCTCTAGTTGACTGCCAGGCTTTAGGCAGTATGGATAAATTTTTGATGGGATGGGGCTTTGCTTTGCTTTACTTTACTTTCCAGGGGGCACAGTGGGCTGAATTGTGATGCAAAATGAGTAAAGGATATGTGAAAAGCCAGGATTTACTTTCCTGTTTCTTAAAATTCTAATTTTGTTTCTTTTAAATTATGTTCTCGTGTTAGTTTTGTTGCAATTTTCAGAATTTTCTCTTTCAAGTTCCTCCATCAGTTTTTAACAACTGGTTTTATTTATTTATTTTATTACATTTATTTGCCACCCATCTCATTTCAAAGTGACTCCGGGAAATTCACAGCATAAAATACTAAAATCATTAGGCATAAATATTCCTAACACAATAAAATGAAAGTACTATCAAAGTAAAGTCACAGTTACAAGACGGGGAAGAAGGGAACAGGATTTGAGGAGGGGATTGTCTCTTAATTAATCAACCACCTCCAGTATGATACTCTCCCATTGGGGCCCCCAACACTGTGACAGAATCAGATCTTAAGGATCTTATAGAAAATCAGAAGGTGAGCTGATCTCACCTCAGGGGGTAAGAGAATATTTTGGAATATCTTATCCCTTGAGGTGAGATTGTCCAAAGAAATACACTCTGGATATTGTAAAAAAAAATGTGCTGCCCCTCCCTTCTCCAGGCAATATTTTTTGGTTGGGGCCTGGGGGATTCTGGGAGTTGAAGTCCACACTTCTTAAAGTGGGCCTGGTGGAGAAACGCTGCCTTTCTCTAAAATGTGCCTGGCCAATCTCTTAGATCAGCAAGCCTTGTGTTAAAAATATCTCTGTGGGGCCACAATAGCACACTTTCTTGGCTGTGGCCAAATTTATGGAAGGTGCTGACTCTGAAGATAAATTTAGCTTCCTTTTTCTTGGCTTTTGAAATTGTTCTTTTTATAGCAGCTTTGAGAAATGAAACCTACCCAGAAAAGCAGGATGGCCATATTTTATTGTTTTTCTTGATGTTTAGAGTTGAAGATTGCTATTGAGGTGGTTGTTGTAATGTCAAGGCAGTCGAGTTGTTTGATCATGAACAACTGAATTATGATGATGATGATCTTTATTGGAGTATAGTCTTGCATTTATATACATTTTTAGTTATCCTCCATCATTGGTTAACTTTGGTTACTGCTTAACTTTCGTTACTGTTTAGTACAGTAATCCATACAATTAATTATCTCTAGTTAAAGTCTAACATATGTCTACTTCCCCTCTCTAATCCTCCTTTATCCATAGATTAGTGACTTTGTTTGCCTGAGTTGTATTTGCTTGGAAACATTCTTTATCTGAGGTTTGCCATCTGAGATTGGAACATTCCTGCAATTACAACTCTACAGATGGTGACATCCCTATACCAGAGGGAGGCTATATAAAAATTAAATTAATCAACAAAAATAGGAATATGTTTACATTAAAATGGGCCACAAAGGAGCCACGGTGGCACAGTGGTTAGTGTGAAGTACTAAAAGCTACTTCTACTGCAGCCAGCTACCTGCAATTTGGCAGATCGAATCCCCCCAGGTTCAAGGTTGACTCAGCCTTCCATCCTTCTGAGGATGGTAAAATGAGGACCCAGATTGTTGGGGGCAATAGGCTGACTTTGTAAACTGCTTAGAGAGGGCTGTAAAACACTATAAAGGGGTATATAAGTCTAAGTGCTATTGCTACTGCTATGTCTTTGATAGAGAGGATGGAAGGCTTCCAACCCAGAATGGATAGGATCCAAGCGTAGGAAAGCAATACAATACAGGTAGTTCTCGACTTACAACCATTTGAAATTACAACAGCACTGAAGAAGGTGATTTACTACCGGTCCTCACATTTACGACTATTGCAATATCCTCAGGGTTTCAGGGTCAAAATTTAGGCACCTGGAGACCGGCATATATTTGCAACATCTCCAGGGTCATAGGATTTGTGACCTCCAACAGTCATTGGAGGTAGCTGGGTTCACTGACTCACTTAACAGCCGCAGTAATTTGTTTAACAACCACGGCAAAAAAAAAGGTTGCAAAACTAGGCACAATTCATTTAACAGGCGCCTTCTTTAGCAACAGAAATTCTGGTTCCAATTGCGGTAGTATATTTCAGGATAGGCAGGTCAGAACTCCAATGTAGACTAAGCTTGTAAACAAACACAAACAAGCCAGTGCTACTTTTATTATAAGATAACAGTAACAGATTCTTGAATGTGCTTCCCCCATCTCTTTTTTTTCTTTATGAGAATTAGGGAGGGTCCTGTCTGAGATACTTCCTCAAATTACATTTCTGCCCCAGGCTAAGAGTTTCTTTTATCCAATCACTGCTTTGGTTGCATCTCTTCCTCCTGTTCTCAAGGTTGTTCCTTCTTCCCATTACAGTTATACTTTATTTATTTATTTATTTATTTATTTATTTGATTTGCCAATTGTTTACAAGATAATAAGTATAAATGTATACATAGTTGTGAATACATGAAATGGGTACATATAAGAAAAATAAAAGAAGAATAAGAGAAACAATAGGACAGGGACGGTAGGCACGTTGGTGCGCTTATGCACGCCCCCTACAGACCTCTTAGGAAAGGGGTGAGGTCAATAGTAGACAGTCTAAGGTTAAAGTTTTTGGGGTTTGGGGAAGAAACTACAGAGTCGGGTAGAGTATTCCAGACATTGACCACTCTATTGCTGAAGTCGTATTTCCTGCAATCAAGTTTGGTGCGGTTAACTTTGAGTTTGTATCTATTGTGTGCTCTTGTGTTGTTATGGTTGAAGCTTCCCTAGCTTTGGTCCCAAAGGCATACTGTAAAAGAATTGCTTAAATGTGGTTGTTGTGAAGGACAGACTCCTCAGATTTAATTAATAACTTATATGTGTTTGTCAAGATCCTGTCCAGAAAATCATGGAAAGTGAGGTTCGTGAAAGTTTGAAAGACCAACAATGCCCTCTTGAGGCCGAAAAAGAGGACTCAAATTTTCTTCTTGATAAAAATGTAAAAGTACTGGCATGAGTGGAGACAAGCTGGATCAAGACTGCTATAAGTTGTCACTGATATTCTTTTTTCTTAACTAACACTGCTTTTGCTATGCTTTGTGTGAATCTGAGCTCTAGGAAACACAGCACTGCTTCCTCCATTTTGTCACAAGAACAACCAACCTCTGTTTCAGTTGGCTTGAAAAAGAATAATTTTCCCAAAATCACCCTGAACTTCCATAGCTGAGGACAGTCTTGAACCTTCCCGTTCTTAGTTGGTGTTCTTGCAACATGAAACAGGGAAATTTCTCCCTGGCTCTAGGTTGGTTCTCTCCTTGATCACTTTCCATCCATTGCTTCTTGTCCTGCCCTCAGGTGCTTTGCGGTCAACCTATTCTCCAAGGCACCTGAAGTGGATGGAAACTAATCAAGGAGAGAAGCAACCTAGAATTAAGGAGAAATTTCCGGACAGTGAGTACAATTAATCAGTGGAACGGCTTGCTTCCGGAACTGCTCCAACATTGGAGGTTTGTAAGAGGAGACTGGATAACCATTTGTCTGAAATTGTATAGGTTTTCCTGCTTGAGCTGGATTTGGACTAGAAGACCTCTTCTCTTAACAGATAACAGATAATCAGAGTTGGAAGGGACCTTATAGGTCATCTAGTCCAACCCCCCCACCCAAGGAACCTCCAAGGTTCCTCCCAATTCTGTTATTCTGCCAGCCCCAAATGTTATTTTGGGGCATTGAATAGCGTACTAAAATTATACACTTCCTCCACTCTTTCCCCATCTCACAGAAATGGTCAGGCAGTTGGACTAGAACACTTCCAAGATCTCTTCCAACCCCAAGTTGATTTAATTTAAAGTTCACTTAATAAATATAGCTAAACATAATAACAGATAACTTCCCAGATGTTTAGTAATTTCCACCTTACACATTGCAATTGGGTGGATACCCTTTGGAAGAACTGTAAAGACTACAGCCAGGTTTCTCAGGAATGGTATGGAGCTCTTGACAAGTGCCATGTTTACTTAAGGGTGGCTGGTTTTTCTTAATGAAATTGCCTTCACTTAATGACCACTGCAAAATAAGGTCATAAATTATGGCAATCATAAAGAGGATCATCACACCGGCCTTGAAATTTCTCAGTTTTAACTGAAGCTAAAAGATATTAAATAATTTAATTGGACGAGTTAATTGACAGGCTCCATCTCTTTGGGGATCTCTTTCTCTGCCTCTCTCTCTCCCTCCCCCCCTCTCTCTTTCTCCCTCCTTTCCTACCCCCATCTTCCTCCCCCCAATAATCTGAGAAAATAAAGGGGTTCACTGTATTCCATTTTCAGCTTCTGGGGAAAAGGATGAAAACCACACCAAGACAAAGAAAAAAGTGCATGGCGAAAACACATTAAAAATTAAAGCCTACTGATACATTTTAAAGCACAGTTACCACAATAGTTAGCCTTTCTTTTTACATTGTGCTTTGAAAATCTGGGAGAAGAAAAGGCATTTCCTGTCACACAGAAGAGGTGGTCTTCCTGCAATCTTTCTTGACCTTTAAGAGTCATTTTTCAGGTTTGTGGTACCCATGTTTGGAAGCACCCAAAAATAGATGATGTTTTACATGTACTCCCATAAACAAAAGAGATTTCTACTTCTCTGAGTTCTGAAGCTACAGTTCTTAAAGCCTAACTATAACTCTGCCATGT
This sequence comes from Notechis scutatus, assembly GCF_049901735.1. NCBI lineage: Eukaryota > Metazoa > Chordata > Lepidosauria > Squamata > Elapidae > Notechis > Notechis scutatus. The sequence goes on along the minus strand of NC_142014.1, from coordinate 69,045,227 downwards.
TACGATATCGTCATGCCATTTTAATTAGGAAAACATAATGCTCTTTGCTCCCTTAATAGCAATTTTGGATTAGATGATAATGATTTGAGATAACCTGGTCTCTACATTCTATTGGACTGCTAAAACTGTAATGGAAATTAGAGTTGTACAGAATGTTTCTCAAGTAAAGATTAATTCTGTAATTTGAAATGTTCTTATCTCATGTCAGAAGAAATAATATTCTACTTTATTAAAGCACTTTTTTTAAAAAAGAAAAACCACCAGGATCTAATGGCTAGACTTTCAATATTAATATCCACCTTAAAGGAATCAATGTAACAATTATACATTGCAAGGGAGGAAAAAACCTATATTGCAAATCTTCTGAGATATATACTTACCAGTTGTACGGGAGTTTCCCATCTCTTTCCAATGAAGCAAAATTCACAAATGTTCCTGCTCCACACTCCCTAGTTTGGAAGATTCAGAGTTATTATTGATGGATTTGTTTAAAAAAAAAATACATATTTTTGCAGAAAGTCTATCACTTTAAACTTAAACAAGATAAACTAGACTGTTTTCCTTTTCTGTCACAAAGGGAAGAATGAGGTTGATTAAGCCTGCTGTTCTTTAGATGCTGTTGGTTTCCAGGAACAGTTCTGGTTGTCTACTTGGAATGCAAATTAGGATAGGATTAGAGTCCTGAAATAAATGACAGCCCACAACTGCCTCACCTCTGCTGTTGATCAATACCTTGATTTAGAAAACAGTTTTGTCATAAGCCAATAAATTTCCCAGAAGCAACACTGCTGCATAAATCAGCTGTTTAATGGGTTTTACTGAAAACTGTGAGGACAGTGATAAAAGATCAGCATGGAATTTAAGAACCTTCGCAACCAAAGATATGCACGGATGTGAAACTAGTGCTGGACTTGATGTTGTAACAGAAGGGCTAGGTGGGAACTGTAAAATCACCAACCTCAAAGCGTAAAACCAATTTGCTGCAGTATTGCATGCAAGAGAGATGCAGTGGCCCACAATATTTTGGGCATCAAGGACCAATTCCGTGGAAAATAATTTTTCCATGGGCTGGGGGCAGTGGTTTCACCCATGCAAACACAGATGAAGTTTTGCTCACTTGCATGCCTTGGTTCCTAGGAGGCTAAGGATCAGTACCAATCCACAGCCAAGGTTTGGAGACCCAGCTATATACAATTCATGCATGTGTATATCATATGGTATCTATTGGAGAATAAGTCTTTATAAGAATTTACTGGGCAGCTGAAGTCTGGGAATAATTGGAGCAACATGCAAATTAGTTACAGTTATAGAATATAGAATAACAGAGTTGGAAGAGACCTTGGAGGTCTTCTAGTCCAACCCCCTGCCTAGGCAGGAAATCCTACACCACTTCAGATAAATGGTTCTACAATCTCTTCTTAAAAACTTCCAGTATTGGAGCATTTACAACTTCTGGAGGCAAGTTGTTCCACTGATTAATTGTTCTAACTGTCAGGAAATTTCTCCTTAGTTCTAGGCTGCTTCTCCCCTTGATTAGTTTCCACCTTTTGCCTCTTGTCCTGCCCTCAGATGCTTTGGAGAATAGCTTGACTCCCTCTTCTTTGTGGCAGCCCCTGAGATATTGGAAGACTGCTATCATGTCACCCCTAGTCCTTCTTTTCATCAAACGAGACATATCCAGTTTCAGCAACCATTCTTTATATGTTTTAGCTGCCAGTCCCCTAATAATCTTTGTTGCTCTTCTCTGCACACTTTCTAGAGTCCCAACATCTTTTTTACATCGTGGCGAGCAGTCCTAAATAATCCTAAATATGATTGCTAAAAGTAAGCTCCATTGAACATAATGTTGGACTTTGGACTAAACTAGATGAGTCAGATTTTTATTTAGGACTAATCCAACAATGTTAATTTAAAGACTACCTTCTGATTTGCTAGATGTCTATGGGATCAGAGAGCTTTGATTTATACTGGCAAGAGGGTGGTGTTAATCTTCAAGTAAAGAATGGGAATGGAAGGGGTAGGGACCTTAAAGGGAATGGAAGGGGTAGGGACCTTAAAAAGGTCTGCTAGAGAGGCAACAAGAGTACCATTGTGCTGGAAGATATCTGCCTCAATTTGATGTCCTCCAAATGTGTTGGACTTCAACTTCTGCCATTTTTATTAATGCTGAATGAGAATTTGGAAAGCTAAAGTACTAAGTCTGAAGGACACTAAATCCAGTTTCTTTTTTTCTTTTTTTTTAAAGTTTTATTAATTTTCTATTGTTTACATTTTGTTAGTGCTTAATAAACATTACGTTGCCTGGGTTATTTTATTTCCTTAGCAACACAGATTACATTCTTTTTGGAATGGAAGCTAGTCTAGTTTCTGATTTAATGCAGGACCTGCAGTCTAATAGTGTAAAACAGTAATGCTACAGGTAGCAGTCCTGCCTCTATTTAAATTCCTCTCTTGCTTATTTGGGCAATTCATTTACACATATAGAAAGAGTGCAGAGGAGAGCAACAAAGATAATAAGGGGCCTGGAGGTTAAACCATACAATGAATGGTTACGGGAAAAAGGTTTGTCTTATGAAGAGAAGGACAAAGGGAGACATGATAGCCAAACATGAAGGGTTGTCACAGAGAAAAGGAGGTCAATCTATTCTCCAAAGCAGGGGTCTCCAACCTTGGCAACTTTAAGACTTGTGGACTTCAAGTCCCAGAATTCCTCAGCCAGCCTTGCTAACTGAAGAATTCTGGGACTTGAAGTCCACAAGTCTTAAAGTTGCCAAGGTTGGAGACCCCTGCTCCAAAGCAAAACAAAACAAGAAGTATCAGGTGAAGATTATTAAAGAGATCCAACCTAGAATTAAGGAGAAATTCCCTGACCGTGAGAACAATTCATCGGTGGAATGACTTGCCTCTGAAAATTGTGGGTGTTCCATCATTGGAGGTTTTCAAGAAGAGACTGGACAGCCATTTGTCCAGTGTCAGGCTTTGGAAGCCATATTAACACCAGAAGCTTCCATGCTGCCACATCCCTGTGCCTGGGAAATTGGTGGGGTGTGTGTGTGTGTTGTAGAGTGTATGTAGTTAGACATAATAGCATTCTTCCTTGCAGTCAAGGGTGTGTCTTTCCTGCACCTGGATGAGGAGTGGTTAGGGGATGTCTCAAGTTGGGACAGGTGGTGATTGGACTGCGTGATGGACTGATGGGTGCAGGGGGTGGGTTTGTGTTTTGAATTACTGTGGGGAAACCCGGAACTCTCAGATTCAGGTTTCCCCAAGTGTGCAAGTATGACCACTCTAATAAAAATGGAACTTTGAGAAAATGCCTGCCTTGGGGTTTTGGTGTTGGAGTTTGATTTTTCTGGAACACTGACATTAACGTGAATCTCCAAGGCAGACATTTTCTCAAAGTTCCATGTTATTAGAGTTGTTATTATTATTACCCTGTTTCTCATATGATAAGGCCGGGTCTTATTTTTTTTTGAGCCCCCCAAAAATGGCTAGGCCATTTTTTGGGGGGTGACTTAATTCCCACCCCCTTGCATCTTCGGGCAGGATGTTGACCTCGGCATTGGTGGGGCACTTCGTATCGAGGTCAATGCAGGCAGCACCATATCTGGGTGTGCAACAAAAGTACTTCCTAACGGCAAGCCCCCCCACCATTCCCCCCCATTTCGCATGTTTTAATATAAGCCTTAATTTGGGGGGAGGGGCTTAATTTCATTTCATGCCTATAAAACATGCTGGGACTTCCTATTGGGGGAGGCCGTATTGTTGGAGAAACAGGGTATTATTATTATTATTATTATTATTATTATTATTATTATTATTATTATTATTATTATTATTTAATCTTTAGCCTTAACCAAGGACCTAGGACCGTGATGGCAAACCTATGGCCTTTTTCAGACTCCCAAAGGCTTGAGGAAGGTTTCTGCAGGCTTCTAACAAGCTTTGTAGGCCAAAATCTAGCCCCGTTTCATCAGTTCTGGTATTTTTGGAAAAATAGGAAGTGATGAAACGGAGCTAGATTTCAGCCTACAAAGCTTGTAGAAGCCTGCAGAAGCCTTCCTCAAGCCTCTGGGAGGCTGAAAAAAGGCTTCCAACTGGCCAAAAATCAGCTGTGAGGTGCAGTGCAGGTAAGGGAGTGCAGGCGGGTGGGTGGGATTATGCGCGCATGCATAGGGGATGTGGGGGGGGCACATTGCCTTCTGGGTGCTGGCATGCGAGCGTGAGCGTGCAAGTGTGGCACAATTTTTGGCACAGGAGCCCAAAAAGGTTAGCCACCACTGACGTAGGAACTGTTAAGGTAGCGTCGGAGGATATAAATTGTTCCAAGTAGGGTGGTTTTTTGTAGAATCAGGGTATTCAAATCTGATATTATTACTATTATTTTATTTATTTATTAGACATCCAGAAGTTTTTAAGGGTCTTCTACTTGAGCAGGGGATTGGACTACAAGACCTCCAAGGTTCCTTTCAACCCCATTATTCTATGTTCTGTATTCTATGTTCTTCATAAGATACTTCTGGGGTGAACCTCCTGGAAATGTTAAAGCCATCAAAACTCCATCTATATCCTCATGTTAAATGTTAGGCTCTGTGGAATAATTCCTACTGCTTCCGTGTTACATGTAGAACTTTTATCCCTTAAGAAGACCTTGGTATTAGAAGGTGTGTGTCCTACCTGGCCATTTGTAGATGCTTTCTCCGAAGAACCACCAATGTTACAAGCAAAAGCCCTATCAGAAGAATGCTCAGAATGGCGAGAATTGAAATCACCACCACGTTAGGATTCATCTCCACAACTGCAAACGGGAACAAGGGATCCAGGTTAATGAAAGCAATTGATACTAGCAGTCCCATAAATTGACATGATAAAATAAAAAGATATTGACTTCTGCCAGTGGCTCCCTGTTTCTAGAGGGTCTCCCCCCCTCCCCAATCTTCCCAGAAAATATCTTTCTGAATTTTTAGATTTCTTCAATGAACAAATAATGGGAATTAACCAGTAACTGTTGTGGTTCGCCGATAGCAGGTGCTGAGGTCTCTGAGAGTGAGGACTCGGATGAGGGGCCTGTGTGTGATGCAGGGATGGGGCCAGGACTATCAGAGCCTGGGGTGCTGCCTTCGGAGGTTGTGAAGTCTGGCAGCAGTGACGAAGAGGGACCCGGGGAGCCTGTGCTCAGTGCGCGTGCGCGCAGGGCTGCTCGAATGAAAGAGCAGCTACAGCAGCATGGGTGACTCAGGAGTAAGGCTGGAAGGTGATGGCCCCTTTCATAAGGGATAAAAGCCAGCCTTTGGAGTTGGCTTCTTTGCAGGAAGCAAAGAAGTTTTTTATGCTCAGAATCCTCATTGAAGCCCTGCTTGCTCCGGTTTGTTTCTGGCTTGGGATATTTATCTGCAATTAGTCTTTTGTTCTTGGAAGCCTTTCACAACCTTGAAAGGGCTTGCTCTTATCTGGGACAATTAGTTTTGAATGACTCTTGGCTGTGAATGCACAGAATTCACAGCGCCACATTAAAAAGGTTTGCTTTTATACATACTTTGTCTTTGTTTGATTTGAACAAGGCTTGGGTCAAAAGAAGTAACCCATACATTCTTAACTCTGGCTCCCTTCATTGAGAAGGACTTAAGATAGAAGTTTGATAGAAGACTGCAGCCTAAAACTGACATTCTGGTATGGGCAATGTCAGCCAGAAAACAAGTCTTTGCATAATTATTGAAGGCTATCAACTAAAAGGGTGAGGCAAATGTCTCTTCCAATGAGATCCAAGGTCTAAGGAAAACATCTGCATGATATCCTATTGGCAGGATTCATTCATGTCACTCATCTTTAAACCCTGATTTGCAAACCACAACAGCTGACACTGCACAAGCCAAAAACAAACAAGCCACATTATATGTGAACCCTAACATAGAATAAATAGATACAGGCAATTCTCGTTATTTGATTGTAATGTAGGTACTGATGAGTCAATACAAACTGCTTGCATCTATCTCTGTTTGTCTTTTGACTGTATTGTTTAAATTCTCATTAAGTTTGGTAGTAATGTTCTCTGAAAATGCCATGAATATTGAATTAATAATGCTGAAACCTCAGCTGGGGACACACACATAAGGTAACCCCAGTGTTTTGCTGCTCCGCATGTCCACGAATAATCATGACAGCACCATGATTTTGTTCTGACAAATATGTTTTAATGAATAAGCAAATTTCCAAATAGAGAACTCGCAAATAATGAGGATCACCTGTAAATAAAGGACGATTACATAATAATACCCATTTCTGATATATTTAAAATAACTTCAGTGGGTTTTTTTTGGTGATTCACTCTAACCTCTCTGTTCAAATTAGAAATGGGAAGTGGAAAGAATTCAAACACACATTTGGAGAAATGCTTAGTTGGAGAGTTTGAAGAACTCGGCTTACCCATAGTGGAAACTGAAATATAGGTGGGAATGCTGGGGCTGTTATGACTGAAACTTGTAACACTGCAGTTGTAGGAAGTGGCGGGGAGAAGGCTGGAGACTGTCACGACATGAGAAGAAACAGTAACTGGTTCCTGCATTATATTGGGAAGGAAAAGAGTGTATGGTTAGGAATTTTTTCACCCCTATTTCTGATTTTACACAGGATTTGAAATCAGAGGGCCATGCGCATGAACGGAGCTGTGAGCTCATTCTCGTAAAGGAAGAGGTTATGTGGGTACATTGTGGAACACCAGTCCAGCCCACTGTTTATTTAGTTACTTACCACTTCTCTAAACATGAGGATATTGCAAGACATACGGATGAAACTGTCTGCAGCATGGGTCCACAATAAAGCCATTCAATGACAGCTTTGCCATATTTCTACTGCGGCCTGCACCAGCAATAAACCTAGCGTACCCTGGTTTATGCAACAGTCTCATATATTGGTCTTTATGCTTCTTAGAATGCGTTAAAGACATGAGAGTTCAGGTAGTTCAATACTGAGTGTTAAGGAGTCAACCTGTCATTCTTTTCCTCGTAGCCTTTAGCATGATTTGTTTATTCAGACAACCATTCGGCCTCCTTTTGTATAATTATATCCTCCTTTTCAAAAACAAGTTCTAGAAAGTAGTTATAATCCTACATTTTATCCTTGGCTGAAGGTAGCAGTTGGGTATTGATATCTCTGGCATCCCTGCTTTGGGAAACTCTTCTTCCCAATATATCTTCCATACTTAAAAGTGCTAGTAGTGTAGGATTAGGGAAGAATGAAGTCCAATTTCCTATATAAGATTTCTGGTAATGATGAGCGACATAGTACAAAAGAGAACGATCTATTAGCTCATTCTTGTATGCTAACAGAGAATAGTTCTCCAGTTGCTCAACCAGAAATTCCAACCTTATCTGAACGGTGGTAAACTTTGAATAGATTCTCTCTTAAGACAACCCATTGGTTTCAGCTGGAGTTAATTCACTCCTTTGGGGGAGTGGGCATAATTTTAAGACGCATACATTAATTAGGTAAAGGTAAAGGTTCCCCTCGTACATATGTGCTAGTCATTTCCAGCTCTAGGGGGCAGTGCTTATCTCCACTACAAAGCTGAAGATATCTCTGTGGTCATGTGGCTGGCATGACTAAAGGTACATGGAACACTGTTAACTTCCCACCAAAGGGGTCCCTATTTTTCTACTTGCATTTTTACGTGGTTTTGAACTGCTAGGTTGGCAGAAGCTGGGACAAGTAACGGGAGCTCATTCTGTTATGCAGTGCTAGGGATTCGAACCGCCGAACTGCTGACCTTTATGATCAACAAGCTCAGCGTCTTAGCCACTGAGCCACCGGGTCCCCTACACACACATGATTACATAATATTTAAGATAGCTAATAGGAATAATGGATTAGCTCAGAGTTAGTAATATTTAGAGCAGGAGTCCCCAACCCCTGGCCCACTAGTGGGTCATAACCCATTCGGAACTGGGCTGTGTGAGGGGCAGGTGCTTGCATGCACACAGGAAGCTCTGTTTGTACAAACTTGAACTCCCCCCTCCCACTCCAATGCTGGGCTGCCAAGCCGGAAAGGTTGGGGATTGCCGATCTAGAGGACATAATTTGAGTAGCTAGGATTTGGAATCTCTCTGAGTTCAAGGGTTCTATCCCAGGTACAAATTTCTTAGGTGCTTCTGGCTCTCCATTGTGGATAAAAATCTCAGTGGACTTTGATTCTAATTAAACATAAGCTTTTTTTTTTTTACATCTCCAAGCTGGAGATTTAGTTTGACATTTAGTAGGAGATTTAGTTTGAAATTATGGCAAAGCAAAAGACGCAATCTACATAGACTTCTGTAAAGCCTTTGATTCAGTGGTACACGACAAACTACTCCTAAAAATAAAATCCTATGGTATCTCTGGACAACTGAATAACTGGATAGAAGCATTCCTGGCAAACAGACAACAAATGGTCAAAATTGGGAGCGTCCTATCAAATTCTGTACCTGTCAATAGTGGTGTCCCCAAGGCAGTGTTCTAGGACCAACTCTCTTCATACTCTACATAAATGACCTCTGTGATCATATTAAGAGCAATTGCGTTCTTTTCGCTGATGATGTAAAGCTGTTCAATACCACAGACAATACTGCTACCCTACAAAAGATCTTGACTATGTATCAGAATGGTCAAACAAATGGCAACTTCAAATCTCAACAAATAAATGCTCTGTCTTACATATTGGCAAAAAAATCAGAAAATAAAATACAAGCTGAATAGTCAAGATCTTGTTGATGACCCAAGCTCTGTAAAGGACCTTGGAATACTCACCTCTAATGATCTAAGTGCTAGAGCCCACTGCAACTACATAGCCAAAAAGGCATTAAGAGCTGTTAACCTAATCCTACGTAGCTTTTTCTCTGGTAATATCACACTACTAACCAGAGCATACAAAACATTTGCTAGACCAATACTCGAATACAGTTCATCAGTCTGGAACCCACATTACGTATCTGATATTAGCACAATTGAGAAAGTCCAGAAATATTTCACAAGAAGAGTTCTCCACTCCTCTACTCGTTGTAGAATACCTTATGCCACCAGACTTGAAATTCTAGAACTAGAAAACCTTGAATTACGCCGTCTTCGGTCTGATTTAAGCATGGTATATAAAATCATACATTGCAATGTCCTACCTGTCAATGAATACTCCAGCTTCAACCATAACAACACAAGAGCACACAATAGATACAAACTCAAAGTTAACCGCACCAAACTTGATTGCAAGAAATACGACTTCAGCAATAGAGTGGTCAATGTCTGGAATACTCTACCCGACTCTGTAGTTTCTTCCCCAAACCCCAAAAACTTTAACCTTAGACTGTCTACTATTGACCTCACCCCTTTCCTAAGAGGTCTGTAGGGGCGTGCATAAGCGCACCAACATGCCTACCGTCCCTGTCCTATTGTTTCTCTTATTCTTCTTTTATCTTTCTTATATGTACCCATTTCATGTATTCACAACTATGTATACACTTATACTTATTATCTTGTAAACAATTGGCAAATCAAATAAATAAAATAAATTAATTAATTAAAATCTGAAATAGAATAGAGGGTCAATGGAAAAAAAAACCTACCCCCTTAAATACAACTTCAGGAAAACAAAAGCAATTTTGTTCTGCTCAGAACATTTGGATGTGAAGAATGTTGCAAGAAGTACGAAGATATTGAAAATGTTAACCACAAAAATACTAACAAGGGTAATGACGAAATAACAAATAGAACTGGGAACTTAAAGCTAAAGGAAGACAACAGCTTTCAGATAGGACTCCTCCAGCCCTTCTGAAGTCTTGAAACTCAACATTTGTGATGATTTTGTATCCTGCAATAGGGGTAGATAGGAATCATTTACTCTTAGAAGATCTCACATGTTGAAGAGAAAGAGGCTGTATTCAAGGTCATGACTCATGTTAAGATTCTGACACGCAATTAATTGCTGTCCAGAATCCAACTGAATGTGGGAAAGGAGACCCCTTGAATCTAGCTATCTAATTCTGGATTGAATGGAAGCCTCAATATTTTGAAGACTGGGATGGTGGCTAGCTGGTATAGCTCCATTGCTATTTTATATATGGAGATATCCAGCAGAAGCTCTATTTTTACAGCATTCATGCAACATGACACATGTAGGAAAGGACAGGGCTTGTTATACTTCACAGAATAACAGAGTTGGAAGGGACCTTGGAGGTCTTCTAGTCCAACCCCCTGCTCAGCAGGGAACCCTATGCCATTTCAGACAAACGATTGTCCAATCTCTTCTTAAAAACTTCCAGTGATGGAGAATTCACAACTTCTGGAGGCAAGTTGTTCCACTGGTTAATTGTCCCAAAGGTGCTTCTTGCAGGAGACATCTGGACTTTCTTGCCTTTTTTTTTTTTTTTGTTTGAAGATGCTTGCTTCAAATTTAGATTGCTAACAGCTAGAAATGGTAACAGGAGTGTCTTTTAAATTAAATCTGTGTATCAACACAACCAGTAACACCACTGGGTCAAGCTGTGTCTTTTCACTTAAAGTTTACCTTGCACTGATTCATGCAAAAAGAGGCTGGATTTCAAACCAGAGCCACCCAGGTTAAGTATCTCAGGAACGATCTGAAAATTGATCAAGGATAAAAACACATACCTGAACCTTTGTCTCATGGTCTGAGCCAATCTGCTGGCAAAAAACCTCAAAGAAATCCGCTACTCCTTCTTCTACCCACAAGAGAGTCACAGAGGTCTGTGTTTTATTCACCGCAAAGAGTGATCTTGGAGGAGCTGGATCTAGAAACGAGATAAGAGTCTCTTTGACTGCGCCTTGTAGGTCATTGGGATCCCACATAAAGTGAAAGGTTAGAGGTGATCCAAGATCCTGAACTCTACAGACCTATGGGGATAACTTTTCAGTCTTCCCTGAGTTGCTTGGCAATAAAATGGGACTTTAAAACAGGAAGGCAGTCTGATGCAGCTTGCTTTTTCTTCTCTTTTTCAACACTTACTTCACTTCCTTTTTCAATTAACTCTTAAGCTGCAGGATGAGTATGTATGTGTTTGCTGCTGAAAATGTTTTTGTCCCATAAAGAACAAGGATGAATCCCGGCATGTTGAATAATCTCACAATTAATGGCTCATCTGGTTTGCTTTCTCAAATGATTATAAATCTTGGATGTTAAAAATTTAGATCTATATATCACAATTGTGACAGTTCATTAAAATAATAATAATAATGAAGCCATCCCAAGCCAAAGCAAAGCAAATTCAAGATCACTTGTTTTCTCATCTTTGATCTCTCTTTGCATTTCTGCAACCCAACAAGACCCAACCCAACAAGTTCTGCAACCCAACAAGACAGACACAGACCTCAGACAGTAATTAGGACTGCAGAAAAAACAATTGCGATCAACCTGCCTTCAATCGAGGACCTGTATACTGCATGAGTCAAAAAGAGGGCTGTTAAAATATTTACAGACCCCTTACATCCCAGACATAAACTGTTTCAACTCCTACCCTCAAAACGATGCTATAGAGCACCGCACACCAGAACAACTAGACACAAGGACAGTTTTTACCCAAACGCCATCACTCTGCTAAACAAATAATTCCCTCAATACTGTCCAATTATTAAAAAAGTCTGCACTGCTATTACTATTACTCTTCTCATCACTCCTTATCACCCATCCCTTCCCATTTGTGACTGTATGACTGTTACTTTGTCGCTTGTATCCTTATGGTTTATATTGACTGTTTCTTAGTATGATTTGATTGCTTATTGTACCCTATGACCATTATTAAGTGTTGTACCTGATGATTCTTAACTCTTGACAAATGTATCTTTTCTTTTATGTATACTGAGAGTATTTGCACCAAGACAAATTCCTTGTGTGTCCAATCACACTTGGCCAATAAAGTATTCTATTCTATTCTATTCTATTCTATTCTATTCTATTCTATTCTATTCTATTCTATTCTATTCTTTATGGGCATTCTGACAATTCATCAAAGTGGAAAGGTATTGTGCCAATCACTTGTAACTACCAAGGTGGGCAATCAGCCCTGAACAGGGTCATCCATGAAAGGTTGTGTGTGTGTGTGTGTGTGTGTGTGTGTGTGTGTGTGTGTGTAAAAGTCAGAAAACACCTGCAGCCATATGATTGGATCTAAAATTTGGTAGCAAACTCCTGGGGTTCTGAGAATTTATATGCAGACTGTAGGTGGTAGGTTGCTCATTCAGATCTTTCTACAGGTGGTCCTTGACTTACAACAGTTCAATAAGTGACCATTCAAAGTAACTAGGGCATTGACAAAAGTGACTTAAAATGACTATTTTTCACATTTATAACGGTTGCAATATCTCCATGGTCACGTGATCAAAATTCGGACATTTGGCAACTGACTCATGCTTTTGACGGTTGCAGTGTCCTGGGGTCATGTGATCACTTTTTGAGGCCTTCTGACAAGCCAAGTCAATGGGGAAGCCAGATTCACTTAACAACCAGGTTACTAACTTAGCAACTGCAGTGATTCTCTTAACAACTGTGGCAAGAAAGGTTGTTAAAATGGGGCAATTAACAATTGTCTCATTTAACAATAGAAATTTTGGGCTCAATTGTGGTCATAAATCAAGGACTACCTGTACCAGAGGTGGTATTCAGCAGGTTCTGACCAGTTCTGGAGAAGTGGTAGCGGAAATTTTGAGTAGTTCAGAGAACTGGCAAATACAACCTGACTGCCCCACCCCCATCTATTCTCTTCTTCCCGAGTCCCAGCTGATTGGCTGGGTCTTCTTTTGTTGCCCTGCTCAGGAGAACGGAGCTGGAAAGTAGGTTAGTGGGGTGGGGAGGGAATGGGATTTTGCAGTATCCTTCCCCTGCTACGACCACCAAGCCACGCCCACAGAACTGGGAGTAAATTTTTTTGAATCCCACCACTGACCTGTACATGCCTAGTCACCAATGAGTGTATGATTTCTCTACTCTTTCCAGTTTCCAAAAGGTAAGGTTATGCCATTAGTTTGTAGGTGCTTTATTGTACCATCTTTAACACACACACACTCACACGCACATACACAGATAGATAGATATAGATAAAGATATATATGTATGGTATTTAGCTTTGCTCGGGTATTTTCCCATGTCATTATAGTTGTGCTTTTAGAGTTGTAGCAACGTTTCGGCAGAATCTCATCTGCCATCATCAGGCTTCTGTATTGTGTTCGTCTGTGAGTCAGACTTTCACAGCCGTTGTTACAAAACGTTACTACAACTTTAAAAGCACAACTATAATGACGTGGGAAAATACCCGAGCAAAGCTGACCATATAAATCCCGCGAAAACTGAAGAAAATATATATATATATATATATATATATATATATATATATATATATATATATGTATATATATGTGGATCTGTTGGTTGTTCTTTGGGTTTTCTCCCGCGTAAGATTGGAAGTATCTAGGCAACATTTCGATGAAGTCTCATTCATCATCTTCAGGCTTCTGTCTTCAGCTCTGTGCTTCTCAGAGTAATGTGAGCTTGCAGCTGCTTCTTCCTTTTAACTGCTAATGGGGTGCGACTTGATTGGGTGGGGGCTTGGCTGTGTTCTGATTGGGTGGGGGGTGTTTCTCATTGGTTGGGGTTTGGCTGTGATCTGATTGGTTGGGGGTTGGCCCTGTTCTGATTGGCTGGAGGTGTGTTCTGTTCAGGTGGGGGCTTGGCTGTGCTCAGGTTAGTCTTAGTTGTCGGGGGATTTGAGCTGGTGAGCTGTGATCCTGTTGTTTGGCTTCGCATTCGTGGTCATGCCACATCTTCATGTTGGGCGTCAGTTCGCTTCATGTATGGGTCGGAGGGGTTTGAAGCGAGTAGTGATGCAGCTGCGGTACGGCTTCTGGTCCGTGATCGTGTCTCATCTTCTGTGTGGGTGTGAGTCTGCTTTCTACGTGGAAGTGTGGTGGTAGCATCTTGTGTGGCCCTCGTGGGCGTGGGTCTGGTGTCATTCTTCATGAAGAATGACCCGAACAAAGCTGAATACCATACATACATACATACATACATACATACATATATAAAGATACATATCTGTTTTCTTTTGCTATGAAATTTCTGCTCTGGAGCTTTCAATCTGGTTCTTCTGCTCTTTCAAATGTTTATATTTACTTCGGATTTACACATGTATTGTCCTTATAATATGAGGATTCTTTCTTCTGAGTTATGTTTATACCCATTGTGAATTTGCTGTGTTTTAATAGACTTGTAACGCCTGCCATTTTTGCCCTTGCATCAGCAAAACACAGCTGTTTTCATTTATAGTGTCTGTCTCTGCTACTTAGTTCATGTGATTAATTATATTCTTATAAAAATACTGATAGATCTCATTATTTTCAGCATTCAGTGTGTTTCGCTATTCAACCGTGAGTAATGAAACTTAAGTGAGCAAGATCCTGAGCTTGTGGAAATGAAAGGTTAGGATTTACAGCCACTGAAAAAATGACCAGAGAAACAGCCAAAAATAATAAAAAGTATAACTAAACAAGCTAACAAAAGTGGTGAACGTTGTTTCTTGGGCACCTCTTGGACTTTATTATTTATTTACTGATTTATCTAATTTATATCCCATCTTTATTATTTTTATAAACAACTCAAGACAGCGAATATATCTAATGGTCCTCCTCCCTCCTATTTTCCCCAGAACAGTCACCCAGTGAGGTGGATTGGGCTAAGAGAGAGTGATTGGTTCAAAGTCACCCAGCTTTCTGTTCTGTCTCTGTGTTTTATTCCAAATCAAGAATAATTAATACATATTCAAACAATATTCCATAATTCTGTGCTAGTATTGGGCAAGAAAATTGACCAAAGATGGTGAATATGGATACTGCAACTAAGTGCAAGCATATATTTATTATTCACAAATATATGAATCTGCAAAATACAAAATTCATATATATTACAAGGGATAATCATGTGCTGTTTACAAACTCTGTCTTCAAATCTGGTTCTTTTGTTTATTTCAGTTGCTTCAAAACTTCCTGAATGGCAACTGATTAAGCATCATTCTTCTATCCCTATTTAAAAAAAATCTTTCCTTTTTGAAATATAGAAAACATAGTGATGATTTCCTTATTCTTCACTGTTGCTAAATTGATTCCCACAAGTTAATTCATGTCAATTGTTTCCCTCATACTTCTTTTAAGGTGCGATTCTACATAGCTTTACTAGGGAGTAAATACATTTAAACTCATATGCTCATGGACAAATTCTAGGTGTATATTTTTAAAAAGAAACTTCTGAATAGTAGTTTGATATTGGAATAAATGACTAAGGAATTTGGGTTGTAAGTCGAGGTCTTCTGTTGAGTCACCATATGACCAAATCGAATTTTATGACCATTTTTTATCACAGTCCTAAGGTGAGTCACCATGGACGTAAATTGAGTTACCATGGGCAAAGTTTCCACTTTTCTCCATGAACCAAAAAAAGTTGCAAATCATGATCTCATAACCACAGAACACTGCAACTGGTCATATGTGTGAGCCAGTGGCTAAGCGGTGGAATAGCGGTGTGTGTATAGATATGGATATGGGTGTAATGTTTTGCAATGACAGGAAGTGCATACATGCATAAAATGCCCTTTCCAAAGCAAACATTAATTCAAAGCATCATTAAGGAAATCATTGGAAGCTGAGGTCCACTGTATCATAGAATGCAAGCCAATAAACTGATATATAATCCAGTGTTGCACTGGCTATTTTAATATCAAGTGACGACTCTTTATTCCTTCTATTATAAAGCCTATAGACCAAATTCCATAATTCACACACACACTCATATTTGCAGATAGAACTTATGGCTAAAGGGAAACACACAATCTGTGATGCATTCAGTTGTACTATCTCATCTATCAATGTCAATTTTTCCTCCAACCAAAATGCATCCCTTTAGTTCAGAGAACCGTTTTCATTTTTGCAGCATCCTTGCCACAAAACCAAACCAAAACAAGACCACGGCTGTAGCCCCAGACCGAAGGATGGCTCAAACTAAGGCCTTACCAATTTTCACAAGCTGAAGCGCAGATCTGTTGCTACCCCGCTCAGTGCAAGCAGTGACTGAGAGGTTATAGATGTCTCCCGCAGGAAGGTTGAGCATTGTGGTCATGACATTCCGGGTTACCTGAAAGAGACAAAGAGTTTAAAAAACTCCTTTGCGGGGAAGATGAGCTTTGAACAGGGACCAGGGATTAGTGGGCTAATTGGACTCAGCCTCTTTAGGGCAGTGGCCCCCAACCTTTTTGTGCGCGGCCCGGTACCGGCATCACAAAATCATCCGCGCCGGTACCGGCATCACAAAATCATTCGTGGCCTGGTACCGGCATCAGCACGCATGGCAAGGCGAGCCGAGCGACCGCCAGCCAGCCATCCCCGCTTCTCCCGCCACCTTCAACTCCTCCTTTGTACCTGTGTCGATGGGCTTCGCGACGGCTTTAGGACGGTC